>NC_138163.1:121844994-122444994 GCF_964165515.1 Mesoplodon bidens
TCTATCTGTGCATGTGTGTGTGTCTGTATGTCTGTGTGTGTGGGTGTGTCTGTGTGTGTCTCTGTGTGTATCTGGGTGTGTGTCTGCGTATCTGTGTCTTTGTGTGTGTGTGTGTCTGGGTGTGTGTGTCTTTGTGTGTGTCTGTGTCTGTGGGTGTGTCCGTGGGTGTATGTGTGTGTGTATATGTGTGTGTGTCTGTGTGTGTCTGTGTGTCTGGGTGTGTCTTTGTGTGTGTCTGTGTGTGTGTGTGTGTTTTCAGCAAACTTCTCACGGTGGAGGCAAAGAAGTCTCTACAGATGGAGGATCACCATATTCTGAGGAGAAAGAGACTGGATGGAAAGGAGGACTAACAGCTGAACACAGGAGACGAGACCCGCAGGCCGGAGCTGGCAGGAATGGCCGCCCCCGCGGGGTAACTGACACCCGGAACCCCCGCGAGGGTATGGCGGCGACGACGGCTCGGGAAATGGAAGCGGGCAGCCACTGCCAGCCCCACCGCCGCTCACTGAACACCCACCGAGTAGACGTCGAGGGGCCACTAAGTGCCAGGCGCCGCGTTAGCTCCTGAAGGTCTAAAGAGAAAAAGCCCGGGCCCTACCCTCAGGAGATCAATATCTACGAGGCCAAGCTTGGGAAGAGTCACGCCTTGCGTGACTGCCTGTCCGAAGGAAGCGCTCGGAGGCTCTGGGTTCCTGCTGCTTAGAGGATGAAACGGCATAATCAGGAAAGAAAAGCTGCTCCCAGCACATTCCCTACCATCTTCAGTTGGCTTGAGAACAGCGATGGGGATAAAAGACTTATATAAGGTTCCAGAAAACCTCTGGCCACCCCTCCCCTTGAAGAACGAAGCTCTCTGATTTACAGCCCTGAATTTTCAGTGAGACCCTCTTACTGTCAAGTCAGCTGAATTTCTGTGAATTTTAGATGCCCCAGGGTTGGGTTGCTGTTTTGAATTAGTTCCTCTTGCCAAGGGATATAAGCAAAGGCTCCCGAAGGAAGCCTGCAAAAACAGCTCATTACTGTGCAATCCATTTCCCCGCCACCTCACAGAAGATTCGAGCGGAAAAGCTTTGTTGCCACCGTCTGATAACAGAGGTGATGGCCTGAATACTAACCAGAAAGCCGCAGAGAAAGAAATGTTTTCTGAGAAAATGTGTCTCTTCTGCAGGTAGGAAAACAACAAGACACACACACACACACACACACACACACACACACACACGTCTCTGTTCACAAATCTCAAATGGGGAAAGCTGCGTCTTGGGAAGGACTGGGAAGGTGAGGTCTGGGGGTCTGGCTTGTAAAAGACGATTTCAGTGCCTCCCTTTTGCTGCTCACATACAGGGCATTCGGTTTGCTCAAGTGAATGCAAACAAAGGAATAAATTTGTTTGAAAGGGCAGGCTACATTATACACTAATTAATGTAAATCTCACCCACAGAGAGGAAGCAAAATAAATAGCTATAGTAATTAAAGTTTACGGGTTTGGTTTGGTTTAGAGGGGGGTTAGTTCGGGGTGTGTCTGAAAAGGATTCAGATTTGATGGAGTTTTAGGAATGGATTCTTGTATAATAATCTTTCAGAAGAACGAGCTACCTAAATCAGTCGGGTGGTTGTCCCTATTCCAGGTCAGTAGAATCCTTCCTCTCTCGGAAGGAAAACACTATGTTCCCACAAGGGGTTTTGGAAAACAAAAGAGACCAACGTTAAGTACCAGAGTTCCTAAAATATTAGAGAAAAAAGGCCTAAAACAATGCAGGGGAAGAAAATTAAATCATTAAAGCACTGTCACATTGAAATAACCAGACCAGCAGAGCGGAATGATCAAAGCTGAGTTTATTACTCACCAGGCAAGGGGAAACAGTGTCATATCAAAGCGAGTTCAGTGACTCTCTGCAAATTTCCCCAAGCAGAAGGGCTGAATAGGGTCAAAAGAGGAATTTTTCTCAAATAAGGCAGGATTCTGAAAGGCATTATTTGATTGGTTAAGACTGCAATTATAAATTCTCTTGGGGGATTGATCATTGCTTGATATGGGTCACAAAAGCACAGGCAAAGTTCTCAAAGTGGTCCAAGATCTGATGCATTGGGGTTCTGTCAGGTTCAGGGTCAGGTAGTAGCCCGTGAATAATAAAATCCCCACCAAAATAAAAATAAAATCCCAAGCAATGACTAGCAATTTCCAAGTTGTATGTTTCAAGTTGCCCTAATGATCTAACACAGGATATCAGGATGTCAGCAAGGCAAGTCTAATGAACACCCACACTTCTTTGACTTGCATGGCAATTAATGCCATGCTCGCTTCCATCTGTGACATATCCACACTGCCTGGTGAGGGAACCAAACATACAAAGGTCTCTGATGAGGAGGAATCAGCAAGTACAAAGCCCTAGGAACTGAAATGAGCCTAGTGTTTTTGATAAACAGCAAGAAGGCCAGTGTGGCCAGATCAAAGTGAGGGAAGAGGAGAGTGATAAGAAATAAATTAGGTAGGGTCCATATCTACCCAGGACATGGACTTTTATTCCAAATGTGATGGAAATCCACTGAAGAATTCTGAGCAGGGAAGTGTCATAATCTGATTTACAACTCTTAAAAGGTTACCTTGTCTGATGTGTGAAGGAGATTCTCTAGGCAAGTAAAAGTAGAAGCAGAGAAACCCATTCAGAGGCTTACTGTGCTAGTCCAGGAGCTGATGGTGGCTTAGGCGGGGAATAATGGGGAATAATGGATAGAGGTCAGATTTGTGATCTATTTTGAAAATAGAGCTGACAAGAATGCGCGAGGAAGGTGGGATGGGAGGAAAAGAAGGAAATTAACACGATTTCTGGATTTTCAGCCAGAGCACCTTTTAGGAAGGGTGAACACTGGAAAAGTAAAGCCTTTAGGGGATCATTGGAAGTTCATATTTGAACATGGTAAGTTGGAGATGCGGGTGAGACATCCAAGTAAATATGTATACCAGCAGCTGGATATATTAATTTGAAGCTCCAGTGAAAGGTAGAGATATAAATTGGAATTCTTAGCATATAGGTGTCATATAAAGTCATGGGACTGGTTGAGGCCATTTAGAGAGTAAATATTGACAGAGAAGGCAAAGAGAGGAAAGGAGGGGAGAGGAGGACAGAGAAGGGGGAAAAGGGGAGGAGAGGAAATAGCAGAGGACTGAGCCATGACAATATGTAGAGGTCATGCTGTGGTCGTTTGTTTAGATGGCAAATATCACAGCATGTTCCTATGCTGGTGGCAGAGAGGGGAGAATTCATGGTGCACAAGAAAAGGGAAGTGAAGTGAACGCACAAAGTCCTCAGGTAGCTGAAAAGGGGCGGAGGGGATGCACGGGACAGGCTGACCCTAGAGAGGAGCAGTGACAGACTAGTTGCGGCAGGAGGGAAGGGAAAATACAAGCTTATAGATGCCTACAAGCAAGCAAGTCGACTTAGTGGCAGTAGGATGAAGCAGTCCTTTTCCAAGTGCTTCCATTCGATCAGTGAATTAAGAAACAAGATCATTAAGAAGAGGGGGATTTGAGAGCAGACAGTAAAGGAGTTTTTGAGGAGAGAGGAGAAGGTCTGAAATAGTTGTCTCTGAGGATGGGAGAGC
Organism: Mesoplodon bidens; assembly: GCF_964165515.1. Lineage (NCBI taxonomy): Eukaryota > Metazoa > Chordata > Mammalia > Artiodactyla > Ziphiidae > Mesoplodon > Mesoplodon bidens. The sequence continues at coordinate 121,848,598 of NC_138163.1, forward strand.
AGACGGGGCAGGGGAATATTCCACAATGGTCAAGGAAGTTGAAATTTACAGTCATCGATTTGAAGTGAGGCCAGTAAGCAGGGTTGTGTGTTTTTCTCCAGTGACACTCATCTCCTCAGAAGTAAAATGGGCAGAGTTTTGGGTTTAACCTGGGTCTGGAGGATCAAGTAACTTAGAGGCCAGAGGTTTGAGCAGAAGATCTCCTTGGATGGCAAAGCTGCAGGAGAGTCATCCCCAGACTCGTAGTGGAGAGGCAGGGGAGGAAAGAGCCACGGGCTAAAATCTCCATCAGAAGTGAGGAGGTGACCAGGATGTCAGCAGATGTAACACAAGGTCAGTACTAATACACAAGGCTAGTAATATGGTGGCGTGTATGTCAAAGGAGCTTACTGTTTGAGGAGGAGGGGTGCAGGGAGAGCCGGGGCAATGTCCTCCCCCCACCTCCGGGGACATCTGGCAATGCCCAGAGACATTTTTAGTTGTCACAACTGCGGGGCAGAGAGAGTACTCGTGGCTTTTAGGGGAAAAGGCAGGGAGGCTGCTAAACATCCCACAGGGCACAGGACAGCCCCCAACAGCAAAGAATGATCCTGCCCAAAGTGTCAATGGTGCCCAGGTTGAGAAACCCTGAGTTAGATCTGGAAGGTAAAGGGAACGTTCCCGTCAGGGGTTTCCCAGCGGGCAGAGTGGAAGGGCTTGAAGAGGGAAGAGGCTGGGGGAAGCTGAGCTGGTGGATGAGACGAACAAAGCCCTGTGGAGAAAAGGCGTGGGCAGTCACAGGGACTTGGCAGACCGGCTGCTGGTGGTGACTGGGGGATGTAAGACATCATGGGCTTGGTCCTGAGGAGAAAGTGGAAGAGTGGTTCTGGTCACAGCCTTCTTCTTTGCAAAGTTGCGGGTGGAAGTGAGGAGGGCAGGATGGGAGGTGGAGGACAGACCCCTGGTCCTGCCCACAGCCCCTGGGCAGCCAGGGGAGAGGCAGTCTTAACCTGAGCTTAACCTAAGTTTCAAATCTAGTCCATGAAAAGAACAGAGTTATAGTGTAAAGTATCAAGACAGATGTCTATAAATGGGCAAAAAACTCAAAGTCATAAAATTCATTTTAATTGTCACATTTGAAAATGATGGAAACCGAATATCTCTGCTGTGATAAAAAAAAAAACTGTGAAGTGTTACTGTGCCAGATGAGTGTACCTTAAATGTGTCATTTACATTCTGACAGTTTCAAATGTTCCCTTTTTATGCCCTCCTTTGTGCTAGAACACTGCAAATTCAGGGGAATTTGTGGCTCTTGGTGTTAAAAGACATTCTCCTCTATTTCATAGTTATCAAGTTGAAGAAAAAGCTACAGATTTCTTAGAAATATTTTTTGCCCAGAAACAGATGAATAATTTCACTGAGATTTTTTTAATGACTATAATGTTAATGAATACCCACTCTGTGTCAAGAATTGTGACCCAAAGGAATACAGTAGTTTAATTATAGCATTTCTAGTTATTTCATTAAAACTAATTTTTAATTCTCTCAGGCCAAATCAAGAGGCTCAAAAAGTTTAAGATGATTATTCAAATTAAATGGTAATGTTTTAAACTTTTCGAGGATTTTTAAATTTGCCCATGAAGTAAATTTCACATTTTAAAAAGTGCTGCTTCAAATTAAAAATATATCTGTCGTTTGGGCTTCCCTGGTGGCACAGTGGTTGAGAGTCCGCCTGCCGATGCAGGGGACACGGGTTCGTGCCTCGGTCCGGGAAGATCCCACATGCCGCGGAGCGGCTGGGCCCGTGAGCCGTGGCCGCTGAGCCTGCGCGTCCGGAGCCTGTGCTCCGCAGCGGGAGAGGCCACAACAGTGAGAGGCCCGCGTACAGAAAAAAATTAAAAAAAACAAAAAATAATAATATATATATATATATATATCTGTCGTTTAAACCACTAAGATTTCAGTATCAGGTATATTAAAATTTAGTCAATAGTCAAAACACTCTTTACAACCATGGATTATCTTATTTCAAGTACCAATTTATTAAACCATGTATTGTAAATCCAGATTATTCACAGAGCTTTTCATGATGAGCAATTGACCAAATGCTATCAGTATAGCTGTTTGAGTGACTGAGTTAAAACTCCACACTAATATGTATAAAATAGATAACTAGTAAGAACCTGCTGTATAAAAAAAATAAAATTAAAAAAAAATAAAACACTTTAGCAAGAAAAAAAAAAAAAAACTCCACACTAGTGATTTTTAAGCTATCCTCTTAGCTTACTTCTTTGCCACCTTGTCAGGATGTAACCTTGGTCTCAAGGGGACCTGAGCTGCACGGTGTGGAGAGATGAACACAAATTCGGCAATACTACTGGGAAAACATCCTAACATTGGTAATGAGTGTAAGGAAAACAGGTGACATCTTGCTTTAAAAGAGTGTTTAAATGTCAGTAAGGTGTTTTGCTCTGTGTGAATGATGGCGTATCTGTAAAAAACAACAACAACAACAACAAACAGTTTCTGAATAACTCTGTTAGGGAGGATGTTCATAAATTTTGGTGTAGGGGACCTCTTGCTAGGACTACCAAGCAAAGTACTCCCTGTAAGTGAAGCTGTATCCAGCCCCACTGCTTCTACCCCACAAGTAAATCAGGATGGAAAGGGACTGAGGTAGGCAAGTGAAAAGGAATAAAGTCATTTATTCCTTTAGAGAGGGGAAAAGAAAAGGGTGTGGGAGGGAATGAGAGAATGATTCCGTCCAGCTAAAACACCCTGTGTAAGGCTTTGTGCCTCTTCTTTTTATTTTTCTGCCTAGTGGAAAAGTAAACAAGAAAGAAGAAAAAGAAGGGAAAGGGGGGAGGGAGGAAAGGGGTAGAAGGAGAGAGGAGGAGGGAAGGTGGGAGGGGAGAGAGAGGGAGGCAGGAGGAATAGATGCTGGGAAAGGAGAGGCGAAGAGAGAAGATGCTGTGTCATCCCACCCCGCCCCATCGCCCCAGGGGACTCGTCCTCTGGCAGCTGATGGAGACTGAAGCTGAAAGAAAAGCTGCAGTCCTGCTGTGAATGAAGAAGCTATGAGGACTTTAAATCAAAGCCACGTCGCAGAGCAGTAAAGCCAGGAGGAGCTCAGGGAGTTCAGCACCACAGCAAGCAGATGAGAAAAAGGAGCCAAAGGTCTCCCTTTCTAAAGATGTACAAGTTAAGAGAGAGAGGAAGGCCAGGCATTATCTTAGTTATCAAATGGTGAACAAAGGAAGTGTTTTAACTTAGGCCGGCTAACTTTACAAGCTGCAATTAAGTAGCCTTTTTTCAATGTTATGTCTTTTATAGTACAAGTTGACTAAAGAGATAGATGCACGTTTGATAATTATACCGTAGAAAATGCACAGTTATTCATCTTTCAGAGGGAATTTAGGCAGAAAATACTATCCAAGCTTCAGGAAAACTGTCATCACTGCCACACTGAAACATGAGCGAGGCACTGGCACTCAGTCAGCGTTCAATAAATGTTTGTTGAAAGAATGGGTAAAAGAATTGTTAAAAGATAAACTGAGGCTTATTAAAAATTTTAAGAGTTTATCGGACCAAAAATCAATTCGAATCAGACAGCATCCAATCTAGTGAAACCAAGCAGAACCCTGTGGGGCCCTCCCTGGTACAAATCCTTTCCGAGTCCCCTTTTCTTGTTTGTAGGAAAAGGGCTGCAGCCCCCTAGACCTTCTCTGAGTTCCAAAGGGCAGATTCAAACAGTTGCTAATCAGGGAAGTGAGGGAATTCAGAAACAAAGGAAGAGCAGTCAAGAAACAATGGTTCAGCCATAAAACAGAGTCCTAGTTCCTCCTTAACGGATATACATAACAATCTGATACATATCTTTGAGTTCTTCGGGAACTAAGGCCCCCACCCAGATGGAGGATGGAATGAGGATGTTGACCTTTTCTGACCCTCAAAACTTCAATCAACTAAAGCTCGGACTCTGTTGACCTTTGCCCCAATTCTATGCTGAATTCTCCTTTGCCCAAACCCCTCCACGAATATGCATGTGCCCTTAGCTTAAAACTTCCCCAATTTTGCTGTTCCAGGAGACTCTGCTTTGGGAAAGATCCCCAGTGTTCTCCTTACTTGCTGCAAGTAATTAATCCTTCCTTCTCCTGCTCTTTGGCTTGGTTGTGTCTTTTGGCTCAACACCCAACAAGAGGTCAACCCAGCTTTTCAGGTAACACCATCAGGGAGTTCAGGTTTTTTTAAGTATGAGCCACCTGTTCTCCTTGCTTGGCCCTGCAGTAAACCTTTCTCTGCTCCAAACTCCAATGTTTCAGTTTGGCCTCATTTTGCACAGGGCATACGAACTTGCTTTCAGCAACAATTTCATTTCTGGGAGAGCCCAACCTGTAATTAAGTTAAGTCTCAGTTTGGGGACAGGGGGCTTAGCATAAGCCACTCCACTTTGTGCCTGTTGTCTTGTTTTTAAAAGAATGAACAGATGCATGAATAAATGAACGAACGAATGCAAGCAGGCTGCTCACAGAATCCTTAAAATTTCAGAAAATGTGTGTTAAGATTGAAAAAGCAGGGACTTCCTGGTGGTCCAGTGGTTAAGACTCCACATTCCCAGTGCAGGGGGCCTGGGTTTCAATCCCTGGTCAGGGAACTAGATCCCACATGCCACAACTAAGAGTCCGCAGGCCGCAACTAAGATCCCACATGGCGCAATGAAGATCCCGCATGTCGCAACTAAAGACCCCACATGCTGCAACTAAGAGTCCGCATGCCACAACTAAAAGATCCTGCATGCTGCAACGAAGATCCCATGTGCCACAACTAAAAAAAAAGCCTGAAAAAGCAAACTCTGGAAAAGAGAAAACCAAAGTTACAAACTAACAGAAAATGCCTCCTCCTTCTGTTGAGAGCGTCACTCAGCTTTTAATGACAGAGTATATGCATATTTACATCGAACTAAACCCATGGACTTGACAGCTTAATTTACAGTGTTTTCTCCTCACCACTGTGTTTCTTCTGAAATCTGCTAAACAAGAACTAAATGCCCAAATGTATGCACTGTGGCATTTCCGATGTTGAATGACAATCAACAACCTCTGTGGCATAGTATGATAGGCATTTCCTCGCAGGAAAGCTTTCCAGGATGTAAAACTTGCATCCCATTTGTGGTGCTTGAGAGAGAGTGATTTGCCCTCCATTAAACATGCTTTGCAGTTAATCCTCTCAAAAGTGCATTTGTAAGCCAACCGAAGAGCTCTGTGCATTAAGAGATTTGGTCAATGACCATGTTTTAATGACCATCAGCTCACCACGTAGTGGAGTTCTTTTACCTGCAAATTTCCCCTGATAGGCCTTGCTTTAAATATGCAGGCCCGGGGAGATGAGCTGGGGAGCCAAGCCAAGAAGAGAGAGTGTGAATTATCAGCACATCAGAGCCTTGGAAATTGGCAAGCCTGCTTCATAAGTAGAAATATCCCTTAGCAGAGGCCATCTGTCTCATATTCCATGTTGAGTCTTTTACCTGTTCTTTTTAAGTAACAAAATATGGCACAGCAGGAACTTACCACCCAAAGGACACGTCTTGAAGAATAAATTAATAGCTCCATCTAAAAGCACTCCAAGTACTGGGTAAAAGTCAGGAACAAGCAAGGCTGGCCTTACCACACCCTTCCAACCTGACTTAGCATTTCCCTCACCACATGTGCCCCCACCACTACGAAATACCCAGGCTCAACTTGGTCTCCTCTGGCATTATTTCTGTAATCTCTATTTAGTGTTGGTCAAATAGTCAAGCAGTCAAGATAGGTGACTTCTGGATTTGAACCCAACACCTTCACTTTCTGGCAATGTAATCCTGGAAGAAATAACTTGAACCTCTCTCTGTTTCTTCACCTGCAAAATGGGATAAGAATAGTACATCTTTCATGGGGTTGTTGTGAGACATGTTACAGTGCAAATAAAATGCTTAGCAGAGTGGCATATAATACACACTCAATTTCACCAATAATAATAACAGCTATCTATTATTATAATTATAGTTATCCTATGGAATTGTCAAACCTTAAAGGTATTAGAGGTTTTAAAAGCATTAAAAACAATGGCTCCAGGGACTTCCCTGGTGACGCAGTGGTTAAGAATCCACCTGCCAATGCAGGGGACATGTGTTCAAGCCCTGCTCCGGGGAGATCCTACATGCCGCGGAACAACTAAGCCCATGCACCACAACTACTGCGACTGCGCTCTAGAGTCTGTGAGCCACAACTACTGAGCCCACGTGCCACAACTACTGAAGCCTGCGCGCCTAGAGCCCATGCTCCGCAACAAGAGAAGCCACCACAATGAGAAGCCCTCGCACCACAACAAAGAGTAGCTCCCGCTCGCCACAACTAGAGAAAGCCCGCGCACAGCAACAAAGACCCAACACAGCCAAATAAATAATAAATAAATAAATAAATAAATAAATAAATAAATAAATAATTTTTAAAAAATAAATAATGGCGTCCCATTAAAACTCCACTGTTGTTATTGTTTTATTTTGTTTTTAGTACTGATCCTCCAGGCCCCACCCCCGGAGATTGTGACTGAATTGATCTGGGTGGGGTCTGGGCATTGGGATGTTTATTAATCTCTCCCAGTGATCCCAATATATAGCCAGAGTTGAAAACTACTGACACAGCACAATCCCCCTCATTTTACAGATGACGAGACTGAATCCCGAAAAGCTGAACTGACCTCCTCAGGGTCACATGGCTATCTGGTATTGTCAAAGAAGAAACAAGCTGGAGAGTAGTTAAATCAATAAAAACAGAGTTGTTCCGGACTACTGCAATAGGGGAAAAAGAGACCTCAGTATAGAACCAGGCTCGATTCTGAATACAGCATGGGCAAGGGGGAATTTATAGCCAAGGAACAGGGAGGGAGTCAGTGGATGGAAAATTACTAAGAGAAATGTTGGGGTAAGGCGGGGGAGGGTTCTAGCTAAACCCACCTAAAAGGATACTTGCTGAAGACAGGGCCGGGTGGTCAGGCATCACCTGGGGGATGATCAAAGATGAGGAACCTGATCAAATGCGGAGGGTGATCAGGTGTTGAGGGTGGGAGGAGATGGTTCTGGTTAAAATGACTTGGCAGGGTTCTTCCCCAAACTGGATTTCATAAGTAAGCGCAAGCTGGGCCTATGAGAAGGTTCAGGAGCCTGACTAAAGTTTAGTCAAGCAAAGAATCTTCATGAGTATGCCCAAGCTTCAAGTCCAATATTGGTACCCTGTCCCCTGATTACAACCCTAACGTGTCCCCTCAGTAAGGTTCTATCTGACAACACATTACTTATCTTCAAAGTAGATATTTTTCACCTACAAGAAGGTTTTGGAAAAGAAGAAAGATGGCCAGTCTTTGAGTGGTAGGTAGCCCCCGAAGGGCAGCACAGTCCTTGGTCTAGGGAACCTAAGAGGAGTCTAGGACCCAAAGATGATTTTTTGGTCCTGGCCAGTGAAGCACAAGTGGCTTGGATGTTATCACCAGAAGCATGTGTGACTGAGGCTTGTCCTCGTGCAGGCTTCCCTGCCTGGCTGCCAACACAATGGCAGTTAGAAAATGGACAAGAAAGTCATGTTTACTAGAGCCTGTTCAGCATCCAGGTCACGTCTTTGCCAACTTCTATTTCTCTTCATTCTGGATTATGGATGTTGAAGTCTGAAAGCTGAAACCTTAAACAACATAAATTTGGCGATGCAGCCTCCAGGTCTCTGATTACACTGCTCTGCTTTCCAATAGCTCCCTCCCACCTCCTCCTCCTTTCTCTCTATGCAAAATTCTACCCATTCATCAAGGTCCTCCTTTGTCTTAACTAGCTCTACCTTGAAAAATTTCTCTTGTCTGTGATCACACTGAGTCAATATCACACAGTTCAATATTTAATCCAATTTAGAAACGCAATTATGAGCTCCTAAGGGTAGGGAATTGCAGGAACATTTTTCTGTCTCTAATACAACACTAGAATATGGCTGAGCACATATAAGATCCTTGAAAAAGAGCTCGGGTTTGGTTTATTTTGGGTCTATTACTTCTCAAGGGGAAGGTAAAGGGTGGGATAGTGAAGGACAAAATATTAGGGATAAGCTAGGAATAAAAAACAATAGGTAGACAAACATTATAAGAATAGACTGAGGAGGAACGAACATAACAAGGAGGAAATAAGCATGTAAAGAAACAAAACCTCTACTCCAGGGAGCAAAAGTGGGCCTCGTGGAGATGAGTGTGAAATGGAACATCAGTCCTTAAAACCCTTGTTCTCAATTCACACAGAAAATTTACAAGGAGAGCAGAGGAAGTGCTTTCTTCCCTCTGAAATCCAGAGGGGAAGTTCATGTACCTTCTGTAATAGTTTGGATTATTGTTCAACAAATACTCCTTCCCCTCCTCCTACCCCAGCCCACTGTGGATACCCTATACTTCCTTGCCCCCTTGATGTTGGACTTCGTCATGTCACTTGCTTTGAACGACATGTCAAAAGACGTAATGCGAGCAAAGTCTTATGTGTAGGGCAAATGTGCTTGTATAATTGGGCCTGGCTTTTTCATTCCAAAATTCATCAATGGGAAGACTGTGCCACAATAGCCACCACTCCTTTAGCCTGGGGCCCATAAGGACACACCTGAACCCAACCCTCAACTTGGAGCCAAGTCCAGCCAACCCACAGCCTGAAGAACAGCCACCAGCCCTAACCAGCCAAACCACAATCAATTTACAGACCTATCAACAGGAGAATAGGTCCTTGTTGTTATAAGCCACTGAGTTTGGGGATTGTTTGTTATACAGCATTATTGTGACAACAGCTGGTTAATACACCTTACATTGTCTGCAGGGGAACATTGGGTTGAATGTGTTGAAAAGGAACAATGCAGATAAATTCATTATCTGAGTCTCACACACCTGGTTTTATAGCTTACATGACTCATGGCCCTCTAAGTGAGAGCAAGCTACAAACAAAGGTCTAGGAGAGAGAAAATATCTTCCTGTTCACATGAGCATTTTCTTCAATATTAGCCCCAAGACTTCTACATAAAAGGACCTTTAGAGAGGTAATAAGTGGGAGGGGGGGCGGGGGGGCTGAAGAGAGCCTAAATCTCTATTTGCACATTTTAATTGAGAAACGCAGCTCTCCTCCATGTCAAACATGGGAGGTGGCCAACGACAGTGAGGAGGGAGGTCTGGAAAAGCCCTGATGCTGCCCTTTGGTGTCATGTGTTTCTTCCTCCATCTGAACCCACGAAGGGAGGGAAGGTAAGCACCCGCAGGTTTCAACAAGACTCACCTGATTCTAGAACAAGGTACTAAGCTAATAATATTCTGTTTTGGGGTTTGAAGAAGCTAAAAGTCATAGAGAAAATAAGAGGGAAAGAAAAATTGAAGGTGAAAATAAAAAGCTAAAGTATTCAGGACCTTAACACTGCTGCTCAATAATATACCACAGTACCTTTAAATTTTATATATATATACACACACACATTTACACATATGCATATATATTACTTTTTCAAAATGTAATACACTCATGATTGAACATTTCTATATGTATATATGTATTTACATATGTTTACATATTTACATGTATATACAAAAGGAAGACTCTCCCTCCCATCCTGTCCCACATTAGTTTAGTTCCCCACGCCCGAAACCCCACAACTATTCATTTTTATTAATTTCTCAAATATACTTTTCCAGAATTTCTTTAGGCAAATAGAAATATGGCACTATAATTTTCTCATTTTTAACACAGACAATAGCATACTGTACCCACTGTTCTGTACCTTTTTTTTTTTTTTTTACTTCGTAATGTATCCTGAAGATCTTTCCATTTCAGGACATAGAGAACTTCCTCATCATTTTTTAATAGCCACATAATATTCCATTCCTTGATTGTTATTGTGGCCTTTTGAACTTCCAGTAACACTGTGTTACTGCTTGAGTGATTCCAAGTTTTATATTTCTTAGAGATAAATGGTTTATCACTACATTTATTACAAATGGGATAATAATGATTCAAACGGAAAATGTGGTAATTACAGGATGAGTTTTATGGTGCCTGAAAACAATCTCTGAGATGTTGGGAACCTCAGTAAAAAAAAAATTTCAAGAATCCCAAAGACTACTTGACAGAAAATGTGAATTTATGGGCTTCCCTGGTGGCGCAGTGGTTGAGAGTCCGCCTGCCGATGCAGGGGACGCGGGTTCGTGCCCCGGTCTGGGAGGATCCCATATGCCGCGGAGCGGCTGGGCCCGTGGGCCATGGCCGCTGAGCCTGCATGTCCGGAGCCTGTGCTCCACAACGGGAGAGGCCACAACAGTGAGAGGCCCGCGTACCGCAAAAAAAAAAAAAAAAAAAAAAAAAAAGAAAATGTGAATTTAGGAGTAAGAAACTCCTCTGGGGGAACCATCATTACGAAACAGAAGAAGAGTGGATCCATAGTAATGAAATGCCCACAAGATGTGAGCTAAGAGATCCTGTCCTTAGGTGTTCATGTTTTAAATCTTTTCCTAGGGAGCAAACTAAATTGGGCAAAGCAAAGTCCTGCCTTTTGTTTTCTATTAGAATTCTGTGGATTTGACTACTGTTTCCACAGGTCTTTGGGGGTCATGTTTTCTCTTGTTCTATCCTCTCTCAGGGCTGGGATCTGGGTCTGGATTTGTCTGTTCAAACTCTCACTTTTATGATACAAATGAACTTATTTACAAAACAGGAACAGACTCACAGACTTAAGAGGAGGAACTTATGGTTACCAGAGGGGAAGGGTTGGGGGGAGGGATAGACTGGGAGTTTGGGATTGACATGTACATGCTGCTATATTTAAAATCGATAACCAACCAACAAGGACCTACTGCATAGCACAGGGAACTCTACTGAAAACTCTGTGATAATCTAAATGGGAAAAGAACTTGAAAAAGAATAGATACATGTGTATGTATAACTGGATCACTCTGCTGTACACCTGAAACTAACACATTGTTAATCAACTATACTCCAATATAAAATTTTAAAATTTTTAAAAACTCTCACTTTTAAAATAAAATCAGATTCCTTGCTTTTCATATACTGTGAGGTTTTTAAAATCTGACATAGATAAAGTTCTTTTTCCTTTTGGTGATTCAATCTTAAGCTTAGTATGGTCTTAAATAACTTATAGCCATCACTGGTGTTTTAGTTATCAATTGCTGTATAACAAATTTCCCCAAAATGTAGTGGCACAAAACAAAGGTCTTATTTTCCTCATGATTTTGTAGGAATTCAGGAAAGGAGGGCAGTTCATCTCTGATCCCCGTGGTATCAACAGAGGAAGAGGGCTGGAGGCTCCCCTTCCAAGATAACTTCTTTAGTCAGATATCTGGGGCTTCATGGTTTCTCTCTCCCTCTCTCTCTCCACGTATCATCCTCCAAGGCTTCCCCTGTGTCATGTGCTTCTCGCAGCATGGCAATCTAAGGATGACCAGACTTCTTCTTGCACAGCTCTGGGCTCTAAGGATGTTCTAAGGGACAGGATGAGGCACTTGCCAGTCTCTTCTGGCCTCAGTACAGAAACTACCATAGTGTCATTTCCACGATATTCTAGTGGTCAAATCAGTCACAGAACTTGCCCATATTCAAGGAGAGGGGACACAGAGCTCACCTTTTGATAGAAAAAATATCAAATAATTTGTAACCAAAGTTAACCTGTGATAAACGGGATATAATACATTCCACTCCGTAAAAATCTGCCACCTTGTAAAGTTTCACTCAGAAACTGAAAGTCTTCCAAATACTGTACGATCTCACTTATATGTGGAATCTAAAAATGTCTAACCACAGCAGCAGAGAGTAGAATGGAGGTTGCCAGGGGCTGGGGTGTGGGAGAAATGGGGAGATGTTGCTCAAAGGGTACAAACTTCCAGTTATAAGACTAATAAGTTCTGGAGATCTAATGTACAGCATGATGACTATAATTAATAATACTGTATTAGATATTTAAAATTTGCCTAAGAGAGTAGATCTCAAGTGTTCTCAACACACACACACATAAAAGTTAACTATGTGAGGTGATGGATGGTAATTGGCTTGATGTGGTAATCATTTCACAATGTATAGGTATGCCAAATAATCACATTGTAGACCTTATATATAATTTTAATTTGTCAATTATAAAAAAGAAATAAAATATATTAAAATTAATTTTTTTTTGTGTGTGTGTGGTACACGGGCCTCTCACCGTTGTGGCCTCTCCCGTTGCAGAGCACAGGCTCCGGACGCACAGTCTCAGCAGCCATGGCTCAAGGGCCCAGCCGCTCCGCGGCATGTGGGATCTTCCCGGACCGGGGCACGAACCCGCGTCCCCTGCATTGGCAGGCGGACTCGCAACCACTGCGCCACCAGGGAAGCCCCTAAAAACTAATAATTTTTTTTTAATTTTGAAGAAATTAAGTCATTATCAGACTCATTTGAATTGTGAGATGATTCTGTTGATTTGTATCTGTACACACTATGAAAAGCACAAACCAGCATAGTCTTGTGGAGGATGCGGCAGGTAAGTCTCTATCACATAGCACTGTGCCCCCACCACCTTTGGTGTCTCAAAATAAAATCTTCACATAATGTTCCAATATCCCAGAGAGGGGAAAATTATAACTGTTTTGGAATATGAAACAATATGACATGTGAACTCACTTGAAGATGTTATGAAACCTAAGTGACAGTTGTACTTCTACTGGGACAGTATGAGCGTGTACTTAGAAACACAGGTTCTACAGATAGGCAACCCAGGTTTGAATCCAAGTTCAGCCATTTACTTGCTGTGTGACATTAGGAAAGCTGGGAAAGCTCTCTATGCCTCGTGTCTTATCTATAAATGTAGGCATAGATATTTATAAATATATATATGATAGGGATGTGATGAGAATGAAAACAGTGCCTGTGAAAAACGTAGTGTAGCATATTTTAACTGCTTCATTTAGTTGAAATAACACTAGCTGCTCTTACAGATAAGCCCCAAAGTTTCACTGGCTGTACACAGGAGAGGTTAATTTCTCATTAATGAGAAGTCCACTCAGAGGCTGAAGGTAGGAAAGGATGACACCCTGCTCCAGGCAGTCATTCAAGGTTCAAGGGGAAGAGAGGTGCTTCTGCCTTCTTCAACAAGTGGCTTCCAAGATCACCTTGCGCGTTGCCATGCAGCTGTTACGTGGGAGAAGAGACAGAGTGGAGGAATTCTTGAGAAGCTTCTAAGGATTAGGTCTGGATATGGTATAGATCAATTCCATTTACGTTCAATTAGCCAGAACTCAATCACATGGCCCTTCTAGATGCAAAGGGGTCTGGGAATGTAGTCTCTGGCTGGGCAGCTGCTTTCCAGCAACATTATGACACTATGGAAGGAAAAGCACAAATATTTGGTGGACAGCTAATAATGTATTTACCTTGGTGCTCAATAAGTGTTAGCCTTTTTTTTTTTTTTTTGAAGTATAGTTGATTTACAACGTTGTGTTAGTTTCAGTTGTACGGCAAAGTGATTCAGTTATATGTATACATATATACATTCTTTTTTCAGATTCTTTTCCCATATAGGTTATTACAGAACACTGAGTAGAGTTCCCTGTGCTATACAGTAGGTCCTTGCTGGTTATCTATTTTATATACAGTAGTATGTGTATGTTAATTATATTCATAATGGCAAAGACTGGGATTTTTCTTCCTTGCAGCAGAAACTGAAAAAAATTAAGAAGAGGTTAAAACTCCATCTCACGAAGCAACCTACCTCCACTATGTCAGATTATTGCCAGGTACCCCTCCTGCCACCCTTCTCCCATGCCCCACACCGCCATACACTGTGATCTTTGAATTCCTCATTTCAAATAATGCACTTAATTCTCAATAGTCTGTTAAGTATTTAGTAATGAAAGTAAAGTCTTCCAGGCCACTTCAGAATGAATCAGTCATCTTCTGGGAGAAGGCCCAAGCTAGAGAGGAAGGGCAGGAGAATGACTTGAGGCTGTAGAGCGCTTCGATGGCAGGTGATCTAGGGCAGGCCAAGGGTTTTCTTTGGCGAGAAAGACGTTTTCCCACCTGATAACGAAAGTAAACCTGTTGGAGGAGATTAGCACCTCCTGCTTGAGTGGAGCACTATCTAGGGATTCAAAATCCAGATGTATGTACTCATTTGAGCAAGTGGAACAGACTATTTCATGATCCAAATTTATTATTAAGTCTTCCGAGGAACAAAAAAGACTCTCCCCACACATTATTATTAACCTGGGACTTGTGGACCCTAGGATACCCATGGATCGCCTTCAGGGGGTCTATACATTCCCTGAGCTGGTATGCAAATGCGTGTATGTGTATATATGCATGTATATACATACACATCCCTTCATGGTCACCAACTTTCATACAAGCTGTTGAAACCACTTCCTGAACCACTGTCAGTCATGGACCAGAGTGCAGCATGAATTCCACAATGTCACACGCTGTGAGTTAAGGAATAGGCTTTACTGGGGGAATAAAGGGAAATTTACAAGCCAGGGTCAGGAAAACGGGAATCCACAAGTCCCCCATCCTCCTGTTATTCCACTAAGAGACATGCTGAGACTTGGACAGTCTGCCAGACATGCAGCACGGGTTTGTGTTCCCCTAGAGCAGGGGTTCTCAACCAGGAATGAATTGCGACTAGGGGTCATTTGGTAGTGTCTAGAGACAGTTTTGATTATTACAACTGGAAGGGGTGCTTTTAGCACCTAGTGGCTAAATGCCAGAGATGCTGTTAATCATCCTACAACAGACAGGTCTGCCCCCGGGTCTGTGTCAGTAGTGCTGATGCTGATAAATCCTGCACAAAAGGGACTCTGCCAATATGCTGGTCTCTCTCCAAGTAGATTCAGAATTCCAAAAGATCTGCTCTGCTAATCTTGCATCCTACAGGAAGATAGGCACACTCCTACCTTCTGATTTTAGTTCTCCTCAAAACCAGAACCTGGGCTTCCCTGGTGGCGCAGTGGTTCAGAGTCCGCCTGCCGATGCAGGGGACACGGGTTCGTGCCCCGGTCCGGGAAGATCCCACATGCCACGGAGCGGCTGGGCCTGTGAGCCATGGCCACTGAGCCTGCGCGTCCGGAGCCTGTGCTCCACAACGGGAGAGGCCACAACAGTGAGAGGCCCGCGTACCACACACACACACACAAAAAGGCAGAACCTGAGAGAAGGCTCTCATGACATGGCTTGCATATAAATAGTTTATTTTACAAAGTGATCCCAAGGAATAGAAATGAGGATACTGGGAAGAGTGAAATGGGGAGGATGGAAAGCCAATCTAAGGAGCTCAGTCTTTCTGGAGATTCCCTGAGGGGCCATGTAGAATGCACCTCAGGATCGTCTGCCCTAGGGACTAATATTCATCTACTGACTGCCATTCCATATAGCAGTCAAGGACTTTCCCAGGGGAGTTAACTCTCTTAAGGTCTGCGCATACCCTCAGAACGCAGAGGCTGCAGGGAAGCCTTGGGTCAGCTCACTGAGGCAAGACGTTGTTAGGTTCCATCTGCAGAGAGCTGCTTGCCACCTCAGGAAGGTATGTGGGCCAAGAGGATACGAGGCTGGGCACAAGATACGTCCAATACACTCAGTGCGGCAATTTATTTTGCAGTAGGGGGCCCTGCCTTAAGCCCTGCCTACTGCCCACCATTCAGCTTTACAGAGAGACACAAGCAATCAAGCTTCTGGCAATTTTTCTAGCCAAGAGTGAGGCGCTAGCCTGGAGCCTGATTCTCTTTCCTGGTAACGCTCCATTTCTATCTGTACTGGACTTTTTTCCAAACACCTCCTCAGTGGTATGTTTAGGATGCCCCGGCTGCCCAGCGAGTGCCCTGGGTGAGGCTTTTTTCTCCATCCTCCGTCCCTAGCGCTCAGGGTGTTCAGACTCTTAAGGGAGGAGGGGAGGCTGCTTCAGCCACCTGATGCCACCCTTCAGCACCCAGGATTCCGCTCTCACAGTGAGTCCACCACTCCAGGATTTCCAAGTGGCCAGCTTCTACAAGTCCCCATCAACTTCAGATGGACACTGAAGCTACTGAAGCCCTGGCCATTTCTGGGCTGAGCAGCCTGGCCTGCCCTCTCGGGGGCTGTGGTGAATCACGATGACCGTGGTCATCCAGTGGCCTTCCCTCATCTCAAATGACCCTGCTCGCCAGCCCTCCAAATACCCTGTCTGCACCCTCAGTAGGAGTATCTCCTACTTCAGGGGTGGTCCACTGGACCCTTTCCTGCTGGACAACAGGAATTCTCTTCACCTGATGTGCCACATGGGTCCATTTGTGGTAATCATCTGTTGTGTTAAAAGACCGAGAATAACAGAGAGAGAAAGTGGAAACTTACAAGGCCAGGGTCATAAGAGAAGAGAGGGCATAAGTGGAGAGGTATCCCAGGGACAGGGCATGCATGGGTTTGCATTCCAGGAAAAAGCCTCTGGCCCATTCACCCTCAATCTTAGAGCAAATATGAGAAAAAGTGGTCTTGTCAGAGAGAACACGAACACACTCCTGGGCACCAGAGTATCCTAGATTTGGGTCCAGTTATTTGCAGGAGTTGCCTGGAACCATCAACAGGAAGGTATCTGGAGCTTCTGGGGGCGCATGGGAAGCTAGAGCCACCTTTGTCCAGGTATGGGAACCATTAGTTTCATGGGAAGCTGAGTTTGGGAGCAGCCAATCCCACTGGGAGAAATAGCACTGACTAGGCTGAATCGAGTATTAGAGTTAGAAATGCAATACTGTCAGAACTTTCTCTCTCCCCATTTCTGAGAAACATAATGACTCATTTCATATATTATACAGCGTGTTTCCATATTTATGTAAATCCTATTAATAAGAAACAGATAAGTTGCTTTTTATTTGGTTGCCACTTAGTTATCTTCTTTATTTAGGGACTGTTATAGCCCATTTGCTTTTTAACAAATGAGACATGATCAGATTTATCTTTGAGAAAATAATTTTATGAGCAAAGCTAGAAAAAGGATTATCAGTAACTACTGGGTACCCAGACACTCCTGCTGGGAGAAAGAGGGGCCCCAGTCCGGCCAGCTCATTGTCCAGGCCACCCAGAGTGAGCCACCTGGGTCACTATTGTACAATCCAGCTCCTTGCAAAATACTTTGCAGAACCACCGCAAAATAGTCACGTCTTAGCAATGTCTCAGTGAACTCTTTCAGCTGGCAGTTCTAATTTTATTGCTAGAAACGCCCTCACATTCGTGTGTACCATTCACTTCTTTTTCTTACATTTTCCTTACTCTGCACATATACACCAGCTAAAGACCTCAGCTATGTACACTGATTACAGAAAAGAATGTGACTCTAAGTAGACAGATTTCCTAGGCAACTAGCCATATGACCAACCAATCCCTTCAAAAATAACAAACAATCAAAAAGATAAATAAATAAATAAGAGAGATTATCATCGCACTAAAATTCCAAAGTAGATATACTGTACTGCTAAAACACAACTTTGAAGAATCGGAAGGCGCTAATGCTGACTTTCAACATTGGCTGGGAAACAATGGGGATAAACTGACAAGCAAAACGCTGCCTCTGTCCAGAGTCTCTCTCTAGCCACTGCTGCATCCATTCATTTTCTGCCCAGATGACAGCATGCCTCCTAATGCTTCCTTTGTCACTTTTATTTTTCCCAATCAGCTGCAGCAACCCCCTTGCAAAAGAAAGTAAAAACAAGTGCCTGGTACGGAAAACACAAAGAAAGCTTCATCGGTCTAGACAGACATGTGCGGTCATCAGCTCTGACAGCAGCCTTAGAAAGGAAGGAGCCAGAATGACTTCTTTCCATTCTTAGAGACAGAGACAGAGAGAGAGAGAGACACAGAGAGACAGAGAGACACAGAGAGAGAGAGAGAGAGGAAGGAAAGATAAAATTATAATGATAATGCATACTGGGGAAGTTTCCTCAAATAAAGGGGGCAGTAAAAAATACTGCCATTGCGTTGGAACACAATTGATTTCCAGTGTGTTTATAGCATAGAAAAAATAAACAGGAGGAACTGCAAGTAAACAAAACTGCAAATGTCATTTGGTCCTGAGGGGTGCAGCTTCCAAAGAGCATGTGGAGAGAATCAGTAACCACGTTTTCCCGCAGCCGGTGGTTAACAAATCAGATCGCAGCCCAGGGCTCTCTAGGTATCACGGTGTGCTAAAAATAACTGCCTCGCCTCCTTATGTAACCCCGAGGCAATCTCATTCCATTTCTAAATTTAGAGCCCTCGGCAAAGGCCAGTCTGGTGGGGAAGTGGTTGGTGCTGCCAGTTGCCAGAAAGACTCGTAGAGCTCAGCTAACAGGAATTAAATTTCTCTCTCTCTGGAATAACCTATGAAGTGATACAGGTATGGGAAGCATTTTTAAGAGCCCCAAATAAGATAAAGTAAGCTCTGTTATTGCAATCAGGGAGGGAGAGGACGGCTGGAATTATCTTGTAACAGAAATGAAAATCATATTATGTTTATCCAGTAATCTTACGAAGATGAATTCTAAAAGCATCAACTTGCAGCCTGTGCTTGCAGACGGCTTATACATGTGGGTCAGCAACTGGGTTCGTGTGACAATTTCTGAAACAAAACCAAGACTTACGGACTTTGAAGTTTTCCATTAAACAGACACACGCTTCCCTTCTCTGACCCTCTCCTGCCGTTCATCTCCTGTTCTAACAGCAAGTTTACAACAGAGCCACACACACGCACATTACAGAAGCATTTCTCCCTCATAATATACTAGGCTGGTTAAGTAATAATATCAGCTTTGTTTCTAGTCTCTCAGCACAGATTATTATTTAGCCTGGTGAAGCTTCCATTTATTCAGCTTGCACATCACCAGTAAAATTCTAATGGCCAGAACAGTTTTGCAGTAATGTTCCACAATAACAAAAGCTCACAATGGTGGTTGAAGTGTTAACATATCCTGAAGTAGCTTCCGAATTATGATAGAAGGACAGTTTTCTGGTTTGAAGGGAATATATTAAGATCCTCCGAAAATTGTCTATCTGTAGATGAATTTTCCATGGGCTTCAGGGACTGAAAACCTGAGTTCAAGACCAGACCCGCTGGCAGTTCGAGATAATTCATTTAAACCTTCTGAGCTCCAAAAATCCTCACCTGTAAAATGGAGCTAATAACGCTATCATAGCAAAGTATCATAAATCAAATGAAATAATATATGCAAGAGTACTTTGGAAATTCTAAACTCTATAAAATTGTTCAGTTTTGTTTTTTATGCTCTTAAGGCTATGTAGAATATAAAATTTATCAGCATAACCCTTTCAATAACCATTCTAGAGCAATATAAATTTATTGTACTTAATTTATGCCTTTGTTCATAGCAAAATTGGAGATACATCCAGAAGAGAACATTTGTCAAATTCATAACTTGCACTTTTACACATCCATTCCGAAAGCTAATTATTGATTTAAATTTGAGCATCTTCCCTAAGTAAAGCCTATAGGGAAATAAGATGCTGGAAAAGAAGGGAACATGATAGTAACAACTAATACTTAATACTCTCCTTACATCATTCCAAGCTCCTGTTCTGCACTGTTCTAAGTACTTTATAAATAGCAATGCACTTAATCCTAACAACCCTCTGAGTAGGTACTATTACCGTCTTCATCTTATAGATGGGGAAACTGAGGTGCTGAGAGGTTAAAAATAACTTTCCTGGGTTTCCCTGGTGGCGCAGTGGTTGAGAGTCCGCCTGCCGATGCAGGGGACACGGGTTCGTGCCCCGGTCTGGGAAGATCCCACATGCCGCGGAGCGGCTGGGCCCGTGAGCCATGGCCGCTGGGCCTGCGCGTCCGGAGCCTGTGCTCCGCAACGGGAGAGGCCACAACAGTGAGAGGCCCGCATACCGCAAAAAAAAAAAAAAAAAAAAAAAAAAATAACTTTCCTGGGATCTCTCAGCATCTGAGTGACAGCTAAGAATCCCAAACTCAGAGTTCAGCCCTTGAGTGTGGGTGTTTAACCACTACGCACATTGCCTGGACCTGGCATCCTCTTTCCCCCACAGTGAGGATGCAGCCTGCTGACCCTGAGTTTGATTCAAGATTCAGGAGGGTCCCAGATACTCATCAGTATTTCCTGTTAACGGTATACAGACGCTGCCCTGTGGAAGTTCTTCCTGAATTCTCACGTTAGCCGATTATAAAATATGTAGTCATACCACAAAATGAAGCTCTCGCAGGCCAGCAAGACCAAACCTCATCCTAGGATCAAAAGTATCAAAGGATGCTCTGTTGAGGTCTCCTTTCTACCTCTGAAGCCCTCTCTCTTCTGTGAAGTTTCCCATCCTTGACTAAATAAATTAGGAATTCATACTGTGGTGAATGTGAGGCTTCCCACCATTCCAGAGCTGATGAGGAACTCATCACAATAAAGCCAGCCTTCACTCTGCAAGTGTGTTTCTGCCTCTGCGATACCTAAACTTCACAAGGAAGAGCCAGCGTGACTAAAGTACTAAAAATACTAGATAACAAAACTAATCTGGGGACCCAGTTCTGTCACATCTCCATCACTACTAACTAGGGGTTAGAACTTCATTGGATCATTAATCTCAGAGCTCCTGTGTCACCATCTGTATAATGCTCATTGGAGAAGAACTCTGAAGCCTTTTATATAAAATTCCACTTCTCTAAAGACACAGGCTTGACTTAAGCAAACAAAGAAACTGAAAAGTAGAAATGTACACCTAAGAACAAGTACGGGTGATTGTAATAGACTCTCCAGTTGGGTTTTAGGGCCATGTTTGCCTCCGGGGCTCAACCTTTTTGGGGGGAGTTCCTTGCCCAAGAGAAACCCCCAAAATTGCTTGGACCCTGAAGACAAACAGGGCCTGAAAACTCAACCAGAAAGTCCATTACATTCATCTCCCACTCTCAGGTGAGACTGCCAATGCGACAACAAACATCTGCAAAATGTTAGCCTAACTATTTACAATAGGCAAGACATGGAAGCAACCTGAATGCCCATCGACAGATGAATGAATAAAGATGTGCTATATATACACAATGGAATACTACTCAGCCATAAAAAAGAATGAAATAATGCCATTTGCAGCAACATGGATGGACCTAGAGATGATCACATTCAGTGAAATAAGTCAGAAAGAGAAAGACAAACATCATATGGTATCACTTATATGTGGAATCTAAAATATGACACAAATGAACTTATTTACAAAACAGAAACAGATTCACAGACATAGAAAACAAACTTACGGTTACCAAAAGAGAAAGGGGGGAGGGATAAATTAGGAGTTTGGGAAAACTAGCTACAAACTACCATATATAAAATAGATAAACAACTAGGTCCTATTGTATAGCACAGGGAACTATATTCAATATCCTATAATGTGTGTGTGTGTGTGCGTGTGTGTATATATATATATATATAAATGAATCACTGTGCTGTACACCAGAAACTAACACAACATTGTAAATCAACTATACTTCAATTTTTAAAAAATATTAGCCTACTCTACCATACAACACCCTGTCAGCTACACTCTCTAACATTCCAGTCAGAAGCATAGAAGCTACCCACTTAGTGAGCTAGACATGGAGGGCTTGGTGAGCATTAATGCTTGAGAGAGAGGGAAATGTAATCGAGAGCCAACGACTGGAGCACCAGAAAGAAATGCTGCTGCAGTCACTAAATTCAAAGTAAATAATGTATGAGGGAGGTACACTCACACACACACACACACACACACACACACAAAGAATATTCTCTTATCTCTTGTAATTACCTATCTAGCTAATTCAACTACACAGAAATAGGAAATTACAAAGAAAAAAAACCCCTGAGCAATCAAAATAGATGGTGTCAAGTTCACGCGTAAAGCTCATACACTTTACTCATAGAAAAGAGCCTCATTCAGGTCCTCATTCATAATTTGTGTATTCTAACTTGACATTGCTATTCCCAGAAACTTAGTTATCTGGGTGCCGTATTAAAAAAGGAAGAAGAAGAAAGGAGAAGAAGGAGAAGGAGAAGAAGAAAGAAGGAGGGGGAGGGGAGGGGAGGAGGAGGAGGAGGAGGAGGAGGAGGAGGAGGAGGAGAAGAATGGCTGCAAGTTTGAAGGGGAGACTGGTAGAAAGAGACACTGACTGGGAGAGAAAAGACACAATAACTTAAAAAGGGAAACCCAAGTTAGTATTCAAAAGATACAGTAATGGCAGGCCATTAAAGGGATCAAAGCCCATTAGTGACATTAGTAGGGCCTGAAGACAGCACCACCACGGCTAGTCATGGTGATCCTAACTCATCCAAAACATCTGGACCATGTTCAGAATTCTCAAGTGAAGGAATCAAAAAGGAGAGAAATACTTTATTAAAAATTTCCATCAAACAATTAATACAAATAAAATGTTGACATGCATACAATTTTCCTCTAAATGGAAAGTTTCTTTAACTGGACCATATCATTTCCTTATAATGTCAGCACATTCATTGGTGATTATCCTGAAGAATCTTTGCAATGCACCACAGTAAGAACTTGCATGTAAGACAACAGCATGCAAATTAAGATAGTCAGAAAAGATACAGATAGGTTTTACAGTTTGCTCTCTAGGCAAGGTTAATGGAGAGGCTGAATGTGATTAAGGTCATAAATGATGACTTTAGATACAAAAGCCCTGAAGTGATGAGAACATTATCAAAGCTCTGAAGTCATAATCAAAATCCTTATTATATATAAAGAGATGCTATCTCTAAAACTTAAATCCCTGGACCTGTTTGCTTATGATTTCTTGAGATTGCAGAACCAACACCTAGGTTCTCAAGGGATGCTTGAAAGTCTCTGGAAGACAGCAATCTTCCACAAAATGCAGTTCCATGCTGTTTCAGTATGAAGGAATCCCACGTGGGGTGCTTGCTGTTATATCAGCACCTTTAAAGGTAGGTGAGCAAATGAAACAGCCAGAAGAGTTCTGGGGTGCGGACTTGGCTGAACGAATCTTCTTACTTCACACTTCAAGCTGGCTGAGAAGCAGGAAGCAATACGGTGCTTGTTTTGTGCCACCAGGGCCAGGAAGCTCAACAAATTCTAATATGTGTACACATTTAGCTGAGTCCACAGTATAAATGCTCTCTATTTCCTCCTAGAGGCGCAGAATATTGATTTGACTGCTATCCCTGGGCAGAGAGACAGAATTAAGATTTCATCTATCTACCTTTGTACAGAAATCCTTTCCATGCAATGGAGCATGAAGGAATGGCCTACACAAGCAGGGCCTGGTTGTGTTTATCTTTCTGTCTCAGATATTTGTATTTTCCCTATACACATATGTGTTCCCTAAACACATATCCTATATATGTGTATATATATATCATAGCTTCCCTCATGACTACAATGAACTGAAAGAAGCTGGAATGAGGTGATGAAGATCCCCTTACAGAAATCCCTACTGTCAACAGCATCTCTTACTGAGTCATTTACTCCTCTAACTGCCTAGAAAATGGCCTCTTCCAGTGAACAAAATGGCATCTCAAGTTGCTTGAGAAATCTAATGCACCTCCTTCTACCATGCAATTTGTTCTATTTCCATATGCAGCGTTAGGCCTTATTATCCTTAATTCCACACCAACATGGGTTGTTACCTAGGCAACAATATTCCTGGATCACAGATTGGTCAAGCCAAAATTTCCATCCATCTCTGTGAATCAAATGGGTGGTTAATATGATCAAATATACCGAAAGTGATTTTCAAACAGTTATGAAAGGAACTTTGTAAAAACAGCTAGAATCTCGGTGGTCAAAAGCAAGGTTGATATGCGTGGGGAAGTGTTTAGGCAGTTGCAAGGCATAAGGAGAAGGTCTCTACAGGTCAGCTTAGTCTCCCCAATTCAAGTAGCAACTGAGAAGGTGCTGGAGGTTGTCTGGGGACTTTGTTCTGTTCCTTAGAGGAAAATGCATGATGTTCTATCCATTTGGGATCTCCCAGAAGCAGATCCTGAGTCAAGGATTTGGGTATGAGTAGATTTTTTGGGAGAGGATTCCAGGTAGGAAGAAAAGGGAAAGGAGCCGACAATAGATTAATGAACTAGTTATTGCTATGGGAAACTGGGGCACAATACGACTGGAAACCCTCTAGAAAGAGTATGGAACACAATTCAGAATCGTCTGAATGACGGCAAGGAAGCTGAGGTATTTATCCCCCAACCCCTTGGCGTCTTAGTTGAGGGCCACTCCCATGCACGAACTCCCAGGCATTTTCAGGAATTTTCCTAACTTCTCTGTGCTTCAGTCTCCTCATCTGTAAAATATGGTTAATACTAATTCCTACACTGGGATTGTTGTGAGAGTTAAATGAGATGGTCTTTATAATGTGCTTAATATAATGCCTAGCGCACCCGAAGCAGTCACTAAATGGGGAGTTGGAGGAAGAGGAGGGCTTGAGTGGGTTTGTAGACTAAGGGTATGGAGACTGCGGAAAGTGAAATGTTTAATGATAAACTTGGAAAATGACATCCTCAGGGAGAGAAAGGGGATGGAGTCAGGAATCAATAGCATTATATTCACTAGGGAATTCTGTTTAAAACTAATAATAGTTTATCCTACTGTATTATAATTAGCTGTTTATGGGACTTCCCTGGCGGTCCAGTGGTTGGAACTCTGCTTCCACTTCAGGGGGCACGGGTTCCATCCCTGGCCAGGGAACTAAGATCCCGCATGCCACATGGTGCGGCAAAAAACCCCCAAAACCCCCCAGCTGTTTATGGGTCTAAATTTCCCCCCGAGACTCAACTCCTCCATGAACCTATACTTGTTGAGTTCAACCTACATGTCAGACACTGTTCTAGGCACTGAAGTCGTGAACCAAGTGCCCTCACAGAGCTTATGGTGGAGTTGGAGGGAGACAGGCATAAATAAAGACATACATAAGAGGAAAGCCATCCATGAGAGCAGGAAACAAGAGGATGGGGGCACCAGAGGGGAGGATGACGATGATCAGGGAAGGCTTTGCTGATAATCTGACACTTGAGCAGAGTCGTAGTGTGCCCCAGTTTCCCATAGCAATAACCAGTTCATTAATCTATTGATTCCTCTATGAAAGTGGAGGAAGGGGTCATATGGATATCCTGGAAGGAGCATTCCAGACAGAGGAGATAACGAAAATAAAAGCCTTGAGGCAGTAGGAGCATCACTGAAGAGTGTGAGGAACAGAGTGGAGGCCAGTGGGGTGGCCAGTGGGGCTGGACTGGAGAGAGCAAGTGGGGAGCTGTCTGAGCTAAGGTCCAAGAGGTAGCAGGATGGTGAGGTCATGTAACACAGGGGTGGAGGGCGTGGGGGAGTGGGATGGGGGGGATCTCAAAGTCCAATGCACAATACAATCGCATGGGATGCTGTAAAAAATCCTAAATGCCAGCCTGCATCACAAACAAGTTTAATCCAAATCTGGGGGTGGGACCCAGGCATCAGATCCCCAGGTAACTGATGTGTGGCAAAATATGAGAACCACTGACCTAGGTCTTTGAAGGCCATTTCACAAATTCTGGCTTTTACTCTGAGAAGGAAAGCCACTGGAGGGTTTTGGGCAGAGAAAGGACGTGATTTATAATTTAAAAGGCTCACTCTGGCTGCCTTATGTAGGGTAGACTAGAGGAGAGAGGTGAGTGACACAGCTAGACCAGTTAGGAGGCAAAACACTGTCTTAATGATTTTTTTGTATCCCCAGTGCCTGAGACATTACGGACATAAAATTAATATCCCGAAGACATTCCCTCTGCCTGAAACCTCTTCCCCCAGATACGAGCATGGTTTATCACCATAGTTCCTTCATAGGGTTGCCAGATAAAATTCAGGATGTGCAGTTACACTTTAATTGTGGATAAACAATGAATAAGTTGCAGTACTGCATGAGACATACTCATACTAAAAAATTATTAGTTGTTTATCTGATATTCGAATTTAACTGGACACCCTGTAATTGTATTTGTTAAATCTGGCAACCCTACCTTTAGGACTTACTCAGAGAAGGCTCTCCCTGATTATCAAATATAAAAATGAAGCACCCTCCCTCCACAATTCTCTAGCTCCTTTACTCCACTTCATTTATTTTCAAAGTGTTGATCATTATCTGACATGATATACATTGACTTGTTTCTCACTTGTCTCCCCCACTAGAATGTGGGCTATCTTCAATAAGTGGTGCTGGGAAAACTGGACAGCTACATGTAAAAGTATGAAATTAGAACACTCCCTAACACCATACACAAAAATAAACTCAAAATGGATTGAAGACCTAAATATAAGGCCAGACACTACCAAACTCTTAGAGGAAAACATAGGCAGAACACTCTATGACATACATCACAGCAAGATCCTTTTTGACCCACCTTCTAGAGAAATGGAAATAAAAACAAAAATAAACAAATGGGACCTAATGAAACTTCAAAGCTTTTGCACAGCAAAGGAAACCATAAACAAGACCGAAAGACAACCCTCAGAATGGGAGAAAATATTTGCAAATGAAGCAACTGACAAAGGATTAATCTCCAAAATTTACAAGCAGCTCATGCAGGTCAATATCAAAAAAAAAAAAAAAAAAAAAAAAAAACCCAATCCAAAAATGGGCAGAAGATCTAAATAGACATTTCTCCAAAGAAGATATACAGATGGCCAACAAACACATGAAAGGATGCTCAACATCATTAATCATTAGAGAAATGCAAATCAAAACTACAATGAGATATCATCTCACACCGGTCAGAATGGCCATCATCAAAAAATCTACAAACAATAAATGCTGGACAGGGTGTGGAGAAAAGGGAACCCTCTTTCACTGCTGGTGGGAATGTAAATTGATACAGCCACTATAGAGAACAGTATGGAGGTTCCTTAAAAACTACAAATAGAACTACCATACGAGCCAGCAATCCCACTACTGGGCATATACCCTGAGAAAACCATAATTCAAAAAGAGTCATGTACCAAAATGTTCATTGCAGCTCTATTTACAATAGCCAGGACATGGAAGCAACCTAAGTGTCCATCAACAGATGAATAGATAAAGAAGATGTGGCACATATATACAATGGAATATTACTCAGCCATAAAAAGAAACGAAATTGAGTTATTTGTAGTGAGGTGGATGGACCTAGAGTCAGAGTGAAGTAAGTCAGAAAGAGAAAAACAAATACCGTATGCTGACACATATATATGGAATCTAAGAAAAAAAAAGTCATGAACTACCTAGGGGTAAGACAGGAATAAAGACACAGACCTACTAGAGCATGGACCTGAGGATATGGGAAGGGGGAAGGGTAAGCTGTGACAAAGTGAGAGAGTGGCATGGACATATATACACTACCAAATGTAAAACAGATAGCTAGTGGGAAGCAGCCGCACAGCACAGGGAGATCAGCTCAGTGGTTTGTGACCACCTAGAGGGGTGGGATAGGGAGGGTGGGAGGGAGGGAGACGCAAGAGGGAAGAGATATGGGAACATATGTATATGTATGGCTGATTCACTTTGTTGTGGGGCAGAAACTGACACACCACTGTAAAGCAATTATACGCCAATAAAGATGTTAAAAAGAAAAAGAATGTGGGCAGGAATTCTGTCTTATTCACTGTGGCATCCACAGAAACTAGAACAGTGCCTGGCATATAGTAGATATTTAAAAGATATTCGTGGAAGGAAGGAAAGAAAGGAGGACTTCCCTGGTGGCGCAGTGGTTAAGAATCTGCCTGCCAATTCAGGGGACACGGGTTCCAACCCTGGTCCGGGAAGATCCTACGTGCCGCGGAGCCACTAAGCCCGTGCGCCACAACTACTGAGCCTGCGCTCTAGAGCCCACGAGCCACAACTACTGAGCCCACATGCCACAACTACTGAAGCCCGCGTGCCTAGAGCCCGTGCTCCGCAACAAGAGAAGCCACCACAATGAGAAGCCTGCGCACCTCAACGAAGAGTAGCCCCTGCTCGTCACAACTAGAGAAAGCCCGCACGCAGCAATGAAGACCCAACGCAGCCATAAATAAATAAACAAACAAACAAACAAACAAATAAATAAATAAATAGGTTTTTTTTAAAAAAGGGGAGTGAGCAAGAAAATGAATAAATACAGGAGAGAAGAAGAAGAAAAAATGGATGACACTACAGGTAAATTTTCTGGAGGAGGAAAAGGAGTTTAGAAAGCTCAGTTCTGACTTTTTCCCTTCAGGGCATAGATGCTGAGGTTATCTGCTAAAATGTTAGGTGGCAGAGTTGGGCAGAAAATTCAATGAGAGAAACAAATGTTTAGAAAGTCACAGTGGGGAAATGGGAAAGTGAGTACACAGAGGAAAACATAAAGAATGGTTAGAGTAAGAAGGACCTACCTGGGGTTGACAAGCATCATTTGCAATGAGGCTCACCTAGGTACACTCGCAATTACCTCCTATGGGGCCCAGGGGCCCAGAGGCCCAGGATTACGAAAAAATTCACATAAAGCAGTTCGGGCAGAGGGTTGGGCTTTGAGAGGGCTGATGATCAAGGAACCCAGAAAACTCATTCATAACATAAGATAACCTAAGATTCAGGCTGGGTTAGGAGGTGAAAGGACCTTGGGGAAAGTAACTAGACTTATACCAGATGAAGGGGCTGAAAACCAAATCTTGGTGCTTGGGGCGTAAAGTTAGGATACTGCAGTCAGACAGAAGAATTTGAGAGTAGGAATCATTGGAAGAGGTAAAGTGGTATCAGCAAGATTAACTGCTTGGCCTCTGAAGCTAGACTGTTGAAGTCTGAATTCTATCCCTGCCACTTATTAGCTATGTAACTTTGGACAACTTGTGTAATATTTCTGTGCCCAAGTTCCCTCGGCTATAAAATAGGGATAATAATCGTACTTACCTCATAAATTATGTTGTGGTGATTAACTGAGTTAATGTATGTGAAGTACTTAGAATAATTCATGGCAGGTAGTTTGTAAGTGTTAGCTATTATAACTATGAGTGTAGGTTGTTACCATTTACTAGGAATGAAAGTGATTATAATACAGGAAGTTCACAATGAGATAAATAAATCAAATGTGCCAGATCAGTTCCATCTTAAAAAGAAGGCAAAAACAACTCCATGAAAAACTAAAGGAAAGAAGAAGTTGAAATAAAGGAGATATATAGAAAACAAACTTGAAAATGTCATTATCAGAACCGATCCATTCAAGACTTAGTTCTTGGATAACAAGTGTTGGTGAGGATGTGGACAAAAGGGAACCCTTGTGCTCTGTTGGTGGGAATGTAAATTGGTACAGTCACTATGGAAAACAGTATGAAGGTTCCTCAAAAAGTTAAAAATATAACTAACATATGATCTAGCAATCTCACTTCTGGGGTACATATATGGGGAAATGGAATCACTATCTCAAACAGGTATCTGCACCCCATGTTCATCACAGCATTATTCACAATAAATAGCCAATATATGGAAACAAGCTAAGTGTCCATCAAAAGAAGAATGGATAAAAAAAAATGTGGTGTATATATACAAATCCAAAGAAGAAAATCAGCCTTTTGTGACAACAAGTATGAACTCTGAGGGCATTACGCTAAGTGAAATAAGTCAGACAGAGAAAGACAAATACTGCATGATCTTACATATATGTGGAATCTTAAAAAACCAAACTCACAGATACAGAGAGTAGAATAGTGGTTTTCCAGGAGCTGGGGGGTTGGGAAAAATGGGGAGATATTGGTCAAACAGTACAAACTTTCAGTTATAAGATGAATAGGTTCTAGGGATCCAATGTACAACAAGGTGATTATCGTTAACAGTACTGTATTATAGGACTTCCCTGGTGGCGCAGTGGTTAAGAATCTGCCTGCCAATGCAGGGGACACAGGTTCGAGCCCTAATCCGGGAAGATCCCACATGCCACAGAGCAACTAAGCGTGTGTACCACAACTGCCGAGCCTGCGCTCTAGAGCCCGTGAGCCACAACTAGTGAGCCCACGTGCCACAACTACTGAAGCCCACGTGCCTAGAGCCTGTGCTCTGCAACAAGAGAAGCCACCACAATGAGAAGTCCACGCACCACAACGAAGAGTAGCCCCCGCTCGCTGCAACTAGAGAAAGCCTGCACGCAGCAACGAAGACCCAACACAGCCAAAAATAAATAAATTTTAAAATAAATAAATAAAGGAAGGGTGTTTAAAAAATATATACTGTATTATATACTTGAAAGTTGCTGAGAATAGATCTTAAATGTTCTCAGTACAAAAAAAGTTAATTATAAGTAATTAGTAAGGTGATAGAAGTGTTAACTAACCTTTCTGTGGTAATCATTTCATAATATATACATGCATCAAATCATCACAGTTGTACATCTTAATCTTACACAGTGTTATATGTCAATTATATCTCAAAGCTGGAAGAAAAAGATTCAGTCTTTGGAACATTAGCAAATCTGTTTCTTAAAGATAAAACAAAATAAAAAATAATGCAGGGCATAAAGTACAAGATACTCATATTTCAATAATTATAATCACAGATGAGCTACTAAGAGCAGAGATTTTATCTTTTTCATCTTTGTATCTGTTGTGTATTATACTAGTGTCTTATCAAATATTTGTTGAATAATTAATAAATAAATAAGTTTATTTGAAAGAGGAAGAAATGAAAGGAAGGAAAGAGGAATGGAGGGAGGAAGGAAGGAAGGTCTGTTTGAAAGCATCAGAGATGCTAAGGCAAGCAAAACTCTAAAAAAGGGAAAGCTGCAGAAAATTGAGCTGCTTTTTCCTGAGGGCAATTGGCAATTCTAGCCATAGGACAATAGGCTGAGAATACAGGCTCTTCCCAGAGAAACGACTTCTACTAAAAGGCAGAGAAACAATCAGAGTTTTGATGGTCTAGGATCCCAGTGAGAAGGAAGGAACAGAGATCTGAGTTCTACACTTGAGCAATTTTCCCCTCAAAATATCTGCTGAATTCTGAAGCTGCACAAGACAGGAGGCAAGAAGCTAAGCAGAAAGCCTCTAAAAAGCAAAGGCTTGCACTTAACAGTTTTTCTATGTGGAGGAACTAAGAGCTTGGGATCAACAACAGTAGAGGCACCTCACAGAATACCTCAGGTTCTCAGTGAGAAACCTTGGGGGCTATACCTGAGGAGCATGAAGGAAACAACTGGTAGACACTTGAAAAAGCAACACAATCTTGAAGCCTTTTCTCTGATTAAATTTGGATAATCAGTTGCCGCCCCCACCCCCATCTGCATTGAAGAGAAAAAGATAAAACCTCTCTGGGGAAAAATGACATCATCCAGCCCCTCTTAAACTTTTCATACAGTATCTGACATTTAATCAAATACTATCAGAAGAGGCCCAAAATCAAGAGGAAAATGGATAATATTCATTGACGCCCACAGATTATCCAAATTTACGAATTATCAAGCAAGAACTTTAAAATACCTAAGATTAATAACTTCTAGAAAAATAACAGAAAAGAGAGAGAATGGATGAAAAGATGGAAAATATCATCAGAGAAATGGCATCTATAAAAAGGAATCAAATGAAAATCCTAAAACTTAAAAATACAGTATTTGAAACTAAGAACTGAACAATTGCATTTAGCAAGAGAAAAGACATAGCAAAAAAGAGGATTCATAGATCAGAGGACAGGTCAACAGAAAATATACAGACTGAAGCACAGAGAGAAGAAAAGAATGGAAAATACTAAAAGGAATATACACATATGGGAAAAGTAAAATACCTAACACACAGTTGCAGAGAAAAGGAAAGACAGAATGGGGCCGAAACAATATTTGAAAAGGTAATGTCTGAGACTTCCCAATTGATGAAAAGCACCAACCCACAGATTCAAGAAGCTTCGTATACCCTAGACAAGATAAACACAAAGAAAACCAAAGCTAGGCACATAATAGTAAAACTTGTAAAAATCAAAGATAAAGACAAAACTTTAAAATCAGAGGTTAAGGTAAAACATTAAGATCTATAGCTAGCTTCTCTAAAGAAGTGATGGAACCCAGAAGGCAATGGAAGTGACACTTTTAAAGTACTGAAAGAAAATAACTGCCAACCTAGAATTCTATATGCAGTAAAATAGTCCTCAAAAAATGTAAGTGAAATAAAGATATTCTTACAGCAAACACTGAGAGAATTCATCACCAGCAGGCCTGCAGTACAAGAAATACTAAAACCAGTTTTTCTGGAAGGAAGAAAATCATCTCAGAGAGAAACATGGAAATACCGAAAGGAGTGAAGAACAAAAACAAGGTAAACGTGAAGGTAAATAAATGAGTACTAAATACGTAAAATAATCAAAAGATTTTCTTGTAGAGTTTAAAATATATGTATAATTATGTTGCATGACAATAATATCACAAAAGGCAGAAAGGGAAGAAATAAAGTTCAACTCATCTAAGATCTAGCATTGTCAGGGAAGTGGAAAAAGTAAAAAGGTACATTAAACTAATAAATCAAAGCATGCCAGTCTCTACAGAAACCATTAAATGAATAGCCAAAAAATATGTAACTAACAAGACAATCAAGGGGGGGAAATCGAGTAATAAAAAAATATTGATTACCCAAAGGAAGGTAAGAAAGGAGAGAAAAAGGATCACAAGAACAGGTAGATCAATTAGAAAACATATAGTAATATGGGAGAATATAAACTCAAATATATCAGTAATTGCATTAATGTAACTGGTCTTAGTGGATTAAAAACTCAAATGCCAAGTATATGATGCCTATAAGAGAAACATCTTGAATATAAGGACACATAGGGCTTCCCTGGTGGCGCAGTGGTTGAGAGTCCGCCTGCCGATGCAGGGGACATGGGTTCGTGCCCCGGTCTGGGAGGATCCCACATGCCGTGGAGCGGCTGGGCCCGTGAGCCATGGCCTCTGAGCCTGCGCGTCCGGAGCCTGTGCTCCACAACGGGAGAGGCCACAACAGTGAGAGGCCCGCGTACCGCAAAAAAAAAAAAAAAAAAAAAAAAAGGACACATAAAGTTTAAAATTAAAATTATTTTTAAAAGATGTACCATGCAAACGATAACCAAAAGAAAATTAGTATTGCTATACTAATATCAGAAAAATAGATTTTAAGGCAAAAAGCAATATTTGAGAGTAAGAAAGATATTTTCTAACAATAAAGGGTTTAATGACCAGGAAGATATCAAAAGTCTATAGCCATGTGAACCCAATAACATAGCTTCAAAATATGGAAACTAAAAACTGACAGAACTAAAAGCAGAAGTAGATAGATCCCTAATCATATTAAGAGAATTAAATTTAATTGGCCATTTATGCAGTATAAAAATGAGACCTTCAAAAGTAATATTTTACTTAAAACATTTTCCCAGTCTGTTCTTTTTCTTTGACTCTATACATGTATTACTTATATTCTGCCCTTTTTAATAGCTGTATGCCAAATACTACTGCTTTAAACTGAAAAATTAAATCACAGAAATACATTTAAGTGTCATGATAAACACTAAGGAGTACGATGCAATCAACTCAAATCAAGTGGTAGAATGGGATGAGAAGAAGTGTTCTAATTTTATCAATTCTCAAAATAAAAGATTGATAGATATTTTCTGAAAAAAGGGAGGGTTAAAAGTATTATGTGAAGTTATAATTATAAAGCTAGCCACCAAAACAAATATATGAACATTTCATTTCCAATTATCAGAATAGACTCACACAAAAAAACAAGAAATAGAACTGACCAAACAATAAAGGATTTTTTAAAGATATAAAAACAAGCAACTATGACCAAAAATAAAATGGACGGACCTCTGCTTCTGCTAATAACAGATTAGGTAATTTTTGGACACACTCTCCCACTAAGAACCACTACAAAATTATAACAAAATATTTTTTTAATCTGCCCAAAGGCCTCACAATGTTAACAAGGTAGAGAAGTATTACCTGGACAGGATGCAGGGGAGAACGGATGCCCGGAGAAATGAACCCTGGGTGTAGAGTCTCTACTCCTGGGAATGTTTGATGGTCCTGGAGGGACAAGTGAGGGGCTGAGAGGTTAAGCAATAATTCAGTCAACCTGGTGGAGCTAAAGGAACAGACACTGGTGTCTGGGAGCCACCAAGAAAGTCTGGGGCAGGGGGAGGCATTGGTCATTCTTCCTTACCCTGGGTTGGATCTCCAAAGGTCTGTACCCTAAAATCAGCGTGACCAGAAAGTACATGGACTGCGGCGGGAACTGCAGGTCATCTTCTAATCCCTGCAATCCCTGAAACTGGACAGAGGTGATCAAAATTGCTAGTGCCTCTGGGCATCTGGCAGAAACAAATGGG
Source organism: Mesoplodon bidens (assembly GCF_964165515.1). NCBI lineage: Eukaryota > Metazoa > Chordata > Mammalia > Artiodactyla > Ziphiidae > Mesoplodon > Mesoplodon bidens. The sequence goes on from NC_138163.1 coordinate 121,882,908, forward strand.
AATCCTCTCTGGAGGAAGATAGCATCATCTTGGGCCTCAAACTATTTCTACAAAGAATTTTTCAAATACAATGTCTAAAATGCAAACAAAAGCAGACAGGCTGAAGACAAGACAACATGAATTAAGAGCAGCAGGAAAAAATAAATAAAAATAGAATGACAAGGGAGGATGTTAAGAGTTACCAAACACTTTAAATAAACATGCTCACAAAATTCAAATAAAAAGCAACTGCAGCAGAGAAATACAAACTATACAAAAGAATCAAGGTCCTTCTCCCAGCATGAAAAATCTCCATGTTAAATCCAAAAACAAGTGGACATTCTTTGTAGCACTGGTATATAAAATATTTGATTCACTTATTTAACAGGCGTATATTGAGCTAGTTTTCTGTATAAGCCACCGTTAGATGCTGAGGGAGACAGGAAGATAAATAAAACACTGGTACCCTGCTATCAAACGACTTTATAGCTTATGGCTGGATTTATTTATCATACATGTTATCCTATTCAAAATAGCACTGACTGGCAATGCCTTCAGGCTCTATTTTGCTTTTCTAAAGGTAAAGAAAAAGGAATACGTTTTGATGTTTAAATGGTCTGGTCCTAAATATATTCTGTGGGGAAGTTTCTAAAGATGGATGGATGGGAGGCCATCATTACCGTGGTGTGTACGAGGGCTGATCACCTGAATCTGGAATGGCGAGAGATGTGCCACAATCATTCATTCCCCACAGCACAAGGGCTTCCGTCTATGTATTATGATCACAAAGGACTTCACGTCAGCACCATCCTTCAGCCCATATAAGAAGCACAAGAAACTTGGTCCCATCTATATTTGAAACTGTATTGATTTTGGGGCTGCTGAAAGCAATATATTTCTTTTCAATTTCTTTAAAACAGGAAACTGCCCGGGCCTCCTGGAGAAAAAAACCTATTCTCAATGCCTAGAGGACACCTGAATTAAAGTGTAAGTTACTTAACTTCCATGATAAATATCCCTCATAGCAAATATGGCCTTGAAAAGTTTCCATTTGGAGCCTGGGAGGGAACAACGTCATTTCTTTTTTTTTTTGCCGTACGCGGGCCTCTCACTGCTGCGGCCTCTCCCTCCGCGGAGCACAGGCCCCGGACGCGCAGGCCAAGCGACCATGGCTCACGGGCCCAGCCGCTCCGTGTCATGTGGGATCCTCCCAGACCGGGGCACGAACCCGTGCCCCCTGCACCGGCAGGCGGACTCCCAACCGCTGCGCCACCAGGGAAGCCCCAACAACGTCATTTCTTAAAAGTGTGAACTTCTCTAAGGCGGAGTCATGAACAAAGGGGATGAAAGCTGGTCTCTTAAAAGACAACACATCCTACAAATTCCCTTTATTAAAGGGCTAAGGAATGTTGAATATCAGTCAGTGTCCTCCTATACTGCTCTCCTGATCTATGTTACTGAATAACCAGGTGTCCCAAGGGTATAATTCAAGGTAATACCTCTTAGGTGGCCAGGTAATTGTTGGGTGCGTTACTATAGACGCATTCCACTTCCAGAGTGAATCCATAACCATGGCTCCTAAATGTCTGCAATTATAATGATCTGGGTGATTGTGTGTCGTTCTAACGATACATGAGAAGCCAAGCCAAAAGGTTATCCAAGATCATAACAAAATAACATATTGTCCTAAAATAAAACACACATGAGCAAAAAATTGGTGGTTTTATACTTAGACTGCCCAGGTAATTTCTCACAACTTCTCTTTCATTGGCTAAAGAATCACAATCCTTGCTACCGCCACCATACTTAAACCGAGGGAAATTTTGTTCTGGACGATTTCAATGGCTCAAGGTGCTGTTTCCCAGGTCTTTCCATTTTCATGTAAGGTGGTGACTAGAAATGTCAGGTGGGTCCTACCTAGTACACATTGTTCTCATAACAATATTGGGGGGGGTGGCTTTCAATTCAGGATTTGTAAAGATTTTTTAAATTAAGTTCTGAATTCACAATACAGGATAAACTCAGCTTGGTTAACAATTAATCACATCCCATAAACAAGCAACTATAGCTATTGGGTGTGAATAGTCACAGAGAGGTCCAGAGGGATTCTGGTTGAACTACCAATCCTTTCTCACAAGGAAATGGATGAAAACACTTCCCATCTGCTTCTGCAATTCACTTCCTCTATCACCATGTTACTGGTGCACTGTCCACAAATACATTTCTGTACTGCCCAATGCTGGTCCAAACTGGTCCACATCAGACTGGTCCCGCCCTTATGTCAGAGGTGATACATATTGCATTTGAAAAGTATTCTCACTTTCCAAAGAGTAACTTATCAAAGTTCAATATTTAAAATTCATAGCCTTCATCAAATACATTTCTACTGCTCCATTTCCATCGCTATTTGCTAGTGCATAGATCTGTCCAAGTGAAAGACATGAAGGTTATAACTATTCTGCAGTATAAATGAGTTCTATAATACCCTCTGCCAAGTGCCTGCAAGACAAAGCATCCTACAATTGTGTCTGCAGGGGTTCCATAGACCTATCTTCAGGCGGGAAAAGAAAAAGACTTGGCAAGTTTGATCTAAAACCAGGTCTTGAGAAAAATTTTAAAAAGCATTTGCCAAACTAGGGCACCTGCTGGCCGCTGGTGGGGAACTATGACCCCCAAGGAGACGGGAGGAACCCCAGAGTGAACCCGTAGGACGTAGGGGGACCGAGGGGGGAGGAGAAGTGGAGGCCAGACAAGATCGGGGCCCCTGAGGCCGGGGAGATCAGGAGAGGCAGGTGGGAGGGACACTCCAGGAAGAGCGGGAGAGGAGCGGAGGGCTATCACCTGGGCCACTAGGGCATGGGGAGCCTGCTGAGCTCCCAGGCTGGTCCCCTGCCCTCCAAGGGCCCCCCTTCCCCCCCACCCCCACCCCACACTGGTCCTGGAGGCACAGGAGGGAGGCCCAGAAGATCAGGAGAGGCAGGTGGGAGCTGCCATCCCAGGCCCCAGACCATGGAGCAGGAGAGGAGAGGAGGGCAGTTGCCCCACCCACTCGAGCCCAGGAAGCCTGCTGGGCGCCCAGGTGAGGTCTCCTGCCCTCTGACACCAGGGGTGGGGGGCCCCTTCTGTTCCTTGAGCATAAGCCCCACCCACCCAAAGCCCCAGGGCCTTTTCCAGCCCTGTGGGTCCTGAGCACTGGCCCCACCCACCACCCAAACCTCGCCCTTGTTTAGGCCCCGCTCTCCACAGCCAAGGCCTCCCCTCCCCCACCGCCCTTTTTTTTTTTTCTTTTCCCTCCTCCTCTTTTTTACTACTGTGGTACTGATGTACCTTCTGGTTGTTGACTCATCTATATTTTTATTTTTACATTCTTTCTAACATATCTGTTAGTTTCCTAGTCTAATTTTATTTTTTACTTGTTACTGTCTTTTTTTTTTTTTTTTTTGCTGCCCCATGCAGCTTGCGGGATCTTGATTGGCGAGCCCAGGGTGAGGCGGAAGCTCCTGCGGTGGGAGCTCCAAGTCCAAACCACTGGACTAATAGAGAACCTCACACCCCAGGGAATATTCATTGAGTGAAGTCTCACAGAGTTCCTCATCTCAGCACCAAGACCCAGCTTTACCCAAGAGCCTACAACAAACTCCAGTATTGGAATCCTCAGGCCAAACAACCAGTAAAACAGGAACACAATGCCACTAATAAAAAAAAAAATGAGACAGCAAAGAAATATGTCACAGATGAAGGAGCAAGGTAAAAACCTACAAGACCAAATAAATGAAGAGGAAATAGGCAATCTACCTGAAAATGAATTCAGAGTAATGATAGTAAAGATGATCCAGACTCTCAGAATGGAAGCATGGATTGAAAAAATACAAGAAATGTTTAACAAACATCTAGAAGAACTAAAGAACAAACAAACAGAGATGAACAACACAATAACTGAAATGAAAAATACACTAGAACGAATTAATAACAGAATAACAGAGGCAGAAGAACGAATAAGTGAGCTGGAAGACAAAATGGTGGAAATAACTGCTGAAGAGCAAAATAAAGAAAAAATAATTGAAGACAATCTAAGAGACCTCTGGGACAACACTAAACGTACCAACATTCGAATTATAGGGGTTGCAGAAGAAGAAGAGAAAAAGAAAGGGTCTGAGAAAATATTTGAAGAGATTATAGTGGAAAACTTCCCTAACATGGGAAAGGAAATAGTCACCCAAGTCCAGGAAGCACAGAGAGTCCCACACAGTATAAACCGTAGGAAAAACACACCAAGACACATATTAATCAAACTAACAAAATATAAATTCAAAGAAAAATATTAAAAGCAGCAAGGGAAAAACAACAAATAACATACAAAGGAATCCACATAAGGTTATCAGCAGATTTTTGAGTGTAAACTCTGTAGGCCAGAAGGGAGTGGCAGCATATGCTTAAAATGATAAAAGAGAAAAACCTACAACCAAGATTACTCTACCCAGCAAGGATCTCATTCAGATTCGATAGAGAAATTAAAATCTTTACAGACAAGCAAAAGTGAAGAGAATTCAGCACCACCGAACCAGCTTTACAACAAATGCTAAAGGAGCTTCCCTAGGCAGGAAACACAAGAGAAGGAAAAGAACTACAAAAACAAACCCAAAACAATTAAGAAAATGGTAATAGGAACATACATTTCGATAATAACCTTGAATGTAAATGGATTAAATGCCCCAACCAAAAGACCCAGACTGGCTGAATGGATACAAAAACAAGACCCATATATATGCTGTCTACAAGACACCCACTTTAGACCTAGTGACACACACAGACTGAAAGTGAAAGGATGGAAAAAGATATTCCATGCATATGGAAATCAAAAGAAAGCTGGAGTAGCAATACTCATATCAGATAAAATAGACTTTAAAATAAAGACTTTTATAAGAGATAAGGAGAGACACTACATAATGATCAAGGGATCAACCCAAGAAGAAGATATAATAACGATTATAAACGTTTATGCACCCAACATAGGAGCACCTCAATACATAAGGCAAATGCTAACAACCATGAAATGAGAAATCGACAGTAACACAATAATAATAGGGGACTTTAACACCCAACTTACACCAATGGACAGATCATCCAAACAGAAAATAAATAAGGAAACACAAGCTTTAAATGACACAAGAGACCAGATAGATCTATTTGATATTTATAGAACATTCCACCCAAAAGTGGCAGAATACACTTTCTTCTCAAGTGCACGTGGAACATTCTTCAGGATAGATCACATCCTGGTTCACAAATCAAGCCTCAGAAAATTTAAGAAAATTAAAATCATATCAAGCATCTTTTCTGACTACAACACTATAAGACTGGAAATCAATTATAGGAAAAAAACTGTAAAAAAACACAAATATATGGAGGCTAAACAGTTCGCTTCTAAATAACCAAGAGATCACTGAAGAAATCAAAGAAGAAATTTAAAAATACATAGAAACAAATGACAACGAAAACATGACAACCCAAAACCTATAGGACGCAGCAAAAGCAGTTCTAAGAGGGACGATTATAGCAATTCAATCTCACCGCAAGAAACAAGAAAAATCTCAAATAAACAATCTAACCCTACTCTTAAAACAACTAAAGAAAGAAGAACAAAGAAAACTCAAAGTCAGCAGAAGGAAAGAAATCATAAAGATCAGAGCAGAAATAAATGAAATAGAAACGAAGAAAACAATAGCAAAGATCAATAAAACTAAAAGCTGGTTCTTTGAGAAGATAAACAAAATTGACAAACCCTTAGCCAGACTCATCAAGAAGAAAGGGAGAGGATGCAAATCAATAAAATTAGAAAGGAGAAATCACAACTGACACTGCAGAAATACAAAGGATTATAAGAGACTACTACAAACAACTATATGCCAATAAAATGGACAACCACGAAAAAAAGGACAAATTCTTGAAAAGGTACAATTTTCCAAGACTGAACCAGGAAAAATTAGAAAATATAAACAGACCTATCACAAGTAATAAAACTGAAACCATAATTTAAAATCTTCCAACAAAGAAAAGTCCAGGACCAGATGGCTTCACAAGCGAATTCTATCAAACACTTAGAGAAGAGCTAACACTGATCCTTCTCAAACTCTTCCAAAAAATTGCAGAGGGAGAAACACTCCCAAATTCATTCTATGAAGCCACCATCACCCTGATACCAAAACCAAAAAAAGATATCACAGAAAAAGAAAATTATAAACCAATACCACTGATGAACATAGATGCAAAAATCCTGAACAAAATACTAGCAAACAGAATCCAACAGCACATTGAAAGGATCATACACCATGATCAAGTGGGATTTATCCCAGGGATGCAAGGATTCTTCAATATATGGAAATCAATCAATGTGATACACCACATTAACAAATTAAGGGATAAAACCATATGATCATCTCAATAGATGCAGAAAAAGCTTTTGAGAAAACTCAACACCCATTTATGACGAAAACTCTCCAGAAAATGGGCACAGATTGAACCTACCTCAAAATAATAAAGGCCGTATATGACAAACCCACAACAAGCATCATATTCAATGGTGAAAAACAGAAAGCATTTCCACTAGGATCAGGAACAAGACAAGGACGTCCACTCTCGCCACTCTTATTCAACATAGCTTTGGAAGTCCTAGCCATGGCAATCAGAGAAGAAAAAGAAATAAAAGGAATCCAAACCGGAGAAGAAGAAGTAAAACTGTCATTATTTGCTAATGACATGATACTATACATAAAAAATCCTAAAGATGCCACCAGAAAACTAATAGAACTAATCAATGCATTTGGTAAGGTTGCAGGATACAAAATTAATGCACAGCAATCTCTGGCATTCCTATACAGCAACAACGAAAAAAAAGCAAGAGAAATTAAGGAAACACTCCCATTTACCACTGCAACAAAAAGAATAAAATACCTAGGAATAAACCTGCCTAAGGAGGCAAAAGACTTGTACTCAGAAAACTATAAAACACTGATGAAGGAAATCAAAGATGCCATAAACAGATGGAGAAATATACCATGTTCTTAGATGGGAAGAATCAATATTGTGAAAATGACTATACTACCTAAAGCAATCTACAGATTCAATGCAATCCCTATCAAACTACCAATGGCATTTTTCACAGAACTAGAACCAAAAAATCTTACAATTTATATGGAAACACAAAAGACCCTGAACAGCCAAAGCAATCCTGAGAAAGAAAAACAGAGCTGGAGGAATCAGGCTCCCCGACTTCAAACTATACCACAAAGCTACAGTAATCAAGACAGTATGGTACTGGCACAAAAACAGAAATATAGATCAATGGTACAAGATAGAATGCCCAGAGATAAACCCACACACATATGGGCACCTAATTTACGACAAAGGAGGCAAGAACATGCAATGGAGAAAAGACAGCCTCCGAAATAAGTGGTGCTGGGAAAACTGGACAGCTACATGTAAAAGAATGAAATTAGAACACTACCTAACACCATACACAAAAATAAACTCCAAATGGATTAAAGACCTAAATGTAAGACCAGACACTATAAAACTTTTAGAGGAAAACATAGGAAAAACACTCTTTGAGATAAACCACAGCAAGATCTTTTTTGACCCAACTCTAGAGTAACGGAAATAAAAACGAAAATAAAGAAATGGGACTTAATTAAACTTAAAAGCTTTTGCGCAGCAAAGGAAACCATAAACAAGACAAAAAGACAACCCTCAGAATGGAAGAAAATATTTGCAAAGGAAACAACAGGCAAAGGATTAATCTCCAAAATATACAAACAGCTCATGCAGCTCAATATCAAGAAAACAAACAACCCAATCCAAACATGGGCAGAAGACCTAAACAGACATTTCTCCAAAGAAGATATACAGATTGCCAACAAGCACATGAAAGGATGCTCAGCATCACTAATCATTAGAGAAATGCAAATCAAAACTACAATGAGATATCACCTCACACCAGTCAGAGTGGCCATCATCAAAAAATCTACAAACAATACATGCTGGACAGAGTGTGGAGAAAAGGGAACCCTCTTGCACTGTTGGTGGGAATGTAAATTGATACAGCCACTATGGGGAACAGTATGGAGGTTCCTTAAAGAAGTAAAAATAGAACTACCATACGACCCAGCAATCCCACTATTGGGCATACACCCTGAGAAAACCATAACTGAAAAAGAGACATGCACCACAATGTTCATTGCAGCACTATTTAGCCAGGACATGGAAGCAACCTAAGTGTCCATCAACAGATGAATAGATAAAGAAGACGTGGCACATATACACAATGGAATATTACTCAGCCATAAAAAGAAACGAAATTGAGTTATTTGTAGTGAGGTGGATGGACCTAGAGTCTGTCATACAGAGTGAAGTAAGTCAGAAAGAGAAAAACAAATACAGTATGCTAACACATATATATGGAACCTAAAAAAGAAAAAAAATGGTACTGATGAACCTAGTTGCAGGGCAGGAATAAAGAGGTTGACATAGAGAATGGACTTGATGACATGGGGTGGGAGGGCAAAGCTGGGGCGAAGTGAGAGAGTGGCATGGACATATATACACTACCGAATGTAAGATAGTTAGCTAGTGGGAAGCAGCCGCATAGCACAGGGAGATCAGGTCGGTGGTTTGCGATGACCTAGAGGGGTGGGATGGGGAGGATGGGAGGGAGGCTCAAGAGGGAGGGGATATGGGGACATGTGTATGCCTATGGCTGATTTGTTTTGTTGTGCAACAGAAACTAACATCGTATCGTGAAGCAATTATACTCCAATAAAGATGTATTTTTTTAAAACAAAAAGCATTTGCCTGCCCCTTCTCCAAAAATATATTATTTTGTAACACATTATTCCTCTTTTTAAAATATTTGAACCTGATTTATTTTTAACATATTGACACACTTATTTTCATAGATCTCACAGGCTCTAATTGCCACCTGGGACATGTTTTCCTGGTTAACCTTGAGTTAAGTTCAGTTTACATTTACAACTATAAATCATGGGGAGAGGGGGTCTCTTTTCAATAAAATGTTCTAAATCATCAAAGAATGTTCAAATCACTTTCTTCACAAGAAATGACAATGAGAAAAGGAAATCCTAGATTTCTCCAAAGAGCCCATGCATTAAGGTAAAAGGCAATATTAATCTTATTTAAATCTCCAGAAGTCAAGAACAAATGTCATGGTAGGCAGAATAACGCCTCCACCCCCAAAATGTCCAGGTCCTCATCCCTAGAATCTCTGAATATGTTATGTTACTTAGCAAAATGGAATTAAGGTGGCTAATCAGCTGACCTTAAAATAAGATCAGCTTGGTAATTATCCAGGTGAACCCAATATAATCACACAGGTCCTTAAGTGGGAAAGAGGAAGGCAGAAGATCAAAAGCAGAGAGGTGGCATCATGAGAAAGATTCGATCAGCCATTGCTAGCTTTGAAGATGGAGGAAGAGGTCGCAAGCCAAGGAATGCAGGTAGCTTCGAAATCTAGAAAATATGAGGAAATGGATTCTCCCCTAGAGCCTCCAGAAGGAACTCAGCCCTGCCAATATCCTGATTTTAGCCAAGTGAGACCCATTTCAGACTTCTGGCCTTCCAAACTGTAAGATAGTAAGTCTTTGTTGTTGTTGTTGTTTAATTTATTTATTTAATTTATTTATTTTTGGCTGTGTTGGGTCTTCGTTGCTGCGCAGGCTTTCTCTAGTTGCAGCGAGGGGGGCTACTCTTTGTTGCGGTGCATGGGCTTCTCATTGCGGTGGCTTCTCTTGTTGCAGAGCACAGGCTCTAGTCGCATGGGCTTCAGTAGTTGTAGCACGCAGGCTCGGTAGTTGTGGCTCCCGGGCTCTAGAGCGCAGGCTCAGTAGTTGTGGCGCATGGGCTTAGTTGCTCTGCAGCATGTGGGATCTTCCCGGACCAGGGCTCGAACCCGGGTCCCCTGCATTGGCAGATTCTTAACCACTGCACCACCAGGAAAGCCCAGTCTTTGTTGTTTTAAGCCACTAAATTTGTGGTAATCTGTTACAGCAGCAAATTAATATAAGTGTTGAGATGCTTTGGGGCATGTTGGACTTCCTTGATGTTGCCAGTCACTTTAAGAAAAGCTGGCATGGAGTACAGTATTTGTCAGTATTCATGTATCTTCTCAATAATTGCCATGTTTCTTAGCATGCCGCTATGGCCAGCCAGTCTTCCCCTATCATAAGAGAGTAAATGATTTGCCCCCAACACAAGTTGCTGGGCTCTACCCCCAGAGTTTCTGATCTGCAGTGAGGCCTGAAAATTTGCATTTCTAACGAACTCCCAGGCAAAGCTGATGCTGTTGGTCAGGGGACCACACTTTGAAACCCACTAGTCTAGTGGAATACAAAGGCACGTAAACAAACAATTAAAATACAGTGTGCTAACTGACATGGTGTAATCATACAAATGGTACAGTAATCACAGTGCAGAAGCATCAAAATCACGGACTTGGTTGGAGAAAGGTTTTAGAAAGAAGTGAGAGTTCTGCTGAGGCTTGAAGAATGTAATTTAAAAAAAAACAGAAAAGACAAGGACAAGTGGATGGGGGAAAACAAGGAATGAAATATCTCGCAGAGGGAAATGTGTATGGGAAGACATGGGGGGAAACTACTATTTTTTTTTTTTAGGAAGACATTGAAAATATACAACTGGACAAAAGGATGTCCACAGGCAAGTGGTGGGAAATGAGGCCAGAGAGGGAGACAGGCCAGATATGAAGGCCTTTCTGTGCCAAGCAAAGGAATCTGATTTTAACCCAAATTCTAGAGCTGTATGTTAGTGTCCATAAACAGACTTACATGTTAGAGGGCTTCCTTAGCAGCTGTTGGATGAGTGAGGCTGATGGTGAGACCAGAAGGAGGAGAAGCGATAAGAAGGCACTTCCAGCAGTTCCCAGAGAAGCGACAAATGTGTGCGCTATGGTAAAGGCGATGGCTCTGATGGCATAGCTGTGAGAGGAGCGTAAAAGTAGAATCTACAGACCTTGGCAACCAATGAAATATGAGGAAGTGAGGGAGGAGTGTGGAGGTCTAAAGGATGAGCGCTAGCGTTCTGAACTGTACGATGAGCTGGCTAAGGGAACCATTCATCCAGAGAGGAAACACCCCACAAGGAGTCTGCTGGCCGGAGGTGATGATGTATTCGTGGGGATTGAGGTGCCTGGATTATATCCAAGGGAAGAGTCGGCCAGATAATAGTTGTGAACAGCTATGAGTTGCTAGTATATCAAAGCACAAAATGAAACAATGTTCAAATTAAATAAAGCTGTTTACTTTTAGACTTTTTAAAAATAACGAAAGTAGTTTTAGTTTCATCAGCTACTTTTCATAGAACAGTGCATGACGTCCTCCCACTCCTCCCTGGCCTAACAATGTGTGGCCAGCCCCTTTCGGAGTCAACAGCATCGGAAAAGAAAAAGGAGAATAGGAAGGGACACTAAGTTAACATTGTTTGTGATAGGGACTTCCCTGGTGGTCCAGTAGTTAAGAATCCACCTTCCAATGCAGGGGACGCAGGTTTGATCCCTGGTGTGCCACAACTAGAGAGAAGCCCACGCACCGCAACTAAGACCCAATGCAGCCAAACAAACAAACAAACAAACAAACAAACAAATAAAATTATTTGTGATAAAATACACCTAATGATAATTACACTGACTGAGGTAGGTGCTCTTTCTCAAAGCACCTGTTCTGGAGTTGGCTACTACTTTGCTCCTTCTCTGCTACAAATATACATGGACTTGTGGATATGTTCTATCTTTACCCTCAGGAGAGAACCAGGTTTGTGACTGCAGTGAAACATAGGCAAAGTGTGGAGTAAACTAGAGTTAATGTTTTCAGTTTTAAGCAACCACACAGGTATATTACATTAAGAACCTAAGTAATTTATGTATATTGAACACTAACTAAAACATATCAAATGCTATTATATGTTAAAATGCAAATAAGTCATGTGGGTTTTAAAAGATAAAAACAAAGTTGACTCTAGCAAATGTAATTTAAATGATTAAGTAATAAAAGAGAGAGATTATAGAAAAGGTAGAAACATGAAAACTATTTTTTTACAGAGTACCATATAAATGCACATGAAATATACCAAAAAATCAGCTATAGAGTTACAGATAATTTTTATTTTTATTTATCCTTTCCTATATTGTATAACTATTAAATAATGAGCATGTATTGCTTTTTTAAACTAAAGCGTTAAAAATGTTAAGGCTATTTTCCCTAATAAAAAATAAAAGCATTTAAAAATACATTTTAAAGTATATTCTGAACTGAAAACCTCAGATTGTGCAGGCATCTGTCCGTAAAACAGACGTTTGCCCAACTCGCTGTCTAAAAGGCAGCCAAGCGGCATCCAAAGTGATGTCGGTCTTGGTGACAAACATCGGGCTTATGCAGAGCTGGGAGGCTAACAGCTCGCTCCTATGTGACTGCAATATAACAGAGAGAGATGGGAAATTTGGCCTAAACAGGGAAAAGAAAGTTCTAGGGCATCAATTTTAAAAAGCCATTTCAGATTGTTGGGAACCATGAAAGGACGGGGTTAAAAGGAGGGGTTTTCTCCAAGGTAGCCCATGCTAACTTGAGCCTCCTGAGATGCAAAGATAAAGAATATGCACCAGGGTGACTATGGCTCTATATTCCCTGAATACAGATCTGCCGGCCACAGAGCAGAGAGAAATCATCAAGATAAGAGCAGGCCACCATAGCTCAGCTATTGCACAAATGGCTCCCACGACTTAGGAGATCCCAAGATACCAATTCAGAAAAGAAAATGTGGAATAAGGATTTATGCCGATAAGCACAAGACTTCGCATATAGTCCTCAGGAATTTGATCACCAAGACTCTAGGAAACACCGGCTGCGTATGTAATATCTGCTTAAGCTAAATCCTCCACAATGTGTCCAATGTTACTACACAGTTCATTGAAGGCTAGTCATCCTTGTAACTTGGATATTAATGAGAAAGCTAGAAATGAATATGTGAAGATGATAAAACCTGAAACATTTAGTATATTAAACCCTTTCAAAGGCAAGCTCTCCCCATGTCTTAACATCAGATATTTGTAATTCGTGTTTTTTAAAATGCCTCCTTACATTAGAGCAAATTTTACTTGTAAAACTGGACAGTGTGGAATTCTCTGACCACAGGGGGAAAGTGAGGGCAAAAATGGCCAGTGTGAGTTAGCGATCACTGTGCAACAAAGCATCCCAAAACTCAGTGACTTAAAACAATAAGCATTTCTATTATCGCTCATAAAACTATAGGTAATCTGGGCGGTTCCTCTGGCCTCAGATGAGCTCCTGCGTGGGTCTGCAGTCGGGTGTGGGTTGGGATGGTAGCTCTGCTGGTTTGGGCTACACACTCCCACATGTTTTGAGGTTGGCTGACTTTAGGCTGGCCTAGTATGGCTTTGAATGGGAAAAATGAGCTCTCCTCAGTGTGTTCTCTCATCTTCCAACAAGGTTGGCCAAGTTTGTTCTCATGGTGACAGAGCTCTGAGAGAGAATAGAAGGACATAAGGTCTCTAGGCTCAGAACTGGCACATCGACACTTCTACCATATTCTATTGGCCAAAGTAAACACAAGCCCAGCCCATATTCAAGGGGGTGAGAAAATAGACTCCATCCCCTGGTAAGAGGAACTGTGAAGACCACAGGAAGGGGTGAAGAACTGATGCCAATTTTGCAATCAGTCTGACACGCATAAACCAAAAAGAAAATCCAAGTCAAATATTAGGGAAAAAGTTAAAACACAGCAAGTGATGGTCAATGAAGTAAGCAATCCATCTCTTTCCTAATGCATGATGACCTGATGAAAAAAAACACCACCAGTTTCATTCGTCAGAGGAAAAAGGGTTCTGTATCTCTATTTTATCCCAGCCAAATAGGAACTCCATTTATATCACATTTTTACTAGGTCTGACCTTGAAAGATGCTTAAAATATAATTGAGTTCTTCCTATTGGAAATGAAATATATCTATTGACTATTTTTTTAAAGAAAAAATGTATTATTTTATTCAACATAACGTTGTTGGAATATGAGATGTGCCAAATACTGACACTTTGCAGAATGACTCAGATAAAACTTTGCCAGGAAAATTCCAATACCTGAGGCATTTTTTCCTAAATTATCCAATTAATTACCTGCTTCTTCCCCTTCCTTAGTTTTAGAGACACAGTCCAAGCAGGCTGTATTTTCCCATCTGTGGTTCCTGAGCCATTTGAAAATCAAGAATAGCTGGATCCAGAGTAATAATAATAAAAAAAAATTAACAAACAGTATAGCCTGGGCACTGACCAATCAGAACATAGGCTGGCACAGGCTTTTGCTCTGCTGTGAGTCCCACCCCCTCCTCTCTGCTTGCAAGAAGGGATGAAAGATGCCTCCTACTTCACCTCCCAGGAGACAGACACTTTAATGAGACCCTTGCAATGGCGATATATGTGTTCTCTGGAGCATTAGAGACACTCTAGACTGTTGTCTGGGAAATCTAAGTTGCAGGAGACAAGCTGACTAACTTCTCTGACAGCTGAGGAAGAAGGAGCTAACAAGTTTGGGACTGGCCAGCACTGCCAGAGTTTATTAGGGAAAGGAATGTATTTCTCATGGGCCAGACACTGCCCCTCGCTAGAGGGAGCTCCTGCGGAGGTCTTCTTATGTCCTGTTCCAGAGGAGCACCTGGAGGGATGAATACAACTCAGTGGAGGGAAGCTGTAGGAATTGCCAGATTCTCAGGGGCTGAAGGAGAAATAAGAAACTAGCTGGAAAAGAGATGCATTCATCTTCATCAAGGGAACTACAGGAAGAGATCCAGAGCAATGAGAGAAATTCTTATCAACTACAAAAGTGCCTGTGAAAGAAAGAATCAATTCTTAAAACCTGTAGTCAGGCCCAGAAAGCACTAACCCAGTTTCATATAGTACCAATCAAGTAAGACCCTTCCTACTTCCCTCCCCTCCCCTCCCCCAATCCCTTACACTCCAGCTCTGGAGGACCAAGACCTCTACTTAGTGAACTAGGTGAGAAGAAGTAAAAGCAAATTTGGATAAGAAGTTGACCACAACGTTCTCCCCCAACTGCTAGTTTTCCACCAGCCACAGCTGGGGAGGTGGGGAAAGGCCTCGCTCTTAAGTCAGTTCCAAAGTTTGACCATCACATTGGACTGGACATTTTAACTACTGACCACAGGGCTTTCTATCATCTAGGAGTATAGACAAAAGTCATGAGAGGGCCCCAATTTTCACCTGGGACAAAATAAAATGTAAAAAGCAGGAGGGAATTCCCTGGTGGTCCAGTAGTGAAGACTCCACGCTTTCATTACCAAGGGCATGGGTTCGATCCCTA
Source organism: Mesoplodon bidens (assembly GCF_964165515.1). Taxonomy (NCBI): domain Eukaryota; kingdom Metazoa; phylum Chordata; class Mammalia; order Artiodactyla; family Ziphiidae; genus Mesoplodon; species Mesoplodon bidens. Next base: position 121,898,296 of record NC_138163.1, read on the forward strand.
GTGGGGGAACTAAGATCCCACAATCCGTGCTGTGCGGCCAAAAAATTAAAAATTAAAATGAAAAAAAAGCAGGAAACAAAAATTAAATTGTTTTACAATTACGTATCACTCTTTGTCTTTCTCTGATGGACCAGTACAAAAAGCCACCTCTCTTAAAGCGACATCCTCATGGAGGAAACAAAAATAAGAAAGCAGTTCATTACATAATAATTAGTGACAGCGCCATGAAGAAAAATAGAGCAGGGTGAGGAGATATGGAGAGATATTTGGGAGGTGGGGTACTGTTTTCCACAGAGTAGCAAGGAAGGCATCTGAACAGAACATGAGTGAGAAGGCCAGCCGTATGAAGATCTGCAGGAAGATGGTCTGGCAGAAAAAACAGTAAGTGCAAACTGCGGACGCAGGAATGAGCTTGGTGGTCCGAGGATCAAAGAAAAGCCTGTGTGGCTAGAATAGAGGGAATGAGGCAAGAATGGTAGGTCATGAGTTTGGGAAATCCACCAGCAGTCTAATTGTATGCTGTCATGAAGAAGGAACTGGCCCTGAAGTGCAATGCGAAACCATCTGAGGGCCGAGTTCCGTCCTCCAATGGTTACCCTTGTTGCTGTGGGCAGAAAGGATGGCAGGCTGCCGAGAGAATGGAGACTAGTTGAGAGAATGGAGACTAGTGACCAGTGACTAAATTTGTCACGCAGCAACTTCCAAATCATCTAGCATATTTACTGAAAGGACATATTACTAAGCCCCATGCATTCCCCGAACCTACTGAACCAGAACCTTGGGGGGATAAGGTAGAGGCCGGTATTTTTAGCGGATTCTCCAAGAGATTCTCTCCTGCTGTCAGAATCAGGAATCGCTATCCTACATTATGCAGTGGCCATTTTATGAAAACCCACAAAAGAACTTTTGCTCAGTGTCTGGCTTAGGCTCTCTGAAATGTACATGTTTTGATCTTGCCTCTTTGCTTTAAACACATTTCATCCATCATTAACAACTGTGCAGCATTTTCCAGTTCAGTTTTTTTTTGGGTCCAACTTTAACTTGGGCTTGATTTTACTATTTATTTCTACCTTCATTTCCCCTTTCCCTGATACTTATTTTTATTTTTTATAAATACTGTTTTTTAGTATTTATGCATCCATTTTATTGTTTTTAAGAATTAAACTGCCATTTCAGCAATCTTCAGAGTACTATAATGCACTGTACATACAGGTAATTTAGACTTGTGCCTATTCCAGCTTCAAAGCCTTCTCTGATATAAAGTGCAATTCACATCATTTTTTTTCCTTAGAGAAAGAAACATTAATTTTGTTATCTTTCTACCCACCACAGTCACTCAAACAATAACTGCATGAGTTCACACCTCATGCAACTTAAAATTTTTGTCTGCTACAACACATTCATCTGATCTGCTTTGCTGCATAACATATATTTCCTAAACCTAACTAAAAATAAATCATTTTTAAGTCTATCTCTTTTAACATGTGTGCATTTTATGATACTTATTTTTTTGTCCAATATATTATTTAAGTGGTTTCATACTACATTCAACTGTAGTGAATTTCAATAAAAGCAGGAGAGTTCATCATAGATAGTTGAGAAGACTTTAGTGAATTTGACTATTTTCTTATTACAGGAAACGAAGAATGGTATTGTATCTTAAGAGAAATATTTTAACAACTCCTAAAGTCGGGCAGTAAAGGGAATCAAGTTTGGACCAGTCCAAGTACCTACAATAATAGGATAGAAGCATTCACCACCACCATCTCACACTACCTCAGTCTGTACTTCTAATAGCAAAGCTTTCTCACTAGAAGTATTAACACTGGACTCTCAAATTGCCAGGTGTGAAAATCACTTACTTTTTTTTTTTTTTAAGTGTTAATTATTTTAGGCTGGTCAAGGTTAAAATGGCCTCTTACATTATTTCTAATTTCAGCTCTAAGCTCAGAGATGTGTTTGCATCTGATCAGCCAAAATGAGAATTTGTTTTGCTTGTATCCAACAGAATAAAATGATAAATTAGCAATAAGTCTGTCCTTTGCCAAAAAGAAATATGTTCTAAATTTATATATTATAAACTATATAATAAATCATATCCACATAATACACATTTCATATTTACATTATATACCACTTAATGGAAGAAAAACCTCATGAGGGTTTATTCAAATGACATATAATAATACGCCAAGAATGTCAATTTATATGTATGAATTCTGTATAAAGTGTAAGTGGTCACCTTAGCAGAAACATAACAAGTCCCTATAATGCAAAAATAAATTCTAAAGACACCTTATAAAGTGATGAGATTCATATAACTTAGTCATAGTCATTCATATAATTTACTTTTCTCTTCTCTAATACAAAGTCATCTGGTAGTCTTCATTTAACTTCATGCTAAAACATTCCAAGTTTAGAATCTTTACCAATAAAATAAACAGGCAAGAAATAATAGTTTTTTAAAATTTCAGGTTAGAGGGAAAACACTTATCACACAGTAATAAAACCCAAGCAAATGGCGACTTGGTGACTATACGAATGCCTATCATTAAGATATTATTCAAATTCCTCCATGGCACTTAAACTGTAGTTTAAAACCCAATAAACAAGAAACCATAAGAACAGGACCAAACTCTACTATGAAATGAGGAATTATAATAAACTAATATTTAGGGCTTAATAGACGTTAAGACAATGAACAGAGTAGCACACACTTCATCTAAATGACACCATTTAAACAGTGCTATAATATACTGTTACTTAAGACTAACCAGTGTGGTGCATTATGTGATTCCAAGCATTCTGAAAAAAAGTAGTAACAAGTAACAGCATCCCCACCAGCTTGGAGCCTACAGAATCAATTACTTTGGCCATATCTTTCCAAATGATTTAGTAATGCCTTTTAACATTACAAACATAAATCTATCACAGTACTGGAATTCTGATGTATTTTGGTGCTTCTAGGGCTGCCTAAAAGTGAGAAGGCATCCAAGCGAAATTCATTATACAGTTATTATACAATACCACAAAATCTCAGTGCCTAAAAATGTGAAATAATTCTCTACCATTTAGCTGTCTGCCTTACACTATATTCTAGATGTTTACTTCCAGGATTTTTATTGCACTTTGGGAAATCAGAGGTAAAACACTGTCTTAAAAAAAAACAGTATGTCAAATCATTACACTGTACACCTTAAATTTATACAGTGCTATATGTCAATTATACCTCAATAAAACTGGAAGGAAAAAAACTGTGTGACTGTGCTTAAATTCAAATAAAAATAGCACTTTTACAACCATACTGAAATTTAATCCTTTTACACAGGTTAACGAAATATATCACAGAAAAAACCTAAACAAAACAAAACTTTTGCAAGTGGAACAATGCAAATTTATTTCAGGAACTCAGATTATAAAAGGTCACCTCTGAGTCAATTTACCACACTAAAGGAACAAAGTTGTTAAAATACAGATATGCTCCACTGAGCCATTTATCCACTCTATAGTATAAAACTTGAAATAAATCCTAAAGCCAAGGTTTAAAATCATTTTAAGAGTCAAGATCCTAAGTGTTTTACTATCTCTGTAAGAGGTGCTTTTCCTTCCCCAAACACAGTTTAATTGAAAAGTTGACTATATTTAAGGTTTTTGTCCTCACCAGTTCAAAATACTATTATCAATGTGAATATGGTCTATATCTTGTCTGATCTGAGCAATGTGATCCAGAAAGTGGGGTTGGGGAAGGTGGACCTTGTGCTGGTGAAGGAGGTGAAAATCCTTTCGACAGAGGTCACATACCAGGATTTGTTCCATCCCGTTGTATAAACGGAGGGCTCAGAATTTCTTGTTCTTCAGTGAACTGGGGTAAAGAGTTAGGATTATGATGGTCAGAAGGGAATTCACTTACAGGAGGACCACCATTATGAGACAGAGGAGATCCTGGCAGAGAAGGATTCATATAAGGTGGCACAAGGGCAATAATACATCCAGGGGAAGAAGTTACTGGTGATGGATCAGAAGTCATGGGTGGAGGTGGCACATGACTACAAACCAACTGAGGAGTACCTGAATCCTGGAGAGAATATGACATTGGATGGCTTACTGGTGGTGGAGTAGATGCGGGCAGTGCATGTGCCTCTGGAGGCATAATATAAGGGGGCAATACCACTGGCTGACTTTGATATTCAGGATGATGGTGAGCCAGTGCTGGGGCAGGAGGTGGTAGTTCTTTGGCACCAGAATTTGAGTCACCCTGAATAGGGGTGATTATTAAATTGCTGTGTTCTCTTGTTGAAATACTAACAACTTCCTGATGGAGCAAAGGAGGTGGGGTGGCGACAATTCTGCTGGAGGAGCATAAAGATCCTTGCGTGGCTAGTTACTGCGCTTGTGTGATACACACTGCACAGGAGATGGTGACATAATGCTGTGCAACTCTGGTGGAATATGGCTCATATGGTCCTGGTCTAGCAGCATTTCAGGGATTTCAGTTGTTGGTGAAGCAATACGAGGGTGAACTTTTTTAAGTGGAGCACATTTAACAAGTTTTTCAGCTCTCTTATGGCGGTAGTTGATATGAGCTTCTAACTCTCTTTGAGACAAATAAGTTTTCCTGCACTCTTGGCCAGCGCTACACACGAAGACAGAACCTCGTGTATGCTCCACAATTTGCAGCACAGGAATACTACAGCCTGGTCATATCTTACCTCCTTTTCTTTCATATAAATTAGCACAGTCATAGCAGAAAAGCATACTTGCACGGAATTATACGCCCACAGATTTTAATAGGCAAATCACACATTTGTCACAGAAATGAACTGGTAAATCAAACTTTTCACCTATGATGTTTATCTTAAAGTCCTCCCAAATGCATTTAGGAAATGTTTTCTTTCTTCCCAATAGCTCACCCCCTTTACAATCATACCGCCCTCCTCCATTACGTTCAAATTCTTTTTCACCAGCAGGCGACCCATTCATAGTCCTTGGAATACGAGACACAGATTGCTTTTACTCACCTGCTTAGAAATGAGCTTTAAAGGAATTCGTCTTCGAACCTCAAGGCCACCGGATGATCCAGAACTCTGAGCGCGTGGTGGCCCATAGTCAGCGTCAGCGGGATTCGTGTTTGGCTCTTCAGCTAGGAAGGCACCCGGGCGCGGAAATCAGAGTCCGCATGCGCGGCACGAGCTTCCCCGAGCTTCCCCGAGCCCAGGAGGCGAGAGTTAGATCAGATTAGATCAGATCCCAACCCCGTCTCTGTAGCTTTGACTTCTGAGAGCTTTCTTCTCCTTTTCCCTACCCCATCTCACTACTCGGGTGAGGGAGTCAGACATAGTTTGGACAAGGGAGAAAGAGCTTCACTGTTGAGGTTGCTAAGGCTGCTCTTCATGTGCCATGAAAGTGGCCTTTAACTGTGGAAAAAGAGGCTGATGGGAATGGGGAAGGGGAGCGCACCAGCAGCCAAAAGCATACGTTCCCAGCTTATTAGAGCGCTGCCTTCTGGGGCAGCTTTATTTTTATCCCACTGCATTTTTGTAACCTGCCTTAAATTGCTCAGGGTTGTGTGTGTGTGTGTGTGTTTACATATATGTATGTAGTCAGGCATACACACACCTCTAAGATTTCGTCATGATATAATGAATGTAAAATCAGCTTTGGAGGAAGGGAGCACTGTATGTATCTTATCAAGGAAAAATCATGTAAAAAGTAGTGAACGTGGTAATTTGACAGTGCTAGACATTTGCTGTTCATGCTTAGAGAATGATTATGGGTATTTAAGCCAAATTTCCCCAGGTCTCACCTTCCTGCAAGTAGAAACTGGACCACAAAGATAGCAACAAACGGTATTTACTTGGCTCCACCCCACCCATAATTGTGGCTCCTCTGCACCTTGGGGGGGGGGTCTCTCCTGAATGTGGAGACATTCACCCTTTTGGCTATGCTGACTGTCAAGTCTCCCCAAAAAACACTAAACAAGAAACATTGATCAATCAAAGTTTTTTAGACTTCCTGCAACATAGGAGAATACTACCTTAACAAGAGTCTAAATAGTATCTCAGAAGAGGGATGGCAGGATAGGATATTAGGGGCTGGGCTGGGTGATTTTAGGGCAGGTCTTACAAGGAGAATTGTACAGATTTTATAACATGACACCTAAAGATTGGCAGGCACAGGGAATTGAGAATATTGACATGAGTATTAATGGGCAATATGTTATTCTTGTTAAGTAAACTTTTTTTTAACATCTTTATCGGAGTAAAATTGCTTTACAATGGTGTGCTAGTTTCTGCTTTATAACAAAGTGAATCAGTTATACATATACATATGTTCCCATATCTCTTCCCTCTTGTGTCTCCCTCCCTCCCACCTTCCCTATCCCACCCCTCTAGGTGGTCACAAACCACCAAGCTGATCTCCCTGTGCTATGCGGCTGCTTCCCACTAGCTATCTATTTTACGTTTGGTACTGTATATATGTCCATGCCACTCTCTCACTTTGTCCCAGCTCACCCTTCCCCCTCCCCATATCCTCAAGTCCATGCTCTAGTAGGTCTGTGTCTTTATTCCCGTCTTACCCCTAGGTTCTTCATGACCTTTTTTTTTTTTCTTAGATTCCATATATATGCGTTAGCATACGGTATTTGTTTTTCTCTTTCTGACTTACTTCACTCTGTAGGACAGACTCTAGGTCCATCCACAGCCATAAAAATCAACAAAAATAAACTCTTTTGGTTGGCTCACAATTTTATCTTTCAGTAAAAAGTAATTCCTGGAACAAGTAGGTAAATTTGCTTATTCCCAGAAGTTTTTAACATAACAGAAAACTATCCCCAGTCCAATTATCATTTTACATGGTGACAGGGAACTATGTTGGTTTCCTTTTCCCTGGCTTGTTGGGGTGTTGCTTCTTGGCTACGCCAGTGGTGAAAACACAACAATGCCCAGATACCCACCAAAGGTACCAGTGCTCACTAATGCCCAAAGTCACTGCTGCGCCAGCAAGGAAACAAGGAAACATTGAAGGTGCTGTGTAGTCTAAGAAGATAAATGGACTTCCTTGCCCTCTTTTCTTTCACTCTATTACATGGGCTACAAAGCACTTCAGATTAATACTTGCCAATGTGTTAAAGAGATTTTCCTGAAATTGCTCTGTTAGTTTTTACTTGCTCTTAATTATTACTCCCCTAGTAAGGACTGAGGCAGTGCTAGCTCATGGTAGCTGGTTTAAATTTGAATATACAATGCCACTCACCTCTGACACTCTCCCCTAGTTCTGGAAACGTTTTATTCCAGCAATGCTGTCTTCTCTTAGGATTCATTCACTGCCAGGAGGCAACTTCATTCCTCATGCAAATAAATTTCTTATGGGCCCATCTCCTGGAGTCTCCTAACCTGCCTAAACTCTAAAGACAACACGCTTTATTCTCTCAAACCAAGCCTCCCATTACATGTTGATTTAAATTTTAGGTAATTTGAAATTTGTTGGCTTTTAAAAAAAAGCAGTACGTTTTAATAAGTCAAAGTGGTTCTTATTTACTGAGCCATGGATGTTCTGCCCCTATTGTAAGCAATAAACCAAAATTCTAAGTAAAACCTAAAATTTAGAGCATGAAGGCATATGCAAATGTTCCTGTTTTACAATTACAATGACTTGTTTGCAGGCTCTTTAAGAAGGTCATGTGGCGGGGTGTGGGTTAGTGGTATGCATATAATTCAAAAACAATAAATATAAAGGGGTAAAAGTCTGTCAAATAAAATATCCAAAACTTATTTTCCCTTCTTCCCTGGAACTAGTGTTCTTCTGTCTAAACTGTGACATTCTCATATGACAGAATGCTGTCCTTATACATAACCCTGGGTGAAAAAAAGCCAGCTCTCTTTCCTAGTTGGCTAAATTTACTTTTGTTGCTCATTAGGTCAACTTCAAAGTGGTGAACCAAAGCAGCTCCTGGGTGGAGGTTGTCTAGAAGTTAACAGGACTCAAAAGCTGAGCTTAGAATTTATTTCTAAAATAATCTGAAGTTGACCTAATGAGCAACAACCCTCAGAAGTGGGTTCCGACAGCTTTGCTTGGAGTATTTGCTTGTTTATAGCTGAGAAGCCTGACCTGAAAGCCCTTAATAAATATTTTTTGGTGAAATTGTTGATAAGATAAAGGGTATTGACCCTCCATTTATCCACATCAGATATGAGAAGCTAACTTTGCCACACTAGAAAAGCTGCCTTTACAAACTGATCCTTATTTAGTGCCCTTAAACAAAAAGTTAAATGGGCTTCCATTCAGTCACCTCCTTCAGGGCATAGAGACTCTGTCCTTCAATCTCACTGCTCTTAAAAGTTGCTACACTTAAATTCGATTGACAAAAGAGAGATTCAGTGTCTGTCTGCCTGTAACAATGATTGGATATAAAAAGGTTTGAGTTCGGAGATTTAAGAGAAATTGGACCTTTTGAAATTGCTTGGATTCGTGGAGTCTTGTTAGAATTTGGCTGCCTCAAAAAAAATCTAAATGAGGGTGACAATGAAGAATTATGGACTGCACAATGAAGAAGTATCAACGTGCACAGTTGATGCTAGGAAACAGGTTGAGACATCTCTGCTTAAGCCACATGCCATCTGGCCCAGAAGCAGTCATTCTACCAGAATGACACCAAAGGTCGGCAGGGGCTCCTGGATTTCATTTCGCCTTTAAGGGAATCTGATCTGTCATTCCTCTGGCTCCTGTGGGCTTTAAATTCACATAATCAACATATCACTGCCAGAGACTTAGTAAGAGCTGAGGCAGTTTAAAGGTGAGTGGAGAATAATCATGTTTCCAAGCCAGATGCCTTCAGTTCTGCAAAGAAATAAAAAGGCCATCTCAGGTTCCAAAAAGTAAGGCAACTGCCCGGTGTGAAAAAGCCTTCGGCCCTCCTCCCACGTGTGTTGGTAGCTATATTTTACATCCTGGGAGGGCCAGCCATTTGCAAAAGTTTAGAGCAGTGTTTCTCAAAATGTGGTCCACAGACCCCTAGGGATTCCCAAGGCCCTTTCTGAGGGTCCTGGAGGTCAAAACTATTTCCATAATAATACTAAGATGTTATTTGCTTTTCCACCGTTTGACATTTGTCATGATGATGCAAAAGCAATGGGGGATAAAACTGCTGGCTTCTTAGCACGAAGCAAGGCAGTGGTATCAAAGTATCCTAGTAGTCACTGTATTTTTCACTGCCACACAGTAAAGAGAAAATGCTAGTTTCACTTAAGAACGTAGGTGATGAAGCTCTACAAAATATTAATTTTATTAAGTCTCAACCCTTGAGTACACATCTTTTTCATATTTTGTGTGACAAAATGGAAAGAAAGTACGCCGAAGTACTTTGGGGGCATACCAAAGTACAGTGGCTATCTCAAGGAAAAGCATTTATGTCATCATCTGAGTTGGAAGGTAAACTATCTGCTTTTTTGTGTGGGACATTATTTTCATTTGAAAGAACAACTGACAAACTATGACTATTCAAACTTGGGTATGTGGCAGACATTTTCTCAAAACTGAACAGAGTTAGCCTGTCACTTCAAGAAAAACAACTGACAGTATTTGTTGCCAATTATAAAATTCAAACTTTTGAATGAAAATTCGAATTTTGAAAATCTTGTATCTGCCACGATCCTGGCAGCGTCCCAGTACTAAAGACTTACCTGATGAGATCAGTGGTAATTAATAATGAATGTAATTTTTTGAAACTGTATAATGAAATGTGTCAACACTTGGAAGTTCTGCATAACTCAGTGAACCAATATTTTCCAAATGACCAATGGTTGATGTTACAAAATCATACATAATTAAAAGACCCATTTAAAATCAAGACAGGAGTAGATGTTAGTGTAACAGAGTATGAAAACTTCATGGCTGTTTCAGATTCCATATTGCAACTAACCTTTAAGAAACTACCATTTGTAGGGACTTCCCTGGTGGCACAGTAGTTAAGAATCCTCCTGCCAATGCAGGGGACACGGGTTCGAGCCCTGGTCCAGGAAGATCCCACATGCTGCGGAGCAACTAAGCCTGTGCACCACAACTACTGAGCCTGCGCTCTAGAGCCTGCAAGCCACAACTACTGAAGCCTGCGTGCCACAACTACTGAAGCCTGCACACCTAGAGCCCGTGCTCCACAACAAGAGAAGCCATCACAATGAGAAGCCCGCGCACCACAATGAAGAGTAGCCCCCGCTTGCCGCAACAAGAGAAAGCCCACACAGCAACGAAGACCCAATGCAACCAAGATAAATAACTAAATTTACAAAAAGAAAACAAACTACCATTTGTTGAGTTAGGTTTCATTTCAAAGAATATTCACAATTAACTGAAAGGCTATTCTAATACTCCTCCTTTTTCCAACAATACATCTGTATGAACCTAGATTTTCTTAATTTCACCAAAGCCAAATATCACAAAAATTGAACTCAGAAGCAGGTGTAAGAATACAGCTGCCTTCTATTAAACTAGATATTAAAGAGATTTGTAAAAAATTAAAACAATGCCACTCTTCCCACTGACTTTTTTTTCTTTTGGAAAATATATTTTTCATAAGAATGTGTAATTTATATTAGTGTGTAATGGCTTATTATTCTTTTTAAATAAAATAATAAATATTTTAAGTTTCTCGATATTCCACATAAACAAAGGCTCTTTGAGGTCCTCAATAATATTTAAGACGGGCAGGGAGTCATGAGAGTAAAATGTTTAAGAACTGCTCCTCTAGGTGGTCTTTAATGCTCTTTCACCTTTCCTCTGAGAGACACTGCCTTCCCCACATTCACTCCCCCAAACTCAGTCCCATCCTAATCAAATTGCCCAGAAGGTCCCAGAACTTCCTCATCTTCAAAATTAGCTGACGGTGACAAGGAGAAGGGAAAGAAAGATCAGGATCACTTAAACACCAAGCATTGTGCCATGCACCTAATATATGGTATCTCGTCTAATCTTCACAACAGCCTGTGAGATAATAACGATGACGTGACCAAATAATGGGGCAGCAGGGCACAAGGGGAGCCGGTCTTATTGTCAGGGTCAGCAAAACCGCATGCTCACTAAGAGTCATCTAGAGACCAAAGAAATAAAAACATCTTACAAACACCACACTACTTATTTTCAAATACATGTGGGTGTTGCTATACCCAAAATTCCATTGTAAAGCGTCATCAAATGCACAAAAGCTTTGATCATTGTTTTTTTAAAAATTTCAATCAGTGAATCAGGACGTAAATGTGGGAGATAAAAAATTTTTTAACAATGAAAAGGGAACAAAGTGATCCTCGCCTTTGAAAAATATTGAGAATCACTGCATTGTAGTACTGTAAGTACACTGAATCCACAGCAAAATCCCAACCTTCAGGACAATGCTAAGCTGTTTAGAGTGATATCCTTACCACTAAAAGCCCACTTTTGCCATCAAAGTATTTAAAACTCTAGACAGGGAAGTCAATACACACATATGAAAGGCCAGCTAACAGCCTGGTGCCATACAGGGTTGGATGAGGGAAACGGACACGAAGTGCTACAAGAATTCTGGGGACGTAGAGAACTTCTGGCCAAGATGATCTTGGATGAACTGAGACTAGATCTGCATCCTTAAAGATAGAATTTAAATGGGCATAGAAGACAGTGACTAGGGAACCACATGGACAAAGACAGATGTGGAAAGCAGATGTGTTCAAGGGCAATATGCTTGACTCAATCGAGGGCTCACATACGGAAGAGATGGGAGATACAGTTGGGAAAGGGCATTTAGGACCAAATGTTGAAGGGTCTGGATGGAATAGTGAGGGGTATAAACTTATCCCTCTAGGCAATTCAAAATCATCAAATAAAGATATAAAAGAAAGGGAACAGAGCATAGTGTAGATTGGCAAACTGGGACAGGAGTCAGACAGTCCTATGAGGAAGCAATTCACAGTTCAGGACTGAGGTTGTTCAGGTCTGAGTGGGAAATAGAGACCAAAAGAAACAAGCATGTGGGAGGCGCCGAAAGGCCAGAGTTTGGCAACTAACTTAATGGGACTAACTGGCAATGGAGAGGAGGGAAAGGGAAATGACTCCAAGTTTTCAAGCCCAAAAGACTATCACATGATCCAATTAGGAAGGAACCATTTGGCATGGACCACATCTGCTTCGTCAACATCCTCGTAAGTCTGGCCCTGGTCCACCAGAGGGTCTGAGGCCTATGCTTAGTGACATGGAGGAATTTTGTCTTGGTCTGAAAAGGTCATCAGAACAGTATCCTGAACTCACTACTGATCAATTCTTCCATCGTTTGGGAGATACCCGCCCCTCCCCACCCCATGACAGTTAAGACTTGAATTTTAAGGCTGCAGCTACCCACTCACTACCCCAGCCCACGTCCAGGCTGCTCCCCTCACTGAGCAATTCTGCTGGATTTCCCCTGGGTTTTTGGATCAGCAATACCTTTGGACTTGGCTTTGTTTTTTGAGGATGCTACCTTGGATTGGGGGCCTTGATTTTGTACTGACATCTGGGTTTCCTGACCCATGACTCAACTGTACTCCACAGCTGCGGGTAAGAGGCACCTGCCTTGACTTTCTCTGTTGCTCCCCCAGACCCTGTTTAACTCTACCTTTTCCCCATCGTTTGGAGAGCAAGGTCAACTGGGCTTTCTGCATAGCAGGAGGTCCAGTTCTGAAAAGTGCTTGGCAATAGTGAAAAGGAAAGGGATCGAAGAAATAACAAGGAGAAAAACAAGAAAAAGCTAAAGATGAACATTTTCAGTCTGGAGGAGGGGAAGGAGGGTGGCCTGATGATGAGCTAATTGTCTTCAGGTACAGAAAGGGCTCTGTTGGAGAAAGGAAGCCTGGCTGTCCTCCCATCCAGCCAAGGGCAGACCAAGGGCTTAGTTACAGCACAGGGGATTTACAGAAGATAAAAACATTTCTTGGACAAATACAGAAATGGGTTTCAGAGGGGTTTTGTGTAATTACCTTCGCAGGAGATGGCTAAGAATAGCATAGCTCCTCTGGCAGCCGGAAGGTGAAGAGGTGTTATGTGGACAAGCAGAAGGTGAACTTGGGGCTTTTCTTGCCACCCCTTCCATAACTCTCCCTCTTCCTTTACTGCAGGAATAGAAATTTCTGCACTCTGTCAGGCACCCTTGGAAGAGCTCTGAACCTTTCTCCAGAGGAAAAGCACTTGGCCAATTCCTGATATTTTTAGAATAAAATCAGCAAGTAAAGCTGTTGCCCCAGTGGTCACCAGAGCACTGTAGTGGTGATAATTCCAAAAGCCATACAGGCAATTTCTGACTAAATGATATCAAAGGCAGACTAAAAATTGTTTCTTTAACTGAAGGGTTGCATGACTGGTTTTTAATTAGAATGGATTAATACAGTGTTCCCATTTATAAAAACCAAAATTGAAAGGAAGGAATTGCAGTGAGGTAATTAAAGTAAGGAAAATAGCCTCCAGATCCTCTCCCACCCAAATATTATGCTTAAGAAGACAGAGAAAATTAAATAAAACTTTGTTACTCTTTATATACCTAGATAATCTCTCTGTCTAATATCTCAAGGGTATTACATAGTTGTATAAGTTCCTAGTGTATATATATGTTTGTGTGTATATACACATATGTGTATGTTTATTCATATGTGTATACATATTTTTGTACCTATATAATCATATAAACACATGCACAAATTGTTTTTTGTTTACAATAGTATATGACAATATATATAGGTACCACTTCTTTTCTATTTCCAGAAGGGCATTAACACAGGGCTTCTCAGACAAATTACCATTTCCCTTTCGACTGGCTTATTTGGCAAAATCAAGAAGTTTGTGTGCTAGTGCACAAGATGACCTACCTGATCCTCCACTGAAAAAATACGAAATGTTTCATTGAGTCTTCATTCTAAGAAGCAATGGTAAGTAGCTGGTAAGCTTTCTCTTCCTTGTCACGGCAACATCCTTTGACCTATGTAACTGTAGGAAGGTGTTAAAGGGGGAAAAAAAGACAGGAAGAAGGCTGTATGTGTTTCACCATTTATTGAATGAAAGGTTTTACCTTTTTGTGTATGTAGCACGACACCTACATATCAACTCCAAACCCATCAATTTACCAAGTCCCGTCAGAACAATTCTGTCTCAAGAGCTCTCACATCTATCCCTACATCTCCATCCCATGACACCAGCATGTCATACCTCCCTTCGATTACTGCAGTGGCCTCTTAACTGGTCCCCCAGGCTTCAATCTTATCCCTCTCCGAGTGTTCTCCACACCATCACCAGCTCACTCTTCATTAACCAGAAATCTATTTGCATCAATGGTTTGATTTAAATTGTTCAGTGGCTCCCAGATGCCTAGAGGATCAAGTCCAGACTCAGCAGCATAGTCCTTCAAGGCCTTTCTCCATCTGGCCTCTGCCAAACTATCTTGCCTAACACTAACCCCTCCTCAGCCACTCTTCAAGCTCCAGCTCTAATAAGCCATTTCCAGCCCCTCCCAACAGTTTTTTTCCCCCTCATCTTGTTTTCCAGCAGCCTGGCCTTTCTGCCTGGAACTCTGCTCTCTGCTAGCTCCCCTGGCTGTCTCCAGTGGATGCTACAAAACTCAGGTCCAGCTTCATCTCTTCCAAGAGACCCCACACCCAGTCTTGTCTCTTATGTACATTCCTATGACAACTGCAGGATTGCCCAAGAGTACCAGCAAAGCAAGAACTCAAAAAACAAGCAGAGAAAAGATTTTTGAAAGAATTTGATATTCATTATTTCCCTCAAAAAGCATCAAAGTAGCTATCATGGGGAAAAAAATCAGAACGTACATGGACTTCCTTGTATTTATTTTACTGTTAGTTTAAAAACTTTATAGTGAAATATACATATATAAAAGTGTACAAATTGTTAATGTAAATAGCTTCCAGATCAACAAACCTAATATTACCAGTAGCTCAAAAGCCCCCTTGTGGGACCTTCCAGTCACTAACACTCAAAGGGCAACCATTCCCCTGACTTCTAATAGCACAGATTACTTTTGCATATTTTTGTTTCATATAAACAGAATCATAAAATTCAGCTTCTTTCATTCAATATCATGCTTGTGATAAACATATGTATGTAGCTGTAGTTTCTTCATTGTTATTGTAGACTAATATTCAAGTATTTACTTACTCTACTGTTGATGGGCATCTGGGTAGTTTCCAGTTTTGAACTATTACGAGTATTAGTGCTTCTATGAACATCTTCTACAATGTCTTCTGGTTAACATATGTGTGCATTTCTGTTGGGTAAACATTAGGTTGAACAATATGAAATTGCCAATATTCAACCATTTTCGACCTACTAAGATGGCAACTTATTACTACCTAGAAGTGGAATTGCTAGGTCATCGGTTACACGCATATTTACCTTTAGAAGATACTGGCCTAATAGTTTTCTACAGTGGCCATACCAATTTATAATCTCATCAGCATTATATGAGAGTTCTGTTTGTCTAAATCCATTTTAATTTTAGCCATTCTGCAGGGAGGGGTATACAAATGAGTCACATTATGGTTTCAATGATTAGTGAAGTTTAAGCACTTTTTCATATATTTGTTGGCAATTCAGATATCCTCTTTTGTGAACATGTCATCTGCCCAATTTCCTATTGAGTTGTCTGCCTTATTAATTTATTATTATTTAGATTTCACAGCTGAGGACATTGTAATTCTTTCATTGCTTAGCTCTAGAAATGTTTTTATCCAGTCCTATGCCCAAAGAACCCTGAGTTCAACTCTGTTCTGTGATATACTACACTGCTGAAATTGTTATTTACATATCTACTTTTCCTTATGAATTAAGTAATTTTTAAATCACTAAATAATTAGGAGTTAGAGCTCTTATTCATCATTGTATTCCCAGCCCTAGAATAATATCTAGCAAGTGGTTCAATAAATATTTGTTCAGTTAACTGATATGCATTTAACATAGTATTCTTCCTAAATCTGTATTAACTATCTTTTTACTCCTTTGTCTAAAGCTCAGTCCAACAAGGCAAACCGTGTGAAGTAGAGCGCTCTGCCCTTTCTCCACTACTTGACAAAAGAACACTATTGCTGCACGTCTGAAACACAACACTGTCAATCAACTATACTCCAATAAAAAATTGTTTAAATAAAATTTTTAAAAAGTTTCTAGCATTGAAAAAAAGAATACTAGTTGCAAAAGTACAAAACAATGATCAGAGCATAGCAATAGAACTTTTGTTTCAATTAATGACTAAAAATAATAAGCAATAAAAATCTCATATAATTGAAAAGAAAAAAACAAGATCTTAATAGCTTAAAGGGCAAAAGGCATTGATGTGCAGGTAATTTATATCAAGAGAAGTAAAAACCAAAAAGCTAATTACTAAAATTAAACAACCAGTCACACTTCTATATATTTAATAGATGCAAAGTATTAGTAAAGTTGAAATTAATAACGCCTAGAACTTAGCAGGTTTTACTAAATGTGGCGCCTTCTTATACTGTTCTTCATTATGCTTGTTATTGTAGTTTTTGGCTTACACACCTGCTTCCTCCAGTACACCATAACTTTCTTATGGACAGGACCCTTTCCTGCTCCACTTCTGCTGTAAAATGAAGTATGTACCCTCATATATACAACCGTGCTAAAAAGCCATTTGTCAGTATATTTCAAAAGCTTAAACATGCCCCCTTTGGTCAAGTAAATTCACTCTCAAGTATTTATTCTAAAGGAAACAATCAAGAGGAAAGGAAAAAACTCTACACATTAAGATACTTATCTCTGTATTATTTACAATAGTTACAAATGAAATCAATAATAAACTTCTAACAATAAAGAAATGATTGAATAAAATGTCACAGAAACTCTAAAGAATATTATTATGCTGCCATTAAAATGGACGATTATTAAATACCATGGATGCATGCCAATACTATTAAATGAAAAAATATCATGCAAAATCATATAATGCTCTAAGATTATACCATATAATCATGCATGGATCCAGGGAGCAACATGGAAAATGACAAATGAAAAAGAAATACTTGGAAGGTTTAAGGTTCCAGACTATAAGAGAGTTTCTTTTTCAAATGTTGTCACTGTGCATTCGTTCATTACCTCCCCAGCTACTCTCCTAGACACAGTCACTATGATCTCTCACCTGGATGAGTGCCACAGCCTCTAACTGGTTTTCCTACTTCTTCCCTTGTTCACCCACAGTCTAGTCTCAACACAGCCAGAATCGTCCTGGAAATCAGCAGGCAGATCTTGTCACTTTTCGGCTCAAAAGTCTCCAACGGCTTCCCATCTCACACAGAGTGAAAACAAGAATTCTTACAATGGTCTACATGACCATCAACTATCGGAATGCCACTTTGCATTCTGACATGACCTTGTCCCGCACTCTTCCTTGCCTCACTAGCCTCCTTGCTCTTCCTCAACATCCTAGGGACACTCCTACCTGAATACTGGCAAGTTTTATTTTATGCAGAAGCCAATCCTAGTTTTTCTTTCGTTATTTTAATAAAACAAGCATGCATGAGCATTTGGTATTTTCCATTTCTCCTAAAGCCATATAACTTAGTCTTTGGACAATTCAGTTGAAAGGAATGTATCTCTGTCTACCTTCCAGAGTTGCCTGTGAATGCGTCTAGGAGAATGCTAGGGTGGATTTGTCATGAATGCTCCGGAAGAAATTTTTACTTATCAACAGGGGCCAAAAGAGATGAGGGGAGGGAAAAGAACACTGGTAACTGTGGTTAGATCTAGGGAGGTGTAAACTAGGTGAGGGGACGGACTCTAAAGTAAAGGGCCCTAACTTCAACAGGCTTATATGAAAGACGCACAAAACTATTTCAGGCAAAGTTGTAAAGTCACTGAGACTGAGAAGAGAGGAAAAAGCTTAGTAAATTGGAGAAACAAAAAGAAGACCAGTGTAACTAGGAAAAAATGCAACGGAGACATGGCAATGGAAAAGTGGAGAGCCAGGTTATTCAGGGCCTTTAGGTCAGGGTAAGTGGTTGGGATTTATTGTAACTGCAATGGAAAGATCACTGAAGGGTTTTAGAATATTGGAATGACAATTCTGTTATTATAATATTGCTTGTGAACTCTGGGGTTAAAGTCACCAAAGTCCTGGATTAATCAAAATCCAGCATGACAGCTAGCATTCTGCCTCATGTATTGTAGGCAGATCTTAAATGACAGTCGATTTTTCTTCTTATTCTATAGCAAATATTACTTTGTACGTATCACCAACATACCTAGATGAGGGAGTACCTTCATTATTACTCGTGTTTGTAGTTTTAACATGCTGAATGCTTTAAGATGGCTTTTATTCAATGCTTACAATAAAATTGTGGCATTCAGCTTTCAGTTCCTAAAGAACCATTTATGTTTAAAAAGGCTTTTGACTGATTTCCTCCCAAAAACCTATGTGCACTAACTCAAACTCAATCTGCGCCGGAGCCTGTTGTGTGTGTGCAAATGAGAGTTGAAATGTGAATCTCCAAGGACTGTGCTTGGCCCTTGTTGATAAGTAAAAATTTCCTCTGGAGCTTTCGTAACAAATCCACCCTAGCATTCTCCTAGACACATTCCCAGGCAACTCTGGAAGGTGGACAGAGATACATTCCTTTCACCTCAAACGAATTCTCCAAAGACTAAGTTATATGGCTTTAGGAGAAATGGAAAATACCAAATGCTCATGCATGCTTGTTTCATTAAAATAACTAAGAAAAAATAGGATTGGCTTCTGCATAAAATGAAACCTCCAAATATTCAGCAGTTTAAAGGAAGCTTTAGACTCTTTAGTTACAGATATTGCTGGGTGAAGGCAATAATTCAGTAGAACTGTATCTACAGCAGCATTTCTTTCAAAATAAATTTTTGGTACATTTTCCCTTTAGAAAACAAAACATAGACTTCCAGTTACTCAGATATGGATCTACTTTCCCTCTCACAAAAAGGATACTAAAAATATTTAAAAAGGCCACATGGGCAAAAATAATAGACCCCTTACTTGAAGCAAGCTGAAGTGCCCTGCAGACTACCAGAAGGCCTCAGGCCTTGGAAGCTGTAGGTAACAGTGAATATCAGTATGCATGATGGGGTTACAACCAAGGTGATTGCTTTAAAGTCTTTAACTTTCACAGGCTCTCAACTACCCACAAGCAGAGTCACAAAGGTTTTCTCTGGAGAAAGTGACCTGGAGACAATCTGGTTTCAGAAGACTGAACACAGAGGGCACAGGCAATCACAAGGCTCAACACAGGTAAACTGAGGGGGAGTCTACCAACTAAACTGGGACATCCCAGCCTAGAAATCTAGGACCTGGGGTCCCCACAGCTATATGTTTGCCTAAGGGAGCACATGGATAAAAATGGATTCAAATCTGGCCCTGTTGCTTGCTAGCTAAATAATCATGGGCAAGCTGTTCATCTCTTCAAGCCTTTGTTCCCTTACCTATAAGTGGGGATAACAATAGGTGTCTGAGTTATCCTAATGATTAAATTAGATAATATACATAAAACATCTAGTGGATGTCGGGCAGATGGTCCACGCTCACTAAATGGTAGCTAGCATTATCAGTGAAGAGCAGCTTCTGGAGAGCTTTCTGAAGGACTCAAGATGGAACTATCATCAGGTACAAACACCTGTAAACTGACTCCTTCACTTTTTTTCTAACAGATCACTACAGAACACAGCCTGAAATCTTCAATAATTCACAAGTCAAAAGCAGGTTTGGAACGTTGTTCCAATTGCCCAGTAGAGCATTAGAGAATGGGCTTTGAAATCAGACAAAAATGACTTTATTCCTGGCTCCTCCAATTACAAATGTGGTCTTGGTAAGTCACACAAGTATTCCACAGCTGTGAAGTGGAAACAGTAACAAGTATCTGCAAGGTTGTTGTGAGGACTGGCTATAAGGCGTGCAAGACCCTAGTGGAGTGCCTACGACATGATAGGTGTCAAGAAGTGTTCGTTGTTTTCATCGTGATCATTTTTTAGGCAAAAAAACCCGATCATTTATAAATGCCTGGACAATCTTGGAATAAATTTTCTCTGGGTTATTTTCTTCATTCATCAAATGTCACTGGGGTTGGAGAGTCATGTGACCGTTACCAGTGTACAGATTCCACTGACTTCTCTTCTAAATCAGTTTGGAAATTGATAGAGTTCAGTTCTAAATGGTAAACTATACTGATCTTTTTGCTCAGGACATATGCAGACATTTCAGCCTAACTGGCAGCATAAGTGACACCTAATATTTTAGGTAGCTTTTACATTGGGATTTTAACTTAATCACTTAGTGCTTCTTCCTCTGTAAAGTGGCATCTCAAGCCAGAATTAATTTTAACAGTACTTTTGTGGCTTGTACATGGACACTCATCTTTGTTTCTTGGACTCTGAGCCTCGATTTTTCTTTTAGGTGGAGAAAGCATAAAACATGAATATAAAGAATAGCATTTCTCAGCTCTAATCAATGGAGAAGTAAAAATAATTTTTTTAAAGGTCTTTTTTTTTTTTTTTTGGCTGCCCCGCATGGCTTGTGGGACTTTAGTTCCCCGACCAGGTATTGAAACCAGGCCCTCAGCAGTGAGAGCACACAGTCCTAACCACTGGACTGCCAGAGAATTCCCATAATTTTCATATATATCCTCTAAAAATCCTAGAAGACATAGCACGTTATTTCACAAAAAATATTTTATTGGGCTTCTCTGGTGGCGCAGTGGTTAAGAATCTGCCTGCTAATGCAGGGGACACGGGTTCGAGCCCTGGTCTGGGAGGATCCCACATGCCGCGGAGCAACTAAGCCCGTGAGCCACAACTACTGAGCCTGCGCGCCTGGAGCCTGTGCTCCACAACAAGAGAGGCCGCGATAGTGAGAGGCCCGCGCACCACGATGAAGAGTGGCCCCCGCTTGCCACACCTAGGGAAAGCCCTCGCACAGAAACGAAGACCCAACACAGCAAAAAAATTAACTAATTAATTAATAAACTCTTAAAAATTATCCAATTAAACTGTTAATTAAAAAGACTCCTACAGAATAAACTCCAGGCTACCAATGGCACTTAAAATTTTCATTGTGCTGCGCTCAAAAGCAATTTCCTAAATTCAGAAGAGCTCCAAGTTACTGGCCGGTATTTTACTTTAGAAGGTGTGGCTGATATCGCTAGGTAATAGCCAAACCCATTTCCTCTTCTTTCTGGGCACACAGCTAGACTATGTATCCCAGCCTCCTCTGCAGTTAGGTTTGGCCATATGACTGAGCCCTAGCCAATGGAATATGAGCAGAAGTGACAGGCAAGATAACTCCTTGGACTA
Organism: Mesoplodon bidens; assembly: GCF_964165515.1. Classification (NCBI taxonomy): domain Eukaryota; kingdom Metazoa; phylum Chordata; class Mammalia; order Artiodactyla; family Ziphiidae; genus Mesoplodon; species Mesoplodon bidens. The sequence continues at coordinate 121,919,623 of NC_138163.1, forward strand.
GACCAAACCTTCCACTCAATATCTTCCATAGCCTCTTCCCCTCTACCAGCTTCTTGTAGGTAAGCATGTATTCAATAGCGTTGAAAATGGCAGAATCACAATATGGAAGGAACTTTGGTCCCTAAATCACCAACTGTAGGAGAGAAGCTCACTGATCATTAATACCCATTTTGTATGTAATGAAAACAATAAATTAACTTAAATTAGGTTAAACCATTGAGATTATCTGTTTCAACATCTAGTGTGATCTTAACTAACAAAGAAAGCAACTGAGCTTGAGGGACATGCAAATACCTTAAACCTAATTGGAAACATCAGCCTCCTTCAAATTTTGATCAGGTCCACTAAGATATATATCTAAAAACTGAGGCACACTGAATACCTCATAAAGTCTATCAAACAGACCATAGCAAGAGAGGTTCTAGACTTCTTGCCTCCATTCCCCCAAAGCCTCTCCTTCCTGTCCATGCTTCAGAGATCACTCATAAACTCTGTCATTTCTATACATCCTTCCTTCTGCCACTACCCTACAGACAAAAATTCTTATTTCAAGGATCAGCTCAGAAACTAGAGTAGACTCTCTAAGAGGGGCACTAACAGGCCATACTCAGACACTTACTACCTACCGGCTCCACAGTCTGTCTGATGTCTATCACCTGTACATGGACACTATGGCACACCTACTACAAACTAGTACTTTTCCACATCTCAGAACATATCAGTGTCAGAAAGATGTTTAAAATAATCAACAGGGGACTCTACTTGCACTGCCAAACGAATCCCAAAATGCCCCCCAGAGAACTTAGTATGAATTCTATGATATGCCTCTGGATTTGTCTAGACCCAGGCAAAGCAGTCAGGCTTTCACTGTCCTGCACCACTCACTCGTTGTCCAAAGGCCGCCAGGAAATATAAACTCCAGGCACTTCCAGTTCTCTGGAAATACATGGGGCACAGAGGGTCCAGTAGTATGAGGGCAGCCATCCTAGAGATCTACAGCCAATGAGGAAGAAAAGCACACAGAAGGTGAGGTTAGGTGCCTGGTAAAAGGGCTGGGATCTGGGCAGAGAGAACTCCGACAGCATCCACTGGAGGAGAATTGAATAATTCCTTCTCTGTGCACCAAACCACAACCTGATGTCCTTGCATTTCATCACACTTGTCATGAAATAGGGTGACTGTAGCCGTTTACATATCTGTTTCCCATGTTAGACCAGACTGCATATGGTCTGCCTAAATACAGCTAGTTCAGTGATTTAAATATAATGGTGGTCAGTTACTATGTACTAAATAAGTGACCATAAATCGACTCGATTGTTAAAGAAAGGTGATAGCACATAGAGATTCTTGGGTTTGACAGTAACTGTAATGTTCACTGTCACTTTTGCAAGACCAGCCGTACCATGGTTGATAACTTCCTCAGAAACCTCTCTTTTCCTCAATAGGAATATTATTGCATAAGCAATAAACCACATCTGCTTATATTCTGGAAGAAAATACAATGACCACCTCGCAAATCTCTCATTGTCTACAGAGAAAGTTACTGCATTCAAATCCCACTCTCCTAAACCAAGAAACCTAGTCCTCTACAGTGCTTTGTGTACTTTTTAGGCAAATACTGTCTAAAACAGAACTGAATATGTTAATCAGTGTAACAGATTTTAATATTATTTTTAAAAAGAGAGGAAACAGTATCTTCAACTTTTTATTGTCCTTAAAATGATTGCTCACATTGTTTCACAAGTAGGGGAAGAAAATACAATGACCATTTAGATAAGAAATGCATAATCCAAGAACACCTTTCTTCAAACCAGTGGGGCACTGCCACTGGCAATGAGAATGTTGTTGCTTGAAATAATCATATATTCTTCCACAATTTAATATGCAACTGAGACATTATGTTAAAAATATCAAGGAGGAAGCCTATCAAATGCTAAGTGATTACAGAAATACTGATGGAATAAATGTATTCAGAAATAGGGTAATCTATGGGATGAAGGTTAATGCAAAGGTCAGCAGCCCAAAGAACAAAGGCTCTGCCTTTCCTGACTCTGGGATACTTGAGAAGCAATTTCAAACCTCTCCACTGCTCTGGCACAAGCAAAACCTGTGTGGCAAGCCATAGTTCCTAGTTTCTTCTTAGTGATGCTCCAAGGCTAAATGAGATAAAATTTATGTGCTGTGCTTTAAGCTCCATTGAGGAAAGAAACTGAATAAACTTAAGGATAATTTATGAATCCTGAGCTTGCAGTAATCACTTCCAAGTCCATCTCATAAAAGTAAAAAAAAAAAAAAGGAAATAGGAGGCCAATGCTATGTGGTTGGTAAAAAGCTCAGGAAACTTTGGGCAATGATGATAAGCCCAAACAAGATCATTTTATATACATAAGACCCTTGACTAATCCAGGAGAATTTCCCAAAAAAACCTAATTCCTTCCATTGCCCAGACAATAGTTCACTGGCAGAGCTTCTGGTATATGAATCAGAGAAGTTTGTCCTGGCAGTCCTAGTCTGGGATCCAATATCTAATTTCCTTTTAATTTAGCATAATTATTTTTGTAAAACTTTATGGCTCTACTTCAGTGGATGTGCTTGGCAAGGACTGCCAAAATCCTGTGTTCTCTTCAGAGTCACATTCTTAGGCCAGCTTCTCCCTACTTTTTCTCCCTCCCTTCCAGTTGCATTTTACCTTCCTCCCTCTACCACTTAATCAGTGTCTGATGCTTTTATACTAATCTGTATTGAAGAGAAGGGACAATAAGAATGTGCTCTGAAAATTTAAATATGAGCATGTATTTGGAAATTCAATCTACTAGAATATTGTTCCAGCTAGTAGTGATGATTTGGGCTGCTCTGAGTTTGTTTTAATAACAGCCATCCTATCTACAGCTTTCAGTATAGTTGAGTTACATCAGGTAAAGTTAGTCAGGACAAAGTAGCCACACCATTCAGAAACTGTGAGGGCCCCAACTGTTCACCAACCAGTTTTCCTAAACCATTACGTGACTGAACGAGTCCCATTTCCAAACTCATAATTCTATGTTTCTATCAAACACTTTCTCTGACCTGCAGAAATGTGTTTATTTGGAATTTAAAAAGAGAAATCTAGAAGGAAAATGTTATTCATATAAGCCTTAAAAATCTCAGCTGATTTTAAATGTCCAGATACAGGAAAAAAACAAGGAGAATCTTCTAAGTCTAAACCAAATCAGAATGATTCCTCTGCAGAAAGGACACAGTAACTGCTTGTTTTCAAAATACAAAGTAAGGTCACATTAAGCCATGGTTAAGGAGGAAAAGGTAGCTGCTCTTCAGGAGTCTATCTATTCAGAGAGGAGGAAGTCAAGGGGAAAATCACTCTCCTCTGACTAACTCAGTGGAACTGTTTTCCTCATGATGGTGCCCCTGCATTTTCCTCCCTTCTTAAGTTCCCATGGTTACAAAAGGACATGGCACACACTTATATATACATATATATATATATATATATATATATATATATATATATATATATTTTTTTTTTGAATGACAAATCCCAGGGATGTAAAATGGCTTCCTATGGTTAGCCTGAATTTGTCATTTTGCTTCCGAGATTTTCCTATTGGCCTACTTAACCTAGAACCACATGTACAAGGAATAATGTGAAGGGGGGATGGCTATTTTAAGAAACCGAAAATGCCAGGTAACCACTTTAAGGCCATTACAATTTTATCCTACACACACGCTCTCTAATAAGAGATGGAGTAGTTCACTTGAAAAGACAGAACTCTGAGGCTCAAAAACGTAATACTGCTCTTTCTTACAGACTCTTTAGAAGAAGACTTGAAGAGTACAAATTATGTTTCTTTGGACTATGAAGGGAATTTTCAATTCAATCAACAGATTCTAAAATGTCTTTAATCAAGAAATTTTTCAAAAAGGTTCTTTAAAAGAGAGGTAACTTTAACTGAGCCACTTTGCACCCTCCTCAATGTGGGGTTTGTCCCTTTGCACTAAAGGGGAAGGAAAGCCATACATTCCTAATGGGGAATTAGAAAATCATTTTCTCGATGCCTACTCATTTCAGAAACAGGAGAATGCACATATATGAGGATAACAAGACAACCAGGAATTGGACTGAAGAGAAGTATCCAGCATATGACATAATCTCCAAGGTTTGGGCAGACTAGATCAAATTTTGGAGATGTCATTTCTTAGTGTCCCCACTGTTGCATGACTAGGCGTTTTGGCTTCTTCTGGGACTTACAGATACAACCTTGTCTTTCTATTCGATGAACTCAAACCTTTACCAAGCAGCCTTTCTGCCAGCTTTGCTCATGCTGACTTGAACAGGGCAATAAGCTACACCAGATACAAGCTGTGAGGCACGTTTTCATGCCAATAGACTCCAAAGCTGAAGGCAAGAACTTCATCAAATATTGTAAAATGAGAATTCAACATATTTCTAATCTAACTACCTTAGAGTTAATCAATGCTATGTAATGACGATGTGTGAAATCTCACAGTGCGCTCCACAGTGCAGAAAGACCTCCCAGGTATCCTCGCACATGTCCACATCACTGAGGGTTGCAAGTGTAATAGGCTGAATTTTCTTCTGGATACGTTCTACTTAGGGCCCCTGCAAAGCTGTAGATTAAAATGATATGGACCACTTAGCTGTGGCTTACACACTAAAATGGACAATAGCAACAATTCAGCAGACAGCATTTTAACAAAAGCAGCCTAGGGACTTATTTTTGTTGGTTCGGTTTTCTAAAGAAACATACTTGATTCGATTTTTTGTATTCCATTTTTTTAAGCCTTACAACTCTGAATAGATACTGTTTAGATCTAAGCAATACCCAAGTAATGAAGATGCATCAAAAGTAAACATCCTCAGGGGAACACAGGCCTAAAGCAGTAGGTGATGAGCACTGCACAACTCTCTCAGGATGGCATAAACCAACAGCCCAGCTACCAGAGTCGGCAGGAGTCCGTGCCTCTGTTCATCGTGGAATTGGATGGACAGTTAAAAGCCTTCTGGAATTCTTCAAAGTTGCTAACTGCACCATTGACCCTGAAAAAGATATGTCAAAGTCCATGTCATTTAATTCTTACAAATCAACAGGTTTTGGATAAAACTGTATCAGTATATTGCTTGATATAATGTTGCATTCATTTAATCTGTTTACAGGGAGATAACTGAAACCCAAAATGGTTAAGTAAATTTCCAAAGAAATTAACAGAGCCGAGACTAGAACCAGACAAATGCTATTAATCTTCCAAATATCTTCAAATTTCTATAAACTGTAGGATCTACAATTCCTATAAATCGTATATAGGGTCGTACATTCCTATAAATTTACAAATTCCTACAAACTAGAAGATTTACCAATACTTAGCTTTTCTAACTATTTTTGAATTTAACTTTCTAAGGAAGATATAACTGATAGAGAGTATACGCACTTAAAATGTAAAGCTCATTGAGTTCACACGTATACACCCATGCTACTACCACCCACATCAAGACAGGGGATATTTCCAGCACCTAGAAGGCTCCCTTGTGTGCCCCAACAGTAGCAGCTCCAAGCATAACTACTAGTCTGACCATAGATTAGTTCTGCCTGTTTTTTAACTTCACATGAGTGGATCACATAGTATGCACTCTTTTGCCTCTGACTTCTTTCATTCAGTATTATGTCTGTTAAGATCCATCCAGGTTGTTGCTATCTTTAAATTACCTTTAAAAAAAAAATCTTATTTATTTATTTATTTATTTACTTGGCTGCTCAGGGTCTTAGTTACAGCACACGGGATCTTCACTGCTGCGTGCAGGATCTTTAGTTGCAGCATGCGGGATCTTTAGTTGTCGCATGCGAACTCTTAGCTGCGGCACGTGGGAGCTAGCTCCCTGACCAGGGGTCAAACCCAGGCCCACTGCATTGGGAGCACGGAGTCTTAGCCACTGGACCACCAGGGAAGTCCCTAAATTATCTTTAAAGAACTCTTTCAATCTACAAAAACACTTTGTATAAACTCCTATTATGTTTGAAGGCTCATATTTACCTAGAATTTGGTTTATGCAACCGTAAACTAATGAATGGTGTCTAGCTGTTATTGATGAGTAATGCTTTACTGGAGTTAGCTCCAAAATCTGGTGTTCTTGCAAGTTCCCTGACTGCAGTAAAGACTGCGGATTCCTACTCAGCACTTTGATTCTAACTGCCTTTTGGAAGTGCTATTTCCATTGTGTGATTTCTGCTGCACTCAATATCTACAGTTACCGCAGAGATCACTAACAAGCCAGGAAAAAACCTCCCCCCTCATCTATTTCTTATTCAACTGCATGTTCAAAAGGCTGACTAGAGACAGCATTCTCGGTCACTGACTGTTTCTTCCCTAATGACTCTGTTCCCTATGGGCACTTGAATGAATATAATGGCCTGTATCCCCGAATCCCCATAATCTCTTGTGTTTTAGCTGGGATGTATGGGGAGGGATGCAGGTTTCATAGTATGATTCACCCTGGGAAAGTGTTAAGGATAGAATTTAGCTGACAATCAGTAAGTATACTCTGCATATTATCAGCTAAAATCCAACATTACAGGCAACTAGTTAGTAAAAGGAAATTAGTTTTTAAAAACTTATCTGTTGAGTAATTAATCCACTGTGTGGTTTCATCTGCACCATTTGTCAGTGGAATCAAATTTTAGTCCATTAGAGACTGTCAGCATTCTTGACAGTTTAGCCCAGTGGGGGAGAATTTCTAACACAATGATTAGATTTTTATGCTATTGGGTAATTTATAGTCAATTTCTGAAGCATTTCTAAGGCAAGGCTTTGGGAATAAGACTTTAAAACACAGAAGAAAATTTAGATGACTTTCCTGCAATATGCTAATGGATTCATTTAAACATTAAATATAAAGATATCCAGATGTAATATGTTCTAAGCAAAGAACAAATAAATACAAATTATTACGTTTTCTTGCATTTACTATTATAACTCTGTCCCCTACTATAGAAAATTTCTCTCAAACAATGCTAGAAACCTAGCATGGGTTAAGTAATATTAACCTTAATTTTATGTTTACTTAATATTTTATACATTCTGACAATTAAATAAGATTGTAATTCATAATTCTTTTCCCTTCATATATAAGCAATTGTTTCAAAATATGACTCAAACTAAAAGCCAAAATGTAGAGCTTTTGCCTCCAGATATGAATTACAATAGCTAAATATCACCATATATCCTCCTTGGTGTTCAGAGCTATTCAGAAAGTGGGCACTCATTCATGTCTGTTGGTTGGCTGCATGAAAGAACAAGAGGCATTAAATAGGATATTCCACAACACAAATTAAACCAGAGCTCTAGGTGTTTTAAGCCACAGTGCATAAGATCTCATCCTTATCTAAGAAAAGAGACTTTTTTGGCCCATGTTTCTAAAAAGTAGGCAGTTGGATAAATCAAACATGCCAGTTTACTGAGCACCTGTGGTGTGCTCAGGGCACCCATGGATTGCTGCCTTTCAAAAATTGGAAGATAATAAATGGGGATTAATATTAAAGCTATGATTTGGATTCTAAATTACCTTTGGAGTCTTGTACAATCTCATAGATCTCTTGATACTAGAGGTGTGTACAAAAGCCTACTACAGAAATTTAGGTGAGAGAATGCTAACTAAACCAGCTTCCTACTAATTAAAGAAAAGATGCTTAGTTTCTGTTTGGCCAGATTTTTTTTTTTTTTTTTTTGTCTGTGAAATGGAGCTATCACTGTTCACAATGCAGGCTTTGATCAGATCACCTATTTTAGAGCCCTGGGATGGCTGGGGAGGGGAGAAGATGGAGATGCACAGTTAAAACCTAGTGTCACAAGGGCTTCCCTGGTGGCGCAGTGGTTGAGAGTCCGCCTGCCGATGCAGGGGACACGGGTTCGTGCCCCGGTCCAGGAAGATCCCACATGCCGTGGAGCAGCTAGGCCCGTGAGCCATGGCCACTGAGCCTACGCGTCCGGAGCCTGTGCTCCGCAACGGGAGAGGCCACAACAGTGAGAGGCCCGCGTACCGAAAAAAAAAAAAACAAACAAACTAGTGTCACCCATGTGCCTGCTTACCTAAACTGAGGGGGGCTGTGAGCACCAACTTGGATTTGTTCTCGGGCAGCTTCTGGTCTGTAGGAATTGCACCTCACCTAGAAGAGAAAACATCCCGATAATTATGTTTCCATTTCAATTACACATTTTCTACTGCCTTAATTGCTCTAAATTATACTGAAGAGTAACTTTAGACTCAACGGATGACAAGCAGTTTTAGTAGATCAGATAAAACCTTCACCAGTAGTAACATCTATTATTCCAATCCCCAGAGTAGAAAGTTTTATCATTGTGAATACTTCCAGAATTTGAGTAAATTAAGAGAGGTTTCCAAACAAATGCTTTAAATCAAGAGAATAGCATTTGTGTCCAGGAATCAACCAATGTGTTCATTCAGTTAACATAATGCTTGGAATAGCCCTTATCAAATTTAACCACATTCGTCTGAATCAATAAAATGAATCAATCATCCATTATTGAATATGGTCATGAGAAGTAAGTATTTTGCACCCTGGGTGCTTTGTTTGCTTCATCCTTGTTCAGGCCTTGGATAGGAGGACACTGCTCCATCTCCTTTGAAGTTTGGCATGGCTGTATGACTTGTTCTGACCAATGAAATGTGAGCAGAAGTGATATATGTCACTTCCTGGCAGAAGCTTTAAAAATCTGGCAGAAGTTTTAAGAGTATTAAGAACAATTTAAGATGCTACAATTAAGGGCCAGTGCACATTTCCTCATATTTCTTCCCTACTCCTGTGGTGACCACGGAAGCACATGTGGAGATAAAGACTCCAAAACCCAGGTCCTTGAGTAGTAACTACGAGCAGAGCCCCACTGCTGGGCCATGCTGGACATGGAGCATGAATAAGAAAAAACTTTTCCTTGCACTGTCGGCTCGTGTACCCTCACCTACTTAATCCTGATTTGAACTGTGTCTTGAAATATGATATAGCTTGAAGTATGAATAGAACTAGGAAACATGAATATGATGGGGGGAATTCCAAGTGGAGGAGAAAATGGAAACAAAGACATGTCTGAGAGAAGAAAAAGCAAGACAGTCAGCTTGGCTGGACTGTGTGGTGCATAGTGGGCAGCAATGGGAGACCAGGGGAGGGTGAGGATAGGCCCAGATTTCTGAAGTCCTGAGCAAGAGGCTACAGTGTTTAGACTATATTTAAACATTGGTCTTGAGCACAAAGGTGATAAAAATATATATTTTTAAAAGATTTATCTGGCAGGGGTATAGCAGTAGGAGGAAATGAGAGACTAGTTTGAAGATTATTTATGGGCCCCAGGAAGGTTCCCAATGAATGTCTACTAAATAAGTAGCAATGAGAAGAGAGAGAAGAAGGATAAGAAGAATATCTGAGGAAAAACTGACAGGTTACAGAAACTACAGGGATACAGGAAGCAGCAAAGGTGATACAATGCTATTGCTTTATTGCTTTTGATGAAGATAAACCATCCGTCACTGTGGTTCTGAATTTGACTTTGAAGATCTTTTTGTAGTGGGAGCACTTAACTTCCTCAGAAGCTAGCTAAGGTGAAGTTGTTTCTCACAATTTTACCTCACTTTTTCATAAGTTATTTCCTCTTACATTCTTATATAGTATTGTCTTTGCTTCATATATCATTTATGAGATTTCTAAAAACACATTTTTGTTCTTACTGTTTTCCTAGTATCTTCTCAGGAGAGAAAATAATTTTACTCCTTATAAGCAGACTTATTTCAATGTACAAAAGGTTGAAAATCTCCTCAATCCGCTAGTAGGAAAAGCTCCAAGATAAATTTCTCATTAGTAATATAAAATATCTTGTCATTTTTTTCTTAATCTCTTTAAAGTAAGTCACACATAGTTTGAAATTTGATTTGGAGACATTTCAAAACTATGACTGTAACATTGATATCAGTTAATTTACTTCATCTACTAAGATAGACCTTAAGTTAGTAAGTAAGAACCTAAATAAGAACTGACAGACCTTGTACTTTGTCCTCTAGAGTAGAGGACAGGAAACATTTTCTGTAAAGGACAGATAATAAATATTTTAGGCTTTGCAGATCATAAGTCTCTGTTTTAACTACTCAACTCTGCCACTGTAGCACAAAAACAGCCACAGACAATGTGTAAAGTATAGAGCATGGCTGTTTTCCAATAAAACATTATTTACAAAAATAGACAGCAGGCAACATATGGCTCACGGGTTCTAGTTTGCGAATCCCTGCTCTAGAAAGTTCTAACTATATCTGTGTTCTTATTTTAGACATCTGACCCAGTACTGACCCAAAAGAAAGTCTCCTTAGTTGAACTGTGTTAATCTCAGTGTTCTCAAGCAATTTATCTAAAAATGTCAAGCGTCTTCAATATACCCAGCCTCTTTGCTAGATGCTATGGAGACAAATAAGAAGTGTATGAAGATGCACTAGCTATGAAGATAAAAGTAAAAGTCTTTTACATTTTGATAACAATTAAGTATTCAACTGCATGGTAATGAAGATAAGTGCAAAGGAGTTGGAGATTTCTTTTTAATGAGAACTGGAGTCCTTGGGGAAGTTTGTGGAAGATGTGGAGGAGGTGGAACTTGACATGGATCCTGAAGGTAAAGATGGAACTGAATAATCTGAGGGGGAGGAGTACAAAGGGGGTCGTCACTTTGTAGAAGGAAAAGCAAAAGCAAAACCACAGAGACAATAATGAGCATAACACTGTGCGGTGGAAGTGAGGACACCTGCCGGCTAAGTGTGAGTCCGGTGGAGCTCTGGGAATTTAGAGCTGGCTGGGTAGAGTTGGATAAGACTGAGGAGAACTTTGAAAGGTGTTCGGTCTCAATGTGGTGGGCACTTGGGAGCCACTGCAGTTCCTTCGGCAGGTCAGTAATGAAATAAAAATGCTATTTCAGTGGCATGTAAGACAGGCAGTGGTAGAAAGATGCCGAAGTCAGGAAAACATGCCATAAGGCTGTTGGGATAATCCAGAGTAGATGAGACCGAGGCCGACAGTCTACAGATGACGAAATAGGGTAATGGGGAGAAAGGGAGGCTGAATCTGAAGAGCAGTTAAAAGGATGAAACATCAGCTTTTGGGACACATGTCATAAAAATGAGGATAGGTAAATCAAATAAGACCTAAGAATCCAGGTTTCCTAACCAGGAAGACCCAAAGACTGAGGGTGAGGGTGTGTTGATAGAAGTGAGAAAACTAAAAAGGAAAGTCACTTTGTTGTTGACTCCACCTTTGCTGATGTCAGGTTGATAAATGATCATTTACTTAGTGTTGTCATGTCAGCTTTAAGAAATAAAGACCCCAGGCAGATGAGAATTCTTTAGCCAGAGTCAACCGAAGAAGACGTGGAAATGAATGAGCTCACTGAGGAGTGAACGAAAAGAGGAACAGAAAGTTGTACTGATGAAAACTTTTGCCTAGTTTTGAGCATACATATACAGATTTGCCCACTGTGAGGCCATGCATCAGAACCGTCATCAACCCATCCCAGACTTGTTTGAAAACGAGGCCTACATACTGTGACATAAATCAGTGCAATAACCGAATAACAAAGAACAACTGGCACTTGGCTCATTGGCCAGATACTCGAACTCAGAATTGTGCCTTATTTAGGGCACATCTTTCAATTTCTGCTCAGAGAGCCCATCAAACTCACAAAAGGGTGACATGACTCTCCTTGCCTTTGTTGTTGTTGTTTTCAGCTCTAGTTGTCTTCACATGTTCATTTGGCAGTTGGGAACATAGCCTTGAGGGTCCCCCACAGGTTGAGAGTGGTGGGGCAAAGTCAGCAAATGAGGTGAAGGAGGAGAAATGCAGGAAACCACAGGGCCAAGAAAGCCAAAGAACGAGTCACTAGAAATGGTTACAAATAGTATCAAATACATTAAGAAGTCAGGATATACTAAAAATCAGGTGAGTTACCGCAAGGCTGGTAACCCACTTGATAAAAAATACCAATAAACCTTGATTCAATCAGTTAATTAATTATGTCCCATAGAACATGAAGGTGATATTTGTCCAGAAAATAAGCAGCAAGATAAGATTTCAGCTGAAATCAAAGTTATGCCATTAAACTTTGGTGCCAACCCTTTGATCTAGAGAGCAAGCCAAAGTCCCACATCTCATCTTTGATGCCCCTTCCTTGGTCTTACTCACTTGGGCATAACTCAGGAAGAAAAGCTGGCTGTTGGTGAATTCAATGCCGGGTAGGAGAGGCTCCTCAACCCCCTGCCTCTTGTCATTTATCCATTTCCTGTAAGCCTGGGGAGAGAAGTAGAAGAGATGATCTGCTGCAATAATGGCTTTTCTCTTTTCTCAGCCAGTGCAGAGATATTAAATATATCCTCCACCATGTGCAAAATGTAGCCTATCAAGTTTTCCTTTAAGAAGACCAACACCTGGAAATGCAAGTCAACGGTGTATTGCTTAACAGTGAAGCAGGTTCACCTGCAAAAAGACCTTTCACTCAACAGATACCAAAGTAGCTGGGCCAAAGTGGGCACGTGTTAAATAACGCCCCCTTCCCCAAAAAAGCTTTTCTTTGTATTCCTACCAGGAAACAAACAAATCTAACACAATGGCAAGCCGTATGGAAATAAATTTTGGGGCCAATCTATGGGCAATTTTTTAAAATTTTGCCAGGTAAGAGGGAAAACTATAATCTTCAATCATCATCATTTTATAAAATAAAGTATATTTTAACTAGAATAGAGGACAGATATAACCTCAGAATAACAGCTTGGTCTTTACACTGAATGCATTTAGCTTTATGAACGTCTTTCTACATCATGCTCTTATCTTATCTTGCTGCTTATGTGTTTTGTTTAACCATGGACCAGTGGATAATGAAAGCATTATTATGGACTCTGACCTGGCCCGCTATATGAGAACCCCTAGCCTCTGACCGTAATTGACAAGTTTGGTATTTTAAGAGAAAATTATAAGGAGGGCTACAGAGACTGTACTCAAGAAAACGCCTATGAACCTAGCCCTGAGATTTCTGTAGCATGTTTTAATATTACACTGAATGTACCTTCTGAAAACTATCCTTTAAATACATGATTCTTAATAACAAATATTACTTTTAGGGTGACTTTACTCCCCAAAAAGCAAAAAGAAAGAAATGCAGCTCTATTCGTATAATAGAATATAATAGAGTCAATGGGGAAATATAATTCAATTTACAGAAATTCATAGAATTTACAGAACTCTAACTCCTCAAGAAAATGTCTGTGGTGTAAATTGAGGTGCACCCGTACGGTATTTTATAGTTTAATTTTCAAAATCACAGCAAATGTTGCAGTGCGTACCCTAAACGCTTGTCGCAGACCTCCATTATCGGCAATATTTTCTCCCAGGGTCCTCTTCCCCTTCACCTAACAAAAAGAAAAAGAAACAAAGAGTGTTTGACGGCCAACTGTCATTCAGCAAGAGGCATAAATATGATAGCAAGAGAAAGTGCCATATTTTAAAGAGAAAAGTGCATTCAATAAATCAGAGGTAGTCATAACATATTGTGAGATGGCAAACTAACCCCAGCAAGGTGCTCCTGAACATAATTTCTGTTTTATTATGCTACACTTTCTTTCTCACCCACCTCTCTATTCTCACCAATTTAGCCAGCTCTAATAAAATGTTAACATATTCTGAGTGACTCTGGTTAAGTGGGGGAAAAATAGAAATATCAACATACAGATTACTTTCTCTGATTAACTCACCTAATTTGAGTATTCCTTTCAGTGTGCTTTATGTTTCCAAAAATCTACCATCCACACAGGAGCAAGGTTTTAAGACCAACCATTACCATTTTACCTTCAGCAAATTCCATGAAAAATTAAAAAGAGGATAGTTCTCATGGGGAACAAAAATCCAATAGAAGTAGTGCAGACCACAAGGTCAAGGTTTGCAATATGTATGACAACCAGCCAAGCACAGTGAAGAAATTCTTCCAAACATTTGAAGATTGTTTCTAAAACCCTTAAATAGGCTAGGACAAAACAATATTCTAAACCAAGATGGCCCACAAGCCAAAATCCAACCTCCTGCTTGTTTTTCTACAGGCTGCAAGGTAAGCCTGGATTTAACATTTTTCAACAATTGGGGAGAAAATAGAAAGAAGGATAATATCTTGTGGCATGTGAAAATTATACAAAGTTCAAATTTCAGTGTCCATAATTCAAGTTTTATTGGAACACAGGCACATTCATTCAAGTACGTATTGTCTGTGGCTGTTTCCTTCCTACAGTGGCAGAGTTGAGTAGTTGCAACAGAGACCTTACAACTCACAAAGCCTAAATTATTTACTACCTGGCCCTTTACAGAAAAAGTTTGCCAATCCCTGCATCAGAGACAAAATAATGCCCTATAATAATAAAGATGTCTATGTCATAAAAAATTGCTGTGAAAATATTACTTTATGTGGCAAAAGGGACATTTAAAATATGATTGAATTAAGGATCCTGAGCTGGAGACATTAGCCTACATTATCCAGGTGAGTTCAATGTAATTACAAGGGTCTGTACAAATAGAGGAAAAGGAAGTTAGGAGAGTGAGTGTGTCAGAGTGATGCAACGTGAGGAGACTTGACCAGTCATTGCTGGCTTTGAAGAAGAAAGGGGCCAGGAGTCAAAGAATGTGGGCAGCCTCTAAAAAAAAGGCAAGGAAAGAGATTCTCTCCTACAGCAGCTAGAAAGGAAAGCAGCCCTGGTGACACCTTGACTTTAGCTCACTGAGACCTCAGTCAGAAATACAGAACTGTAAAATAATAAATTTGTGTTGTTTCAAGTCACTAAGTTTGTGGTGATTTGTTATAGCAGCAACAGGAAACTAATACACATTGTTCTAAACTTTCAAGCCACAGATGCTACCAACTCTTTATTTTTAAGCTAGCCCAATCCCCCAGGTATCAAGCAATACCAATGAATAAAAACTAATCTTCAGAAAGCATTAATCTCTGTAATCACCCAGGATCCTCCTAGCTTCAGTCCCCAAAAGTTACCACTCCTGCTTTACATACCTTCTTTCTTTTATTACACTCCTATGAGGTAAGTGCTATTATCACCGTCCTTGCTTAACAAATGAGGAGTCTAAAGCTGAGAGCGTGTCGCAGATGTCATTGGTGCTGCACCAGATCCCCTTTTCTACCAGGACTGTGAACCCAGTCCTGCAACTGCTAGTGGCTCAGGAAGATTAAGCTTAGCTTTAGGGGAATCCCCTCACCTGGAGCTTGCTGGGAGGTGATACCCTCACCTCTCAGTAACTGACTGATGTGCAGTTAGAATAGCCCAGCCCCTTATCCCAGGCTGAACAATTTCTGTGATGCAATTCATGCTCCAGAATCCTCTATGGGATCAGACTGAGGCTAAACTTCTGAAACCAACAGGTCTTCCTTGACACCTTACAGGTTTCTCCTGAAACTACTTCTGCAATGAACCTTTTTATCTAAGAAACCCCTATCTTGGGCTCTGCTTCTAATGGACCTGACCTAAGAGTGATTAACTGAACTGCCCATATTTCACAAGGATTTGAACCCAAGCAGTCTCTGTCCAGAGCCTTTGCTCCATAATAGTTTACCTTCTCAAGTCTTAACCCCTCTTGACTCTAGTGCTTCTGTTTATAACCACTCATGCTCAAATTTAATCTCCTTCCTTGTTCCCCTAAGCTTTTCTTTTAGAGGTTTGAGGACTAGCTTCACACCTCAGGCCCCTCCCACTCTGGACCACCTCAGTAGACCACATGGCCCTAGATATTTTTTTTTTCAGTATTTTTTCTTTTTCATCAGTATTTTTCTTTAAAGTTGAGAATTATGTTTCTGTTTTGGGTTATTTATTTATTTATTTATTTATTTTTGGTTTTGGCTGCGTTGGGTCTTTGTTGCTGCGCGCAGGCTTTTCTCTGGTTGCAGCGAGCGGGGGCTACTCTTCATTGTGGTGCACGGGCTTCTCATTGTGGTGGCTTCTCTTGTTGCGGAGCATGGGCTCTAGGTGCGCGGGCTTCAGTAGTTGTGGCACACAGGCTCAGTAGTTGTGGCTCGTGGGCTCTAGAGCGCAGGCTCGGTAGTTGTGGCACACGGGCTTAGTTGCACGGTGGCATGTGGGATCTTCCTGGACCAGGGCTGGAACCCGTGTCCCCTGCATTGGCAGGCAGATTCTTAACCACTGCACCACCAGGGAAGCCCCAAGGCCCTAGGTTTCCCTCTCAGGACTCAACAGCTGCTAACAGCCCGTTTCTCCGATGCTCCATTGGAGCTCCCCCCAGTCCAACGCAAATAATGGTTCAGGTACAGAGGACTGGCCTCCACAAATGGAGCCAGAAAAATAAAGCATGGCCCTTTATATCCACAAAGGAAGCCACCCCCTCTCCTTGGGGAATGAGACTGAAGCTGTTTTCTGATGGTTGGATGGATTTATGCTGAGACAGGCATGCCCTTTCTATCGTCCTTGTTGCAAAGGTACACGTTTGTCAGAATTCAGTTTCATTATCTGACACTTTGGCCAAAATGGATGTTGTAGAATAGTCTCCACTCAATACATCACCCAGGTTTAAAATGAACTTCAAATAAGAGAACACGAGCATGATATGGGGGGAAGAGTAGTGATGTTGGAGTCATACTAATCTAAGCTCTAATGTAGATTCTACCATGGGTTTTAATCACTCTGAGCCTCAGTTTCCTCATATGTAAAACAGGGAGTAATATGCACACCTCTCAGAACCAGTATGAGGATTAAATATGTTTCAATTAAGTGTAAAGTCTAACTCCCATGCCTGCAAATAATAATCACCAGGAAATATGCATTTCCCTTCCTCCAAGAAAACTGCTCTTCTATTGTTTTTTGGTTTTTTAGCCCCTATTGTATTGTTCTCTCCTGGCATGGCATACCTATGAGTATGTCACAAAGTATTAGGAATATTAACTACAATTTATTGAGCACTTATTGCATAGCAGGCATCATGCCGGTGCTTTACATTATCTCAGTCATTTAATTCTTAAGACAAACTAACGAGTTCAAAAATAGCTGCCCAGGGGCTTCCCTGGTGGCGCAGTGGTTGAGAGTCCGCCTGCCGATGCAGGGGACACGGGTTCGTGCCCCGGTCCGGGAGGATCCCACATGCCGCGGAGCAGCTGGGCCCGTGGGCCATGGCCACTGAGCCTGCACACCCGGAGCCTGTGCTCCGCAACAGGAGAGGCCACAACAGTGAGAGGCCCACGTACCGCCAAAAAAAAAAAAAAAAAAAAAATAGCTGCCCAGGGCTTCCCTGGTGGCACAGTGGTTGAGAGTCCGCCTGCCGATGCAGGGGACACGGGTTTGTGCCCCGGTCCGGGAGGATCCCACATGCCGCGGAGCGGCTGGGCCCGTGAGCCATGGCCGCTGAGCCTGCGCGTCCATAGCCTGTGCTCCGCAACAGGAGAGGCCACAACAGTGAGAGGCCCGCGTACCGCAAACAAACAAACTAACTAACAAACAAAAAATAGCTGCCCATTTCACAGATGAAGACTCTCAGACACAGGAATGTTAAATAACTTGCCCAAGTTCAAAAAAAATTTACACCCTGCAACTGGTTGAACCAAAATTTGGAGCTGTGTCTGACTCTAGAATCCCTCCCTTATGCTTTTTTTTTTTATTTTAGAGGTACTTTGCTAGTTTCTGTAATCAAACCCATGCAGATAAGACCTTACAAACTTAATACAGTGTGTTACCCCTGTCCAAATGGAAAAATTATATTTAATGTTTCTAGACCAATATGGCTGTTAATTTCTATACAATGCCAACCCAACATGGTACAACTGGGATACTTTCTCCAAAGTTGACAGCACAGCTAAAGTTTCCAAATATTCAAATTATATATATGTGTGTATATATAGAGAGAGGTATAGATAGATAGATTTATATAAAAGACCAATAGTAGTATGTTATGCATCAGTAGCAGCAACAGCTTATCCAGGTTCTACAGTCATCTGAACAAAATTATAGAGACATCTAGCACATGCTATTGAAAAAAAAAGGCAAAAATCAAAACCCCAGAAAACAGCAATGTTCTGTTACTGTTGTGGTACCTGGCACCACTTTTTTTATTAGCTTCTCAATCATCATCTGGGAAGAACCCTTTGCTTTTCTTGAAGCAACATATATTCTAGACGGATTTTCACAATGTGATAACCCCTGAACTGAAAACAGATACACAGAAGCACCCGTTTTAGGTCTTCCCATGACACAGTTGTAGATATTTTTAAAATATATGGGCAGAGAAATGGCTTTCCAGGACACTGATAAAGGAGCTAGAGATACTATTCAAGGATACAGAGTCTGGTTTCTCCTCCTGGATAAGGGATGGTCTCCCTGGTGCTGTATACGCTTTCAGAACCAGGAGAACTGGCTCAGTGTTCATAAACGTTCCCTTTAAAAGTGCACGGACTGTGACCTAAATTCTTCTGGAATGGTGAAATAAACCCCAGTATAATAGACTTGAGGCATAGTGAGGTTTCAGGTGCTTTCCCAGCCCAAGGTGTTAGGATGGACCATGGGCCTGACTAACAGACCAAGACACTCTGGGGAAACTACGTGTAAATACACTGACCTACTGCAGTTCTGTGTGGTCCCCTGCTTCTCTTAGGTGTTGTGCCCTTGACTAGATGAATTAGGAGGACACAGTTTGCATGTGCATTTTAGAGGAAGATCTTCATGCAGATCTATACCTACCAACAATTCTTCATTATTGGTCGCACTGTCAAACACAGTGAGAGAAATCTGTGTCTTGTAACTATGAAAGCAGGGACAGAAAATACAGTGGAAAACTACAAGAAAAAACTAATAGTGGGGGAAGGGAATGAAAGCTAACCTGATCAAACCAGCAAAATAAGAAAAGAAAAAAGAAGTAAAAACAATGTACAGGAGATAAACTATATGGAGAAAACTATAAAATCGTA
This sequence comes from Mesoplodon bidens, assembly GCF_964165515.1. Classification (NCBI taxonomy): domain Eukaryota; kingdom Metazoa; phylum Chordata; class Mammalia; order Artiodactyla; family Ziphiidae; genus Mesoplodon; species Mesoplodon bidens. Next base: position 121,938,625 of record NC_138163.1, read on the forward strand.
TTTCAAAACCTAAAACAAATACCAAACAGATGGGAAGGCATACCACATTCTTGAACAAGAAGACTATGACAAAAATGTCAATTCCATACATTTAATGTGATTTAACTTAGAATCTCAATGGGATTCTCTTGGGAAGTGGGTGGAGAATGGGTAAAATGATCTTGGAGTGTATACAGAAGTATATTTGCCTGAGAATGGCCAAGTATATAAAAGAAGAACAGTGAGGGAAAGCTTGTGTTGGCAGATACCAGAAAAATCCATATAGCCATAGTAATAACGCATTGATATAGAAATCAACAAATAGATCAGCGGAATAGAATATATAATCCAGAAATTTATCTCAGTATATATGAGATTCTAATATTTGACAAACATTCGATTAAGTAAGAAAAAAAATGTCTTTTAGTCACTGATGCTGGATCAATTGACTATCCTCTTGGAAGAAGATAAAAGTGAACTCTCGTATTAAACTCCACAGCGAAATAAGTTTCACACACTTCAATATTTAAATGTAAAATAACAAAACAGTAAAAACCTTCCCAGAAAAGCTAGGAGACTACACATATGATATAGAATGGAAATGCAGAAACAATTTTTTAAGAGAGATAGGTATCTTTGACTATATGGAAATATTTAAATTTTGTTTGTCAAAAGATACCATATATAAAGTACAATGGATGAGAAATATATTGAGGAGAAAATAGTATAATATGAATGACAAATAAAATTTTTAACATCTATAATATTTTTTAAGGTCTCATAAACTGACAAGTAAATAACTCAATACATAAATGCTCCTCCATCCATCACTGGTGGGAATATGAAATATTATAACTTCTTAATAACAGTAGGAATCTCTCCTCTACAGAAAAAAAGAATATATACCTAATAAGAGTATTTAGTGCAGCAGCATGTATTGTGGAGAAATAATTGGAGACACAGTGTAACCCTCAACAAGACATTAGTCAGCTGTGTTAGAGTACATTCACACCGTGGACTTTCAGGCAGCCACTGAAAACAGTGAAGTAAAAGCACGTGAGTGCACACACACGTGTGTGTGTGTGTGTATGTATGTGTGTAACTCTACGTGAGCATGGGAAAAAGTATATCAGGGTTATTGAGATGGATTACAGGTGGAGAAGATAAAAGTGATGAGAGGGAAAGGGGTAGGAGGTAGAGGTGAAGACAAAAAAGGAAAGGAGCAACATTCCACACAGAAAAGCATGTATAAAATTACATTCGTGCCTTTATAGGAATGTATATATGTATATATAATAGAAAATCAGCATTTTAAAAGTCATTTCTTTTGTTCAAAATTCTTTATCTAAGAACTCTTAAGCAATTCAGAGTCATTAATTCAAATGAGTGACGTTTTATTTCAATGAATTAAACCTAAGCAGTAGTTTGGAAGGAAATCTTTTTAATGATATAGAGTGTAGATTTGTGAGAATTTTATTGTTTGTCTTTGCTACAGCGTTTTCTGTACTAATCTGAATCTAGGAGAGCAGACTAATGTTTAGGCCTGTGATTTTGAAACTTTAGCTTATATCAGAATCACCTGAGGGCTTATGAAAAGACAGACTGCCAGACTGCCAGACCCCATGCTCCCACCGCCACCCCGCTCCCCACTCCCCAGCCCCAGAGATTCTCAGTCAGTAGGTCTGGATTAAGACTAAAGAATTTACATCCCTGACAAGTTCCCCAGGGAGGCTGATGCTGTTGGCCTGGGAACTGCACTTTGAGAACTGATGGTCTAAAGCAAGCTCGTGTCTAGGTGAGGAAGAAGGACTCACAGATGCCCCCTTCGCCACAGCTTTACTCACATTTAAGCCAGCTTTCTTCCAATAATAGTTGCTATACTGGCTAATCATGCACTTTGTTTTTTCCTTAAACTTTTCTTCTGAGTCAACAGACCACCAAGGATCCAGGTTTCCATTTTTATCATATTTTCTACCTGGCAAAAAGGAAAGTTAAAAGTTACTCGTATTATTTATGGAAACAAATTCATTTCTTCATCTTCCCTTTCCCTCACTTCAACAAGCCTTGAAAAGACAGTTCCAGCAGCAGGGAGCACTCCTGGAAGCAGTTCCTGCCTTCTCTCCAGTGTCACAGGTTAAGTGTAAAAAGCAAGGAAAGGAGAAAGAGGTCTGAGGAAGTTCTTTCCTTCTAAGCAACAAAGAATACTTTAAGATTTATCAACTTACGGCATGTACCATTCTTGACCAATCTTAGATTCTTTGTTTTCACCTGCTCTGACCCAAAATATTCTCTAAATTATGAAATGAAATGGCTTTCAGAAAGCCCATGGAAGGAGTCAAAGCGCCACTACCAGTGAAATTCCAAACAAACAATCCATAGGAACAGCCTCGGTGAGTCACTCACACCCTGCGACCACAGCCCCTGACTCAGCTCTAAAGGATCGTGTTTCCTCCGAGGTGCCAGGAGCCAAGAGACACATAAAACCTCTGTTATGAATCATTCCACAGCCATCAGTGTAGATGGAAGGCCCATCTGTCCTGCTTTGACAAGGAAGGTTGCTCTAAAAAGAGAACTTGGAACAAGAATGGAAATCTCCAAAACATAACAGAAAAAAGGATTACTTATACATGCTTTTTTGCTACAGGCTCACTCTTCAATTTCTCTACGTCCCTCAAAAAAAGTCTGGGTGTATCTGGACTATCTTCTACACTCAAGGTTACTATTGGTTTAAATTTAATTATGCAGAGAACTCTTCACTGGGCGTACATGAAAGTCCCCTAAGCACAGGTGTTAACTGAAACAATCCAAAGCTCTTCAGCAAGGCTGGATGCCACTACCACCAACCCCTGGTAGAGCACAGTGTCACTGTCCCCTACCCACTAACCAAGCGATCATTAAATAGTTACTGTGCAATGCACTGTTCTAAGTATTGGTTACAGAGTGAAATGCCATCTTTAGATTCTGTCCTTTGAGAGAGAATCCAAAAGGCTTCCAGAAGATTCTGAGGGAGAACTATACTTAAGTTTCCCAGGAAGAAAGGCCCAGAACCAAGAGACCACTACTGGCTTTTGTTTCTTAGCTAAGACTCTCCTCTCAGATAACCCAAACAGGCAATTCCGAAAGTGTAGCTCTGGGGATTCAGATGACTACAAGGCAGCTACATTTTAACAGGGAGGGGAGGCCAGGGGGGCAAAAAACTTAGGTGATTAAGGAAAGGCTGGTGGGGGTACAAGAAGAATTATCCAGAAGGAGAGGAACCAAAAGGGTCTCTGGCCCTGGGGTAGGCATCCAGGAAAGGATGTTGGAGACATCACAGACATGGAAGAAAGAGGTCCCTCTATACAGTGTTGCCTTGGGCCAGGCAGTTCTTGGGTCTGCCCTGTAAATCACTGTGTGGATGTGGGTGTGATTGCAATTTGCTGCTAATTCCTAAGTTTCGGAGATTTCATGTGGCTTTCCAATAAAACTCCAAAGTTAAAGGAGAAAGGAGTTCTGATTAAAAATGATGACTCTCAAAGGGCAATCATTTCTTTAGTTTATGCCATATTCTGCTCTTTCCTTTTGCTTAAATGTCATCAGGATACATAGCACACTCTATATTATTCATTATTAGGAAAGCATAGCCTTTCTAAAAAAATTCTGAATATATGACAGCATAGAGAAAAGCAGAGATTAAGCATTGCATAATCCTTGAAATAGTATAAAGGAACTAGTCAGCCAAGCTTCAGAGTCCTAACTTGCTGAGTCCTAACTTGGCAGCATGTATAATCATCTTCAGAGCAGAGCTCACACCTCCAGGGAGAGCATCTCAAAATGGTGAATAAAGAAATGAAAGGAAGAGAAGCTACAAAGTAATTCCTGTAACTACTGTGGCAGCTACAGCAATCCAGATCTAAATGCAAAGCTAATTCCCTTGAAATTACAAGGTCTTTTTTTTTTTCATTCTACCCCATCTCCAATGGGAACAATTATTTATTTATTGCAAAGCTATCACAGCAAGACACGGGGGAAAGTTTTCCATCAGCAATCATACTGCTTTGGATAATCTTCAATCTATGATGATACCACTATGCAAAGATAATAGCAACAATTAACATCCATATGGTCAACATGACCATAATAGCATCAGCTTATACACTGAACCAGTACTTACCATTATTATCAAATCCATGTGTAAATTCATGTCCAACAATTACTCCTATAGCGCCATAACTCAGAGATCTACAGCATAAATGTATAATTGGGAGAAAATTATAAGCATGAACGTCAGAGCATAATCCTTCAATATTTTCTCAACAAAAAGCCAAGATAATCTGTTTACTAACCACACTCACAAAATTGTAAAAAAAAAAAAAAAGTAAACACATCCTTCTCATTGAAATAGACAAAGAAAATATAATTTCTAACACTGTCATTATGAGCATTTATGGGCCTTAGTTCCTACCCTGTGAAATTAGGGATGTGAAAGAGATGGTTTTTAAAGCCCCTTCCAGCCCTAAGGCTTCTATGGTTCTATATCCGCTCTAGCTGTAGTTTATATGAATAGACACCCAAAGCAGCAGCAGGGTTTGAAAAGATCCTGTCAGTAAACATACCGTTTATTTTTTATCTGAGAACCTGCTGAAAAATCACTATGGACTTAGAAGTTAAATTGTTTTCCAAATGGAGTCATGAAACAGGAAAAGAGCAGAGATGAAAAGGGATCCCTCTGCTTTCAAAGGTAGTCATGTTCCTCTGCTTCTGTGACGGACAAATTTACAACTGAACAGCAAAGACTGTGAAGCCTGAACCAGATCTCGAAAAGGCGTTATATTATTTCTCTTCACCCCTAAAGAACCATGTGGTAGGTCACCTACAAAGGTGACCACCGACAATGCCACCCACCCTGAATGCATGTGCTCCTCCTCCCGCCAAGAGGAAATCTATTTCCTCCCCCCTTGAATCTGGATGAGCCTTGGGACTTGCTGTGGCCAACAGAATGCAGTGGAAGGGGCCGGGTGTGACTTCTGAGCTGAGGCCTTATAACTTCCATTTTTGTGCCCCCTTGGAAGTCAGCTGCAGTGTAAAGAAGTTGGGGTAATGAGCTGGAGAAAGAGAAGCCAAGCGAAGCAAGTGAGAGATGCCAAACGTCGAGAGACCTCTGAAGAAAGAGAGAGGCCCAGCCAGGCCCCAGCCATTAGAGCCAGCCCAACTGAGGCACCAGACATGTGAGCAAAATCATCTTAGATCTTATGGCCCCCGTCGAGCTGTTCCAGCCAGTATCACACAGAGCAGAAACAAGCTGTCTCGGCTGAGTCCCACCCAAATTGCAGAATCATGAGCCAACAGTGGTGGCGCTTTGTTATGGAGCAATACGTAACTGAAAGAGAACATATAAATCATATATCAGGAAATCAACAGGGGGGCTTCCCTATATGTGTGTCTGGGATCTTCTCTCTCAACTAAAAGTTCCCTGAAGGCCAAACCCTTATCTACCTGATTGCTGCTAAATTCTCTGTACCTAGTGCACAGTAAGAAAGTAATAATGATTTAACTAACTGATTAATTAACTTTACCATTTCTTGCAAGTGACAGATCAATATGTAACTTATTTTAGTCATTTAACGTGTGCATGAGGATTACAGAAAACTTAAAATCCTTGTTATAAGGATTCTTCCTAAGATTTGTAATTATACTAAAAATATTTCACAGTTGGTTCCTAATGCAACATCAAAGTCACCCAGCAAACAGATAGGACCTATAAGTGGAAGAAACAAAAATTTTTGAAGCAACATGTTATTACAGGACATAATGATCCTTAACATGTTAATTGTTTGTCTCAACTATACCCAAGGAAGTGCTGTAAGATTTATTTTTCCCTTTGGTGGCAGTTCCTTCCTTTGTTATTTCTTTCCTGCAAGGTAATTTGCATTTGAAAAAATGCTTTCCTACTGTTTTTCCATCATTGCAAACCTTCATTAAAGAAGTAAGAGTAGGGCTTCCCTGGTGGCGCAATGGTTGGGCGTCCGCCTGCCGACGCAGGGGACGCAGGTTCGCGCCCTGATCCGGGAGGATCCCACGTGCCACGGGGTGGCTGGGCCCGTGAGCCATGGCCGCTGGGCCTGCGCGTCCGGAGCCTGTGCTCCGCAGGGGGAGAGGCCACAGCGGTGAGAAGCCCGCGTACCGCAAAAAAAAAAAGAGGTAAGAGTAAAATTATGCATTTCAATCATAGATCTATCAGAGCAGTGTGGGACAAACTTGTAATTTTACATAGTGCTAATCTTTGCAGCAGTAGCTATCACTATGCAGCCTGTAACATTTCATTTTTTCCAGGACTCTCAGCTGAGAATAGTACTTGGTCCTCTACAAGCCTCGGTCAATGCTGTTGACTGGATGAATTTAAGGGATGAACAATGGAAGCTTATAGCAACTGCTCTGCAATAAATGTCCCTTAAGAGGGACTGCTCCAACGAGCTTCTTATTTGCAAAGGGAAATAGAGAATTCAGAAAATGACTGAATCATTGCAAGTTCCAATTCTCAGTTACATAATCACAATCTTTTGGACAAGAGCCAAAGAAAAAGTAATTTTAGATGACTAAGCCTGACAATGATAATGTTTCATAATACTAAATTCACATCTTCCATTTTATCAATGGACGTTATTTAAATTAGCATGTCATAAAAATAAATAAATAAACTTGTATGCCTTTTAAAATGTGACTTGCTGGCCAGAAACAAGAAGACTCCTGCAGAGAAAATCTAGCCTTCCAAAAATAAAATGCGGAAGATGACAATTTTTCCACCTACTCAGTTTCTCTTTTGTTCTTACTACCCGATGGGTTTAACATAAGCACAGGATTTGCTGTCAACAACAAAACCACCGTACTGCTGTCTGGAGCAACCATGAGCTCATGCTGTCATTAAGTAGAGGCTACTCTGTGCCTGAAGTGGAAATTCATAAAAATCTCAGAGTTACAAGCAGCTTTAAGGTCACTTACTTCAATTCCTTAGCAGAGGTCTACAAAAACCCATTCAAATGGTCCTAAGACATCTCCCCTTAGGCATGTCCAATAATCAGGAGTTCATCCCCTCCTGAGGTGGACCATCCCCTCTTCGAGTAGTTCTAAACACAACAGTGCTCCTAATGTTGATCTGGAACCTCTCTTCTATCTATTGGTCTAGTGTAGTGGTCTAAGGTATTCTAAACACCCCTCAGACCTCCCCAAATTTAGTAAATGATTCTGCTACCTTAACTTTCCTTAAAAAATGTGAAAGCAGTTACGAGGTTATCCCTCAAGTGTTCTCTTCTCAAGTTCTTTCAACTCTTTTCTCTTCAGTCATGAATTCTAGACCAGCAGTTCCCAAAACATAGGAAAAAGGGGAGTTTAGGGACTTCTGGCAGGACTTCTTGGGAATTTTTATGCTGCTAAGTACTGCGATTCTCCAAAACAAAGGGAAGGGGAGGACAACTCACCTCTATTACTACTTCATGGAACACACATTTTGGGATATTTTGTCTTAGGTCATTTACAGTCCTGATTCTTTCCTCTGGAAATAATTCAGCTAGTTGATGTCGCCACAATTAGACCCAACACTCATGAGAGGGCTAAGATGACCAGTGTGAGCAGAAAGAATACCCACTCGCTGGTTCTGGAGGAAATCCATCTAGTACAGATGGATGTATGGGAACCCATCTCACTAGACTGTGATTTCCATCTCTACAGCATCTCCACATTTCCAATGTTGAGTGCCCAAACGATGCTTAATAATTATTCATTGAATGGGTATGTTAATAGAGGATGAATGGCTTCAATGCAAACACAGAACACTTAGGAAAAGAATAAAAATCTCTCTCCCGCTCAGCATAAGGCTGAACACTAACATTTCCTAAGTTTCTATGATTTTGACTTTTATATCAGAAAATCATCTCGTGGACCCAATAAACAAACACACTGATCAATAAATTCAAAACCCAACCAGACTATGTCCAAGCGTCCAGGTATATAGCCACAGAATATCAGTTAAATCGCTAATGATAAGCAGGATCAAAGACTTCTAGGACTTTTTAGTTTGAAGCAAGCTTAGCAAATATTTAGCCTAAACCCTTAATTTTATGGAAATATATATAAATTTCTAATCTTAACAATAGAGAAAATTGATTCCAAATACCTGAACACTGATGAAAACTATGCAGCTGAGACCTGGGATGATATTAATGGATTTGGTCAATACACATAGATAATTTTCATTTATGCTAATGATAGCGCTTCCCTATAGCAGGCTTTGTCGATGCCTGCTGCTGTCCCTGGGCACTCACTATTTTCAAGCACACCAATCTGAAAGCTTCCAACTGCCAGCACCTGAAACTAGTCACCCGAGGGTTTCCTCTGGCCACCAGAGCCCTCAAGGCCTATGCTGGGCCAACGCCAGGGAGTTAATACACCTGGTGGCAGTCCTCAATCAATGATGGAAAGTGAGTTGGATGACAAATGCCCCAGCTCCTTTGATCCTGAGATGGAATCATGCTGAAGCATATTCTACAGTTCCCCAGCAAAACTGAGCCCCAGTTGCCCACAGTAGTAACTGGCTTTAAAAAAAAAAAAAAGTGGAGGAGAAGGCAGAAGAGGAAAGTCAGAAGGAGATGTGACTCAAGTAATGAAATTGAAACTGTGATTAAAAATCTTCCAACAAACAAAAGTCCAGGACCAGATGGCTTCACAGGTGAACTCTATCAAACATTTAGAGAAGAGCTAACACCCATCCTTCTCAAACTCTCCAAAAAACTGCAAAGGAAGGAACACTCCCAAACTCATTCTATGAGGCCACCATCACCCTGATACCAAAACCAGACAAAGATACTACAAAAAAAGAAAATTACAGACCAATATCACTGATGAATATAGATGCAAAAATCCTCAACAAAATACTAGCAAATAGAATCCAACAACACATTAAAAGGATCATACACCATGATCAAGTGGGATTTATCACAGGGATGAAAGGATTCTTCAATACAAGCAAATCAATGTGATACACCATATTAACAAACTGAAAAATAAAAACCATGTGATCATCTCAATAGATGCAGAAAAAGCTTTTGACGAAATTCAACACCCATTTATGATTAAAAAAAAAAACTCTCCAGAAACTGGGCATAGAGGGAACCTACCTCAACATAAAAAAGGCCATGTACGTCAAACCCACAGCAAACATCATTCTCAATAGTGAAAAACTGAAAGGATTTCCTCTAAGATCAGGAACAAGACAAGGATGTCCACTCTCGCCACTATTATTCAACATAGTTGTGGAAGTCCTAGCCACAGCAATGAGAGAAGAAAAAGAAATAAAAGGAATACAAATTGGAAAGGAAGAAGTAAAACTGTCACTGTTTGCAGATGACACGATACTATACGTAGAGAATCCTAAAGATGCCACCAGAAAACTACTAGAGCTAACCAATGAATGTGGTAAAGTTGCAGGATACAAAATTAATGCACAGAAATCTCTTGCATCCCTATACAATAATGATGAAAAACCTGAAAGAGAAATTAAGGAAACACTCCCATTTACCACTGCAACAAAAAGAATAAAATACCTAGGAATAAACCTACCTAGGTAGACAAAAAACCTGTATGCAGAAAACTATAAGACACTGATGAAGGAAATTAAAGATGATACCAACAGATGGAGAGATATACCATGTTCTTGGATTGGAAGAATCAATATTGTGAAAATGACTCTACTACCCAAAGCAATCTACAGATTCAATGCAATCCCTATCAAATTACCAATGACATTTTTTACAGAACTAGAACAAAAAACCTTAAAATCTGTATGGAGACACAAAAGACCCCAAACAGCCAAAGCAGTCTTGAGGGAAAAAAATGGAGCTGGAGGAATCAGACTCTCTGACTTCAGACTATACTACAAAGCTACAGTAACCAAGACAATATGGTACTGGCACAAAAACAGAAATATAGATCAATGGAACAGGATAGAAAGCCCAGAGATAAACCCATGCACCTATGGTCAACTAATCTATGACAAAGGAGGTGAGGATATACACTGGAGAAAAGACAGTCTCTTCAATAAGTGGTGCTGGGAAAACTGGACAGCTACATGTAAAAGAATGAAATTAGAACACTCCCTGACACCATACACAAAAATAAACTGAAAATGGATTAGAGACCTAAATGTAAGACCGGACACTATAATACCCTTAGAGGAAAACACAGGAAGAACACTCTTTGACATAAATCACAGCAAGATCTTTTTTGATCCACCTCCTAGAGTAATGGAAATCAAAACAAAAATAAACAAATGGGACCTAATGAAACTTAAAAGCTTTTGCACAGCAAAGGAAACCATAAACAAGACGAAAAGACAACCCTCAGAATGGGAGAAAATATTTGCAAACGAATCAACGGACAAAGGATTAATCTCCAAAATATATAAACAGCTCACGCAGCTCAATATTAAAAAAACAAACAACCCAATCCAAAAATGGGCAGAAGACCTAAATAGACACTTCTCCAAAGAAGATATACAGATGGCCAAGAAGCACATGAAAAGCTGCTCAACATCACTAATTATTAGAGAAATGCAAATCAAAACTACAATGAGGTATCACCTCACACCAGTTAGAATGGGCATCATCAGAAAATCTACAAACAACAAATGCTGGAGAGGGTGTGGAGAAAACGGAACCCTCTTGCACTGCTGGTGGGAATGTAAATTGATACAGCCACTATGGAGAACAGTATGGAGGTTCCTTAAAAAACTAAAAATAGAGGGCTTCCCTGGTGGCGCAGTGGTTGGGAGTCCGCCTGCCGATGCAGGGGACGCAGGTTCGTGCCCCGGTCCGGGAGGATCCCACATGCCGCGGAGCGGCTGGGCCCGTGAGCTGTGGCCGCTGGGCCTGCGCGTCCGGAGCCTGTGCTCCACGGCGGGAGAGGCCACAGGAGTGAGAGGCCCGCGTACCGCAAAAAAAAAAAAAACAAAAAAAAAAAACTAAAAATAGAATTACCATATGACCCAGCAATCCCACTACTGGGCATATACCCAGAGAAAAACATAATTCAAAAAGACACATGCACCCCAATGTTCATTGCAGCACTATTTACAATAGCCAGATCATGGAAGCAACCTAAATGCCCATCGACAGACGAACGGATAAAGAAGATGTGGTACATATATACAATGGAATATTACTCAGCCATAAAAAGGAACGAAATTCGGTCATTTGTAGAGACATGGATGGATCTAGAGACTGTCATACAGAGTGAAGTAAGTCAGAAAGAGAAAAACAAATATTGTATATTAACGCATATATGTGGAACCTAGAAAAATGGTACAGATGAACCGGTTTGCAGGGCAGAAAAAGAGACAAAGATGTAGAGAAGAAATGTATGGACACCAAGGGGGGAAAGTGGCCAGGGGGCGGTGGTGGTGTGATGAACTGGGAGATTGGGATTGACATATATACACTAATATGTATAAAATGGATAACTAATAAGAACCTGCTGTATAAAAAAATAAATAAAATAAAATTCAAAAAAAAAAAAAAAAAAGGAGGAGATGTGACTATGGATGAATGGTCAAAGAAATGCGACTTTGCTCGTTTGGAAGATGGAGGAATCACACTTGGACCAGCCAAACCAGACTCTATGCTATTCGAAAAGCAATTTTCTTTCCTTTTCTCACGTTGTTTCTTCCCTCTGGAATTGTACTGGACCCATCACCATCAACTCGAATCCTAACAGTCCTTCAAGGTCCACATTTTTCTAGTATGAGTCAATGCATAAGTGAACAAATGCATAAAAAATGAAAGCTACCTGTGTATAGGTTGGCTTTCCTACCCAGTCATACACCCTGGCAACAAGAATCAGAAAACAAATACCTAACATGGCGAGAGTGAGGCCGACCCATGCCAGGTTCCATGCCTTCTTTTTCAGGAACAACCTCTGGCTTTGTTTCTTTGACTTTATATTCTATGCTCTGCCAAAACATCATGTTCTTCGTTACTTGTCAGTAACAGGTTTCTTTATTAGTTTACTTACCGAGGATATTCTGTTCCCCAAAAGAAAGGCTTCTGGAGCTCTCCTGCTGGAAATCCTGGGAGAAAGACAAACAAACAAAATTGTAAGGGACGTAGGGATTGATTTAATGATGAGTACCTAGTTCTAGCTTTGGCACTGAAGTTCCAAAGGCCCATCTTAAAGGTACTCCTCATGGAGCTGGGACCCCTTCTAAGAGATCCAACTATCTCTAAGATGATATTAATTCAACTGAGTTTGAAATCAGTGCATTCCATCAGTTTCAAGGAAACTATTTTGCATGGATACACTATTGGCAGTGTCCAGGCTGCTGTGAACTGGGTTCCTTCGTAAACAGCACATGCAAGAGGCTTCCAGCTGTCTTATGGCTTCCCCTGATACAGAAAGGGCCAGCTTCATGGGCACACAACCAATGCAGTCACACGGGGCCCCCGTGCAGAAGGACCCTGCAATGGAATTAATGCTCTGCTGTCACTGTATGAAATGCTTAATAAATTTATGTTTGAATGTGATTTTGGAAGTGGAGACCAAGGGGACAAGAAAGCGTGCGTGTGAGCAAAGCAGCCATGCAAAATATTCCTGTCCACGGTTCCTTTTATGCTCCATTTGCACGTAGCATCCAAGATGCTCCCTGGGAGCGCAGAACTCCAGTAGACCCACAATATGTACGAATTCAGCAAGACTCAAAACGAGTACAAGGTAAGCATGTTACATCTAGGACTGAGTATGTGGGGGCTCTGACAGCCCTCTTGGGGATCTTTCTGTGGGAAGCAGAATTTGCTTTGATCACCAAAGGGCAGCAGTGGCATTCTAAGAAACTCGAGTGGCCAAGGAACTCTGTCATACTCTTTCTTACTCCTGTATTGGTCAACCACATATACCGAAATGATGACGTAGAAGGAAAGGGAAAACCAGAACAACCCATAGTTTATTTTCCTTTCAGTCCTTTCTTACTCATCAGTAAGCCAAAGGTAGAGAGTGTTGGTAGAATGTACATGTATATAAGAAATGAAGTAAAACCAACTGAGTTAGTTTTATGCAGTGTTTCCACTGTTCTGGCAAGAAGAAAATACATACCCATGTACACGCTAGAAAATACAAACTACAATTTCGTCAATTCCACATCTCAGTTAAAAGTTCTTATACCTGGGGACTTCCCTGGTGGCACAGTGCATAAGACTCCATGCTCCCAATGCAGGGGGCCTGGGTTCGATCCCTGGTCAGGGAACTAGATCACACATGCATGCTGCAACTAAGAGTTCGCATGCCTCAACTAAGGAGGCTGCGTGCCACAACTAAGGAGCCCACATGCTGCAACTAAGGAGCTGGTGAGCCACAACTAAGGAGCCCTCGAGACACAACTAAGGAGCCCACCTACCACAACTAAGACCCAGAGCAACCAAATAAATAAATAAATAAATATTGCTTAAAGAAAAGTTCTTATATCTGTATTTGTTTTGGCATTGCACAATATAAAGATGAATGGTAAAATTACACTGATGATTTAAATTTTTAATTTTTCTTACAATTTACAGCGGTATTAAATAGCAAATAAAAAATACTGTGACAAGTCTAGAGAAAGAGAGGCTGTAGAAGACAGGACAAAGCTATATATTTTAGCCCCTTTACAGCACTTTTTCCTGCTTTCTGAAAAAGAGGTCCCCATATTTTCATTTTGTACTAAGCCCCACAAATTATGTAGCCGGCCCTGGGTGCAGATGAGTGGGAGAAATGCCTTGCTTTGCTTTGCCATTGCAACTCACCACTAAATTTTGTACCCTGGGGCTGATCCTAGGAGCTGCACTTACAAGTCATCACAACTGGGAATGCAAAGAATAGTAACAAAGAAAATGAGAGCGCGAGAGAGATACCTTCTGCAACATCCTTGCCTGCTCCAGAGCCACTGCTCAAAGCCCCTGGAGACTAAAAGCTCTTTTACGAGTTCAAATGTTTTATCTTCCCTCTCTCCCTCTCAACAATTTGTCTACCTCTCCTCCAAGACAGGACACTACGAGAAGTGAGGGTAGGAAAGTACATTCTTAATTTAGAAGTGAAATATTAATTCTGTGTAATTTATATACATATACTATTTATATTTTTTTAAATAATACCATAGTTTGAGATTTCAGGGTGCAAAAACCTAATTGTAAAACAGAGCTGGATCCAGCTAGTAGTCCTCTCTCTTCCTGCTGCTTTTACATAAAGGAAAATGCATCTGACTCTGGAGGGGCAATGTCATATTAATCTTCATAATTTCCACATTTTCTTAAATATCTTTGGCATCTTTACGTCAATATTCCATCATCTTTTTGGTGATTACTTTTAGTAAGTCATTCTGACTTGGATATATATATGCAAATATATATTACATATATATGCAAATCAGTGTTTATATGAAAATTCTGTCTCACATAATATATCATCAAAAAGCAATGATATTTCCCAATAAGAACAATGATCATAGACCAATGTGACTTAATTATTAAATCATTATAGCTTTCCTGCTTGGTAATGTGCCCAGCTGGAAGCATTTATGTCCATTGCCAACCCCTTTACAGGAAAACATCTGACACCTGCACGAGCATCCTTTCTGCTGCTGTTGCTGTTAGAGGCCCCAGACTCGCAGACCGCAGCCATCACACTCCCCTGATCAGCTGTATCTTTGCAGCTTGTCAGGGCCATGGAACCCAACACTGATCAACAGAAGAATCTGATGCCCTGAGGACCATTTTGCTGAAGTGAATGGATTAACTGTTTAAGCTGCATTTTTGGAGATGTCAACTGGCGAGAGTGATAGATCAAATCCCAACAGGGCCAACTCAATATCTTATCTCATAAAGCGAATGAGTTCTACTTAGCAAAGGTAGAAGTGAAAAATAATTAAATAAATGGAAAGGGAATTCTCTTTCTTTTCCTCTCCCTTTTTAATAGGCTTTTCTTATCTTTTCTTGCATATCCATTTTATCTCCTCTTCTTCCCGTTTCAGCACTGCCTCACCACCTATTTCACACTTTTCAAGCTCCTTTTTCTATCAGTATACTTAGGGGAGACATTCCTCACAATGTAAGTGTGTGTGTGTATATATGTACACATAGATATGAACATGAGAGATAGGAGAGAGGGAAGGAGAGGGAGGAAAGAGAAATTTAACTATTGGACTGGCAAAAATTCATAAATTTAATAATACGTAATACTGGCCAGGGTGTAGGAAGCATGTTGGTGGGAATATAAATTCTTGCAAGCATTTTGGAAAGCAATTTAGTCATCTCTCAATGCTTTAAATGCCATTTTAAAAAATTAGTAACTGCATGCTGATAAGGAAAAGGCTCTAAGAGATATTATTAAGCAAAAAAAATATTAAGTGTAAATACAGCATTCTGTCATGTATGAGTCCTTTTATGTGTACTACATGTGTAAATGTACGCATAGGTATATAGAGTCAGGTCTGCTATAACGCTTGTATTGAAAAGGTAAATTTGTTCCAACATGATTGAAGTATCAGGGAAAAGACTGGAACATAACTCCAATTTCACATTTTCTTATGCACAGTTTTGTCCATGAGAAATGCTAGATGAAAGCAGAAAATTGCACCCAAATGAACTGAGCTGCTTAAGAGTACACAAAATGCACACATCCCAACATGGACCAGCTACCTCTGTCCCCCATGTGTTAGAAGCCCTACCCATCCACATCTGGTGTTAAAACTTTTCAGATAAACCTCCTTCCACCGCTACACTGTAACTCACAAGCTGCAAGCCCTCCAATGCCAACTTCCCCAAGCAAACTTCAGGTCTTTTTTTTAAGGGAAAGCACCATATTTACTGTAGCATTTATGTATTTACCCATTTAACATGTGTAAAACCGTGCTATCGTTTTTATTAGGCTCCTAGCTTTTGTTTTCACGTGTCACTGATAGTTTTTGATTGTTGTGCCCCAACCCCATTTGTCCCATAAGCCTTGTGGCTTTTACTGCACAGTTTTGTATAGTGCAGTGATGTTTAGGACCACGTCACATTATAGCAGAACTGACTACGTATGTCCACATCTATGTGTATATGTACACATATATATTCCCACCAGCGGTTCTCAAATTTTGTCATGCATCAGAATCACCTGGAGGACTTACTGAAACACAGATTGCTGGGCCTCACCCTCAGACTTTCTGAGTCAGTAGGTCCAGAGTGGTGGCTAGGAATTTGCATCACTAACAAGTTCCCCTGTGATGTGATGCTGATGGTCTGGGAACCACACTTCAAGAACCACGGCCCAATCACTGGCTGTCATGCACTGTGGTGCCATGGCTAAATATGTTTATTGCTGCATTGCTGTAACTGAGAAAAGTGTGCGACAACTTAGATGTTCAACAGAAGGGGAATGAGTTAATGACGGTATAACCACATTATGGACTGCTGTGCAGCAAATGAAAAGAAAGAGGCAGGTCTCCATATTCTAGCATGGGGAACTCTCGAAGAAATGCTGTTGGAATAAAGCAAGGCACAGATATAGATATATAAATGCCATTTATATATTTAAGATAACTGTCCTATCAGTTTGAGTATATGTATGAAAATTCACAGAAAAGGTCTGTAAAATACATACCAAAGTGGTCATAGTGGTTACTTACCTCTTGGAGATAAATGGGATTTGGGGTGGTGGGTGGTTAAAGGGGCTTTGGACATAAATGTAATGTTTTAAATATTGATTAATCAAAGGTAATCAACTTGTATAATTAAAATGAACTCTTTTAGGGACTTCCCTGGTGGTCCAGTGGTTAAGAATCCGCCTTCCAATGCAGGGGACGCGGGTCTGATCCCTGGTTGGGAAACTAAGATCCCACATGCCACGGGGCAACTAAGCCCGCGCGCCACAACTACTGAGCCTGTGCACTCTGGAGGCCGTGCACCACAAGTAGAGAGAAGCCTGTGCGCCGCAACAAAGAAAGATCCCGCATGCCGCAACGAAGACCCAACACAGCCAAAAATAAATAAATAAATATTTAAAAAAATAAAATGAACGCTCTTAGAGATAAACAGGTGTGTGTATTGCAGAAATTTCTCCTAAAGGTTATCCCAAAACAGTTTATAGTTAACTAAGCTTACATAGTAGTTTTTTGCTCATACATTTGTCAACACCAGCAAATTCCTATTTCAAGCAAAACTACAGACTGTGGTTAAATAATTCCAAACACTAAAATTCTGACAAAAGAAAATATTGGTATCTATATGTTGTAACAACCTCACTGTTTGGTAGCAAAAAATTCTCTTTCTCAAATCTGTATGTAGGAAAATCACAAGGCCTGCTTTAGACTTTCTACTTGGGTCAGCCTTTTGTTTTTACTGGTGTTTCTCATAACTCTATCAATGAATAATGACTAACCTACCTAGCTGGAATCTTAGTAAAATGGTGACCATAGAGTGCTTTTGTTTAGGACACAACTGCCAAACAACTGATCACATTCAGTGGGTCAGGTTCAACTAGTCGGTCTTTAAAGTCATAAAGTTATATCCTAACTGTAGCTGTATCTTTCCAGGAAAAGTTAAATGCCTCAGTGTGTCTGGGTTTCAGTGTCCATTTTACTAGTGTAAAATCACCTTAATTAGGTTTTTTAGTATAGACAAATATAGAGAAAAAAACCAAAATTAGCCCATTGTCCCACAGCTCAGACCTAAGAAAACAAACATATATCCTCAGGGATAGAGAGTTCAAACTGTATGGAGAGATGGGAAAAAAATTAATAATTTCCCTTTTTTCCCACCCCTCTCCCCCCAGCCCAGAACTTCCCACTACTATGTACAAAACTAGCTTCAGATATTTACTCAAATGTCACCTCCTTCTCATTAAGGCCTTCCCTAGTGCTTTTTAAAGATGGAAAGTATTATTCTACCCCCTTTTCTTGCTTTATATCTCATCATAATACCACCATCTATGATACTCTAAATTTTACTTATCCTTTATAAAGTATTGTCTGTCTTTCCCCAACTGGAATGCAAGCTCCATAACAAAAGGACTTTCATTTTTACCTTTCTCTCACTGCAATATCTCCAAAACAATGCCTGGCACGTGGTAAGCACCCAATAAATATTTGTTGAGTGAATGGAATCTGCACTTTGTGAAACTCTAAACGGTGACTGGGGTTAAACATTACCTATAACTATGAGTGCGTGTTAGCCAAAGTCTAAAACATTACACGACACTATTAGTACTACCAATGTGCTACTTCTTGAAGTTTCCATATTCAATACCAGAATGGGGCTATGTTCCATTATTCAAGTTCTGGTTTTCCTTTACCTTCTAGATTAGGTACTCTGTTGGTTCCATTCCCTTACAATCATGGCCGAGTTAGTGCGGTTTTGAAGTTTGCACATTTTTTTCAATAAACTCTTAATCAGAATGCAAATATTAACAAGATGAAAAGCTCTGCCCAGCTCCATGCAAATCCCATCACCCTATGTCCTCTTAGCCCTCCGTACAACCAAGGAATAAAAGTAGGATATTTTTGTGCTTCCCTGGTGGCAGTGGTTGGGAGTCCGCCTGCCGTTGCAAGGGACACGGGTTTGTGCCCCGGTCCGGGAAGATCCCACATGCCATGGAGCGGCTGGGCCCGTGAGCCATGGCCGCTGAGCCTGCGCGTCTGGAGCCTGTGCTCCGCAACAGGAGAGGCCACAACAGTGAGAGGCCCGCGTACTGAAAAAAAAAAAAAAAAAAAAAAGTAGTATATTTTCCCTTTTATGGTTTTATGGCATATGCTACAAAGAGAAAATCACACAAAATACTGATTTAGATCAGAGTCCTTTGGTCCTAACAATACTGAATGAAGATCATCTCATTTCCCTACATTCTTTGTATGCTTTCACATAATTGCCACGTTAATTTTAAGTTCCATATCCATAAGTGTATGGTTCAAGAAAGTTATCATGTGGCAAGTATTTTGAAAGCATTTTCTTCCAACATTTTGTTACTTGTAAGTTTTGGGTTTTGTTTTTTATATAGTGACACTTACAAATGGTGATTTTTGTCCCCTGCATCGGCAGGTGGACTCTTAACCACTGAGCCACCAGGGAAGCCCACAAATGGTGATTATTTTAAGACAACTGTAGTCAGACTGGAAACATGCTGTTTCCGTGTTTGGTCAGATTTAACAAGATGGGAGGCCTCCAACTTTCAATACCAGTCTTCAAAACCCAGAGCACCTGCTTCTTCCCTTTCTCTCCATCAAACCTTTGAAAATTTACTAATACCCTCCATATCCAAGGGTGGAATTCAATCCTCAGTTGGTTGAACCTTCGGATGAAACCTGTAGATATGGAGGGCCAACTGTATGGTGCAAGGCAACTCAAACTCCATCTAAATTTGGGAGCAGTTCACTCTTAAATTCAGTCTCTCTTTTGACTCCTTTCAAGGAAGTAGCATTATTTGAATTTGTTCAGTTAGGATCTCTCCAGCGGCCTCGGGGGCAGAAGTGGCACAGCCAGGGGCCAATGACAAAGTAAATTCAGTCCAAAAGAAGTTGACAGGGGGGAGGTTCTAAAGGAGAATCCAGTGGGCTTGAGAATGTGTAGGCCAATGTGCACACTCAACTGTTTAATTAAATCTGTTTCCATATTTGCTGTAGGTGCTTTCCCCAGAGAGGTACTTGGGTTTTCCATTGAGTGTGTATCACTATGGGTGTTTGTGATACTTTTATTGAGGGGCTGACTGTATCAATACATTGTATTATATTATTAGTCTTGTCAAATAACAGAATGTTTGGTCTTTTGCATGGATTTATTGGTGTATTAATGTGACTTTATTCTAGTACATGCCATGACAGTTATTTTCAAAAGCGTCAAGTATATGCTTATATTACTGAACTAATCCATGTACCAGTCTACATTCCAAGGCTTACTGCTGATGTACCATCTTAGCAACATTATTATACTTCTTGGTGAGATTCACTTGTAGTTAATTCTGCTGACTTGTTTATTTTACTTGTCCTGCCCAATAGCTCCAAGTTCTATATAGTTCACTAAGTGAACATAGTTTATGACCCTAATTTTGGAGATGTTAATATATTTAAATACCATCATAAAAACTACTGGGAGAAGTTTGGTTTGGTTATGATGATGCAACTTCCATAAATAATCAGTGAACACTAACATTTACTGAGCACCTATGATGTTCCAAGCCACACAGGTAAGTTTTGAACATACAAACGTCCTCAGAGAACCTACAATCCAGTGAGGGGGAAAGGACGTAACTAGAAAAAAAAATCCATTTTGCAAAGTCTAAACAGGAAGGTGAACTGATACCAAAGCTCTCTAAAAGTGTATTTTTAATTGAAATGTCTTTTAAAGTCAGTAAAGAAATACTGGATACATGGGAGTAGATGCATAGGCGTGTTTTGGGAAAGGGGTTACCTGTACATATGTGTGCGCTAATGGGTAAAAAATTTGTAAGATCAGTAGGGTCCAGAGTTTTCAACAGGCCCCCAGTTATTTTGGTGCCTCCTAGTTGAGACCCACTGGCTTAGATCAGAATAAGGATTTTCAACCCCAACTGTACATTAGAATCCCTCCGGGAAGTTTTTAAAATATACCCATGTCCAAGCCCCTGCCCCAGACCTATCAAGTCACAGTGTCTGGGATGGAGCCCTGAGCAGCAGTATGTTTTCAAAGTTCCCCAGATGATTCTAATATGTAAACAAGTTCAGAAATCTTGGTTTAGGAAAAGTGATGTATATAAATCAGCCCTCCTGTCTCATTCTCCTCTCTTCACTGCTCCTCAACACTGTGCTTGTAACATATGACTAGATATTTTTATTATAATTTTGCAGACTATTCTTTCAAAACTGAAATTTTACACGGCTTATAAATTATGATTGTACAAAAGGACAAAAACAGTTTTAATTGCAACTGCTTTGGAAAATCCAGGATGAATGCTCACTCTAAGAGAGAATGAGTGTTACATCTTATTCAGGATTAGTTCTTATAATCAGATAAGCCGGATACCAGTCTTCAGAATCTAGGGGGCCATCAGTAGGGACATGGAAATTGCTGCAATTACAAAGCACTTTTCGTTATGTTTTTTGCTGTAAAGGGATTTCATTGTCATCTCACTGCTAAGATTAATAGTGGTTTTTTTTTCAATTTGGCATCTTGCAGTAATTTGGTAAATGCCAACCCTCCCCTTTCCAGAAAATATCAAGTTCTAACAGCTGTGACTCATGTCAAGGGATCCAGCAAGATGCCCTAGCCATCTGCTGGCTTCCTGCAGGTAACCTCCTGCCACCATATCTATCAGCCTAGAACTGACAAGCTGAAAGCAGCTTCTAAAATCTGCCCTCCATCTTGAAATCTTCTCTTCTGGCTCTTCTATTCTTTTCCTGCCAGAATTACCTCGAGGCTGCAACAAAGAGAACCCCTTCTTCTTTACCAGCATAACCAACCATCCCTGACTGCCCAGGCCTGAAGGGGCTCCTGGGATGTGGAGCTTTCAGTGCTAAAATTGGGACAATCCCAGGCAAACCAGGACAAGTTAGCCTCCTTACCTTTACCCAACCAAGTTTGACCTCTTTTGCATTTGAACTGCAATTTTATAGCTCAGCAGTTCTCGAATTTCAGCATCTAGTAGAGGTTTGATGGTTAAAATCTTCTTAAAACATAAATTGCTGGGCGCACCCCCAGAGTTTCTGATTTGGTAGGTCAGGGATGGGACCAGGTCAGGCCCTTTTATCACAGGTGATGCTGATGCTGCTGATCCAGGGGCCACACTTTGAAAACCACTATGCAACTCAGTATCTCATACTCTACTCACGTACCAACAAGTCCTTTCATGCACACAACTGCTGTCCTAGGTATTCAAAACTGACACTAGAGGAAGTGATGTTCAGTCCAGGCCTGGGAAAACAGCAGATGCTCAACAAATGCCTGTGTGGGGTCAGTGAGCCATATCTGGGGGTGAGATAATGGTCTCAAGAATGAAAATGTGACTAACATTTTCCCTTTATCAATTAGACCAAAAAAAAAAAAAAAGAAAAGAAAAGAAAAAAACTGAGTCTCTTTATTCATCTCCTCCAACAGTATCTTTTTGATGCCTAACAGTATATTTTACGATGGTAAAAGAAAACCATCTCATCTATTGTTAATGAAAATATAAAGTGGTACCATTTTTCTCAAGAGAAGTAGGATAATATATATTTTTAAATCTCTTAAATTGAGCATACCATTTGACTCAGCAATTCCTCCACATCTAGGAATCTACCCTAAAGAACAGTCTCAGATTTGCACAGAGACTTAGCCGCAAAACTCATCACAGAGTTTTGGGCTTTTTTAAACAATAGTGGAACAGCCTTAATGTCTTTTGGTAGGAAATTAAAGAAATTAAGGTGCTTTTATTTGGTGGAATACTCT
The DNA here is from genome assembly GCF_964165515.1 of Mesoplodon bidens. Taxonomy (NCBI): domain Eukaryota; kingdom Metazoa; phylum Chordata; class Mammalia; order Artiodactyla; family Ziphiidae; genus Mesoplodon; species Mesoplodon bidens. The sequence continues at coordinate 121,961,028 of NC_138163.1, forward strand.
GCATGGTAACTTAGAAGAATATGTAACAAATGAAAAAAAATACTTGTTACAACTTACAGTGGGAAAAAACAGTTTAACTGGACGAATCCATAGTTAATTTCAATTTTTAAGTATGTAGATAAACATAAGTTTGAGAGAGATTCAACAAAATTATTAACTGTAGCTATTTTTAAATTATCATTAACTTAAAAAATATTTTTAGCTTATCTAAAATTTTCTAGATTCTCCACAACAAATGTGAACTACTTTTGCAATAAGGGTCAAAGACAATTGATTTTTTTCAAGGGAGGACAAGTGAGACTGTGACCTTCAAGACCAATTAGTGAGACTCTTCCCTGACTCCCTGGCCATGGCTCTTTTCCAGCTTCCTGATGCTCTCCTCACTCGGGCTCACAGCCAGGTCGCTCCCAGTGTGTGTCCCACTCACCCCCCACCTCTTGAATCAAACTGACCCTGAAAGCCATTCTTTGCTTTCTGCTACCAGCCCTGCAGTGAACCTGCCCAGTCCTCTGTCTGGAAACACCATGTGTCCTGCCCCAGGAGAGTGTTTTCACAAGTGCACAGCAGGTGGTAAATGCGTCCCTCCAGGCATCGGTCCTGGGACTCAACAGTTACAGGAATGCCATGAGATTGCAGGGCTTCCCACTTAAAGGCAGCTTGTCCCTCGGTGGCACTACCCAGAATGTCATTCTCAGCCACCTCCTTGGTCGGGCCTCAGAGACATGGGGCTGTTTTAGGACGTCCAGAGTCCTTGACTAGACCATGACAAGAGCAACTGAAAATAGTTGTAGCAGGTGTCCCAGAACCTTGCTAAGTGCATCATGTGGCAATTCTGTGAACTATTTGAACTTTGCTCATGACTTAACTTCAACTAACATAATTTTTTTTTAATTTCAGAGTAAATTTTGTGAAGGAAAACATTTTGGGAGAGTAGCTCAAAATATTCTTGTTAAGGTAGCTTATGAAATCTCTCAAATAACGTCCCCACCCCATCGGAATCCAAGGATGGAAGGAGATCACGGTCATAGCCAAAGGGCTTGCAGAGAACAGCACTCTTAGAGATGGCAATAATCAACTGCTGCTTGATGCAACAGCCCTTTAAGACATGAAATCAGCACGACCTGGAGACCACCTGACCTTCTGATCCTCATCCCCTGGCTGTCCCCACATCCTTTAATATCTTGTTTCCATACCAAACAAACAATCCCCCACCACATGGGTGAGGGCAGAATATAATGATTACTCTAACATACAATTATACCATGCTTTCACAGTGTGTTCACATGTATCATTTCATGTAATTCTCACATTTCTTATCTGGCATTGAACAGTATAGGCTGAAGACCTAGAGCACGTAATCAGAGAAGCTGAGTTATACTCCCATCTCTGCAACTTACTAGTTGTGTGCTCTTTCGCACGTTACTTGGCCTCCCTGAGCTTCAGTTTCCTCTTCTGTAAAATGGCCCACAATACCAAGCTTATAGACCTACTGAAGATTAGAGATAATATATGTTAAAGTATCCAGCATAATGCTTGGCACATTAATGGTTCTCAGTGAAGACTAGCTGCACAGAACTATTATACTCTCCATTTTATGGGAGTCCTTCAAAGCATCAGTGGAAAAGTTGGGAAACTACCTGTATTATCACTACACAATTATTTGAGAACAATCTTTTGGGATTTAACTTACCCACTCCCTATTTCCCCTCACCGCTGCCACTGCCTAGGTTTAGACCCTCCTCATCCTTCTCTTGAACCACCTGCCAAACTCCTAGCTGGCACAGGGGGTCTCAATCTTTCCCCTCTCCAAGCCATGATCTTTAAGACTAAGACCAAGGAAACAAAAATGAAGTTTCTTGCTTCTCAAAGAAAACTATACCAGTTCCCTATGGCCTGTGCCTCAGTATGGCTTACAAGGTCCTCATCTACTTCTGCTACATTTCCCCTCACATCATGCCTTGTGCCCCATCCCCCGCCTACCACATGCACTCTGTGCCCCAGCAACTGTGAGCATCTCACCACCCGTTCCTGCTCCATGCTCCGCGTGTGTTGCCTTTGCACCAGCCAGTACTTCTGCATGTCCCAACCTACCTACTTTGTCTACAGAATTTTTCTCCTTTCAAAGCCCACTCAAATGCCATTTTCACCGTGAAGCCAACCTTCACTCCCCTAGATAATTAACACGCTGCTCTGTGGCTCCCAGGATGCACTGCACAGCCTTCTGTTGCACACTCACCATGATGTCTTATAAATGACTGCTAACAAGTCTGTCTCTCCCCACTTCTCAAAAGCAAGGAATCCTAACAGCTAAGATTTATTGACTACCTACTACAAACCAGTTTCTCTTCCAAGCATTTTGTATATATTATCACCTTTAATCTTCACAACAACCCTATAGGATAGTCACTACTATTATCTCCATTTTATAGATGATTAAACTGAGGCTTAAAGAAGTTAAGTAACATGCCCAAGGTTCCAAGTTATCAGTGGCCAAGCCAGGATTAAAAATCAAAGCCCACACTCTTAACCACTACACCATACCATATTAAAAACCTAGCACTGAACTCAGTACCTGGGAAGTTGTAATGTCTGTATTACTTATCTCTTGCTATATAACAAAGTATCTCAAAACATAGTGGCTCAAAACAATAAACATTTACTATCTCACAGTTTCTCTGGGTCAAGAATTCGGAAACAGCTTATTTGTGTGGTCTGTCTCAGGGTCTCTCAAGCAGTTGCTGTCAAGATGTCAGCGTGGGCTGCAATCATCTGAAGCCTTGGCTGGACTGGAGGATAAGCTTCCAAGATGGCATGCGCACACAGTGCTGGTCATGGGCAGGAGGCCTCAGGTCCTTCACATGTGGCCCTCTCCACCAGCTTCCTGAGGGCCCTCATGACATGGTTGCTGGCTTCCCCCAGAGTGATCAATCCAAGAGAGCGAGGCAGAAGCCAGATGTCCTTTATGACCTAGCCTCAGAAGTCACACCCTGTCATTTCCACAGTATCCTATTAGTTACAGAGATCAGGCTTATCCAGTGTTGGAGAGACTACACAGGGGTGTGAACACACAGGAAGTGAGAATCACTGGGGGCTCTATAAATATTAAGTGAATAAGGCGAAAAAATTACTAAGAATTGCTCTGTCAGGATCTCTTCTAGATAATGAGAAGTCTGGATTAGGTGGCCACTTAAGTTTCCTTCCTTGTAGCTCCAAAACTATGGGAGATTATTTTCCAATTCTCCCCAAATAGATTGTCAAGTGGATTCAGGGATTTAATTTCATTAAAGTCCAGTAGAGGCCACAGGTGAGTATTTGCTAACTTGGCTTCTACTTTATGGTTTTAGGCAGAGTCAGCAAAGTATGAGAAATTCTACCAGTCTGAAACACAGTTATTTCCTTAACAGCAAAACAAATCTATGTTTGATTTCAGGATTAATTTTATAGTTTGATGCCAGCGTTAGCCCAGCCTCTGCACAAAGGCTTATCTTCTTTAGCAGAGTATCTGTGATTAAACTGAGGCAACTAAATCCCTTGCGTATAAGAGCAAAGATAATAAAAAATCATTGGTTTTAGCCCTTAGGCCTTGCTTGTTTTCAAGCCAAGGTTTTGTTTGCTTAAAATAATTCCTTGATATGATTTGAGACCTATGAAGATAAAACACTAATATTGAAATAAGGCACTATGCAGATACACGCGGACACTGAATACATGAACTGAATTTGATTCTAAAGCCCAGTCTATATTAGCGGAAATGAGAACCAAATGTAAGCGGCTCCCCCCCAGGCTCACCCTCCCGCCTCCCGTACGACCACCTGATTAGATGCAAAGTATTTCGGAAGCTGGGTCAGAAACACGCTGCGAGGCTCCCTAGATCCCATCCTCTCGCAGTGCTCCACATCACAGATTGGCAAACTACAGCCAAGTAAACAGTTTCACTGGAGCACAGCCGCGCTCATTTGTTTATGAATTGTCTATGGCTGCAATGGCAAATATAAATATGAGAATTTGCAACAGAGACCATATGGCTTGCAAAGCCAAAAATATTTACTATTTGGCCCTTTATAGAAAACATTTGCCGATCCCTCGTCCACACCTCTGGCAGCTTGGCCTGAGGTGAAGTGTCATAAGCCCAAATGTCTATGCATGCTACACGCTATTCTAAAATTTTATAAGGGATAATGGGGGTATTACTGTTTATGTTGAGGTGTTACATACATACAGTAAAGGAACAAATTTGAACGGTACAACACAGTGAGTGTTCTACACAAGTATCACCTGTGCAACCACCTCCCAGATCAAGGTAATGTCTCCTATGCCCCCTCTCAGTCAATACCCACCAAAACAAAGGAAGCCATTATTTTAACTTTTATCACTTAGATCACAGATTTGTTTGCCTGTTCCTGAACTTCATACGAATGGAATCATGCAGTGTTTCACTCACCATTAAGTCAGCGGCATTCTTACACACTGCAGCATGCAGCACTTTGTTCTTTTCCCGTGCTGTGCAATATTCAATTGTATGAATACAGCACAATTTGTTTACCTACTCTTCTGTTGATGGAAATTAGGTTCTTTGCAGATTTTTGCTATTATGAATAAAGCTGCCATGAATATTTGCGTACATGTCTCCTGGTGGGTATCAGGATCCATTCATCTTATCAACAGTGGAATTTCTGGGTGATAGGAGACATCAACAAACTGCCAAATACTTTTCCAAATGAGATGTAATTGTTTAATGCACAAAAATACTGTTTTAATGTATAAAACCTCTGAGAACAAAAGTTCAAAATACGCCCCCCCCACAATCTTCATATTAGGCTGTGTATCCCGTGACAGACTGGCTATCCCAGGCATTAGTGGCGGGCGTGCCAGTTTTTGATATACAAAACCCTGACCGTGACAATATGCTGGCACTTTTCAAATTGATCTTGTTAAATCCTACCAAAAACTCTGTGGACTGGGTAACCTCAACATGTGACAGATGAGGACAAGAGGGGTCAGGAAGGAGAAACACCTTGACCAAGGTCATGCAACTAAATCAGTGGCACTCAAGGCCTCCCATCGAGCTTGTGTCTTCCTACTAAAAGCAGGAAGACCTGGGACTTCCCTGGAGGTCCAGCAGTTACGACTCCGTGCTTCCACTGCAAGGGGCACGGGTTGGATCCCTGGTCGGGGAACTAAGATCCTGCATGCCACACAGCATGGCCAAAAAAAATAAAATAAAATAAAAGCACGAGGACCAGCTTTGCATTTATCACAGAGTTAGGGAAGCACAAGCTTAGGCACCAATAACCTCAGCTCCTTGTTTTCCTGTTTAACCACCTTATCAGGTCAAATATAATTAAATTCTGCAACAGCTCCTGAGTATAACTCCCAGTACAGCAGACTTAAATCATCATTATTTCACACTACACTCTGTGTCTGAAGACATTGCTACCCAGCTTGACAAGGGTAGAAAAATAAAAAGCTATAACCACCCTGAAAAAATCTAACATTGAAAGATCACCACAAATCATAGGGCTTCACATATAGGCATGGATTTGCCAAAACAAACAAACAAACACCCTACAGGTTTTTCTATTTTCTACTCAAGTCTCTACTGCATGCAGAAGCTGACTTAAATGGCATAAATCAGAAAATGATAATGCGAACTGAATGAAATTCTCATAAATCACGTTACTAAGTATAGTTACATCTTAGATGTGAAACCCAATTAAACAGATGGCCACATGCTGTCAGAATCAGCCCCTAATCAATAAAGATGTTCATTTTAGAAAATCACCTCCATTTTTCACTTCTTCAGTGAAGCAAAAAGGTGGTACTTGGGGGCTGGGGGGAGTCCCAGGAAACCCAGTGGGGAAATGTATAAGGAACTCCACCTGTCTTAATTTATAGTCCGGAAAATCAGAAAGGAGGGAGAAAAAAAAGTCACCCACAGGATTCCTTGTCATCTTGCCTGGGAATGTGATTTACAATGAGAGCAAGCACTGGTCATTAGGAAAACAGAAACAGCTTGAATCTCTTAATTAAAACACTGCTTCAAATTGTTCATTCCAAACCCCCTCTGCTCATAAGCTTTAGAGAAACCACTGGGTTACCCTGAAATGGTTGCTTCCTCAGTAAACCTCTGATAAGATCAGCTCTTCCCAGAAAGAAACAGGCTGAGCAGGGGTGAATCCTGGAGGCAGGATTTAAACCCCCCAAGAGCAGTGAGTATTCACTGACATTGGAAAGCCAGTGTGGAAGCACTGCTGAGGAGTCTACCTCAGTGCCTTGTCTAGCATAAGAACTGATCTATTACATTCACCAGATTGATGAAATTTTGTCTACCAATGCCAAGAAGTGATGAAAATGAGAGCTGGTGAAAACACTTCTGTACTTTGGAACACTCACTCTGGAAAACATTTGGTGTCATCTGGTAAAGTTGAATATTTGCATACTCTACAAGCCAGTAATTCCACTCCTAGTATATAGCCCGAACACTTGTTTCAGGGGACATGTATGAGAATATTCAGAGCAACGTAGTTCATAATAGCAAAAACTGGGGGAAAGGGTAACGCTTAGGTCTGTAGAACAGATAAGTAATCTGGGGTACAGTCACACATGGAATGTTACACAGCAGTGAAAATGAAAAACCTACTGCCACATGCTACATGGATGAATCTTACAAACATGTTGAATGAAAGCACAATTGCTTAAGATTGCATGCAATATAATACCATTTTTATTATGCTAAAAATAAGTAAAAATAAGCAGTATATTGCTTAGGGATACATATGGTTTAAAATTTATTTTTCAAAAAAGCAAGAAAATAATAAACACAAAAATCAGAATAGTGGTTACATCACTGGTGAGGAGGAGGAAACGGATGAGGAGGAGCACAGAGACAATGACATCAGGAAAGTTCCAGTTCTTGGATGGGTGGTGGGTTCATGAACGTATATTTATTTTATCATATGTTTTCTTATATACTTTGTAACTTTATGTGTTCTAGCATGTTATATATAATCTTTTGCATGTACAAAGTAAAGCATTTTCTTTTAAAATAGATAATTTAAAGAATTTTCTATCACCCAGTAAGTTATTCCAATTGATATTGGTATAATTCATGTTATATAAATATAACCTATATTATTATATATAAATAGTATTTATAAGTAATATCTAAAATATCATAATTTCCCGTGTAACACATGCAGCTTACTTCTCAACTCAGAGCTATAGCAAAGCATCACGTTGTATATTTTAAATATATAAAATTTTTATTTGTCAATTATACCTCAATAAAGCTGGTGGGCGGAGAAAGCAATGGTATTTTTATGATAATAATGCACTGCCAGCTAACTGTTTTCCTGTTCACTACTCTCCCAGACCAGTCCAGAAGCGGCTGCCATTCTGCAAGGTGGCCACACGAGGGCGACCCTAAGAAGGTGTGCCTGCTGGGAGTGGGCTGTCCCCTCTGGCCAGGGAGTCCTGTCAGATGAGGGCCAGCACAGAGGACCTACCACAAGTGGGTAGACAGGAAGCCTCACTGAGAAGGTGGCATTCAAGCAAAGATTTGAAGGAAGTGGGAGCACGAACCATGCAGATCACTTGGAGAAGTTTTCCAAGGCAAAGAGAACCCCGAGTACAAATGCTGTAAGGAAGAGTGTCTCGTGCTCTAGGAATAGGAAGGAGGCGAGCATGGCTGGAACAGAGGGGAGATAAAGGCAGCGTCATAAGAGGCCTCGGGGCCATTTCAAGTAATTTGGCTTTTATTCTATGTGAGATGGGACGCTGATAACGGGTTCTGAGCAAAGGAGGGGCATGAGATGGCTGTAGGACATCTTAAAATGGCTGTGATATTATATTTAGAATAGACCAAAGGGGGATAAGTTCAGAAGGAGGGAGGCAAGTGAGGAGGCTATTACAGGGGCTCGGGGAGAGACGGTGAGGGCACAATCAAGGGGAGCAACTCCTTATAAATTCCATCTCCCGTGCTCAACAAACAGCTTAGAGACATGCTTAAAACCATGAGATTAGAGGTGCTCACCACGCAAGGGAGTGAAGGGGGCATCGGAAGACGTGCAGCAGCAGCCCGCCCTCCCATGGCAGGTCACCGCCAGCCTGCACTCGGGCTCTGCCATTCTCGTCAACGTCTTCAGGCTTTTACTACATGTGGATGTACCTCTACACACTATACAGAAGTGTTCTGCATGCTTTTGAACTCTATTTATATGATATCATCCTCCACATATTTTTCCAAGTTGTTTTTTCCCACACACACAACCTATTATTTGTGAACTTCATCCACGTTAATACATGTCACTCATTGTTCGCCACTGTCTGGCATGCCCTTGGGTGAACATGACACATTTTGATGCATTCTCCTTTGGAGGGCCACATAGGTTATTCCCTTTTGCTGCTATTATAAACAACACTGCTGTAAGCATTCTCACATGGGCCTCCTCATGTGAGACTTCTCTAGGGCACTGCTTCCCCAACTATGTTAGACTCACCTGGAGGGCTTAATAAAACAGATTTCTGAGCCCCACGTCCAGGGTTTGTGAACAACAGGTCTAAGGTGAGGCCCAAGATTTTGCATTTCTAACAAGTTTCCCTGGGACTCTGTTGCTAATAATCACCGGACCACACTTTGAGTAACAGCATTAGTGCACATGTCAAGAGCTCAAGTGACATTCACAGACATGCATGCCCATAGTTGGCTTTCCTAGGTGTTGCCCAATTGTGCAGCAAGTGGGTGAACCGATGTACACTTCCACCAGCAGTATGTGCCCCTGTCGCCAACATTTGGTGCTGTTAGATTTTTAATTTGTGCCAATCTGACCTTTAATAATTTTTTAACTTATCATCGTAGTTATAATTATGTACCTAATACATGTAAATAAAAGAAACTCAAGACTTTACATCCCAGGATTAATTAAAGCATTTCAAAGCTTTTCTAACAGCTTCCAAATTCTCCCCAGCTACCTGCTCATTTTTCCCATCAATCCTAGTAATAAATAAAACAAAAATCAGTAAGAACGTTATGAAAGAAAAGTGGAAGCTTGTTCCTTTTCATGGCCAACATCACTGCAGTTTTATTTACTGTAGTTCCTTTTTTTTTAACTTAATGGTTATATAAAGCTTTTTAAAAAAAACTTATAAGGTACAGAGAATGAGGAAAATTGGACATATGGGTAGGGAAACAAACTTCCTTCACCAACATACCTGGTCACTGCTGGGAGGAAATAAAGAATGCCCTACTCTTAAGTCAGTCATGGAAAAGTTCCGTCCATTTTGTAGCACATTAACAAGGAGACAAGGAACCGGTACTCACGGATCTGGTTGGTGGATGCACTGTAGAAGGCATTGACAGTTGTTGGATTTGTAAACCACCTGTAGAAAGAGAAACCACCACCACCAAGTGATCATCATTATCCAGGCAGGAGGGCAGTGAAACACATACAAAGTGGCGGGATTTATTAGCAAATAACCAGGGAACAATGGGGAAGCTCGACACACAGGGAAATTATCACCTCAGTTTAGGGTTATTGCTCTGCTCAATGAACAATCTCATCCTAAACTGAACATGCCTGGTTATTCACTGTTACTAACGTAATGTAAAAAAGCACCAGGGCTTCTGAAACAGCTTTAATGAAATATTCTAGAACCTAAAGGGATCTCCCCACAGATGGAAACACAGCCACAAGCTGATGTTTGCCTGGCCCTGTTCAATGGGTCCATGGGACAGCTGAGTTTTCTATGCTGCATCACCTCTGACCTGTCCATTAAAGGTTTGAAATTGGTGACAACATAGAAGTCCATGTAAAGAGAGATAATAAAGCACAACCACGGTACCTAGAGGGTCTGCCTGCTCCAGTAGAAAGTTTACTGATTTAAGCACCAAAAGATCTAATGGCTCAGGCTTCCCTGGTGGCGCAGTGGTTGAGAGTCCGCCTGCCGATGCTGGGGACATGGGTTCGTGCCCCAGTCCGGGAGGATCCCACATGCCGTGGAGCGGCTGGGCCCGTGAGCCATGGCCGCTGAGCCTGCACGTCCGGAGCCTATGCTCCGCAACGGGAGAGGCCACAACAGTGAGAGGCCCGCGTACCGCAAAAAAAAAAAAAATCTAATGGCTCATCCTGCCTCTATCACTAACTAGCCGGGTTGTGGTGAAAAAGTGGCCTATCTTCAGTTTCAGCTATAAAAGTAAGGTATGGCATTAAGATACCTTGGGAGTACCTTCCAGCTATGAAGAGTCTACATTGCATTTTAAATGCACAGGAAGTTACTTAGATCAGACTCAGCGAATTTCTTCTGTAAACAGATGGCAAACATTTAGTCATTTCATGGACCAACAGGAAAAATCAAGGACGCTATATAGGTACTTCTATAGCGAGAGAAACTTTTCTATAAAATTTTATTGATGAAAGTCAAAATATAATAATCTAGAACAGGGCTTCCCTGGTGGCGCAGTGGTTAAGAATCCGCCTGACGATGCAGGGGACACGGGTTCAAGCCCTGGTCCAGGAAGATCCCGCATGCCGTGGAGCAAGTAAGCCCGTGTTCCACAACTACTGAGCCTGCGCTCTACAGCCTGCGAACCACAACTACTGAAGCCAGCACGCCTAGAGCCCGTGCTCCGCAACAAGAGAAACCACCGCAATGAGAAGCTCCAACACCACAATGAAGAGTAGCCCCCCCGCTCACCACAACTAGAGAAAACCCGCGCGTAGCAACAAAGACCCAATGGCAGCCAAAAATAAATAAAAAAATAATAAAGTTCCCTTAAAAAAATAATAATCGAGTACAATATTTGGTAATACAGGCCTATTAATGAGAAGAATGAAATTCCTTAGGGGCAGGAGAACATTATGCTTTGAGGTTCAAAGTTAGTGCTTCCTACCATCAAATCAACCACAGACATTTATCTCTAAAGATCACTCTTAGCTCATGGGCTGTACAAAACCAGGCAGCAGGCAAGATTTAGCCCTCAAGCCATAGTTTGCTGACCCCTGACTTAGATGCCTGTGAGTTTCAGGCACTGCCCTTTATGATTAAAACCAAGCATTTGTCTTAAGCTAAACTGCTCAAAATAAACTTCTATAAATCCCTTTTCAGAACAATCATTTTACCAATTTTACCAATTCTAATAGAATTATGTCAGACTAATAATTTATGTCAGACTAACATGAAACTGGTAAGAAATCCAAGTGTGGATTCTAGTTGGTCCACCCATACCTTCTCCCCTTATAAAGAAGTCCATGACTGTCATCCTATTATTATCACTAGTAGTAGCAGCAGCAGCAGCTAACATTCACAGAGCACTTACCACATCCTACTCACTTTCTTTCTTTTTTTTTTTTTTTTTTTTCCCCAGTACACGGGTCTCTCACCGGAGCACAGGCTCCGGACGCGCAGGCCCAGCGGCCATGGCCCACGGGCCCAGCCGCTCCGCGGCATGTGGGATCCTCCCGGACCGGGGCACGAACACGTGTCCCCTGCATCGGCAGGCGGACTCTCAACCACTGCGTCACCAGGGAAGCCCCTACTCACTTTGTATCATAGGTTTTCCCCATAGAAACTACAGGATTAGCCTATCTCACAGGAGAGGACAATGAGACTTACAAGCATTATATACTCGCACAAAGTCTAGTCTGTCTGACTTCAGTTCTCTTAAGCATTATATTATACTGGAGACATCACTGGAAATCAAAAAAGAGTGCCTCCTCTTGTCAAAGCTGAAACCTGTACTCACTTCCATAAAATGTATAGTCTTTTCCTTCAAATTTAGGATGAGTATTTCAATAAACCCTAATGTTTGACACACATTTACTGGCTGGCTTACTTTTCTGAGGAGAAAAGTACAGGGAAAGCACTTTTATTGCCCTAATGTCACTACCGGTAGTAGGTAATATTATGCGCCCCCCCAAAAAAATGTCCATGACCTACTCCCTGGATCCTGTGAATATGTTATATTACATGGCAAAAAGGGCTTTGCAGATGGAATTAAGGTCAAGGAGCTTAAACTAGAGCAATTATCCTAGATTATCCCAGGTTGGCCCAATCTAATCACATGAGTCCTTAAAAGTGGGGATCCTTCTCTGGCTGGAATCCTGGAGATGCAACAGGGGAGAAAGTCAGAAGAGATGTTGCAGAACGGGAAGTCAGAGAGATTCCAAGGGTGGGAAGGATTTGACATGCTGTGGCTGGCTGTGACATGCAGCAGCCACATGCAAGGAGTGGGGAGAGAGTCCTCTAGGAGCTAAGAGTGGCTCCCAGCTGACAGCCAGCAAAGAAGTAGGAACCTCAGTTCTACGATGAGAATCGAAGAGGATTCTTCCCAGAGGCCCCTGCTAAGAGCCCAGCCAGCTGTCACCTTGACTTCAGCCTTCTGAAAACCGCAGCTGAGAGCCCAGCCAAGCCATCCCACATTTCTGACCTACAGAACCGTGAAGGAATACATTCGTGTTGCTCTGAGCTGCCAATAAGGCTGTGGTGATTCATTACAGCAGCAACGGAAAACTAACACACAAAGAACCCAGCATTTGTTATGTCTGCTCTCTGGGTCAAGAGGGGAGAATCCAGGTGCCTCTCAACATGGCTTCTAAATGACATTGGACTGAACCACAATATGTACCAAAGATGATGTGTGTTCCTAGAGCTCATCTCTTCTCTTCCCATCCCTCCCAACTCCCCTCCCTTTAGCAAAGAATAAACTTTCAAAACATTAGGCTAAGAGCCATGTAGGAACAATGTTTCTAACTTCTGACGGACAAAGGCAGACAAAACAAAGAAATCAAACAACCAGATGGAGCCTGATGGGGCCTCTGAAGCTTCAGCAAGAATTCCTAAAACATCTTATACAAGATGCATGATCTCACCTTTCCTGACTTCTCAGAGCTCCTGCTGGCTCTAGGACACGTTTGGAGCCCTGATTATACCCAGAGCTGATATTAAGTAGCTGCACTAACAGAGCCTACCACTCGTGGATGCTATTATTTCTTCTGATTGGACAGTTCCCACACCAAGCCAGCCATTAAATATCTTGTACATCTCCCTGATTATATCTGAGTTTATTATATATTTAGTTTTACTATTCTCTAAGCTAAGCCTACCTGTGTTAGTTTTAATACGTGTTTGTAATTTTTTTTACACTCCTCCCATTAAGAAGTGGACTCTAAATTCCTCTCCCCTTGATTATGGGCTAGTCTTGGTGACTCACTTCTAAAGCATAAAATGCAGTGGAAATGACACCACGTGACTTCCAATGCTAGGCAATTAAAGGCAATACAAGCTCCCCCTGGGTAAACACATGTACACCCTCCCTCCTTCTTTTTCAGGAAACTTGCTCTTCAAAGTTTCTGGCTCAATCAGCATGCCATAAAGAAGCCCAGTACACATGGAGAGGCCATAGTAGGCCTTCCAGGCAGCAGCCAGCACCAACCACTAGACTAGGAGAGGAGGCCTCCCATGTGACTCCAGTCCCAGCCACTATCTGACTGCAACTACATGCAACACCATGAGCAAGAACCACCAGAACCATGAGAGAAAAATGAATAATTACTGTTGCTTTAATCCTCTAACTTTGGGGGTGGTTCATTATTACACAGCTCATTACAGCAAGAGATAACTGAAACACTGAAAAGCTGGCTGTCCACAGATTAAGTCCTACCCAATGGGTTGAATTTTCCCAGAAAAATGTTTTATTTGCCCAACACAATGGCTTTTAAAAGTACCGAACTGGAATTCCTTTAAATGAGGCATACAATCACTAGTTCTCCATGGTCTCCACCACTCCCTATCATTTACACTTGTCTAGGTCAACATCTGTTACCTGATTGGGCCGTGGAGGCATATGAGTTTGCACAACTTACCTCCCAACAAGATTTTAAGTTCCTTATGGGCTAAGACTATTGCCCAAGTGGTATATGCTGAGCAAAAATTCATTTAATCTATTTAAATGAATGTATTGCTATGTATACATCTACTTAGATAAACAGTGTCATTCAAGTGCTTTAAATTCTTTTTATTATGTCTTTAGGGTGTTCCTGCAGTCTGTGTTTGGGAAAGGATTTAGTAGATAAGGTAGGAAGAGGTCTCGTGTAAATTTCAAAAATATATGGAGATTGGGCTTCCGTGGTGGCGCAGTGGTTGAGAGTCCTCCTGCCAATGCAGGGGACACGGGTTCGTGCCCTGGTCCGGGAAGATCCCACATGCCGCGGAGCGGCTGGGCCCATGAGCCATGGCCGCTGAGCCTGCACGTCTGGAGCCTGTGCTCCGCAACGGGAGAGGCCACAACAGTGAGAGGCCCGCGTACCGAAAAAAAAAAATATATATATATATACGGAGATGAAATTATACTGGACAATGGATACATAAAAAGAGTGTGATGATGAAATGCAATCTAAAGCAAAAGACACTGATACCCTGATTTCTTTGGACCATATAAAATAGATATACATCAGGCTAAAGTTTTACATTTTACCTATTAACTCTTAAAGATAGTCTAGGGAATATGGAATGGAAAAACCATAGAGTATTTATTGATTTATTTCACATATCCTATAGATTGTATCCATCCCATTCCATGCTGTAGATAATTCTGGGCAGGACTATAATTTGTATAGACATTTGATGTATTTTTACATATTTTTCAGAAGATAGAGAAAAAAATCCAGACATGTTTGGTCACAGTAGAATGAGAGTGAGTTAATAGGGAGGCTGGCTTAAAATCATTTCTGTCAAAGAAAGAGGATCCTGAGGGAAAGAAATTACTTTTGACTCAGGCTGAGCAGTGAAGTAAATCCTCTATTTTTAAGCAAGCTGATGAAGTGACAATTCTGAGAACCAACCCCTAAATATGTACCTTCAGGGATGACTACCCAATTAATTTCATTCTTGCTGACATTTCCCATCGTGTTAGAAACTTCTTAATGCACATTAGTGCAGCTAAAATGGATTCCATGAGAATGAAACATAAAGGGTGTTTATCTCCTATACCCACAAAGAAGCAAAATGTTATTTCAGGGCTTTATGGAAATATAACCAGGATGTGCTGTTCAAAGAGAACTAGTGTAGTGGAGCTACTCCAGAATCATCCTCATTCGATTAACTCATGAATTTTCAGACCTAAAAGATGTCAATTAAAGTCGATGGGTATCATAAAGCTAAAATTCCCCACAGTGCCTGAAAAAGGACCCACCTGAAATCTCTTCTAAAAAATGAGTGTCACATCACTTTACCATGCAAAGAGAATCTTAAATTTCCTAACACTGTTTTCCCTGATATAGACATACGGTCTGAGGAATTACTAGCACTGCACTGATTTTCATTCTAGGAGAACTCTTCCAGAAATATTAACCAATTTAACGTCCTTGTGAAAGAGGTATTTGTTTTCATTGACAGAGAAGAAAAAGACACAAGTCACACAGTTTGCTTAAGCCCACAGTCAGCCAGCACTTTTCCAAGGCATAAATATTAGAAATAGTCAAGGCCATTAGAATCCTACAGCCCATCAGTATTTTAGGATGATGTTAAAAATGACACATTTAGGAGCTTTTCAATTAGCAACCCAGGCCTTGCTATACACCCAAATGAATAATGACATTCTGAAATTAAAGAATTAACTTGGCAGTGTCTCCAATATAGAAGAAGCCCTGAGAAGACCCTGAAAGTTCACAAAAATACTGGTGCGAAGTTTTAACTTTTCACAAGTTGCAAAGACAAGAGTTTGAACTTATCTGAAGTAGACCTGAAAGGGCAGGATGATTTACATATTACATGTAGATGCTCACTGAGATACTGGAAACTATTTGAAGTCGTGAGATTTGAGAAACTGGTTTTAGAACCCTAAATCTAAAATTTCTATTGAGTAATTTAGGGTGGGAATGAAACAGGCGAGATGGACTGAGAGATACCGTGACGAGAGGAGAACATCAAGGACAGTGGAGCCGGTGGCTTCACGTCAGCTCTCTGTCATTTTTCCAAAGAAGTCCGAAAGCCTTCTGCTCTCTTCCTTTGTGCCTTGGAGGGGAGTCACGGATAGCCCAGGGGAATGGCTCAGCTTTAGGCCTACTCCTGAAGGTCAAACACTTTTAACTTACTCTGTAGGCGCATAGTGTAAGAAGATTTGAAGGGCAGAGAGCAGGATGGCTAGATGGGACCCATGGCTAAGAGGGAGAGGCGGTAATCACAGCTTAAGCCAAGGGAGGGTAAAGGGCCTAGAGTTTTTCTAGAGGCCAGAACAGAGGAGGGAGTTGGAAGAGGGAGTAACGAGAGACCCATAGAGCATTAAAAGAGCCAGCCAAAGATCTGGAGACCAGAATATCAGACAAGCTTAAAACGTGGGCCATGAAAAAAAAAAGGGGCCATGGAAGTCAGGCTTCCAGCTATGACACTATGAAAAGGTCACAAATTCTTTCCACAAAAGCCAAGTATACCTTTCCCCTGGCTGGCAGCTTGGAGGCCACACGACGCCTGGAGTTACTGTAAAAGACGTGAACCAGCAGGAGTTTGTCAGAGCTCTGGCAGCCTTCCTCAGAAAGTCCGGGAGCTGCAAGTCCCTGAATGGGTGGACACTGTCAAGCCGGCCAAGCACAAAGAGCTCGCTCCCTATGATGAGAACTGATTCTACACACGAGCTGCCTGCACAGCACCTGTACCTCCAGGGCGGCGCTGGGGTTGGATCCATGACCAAGATCTATGCGGGGCGTCAGAGAAATGGTGTCATGCCCAGCCACTTCAGCAGAGGCTCCAAGAGAGTGGCCCGTCGGGTCCTCCAAGCCCTGGAGGGGCTGAGAATGGTGGAAAAGGACCAAGATGGGGGCCACAAACTGATACCTCAGGGACAGAGAGATCTGGGCAGAATCGCTGGACAGGTGGCAGCTGCCAACAAGAAGCATTAGAACAAAAGATGCTGGGTTAATAAATTGCCTCATTTGTAAAAAAAAAAAAAAAAAAAAAAGTATAAAAATGGACAAAACTGTCAACAAACAACCATTTTAGGGCCCTGGGAATTGATCAAAGGCAAACAACACATTGAAAAATGTTTAATTTTGAAAAACTGCTACAACTTAAGAGGAAGTAGAACAGGAGTCTATGGCCTTCTTGCCTGGGACTACTAGCATCCCTCTCAGCTCAATCAGCAAGAACTTATTTTATTAGGATAGGGCTGGCTGGAAAACCAGCAGCTTTGCTGCCAAAGGGGGTGAACTCACTTGGGGTGGGGGTAAAAACTTGCAACTATGCCAGCTGAAAGTGATAAACCTGGTAGAAAACAAACGAGGAAAACCCACAGCTTTGTGAGCCTGAAGTTACAGTTCCCACTGGGGAAAGTGACAGATCAGCCAGAAATTTAAAAGGGAGACAGTGGAACTGAAAGAGTCATAGAAGGGTGAGATCAGCTCTCCATACATCCCTGGCTGACTGGGAAACTAGGCATGTGTACAGGGGAGACCCAAGAGAGCCCAGTAGAAAGTAAACTCCAAGGGTGACTGGGAAGGGCTGGTGACTTTGAATGCACACCCAAGCCCCACGCAGATCAACTGGCAGAGGGCAGAAGCCCTACAGGTTCAAAGGGTCTGAGCACAAGCTCTGCCCTGATCCATGGCTGACGACTAAGCTATGCAGACTCAGGGACAACCTCCATGAAGTGAGGCTAAAAAATAAAAATGAGAATTTAAAAAATGAGTAGAGACATCTATGGCCACATACTATAGCAGGGACAGATTCTACAGTGTTAGTCCAGGAAAGTTACTTTTAAAAAAGCCTCAGAAAAATAAATCAGAATCCACAGTTGCTACAATACATTATCCTAAATGTCATTTTCAACAACGACAAAAAATGATGCTGGAAGAAAAAGTGTAAAGAAAAGCAATCAATAAAAAGTGACTCTGAGTGAACCCATATGTTGGATTTAACAGACAAAGACTTGAAAGCAGCAACTGTAAATTAGTTCAAAGAATTAAAATAAACTGTATTCAAACAATTAATGGAAAATATGATGACAATGACAACAGAGTCGTAACAAAGAAGTAGAAACTATTAAAAAAAAACAAATGGAACTTCAGGAGTTGAAAAGTGCAATAATCAAAATGAAAATTGTATTGATGAGTCACCAGCAAATTTGAGAATACAGAAGAAAGAACTGGTGAATCTGAAGATGGATCAATAGAAACAATCCAATCCGGAGAAGAGAGAGAAAACAACCTTGGAGAATTGGGTCATAGCAGAGCAGAGTAATACCAGCAGGCAGAACAGAAAGTAATCTAAACCTGAGCTGAAGAATTTCTCAGTTGTAAGCCTCTTGTTCATTTTGTAAAATGGGGGTAATAAATAGTACCTACACCTCACAGAATTGACTAGAGGATAAAATGAATTAAAATATGTAAGTCACTTCCTGGAACATTATAAACACATCATACTTTTTAGTTGCTATCATCATCATCATTCACACTTTGCTAGGGAAGAAAATCATGACTGGCCCTGACCCCAATAGTTCCTAGTGAAACTTCCCTACCTGTAGGAAAAGTTCCTACCGCTTGCTGAGAAGAGGGATACAAATCATAACTGCTACTGAAGGAAAATAACAGAGCTATCAGTTCTTTGACACGCATTACCTCAACAAAGATCCTATAGTTACTTCATAATCACAGGCCTACCTCGGAGATTGTAGGTTCAGTTCCAGACCACCATAATAAAGCAAATATCACAAATTGTTTGGTCTCCCAGGCATATAAAAGTTATCTTTATACTATATGGTAGTCTGT
The DNA here is from genome assembly GCF_964165515.1 of Mesoplodon bidens. Classification (NCBI taxonomy): domain Eukaryota; kingdom Metazoa; phylum Chordata; class Mammalia; order Artiodactyla; family Ziphiidae; genus Mesoplodon; species Mesoplodon bidens. Next base: position 121,979,780 of record NC_138163.1, read on the forward strand.
TAAGTGTGCAATGGCATTATATCTAAAAAAATGTATATACCTTAATTTTAAAATACTTTATCTCTAAAAAATGCTAACCATCATCTGACAACACAGTGTTGCCACAAACCTTCAATTTGTAAAAAACGCACTGTCTGCAAAGTTCAATACAGCCAAGTGCAATAAAATGAGGTATGCCCGTATACAATTACTTCTACATTTGTAATCATACTTTACTTTTTAAATATTTGGTTTTTAAGATATTCAAAAGTTTCTGCCTGAGTGTGAAATTCTAGAGAAATTTGCTTATATATATATTCATAACATGATCTAGAAATGATTTGAACATTTGCATCTTAATAAGCCTTCTTTTTATATGTGTTGATGCTAGGAGTAGGGTAGTCATAATTAGATTGAACAACTGATTCATATAATATCAGAAATAAGAGTTGCCAAAACATAACACAAATGTTGCCAAACAAAAATAACTGGCAAGCCAGCTACTCTGACTTGACGGGAATTACAAAGTTTGATCTAAAGAAACTCCACTTCCCACCAACATATTTATCTATTTCACTTTTTTTTCTTTCTTTCTTTCTTTTTTTAATTTTTCTTACTCACTCTGTTTTTGGAACAGCTTTTCTCAGCCAGAAGAAATCAGTCTGTGCTAAATACTTTCGGGTTTGCAGGACGTTGCCGAAGTAGTCAGATTCTGAAAACTTGATCTGAATAAAACAAACCACAACCATCACTGTTCTAAGTGCAGATAAAAGATGGCTCTGAAAAAAAAGACTTCAGCGCACAAATGAGCGTGCAGCGGAGACGCTGCACTCCTCACATCATCTCTCAGCCATCACCAGTTAACCCAGTCTTCACAAAGCCATGAAATTTAATCTCAGTGATTTTCTTTTAAAATCAAAAGCCTAAAAATCAATATGGTCATTTCTGGATGACAGTAAAAAACGAGAAGCTGCGGTAATTTACAATGCATTTCATTTGCTTTATAACTGAAAAATCTACCTTAGCCTTTACAGAACATATTATCTTAGGTTTGAAATTTCTTCGCCCACATGAGTCCTTGATCTTTTCTAAAAACGTGTACTTTATTTATTTGTCACATAGGTTCTTCTAATAACATTCAGTTTATTCAGCTGAAACCTCGTTTAGTTCACAGATGATGATTTAGTCAAATGTTAAAATCTAATTTACTGTCATCAGTATTTGTTCATGAAGGAAAAAAAAATGAAAGTGATTCAGACTTATTTTCTACCCTAAGCACAATGGAGTCAGTAGAATAGTTTGATCATTAATTGAAATTATCTATCAACGGTCAAAAAATGCTCTGGTCACTGAAGATTCATGAAATTACAGAGGCAAAGCATAGATTATAGCTCGCGTGGACAAAAAGGAAGTTGATGGCTCACAACAATGTTGCCTATTAAAATAGGGAGAAAGACATAATTGATTCTTGAGTTCCTTTTCTTTTTTTTGGAAGGAGAATGGCAGACAGTTTTAATTCTATAGGCACTCTATCTACAAAAGTAGCAGTACTTAACCTAAATATTGTAAATAATATCCATGTAACAGTAAAAGCAGTGGTTTGTAGTGATCCCTAATGCTCTGGTTTTAAAATATACTACTGTGGCAAATAAAATAAGAAAAATACACATTTGAATAAGCAAATAACCAAGAGCAATCATATTCTTATTAGCTGTAATATTTTTGTAAATTTAAGCTATGATACTCTTTTAAAAGCAAAAATTAAAATATGGCAAATGAAGGTATATGAGACCCACAGGCATCACATTACAGATATGAATGAATATACACAACCTGACAGTTACAGACTTGACAGCAGCCTATTCGTTGGCCAGTGTCTAGCTCAGGTTTATCTCTTCCCTAACATATCATGGGTACTCATTTTGTCTGCAGAGTAACTTCTGTTAATGACTCATCTTAGCAATCTTTCCAGGGGACCAGGCCAAAATATAAAGAAAAGAATAAAATAACTAATGGCACAGAAAGAAAGGCAGGAATGAAGGTATCAATTCCTGGCATCTTTGGTGTTCTACCTGGCCAACAAGTTACAGAGATAAGACTTCAAACTGTCCCTCCCTCACTCCTCTTAGGGGAGGTGGCTGATGAATAAATCGTGATATAATCACATAATGGAAAACCACACAGAAGTCTAAACAAATGGTCTGTATGTGTGAACATGAAATAATCTCAAAAGCAATGCTGAGTAAATAAGACAAGTTGTATGTATCAGAGAATTTAAAATTTTAAAACTTATAAAACAATACTACATGCTGTTTATGGGCACATACCTATGCAGCAGAAGCATAAAGAAATGCATGGGAATGAGAAACACTGAATTCAGGAGAGCGTATCTAGGGAAGGAGATAGGCAGGGAAGAAGGACATTAGGTCAAGGAGGACTACACAAAGAATTTCCAATGTAACTGCTTTATTCATTTAAAATGTGTGTGTACATGCATACAGCTAATATGGCAATATGTTTAATATTTGTTAAAGCTAGAGGTGTTCAAAATACGATTTTACATACTTTTCTGATGTTTGACATGCTCCACAATAAAAAGAAATCTTACAATCGATTGTATTTTAGATAGATGTTTATACTCAGCCTCAGAAGAAACAGAGTAAGCTCCTTGTTTTAAGAAGCAACCCTAACTAGCGATTCTAATGCGTTCCCGGATCACACAGTTTAAAGATGTGTCCAGTGTGCAACCTTTTTTCAGCTTTTGTTCCGAAGACAGCTCTGCCAGAACTTTCAGAATATGATTGTAACTGACAGAAAATTCAGATACGTTCTTGGGTTCAGAGCGTGCCCCGGAAAATTCTCCCAAAGGAATTCCCTTCAAAAATATTAACTTTTTTTTAGACGCAGACGTGGAGAATGGACTTGAGGACACAGGGAGGTTTAAGTGTAAGCTGGGACGAAGTGAGAGAGTGACATGGACATATATACACTACCAAACGTAAAATAGATAGCTAGTGGGAAGCAGCCGCATAGCACAGGGAGATCAGCTCGGTGCTTTGTGACCACCTAGAGGGGTGGGATAGGGAGGGTGGGAGGGAGATGCAAGAGGGAGGAGATATGGGGATATCTGTATACGTATAGCTGATTCACTTTGTTATACAGCAGAGACTAACACTCCGTTGTAAAGCAATTATACTCCAAAAAAGATGTTAAAAAAATATTAACTTTTTTTGTACTATCAATGGGGTCAGTTGTTACTTTCAGAAGAGTCTGCTAATAGTGGTGCTTTCCTGTTCCATTCGAAAACAAAAACTTGACATTCGGGTTGTTCTACAGACATTAAATGGAAAACCACCCAAAAATTTCCTAAAGAAGAAGAGTTCCAAGTCTAAAAATACTTTACATAAATATGGTCCTACCATAGCCATGAAAATGGTCATGGGGAGCAAAACTCAGAGGCAAGTGATTACAAATTTGCCAACATCTTACCTATGTTTAGAAGGATAAATTTTAAATTGTTTTAATTATTAAACTGAGCATATTTTCTATTTCTTAGCCTGGTTCAGTTAATCTATTTCATTTATTTAAGGGACATCACAGGTAACAGGGGACAATTTTTACTTTTTCCTGTAAGACAGGTTAAGTGTTTGGGAGTAAGGAAGGGCCAACCGCTGTTATTCCCATATGACAGATGGGAAACAACGATGGAGAGATTATGGAACCTGGCCAAGTCACACAGTCCAAATCATTAGGCTCCTACTTCAGTGTTATTTTCATTGGTCCTAATAAGAAAACTGGTGATTCAACAAAGAGAGTGCAAGGAAGGAGGAGGAGAAGGTAAGAATTACGAGTGGGAGGAGAAGCAGTGATTAAATAAATCAAGGTACAGTTTACTTAATATCAGACAGCTGTTAAAATAATGGTAATGAAGGCTATGGAGGACAAGGACAAAACAATATGTTAACTGTAAAGGTCAGTATACAAAATTATATATGAGCATCAATTACAGCTATACAAAAATAGAAAGATAAAATTATACACTAAAACAGAAGTACATACTATTATGTTCAAGTACCAACATTCAGGGACTTTTTCATTCCTTTTCTCTCTTTTTCAAATTTTCCACCATGTGATAATACTTTGATAATTTCAAATATTTCAATAGGGCCTTGAGTGAGAAAAAACTATGAAACCTAGCAACCATTGGGAAAGTTCTGCTTGTTGTAGAGATAGCAACAAGAATGAATGTGCATGAATATTTTAGAACCACTTGTAATCTTCAAAAAAAAATGTTTAAACTGTGAAAGCGACAATAATTGGCTCAAAAGTCTCTTGTCCTTTCAGTTACTGGTGAAAATCTAGGTCAAGTTGATAATGACTTTCAATCAACTCCGCCTCCTGACTTTTCAATTGAGTGACCTTTGGGGAATTAATTGGGGCTCCCATGTCATTTCCTAAGAATAGCTGTCCAGATCATAAAATTTAGGGGAATCTGACTTTCTCTTTGTGGAAATCCTATCCTAGATGCCTAGCACAAACGCAACAGACTAAATGGAAGAATAAAGCTATTACCCTCCCCAAAGGTGAGGAACACATAATAAGGGCAGAACAAGGAAATGTGTTCAGCTTCTCTGTAGGACCAGTAAATACAAGTTGATAAGATACTACATAAGCCAATAGGAAGTATAGATTCTAGCACACTTTTTAAGCTAAATCCACTTAAACATACTCAGCGATATATCCAAATACCTCTAAGAAAGATTTTATTTTAGGCACCCAAAGAACTCTGAATACTTAATGTAATCCAGACTTTAGAATTATGTTTTCCCTTATTTAAATAGCAAAGTCGGAGTTCCCTGGTGGCGCAGTGGTTGGGAGTCTGCCTGCCAGTGCGGGGGAGGGGGGCGTTCCGGGCCTGGTCCAGGAGGATCTCACGTGCGGAGATCCTCACGCGCAGAGGAGCTGAGCCCATGCACCACAACTACTGAGCCTGCGCTCTAGAGCCCGTGAGCCACAGCTACTGAGGGCCGCTCGCCTGGAGCTCGTGCTCTGCAACAAGTGACACTGCCACGGCGAGAGGCCAGCGCACCTCAACGAACAGTCGCTGGCTACAACTGGAGGGGCCCCGCGCGCGGCGGCGAAGACCCAACGCAGCCAAAAATTAAAACAAAAAAAGTATTTAAATAAAATAAATATATAAATAGCAAAGTAATACACAAGATTGCTGTGTTTAGATGGCTTCGCCGTAAGTAGTATGTATGTATACATATATACACACCTACATACGGAGTGGTGTTCAAACTGTTTAACAACCTAAGTATACAGAACACTGTGGAAGACACAGCTCCCCCAGGCATTCACATAAGGGTGACTCTGAGGGAGTACCAACTGGCACCAACCAGGAACCAGATGAGACCAGGTGCCCTGCTGCCACCACCGGGGGTAAGCGGAGGTCTTGGTCTGCTGCGGCCAGTGGAACATGAAGATGGGACTTCGTGTCCCACCTTCGTGTGCGGGAGTTACGGAGGACTGGCTAGAAGGCCGGTGGGCATCAGTGCACCTCCCTCCAGTGCCCACTCTTGCTCTCCATGGTCATGGGGGGCCAGAGATCACTTGAGAGAACTGGCGGCAATGTTTCATTTTGTTTTTACCAAGTAGTACAGAATTATTTCAGTATTTTAACACCCTGTTTTTCTGGAGCATTCCACCTAACTATCACCTCACTCTTGCACAGTGGCAGCAGCACTCTCTGTCATTTATGCGGACAAACAACATAAACACACATAAACACACAAGTGTTCCACGAGCAAGAGCAGACCAAGACCCGCCCCAAAGAATATTATGTGGGTTCACACATTATCTACATATCTCCATGTGCATATTTATGTTGATGTATGTATCACTCACCAGAAACATTGATCTTTTCTGAAAAATTACCCACATCCAGTTCTCCTAAGTAAATGGAGGCCAGGTGTGATTCCGACTTTAGCTCCTACTGCAATTTTCCATTGGTTTTGGCAATGAGTGACGTGCCTAATGGGGTCAAGTATTTACCTACTGTCTCTCACATACATGCCCGCCCTTGTACTCCGTTCTATAATATAATGCTAGGCTGTGAATCTGAAAACCATGTTTCCCAGGCTCCACTGCGGTCGGCTTCCTGCCAATAGGAGGCACTGGCGGAAATCAGCAGGTGGCAGGAGGGGAAAGGATGCTGTATTTTTTCTCTTTCATTCCCTCTCTCTCCTCTTTCTTCTTCTGACAATGACTCTGGAAGAATCGTCAGTCCCTGTTCCACAGCCCCAGCTCCGCTCTGGAGTGGCAGTTCCTCATCTGCTCTCGAAAGCAATGGTACCACCACCTCCTCCCTTTTGTGTCCCTAGACACAGGGGTGGTAACTGCTTCCTAAAAAAGTTATTAATCTCTGCTTTACCTCGCCTTCCTGATTTTTGCCTCCCAACCTATTTCCTGTATTATATCTCCTCTCTTTGAAATACCTGATGCGGTTTGGTTTTCCTGGCTGATACAGAAATCTTCCCAAAATTGGTATCAACTCACTCTTGCATCTGTCTCCATCAAACAAAGAGCAGTGAAGGTACACCTTAAAAGGTTTGTCTGAACGTGGACTGATGCCTATCTTTTTAGGCTAACTAATAGGCTTTCCTGCATGCTACTGGGGGCTCAGATAAAGGGCACATCCTTTTTCTTGTTCTTTTCAAAGACTACAGAAAGACTGTTGTGTTCAGCAATATTTTGCTGGTTATCTCAGTTTACCCTGTCATCCTAAGAGAAAAAAAATTTTTTTTCTAATTCTTTGTATCTGCCTCTTAAGTTCTTTTCCATTTGCTCTTATCTCCATAAGAGCCCAACTTGAGTTTTCAGCCTTTCCCTTGACCTTCATCTAATCCATTCCCCAATCTCTATCCTCTTTCCTTTTGTGTTTGTACCTGATGAATCACACCTTCACTTGCATCCAATAAAGTAAGCTGTTTTTCATTTGTAACAGCCTGTCATGCTCAGAGCTTGTATTACCAGAAATTTCTCAGAAGCCCAACAGTAGTCCTTATCTACATATTCCTCAAAACTGAAAACACACTCCCCGTGTGTATCAGCAACACTTTAGTCCTTTTGCTATTAACCTCGGTGACACTATTACTGTCACAACAAGCATCCTGTACCTATTTTCCGGTTGGGTTTTATTCATTTTCTCTATCGGTTTCTGATCATGAATGTACTTTTACTTCATGTATTTGGAGTTTTTTCACTGTCTGTCTTTTTTAAGCTGTTAGAAACTCTTGGGTGTAATTGTGTCTGCTTCGGCAATGAGTTGGGTGAAAGCCATTTCTTCACAAAAGTACTTAAAAATTTTGGTATATAATGGCTTCAGTTCAGGCCCTGGAGACATGAGGAAATACACCTAACACTGCATCCTGTTCGGCGTCTGGTTTCTTTTCACAAAAGATACTACATTTATTGAATCCTTAAATTGGGGGCATTCACTTTAAACAGCAGCAGACTGCCAACAAAACTTGATCAACTAAACACCGTGAGTGAGCCCTGAATGCTATCTTATTTGATTAAGGCCTGAGACTGTTCCATCTGTATAGCCTCTTAAATCAATTTCAGGCACATGGATAGTGCATGTGTTCATTTCCAAACCAAAATAATTTACTATCATAAGTCAAAAATTGAAGAAGCCATAACTAATACTTAACAGTGTGCTTACTCTGTGCCAGGGTCAGTTCTACATACTTTAAGTATGTTAACTTATCTGATCCTCATAGCAGCCCTATAAGGGAGGGATTATTACTATCTCCATTTTGATATGAAGAAACTGAGGCACAGAGAGGTGGCATAACCTACCCTAGGTTGCACAGCTAGGAAATGGCAGAATGGGGATTTAATTCCAGACACTTTGATTCCAGGGTCCATGTTCATAACCACTACACCAAACTGCCTCTCAAATTCTCACCCGCATTCTTCAAGTATCTGCCAATCACATGTAATTATCCAGGTTCTACTGCTGAGGTACTTTGTGCCCTGGTGATGCCCTTCTTAGCAGCAATAGCACTCATACTGATGAACAAAGTTATAGCTATCATTTATGGGGAGACGACTTATGTGCCACACATTATGCTAGGTGCTTTTACATTTATATAATCTCATTTAATCTTCTCAAAAATACTAAGACTTGGTTATTATTATCTCCAGTATCCAGATAATCAAAGGAATGCTAACTGAAGTTAAATAACCTGCAGAAGATCAAACAACTAGCAAGTTGAAGAGGCAGAATCACTTCTTCGTCACCTAACAGTATGACCTCCCTTCTCTTCACTCATCCCATCCCAACCAGCTCTGGGAAAGCAGTTCCCACCCACTCTTCACCTCACTCCTCTGTTCCTCCAGCAGAGCTGCCTGACAAGAACCCTGCAAAACCCCTTCTCTGATTACAAGTAGAGCTTCCTGGGCCCAGATTTCAGTCCTGGCTCTGACGCTTGGCATGGCACTGAGGAAATCACCTAACTTCTTTGAGTCCCTATGTCCTTTTCTGCGAGATGGGGATAAACACCATCTATTTCACAGGATCAGTGTGGGGCTTAAAAGATAATGTACATGAACGTGGCAAATGTGTCAGTATCTTTAATTATCATGCTAATAGTGAGATTTTTTCAGGATCAAAACAATGTATAATAAGATGGGCTGTCTGAGCTTTGGGATACTGTGAAGCACAACTATTTTCCTCCACAGCAACTGGATCAATACTTTGGAAGGCTATATCTTGGAGCCCAACTGAGAAACTTTCTAATTAATGCTTTCACTCACTTTTGAATAATCTTATAAAATTCCAATGTTCATCTATAAAGCTAGGATTGCTTACAGATATGCAACTTATTAAATCACAGTTTCAGGAAAGAGCTATACCTCAGAACCACTGTTATTCAGTGAATTCCAAAAAACTACTTTTTCCAGGAAATCTAGTGAATGATAAAAACAGGGGTTTTTGTGAGGAAGAAAAGTTCTTTACCAGAACTATCTGTAGGAAGGAAAATAACAGTGGTTATGATTAGAAAGGCCTGTAATGAATGTATCTACTGGAAAATATATGTCCCAAAATACTGCAATAAAAAAGAATTACTATTCCTCCATCAGTAACTTACTGCAAATATACAATCCAACTCACAATAAATTATAGAGTCATATGTATATGCACTTAGTTTGCCAAAACACTCATAAAGTTTAATGAAGTTAACTTCCAACAGGCAAGATTTATTACTGGTCATTTAATATGAATGAAGCACATAAAGACTGTTTAACAACAAACATCACACATTCACCATTAGAACATGCTCACTAATTGTAAAATACTCAATTTGCTTAATTCTTTCCTTTATGATCAAAGTAGACCAAATCCAAGTCCATTTGCTTTATGGTACCCACTCAGCTACACATTCTTTCTGACACTTCCTTTATTTTGAATCTGCTCTACATCTTGTGATATGCCTGACATAATGAGGCTGATATCTAGCCAAGGAATGAATCAAAAGTTGGTGCTTTTTGGCACCACCAGATTTAGCTGCCTGGACTTGGGTTAGCTGAAAGGCCGAGGCCAGTAAAACTTGCCTGAAAAAAAATACAGTAAATTTAGCACTTACTGCCTTGAGGTCTTCATTAACATGAGTATCATTCATTATAAATTCAGGATAGCCAACTTTTGCCAAAACAGCTCTTGCCTATAAAAAGGAAAAAGAAAAATGATGTCAGAGTTTCAGCACTTAAGTCATTAATAATCAAAGGACACAGGAATGCAGCCTTCATCTGAAAACTCCGTTTACTGAATATCTACTATATGTAACCGACTGTGAAGGGCAAAAAAAAATCTAAGTGAGTCCCTGCCCTCAGCATACTAAAAGCACAGTGAATGTAGCAAATAAGTATATAATACAAGATAAATAAAGGTTTAGATATAGACAATATTGTCTATAAATAATTTTATTTATAGACAATATTGTTATCAAAGTCCATAGCAGAGATTATTTTCTCATGGGGAAAATGCTTAATGGAGAAGGTGACCAAACTGAGTCTTAGAGAATGGATGGGATTTCAAAATGCAGAGCTGAGAGGAAGGACATTCCAGGAGAGCAAACAGCAGGGGCAAAGTCAGGGAGATGAAAAACAAAGAGCACATCAGAGAGATGGTGAGTAGTTTCCTGTAGCTGGAGAAGAAAGCACAAGGGGTGGACACAGAAAACAATGCAAGAAAGCCAGCTTTGGCCACATCACAGGGATTCCTGAATGCCATGCTAAGAGTCTATATTTTCTTTTACAGACAAGAGAGAACTAAATATTTTTAGCAGGAATAAAATGAGATGAGTCACCCTCCAGCTAAATTATCTGTGCAACTCCGTGAATGATGGCCAGGATACCAGAAAAATTGGAGGTAGGGAGTCCAGACTACTTTAAGATGCATCACAACCATCCTTTTGATAGACATACTACTTATTCCCTGTTTTACAGTTTATAGGCAATGGATAAAGGAAAAATAGGCACATACAAGGAGCCTCCACAGCAGGGACTGGCAAACTATGGCCTATGAGCCAAATCTACTCTCTGCCCCGGCTCCCAACCCCAAATCTGTTTCTATAAATAAAGTTTCATTGGAACACAGCCACGCCCATTCATTTACATGTAATCTATGGCTGCTTTTGCACTACAACAGCAGAGTTAAATAGTTGGGACAGAAACCCTTTGGCTCACAAAGCCTCAAATATTTACTCTCTAGCACTTTAAAGAAAAGGTTTGCCAACCCTTGCTCTCAAGAAACTTTGTCTCTCTCCTCTCCCCAGATTCAGGGTTTCACAAAAACAAAAGAACAGCTTACTCAAAGAGTAAGCACAGTGTCAGGCCTCTGCCCAGATCCCCTGGGATCCCTTTTATCACCTCAGCATATCCCTCCCCAGCATCTGTGTTATTTTTCCTTTCTAATGGCCAGCACCTGAGACTGAAGGCCTGCCCTAGGGGTACTAGGACACCTTGCCTGCACTCAAAACAGTTTCCTCCTGGGAGTTTATCTGCCGTGGGCCCCTTCTCCACTGCCATCCCAGCAGCCCTCAGCCAATGACTGCCTGTAGCAGGAATGCGAAAGTCCAGCTCCTTTGCTTCAATTCAGGACACAATGTGAGGTATAATTTGCCCTCTGGAGATCCCCACAGGATCAGGCTATCTGAGACTTCCCCTGAAATGGCACCCTGGTCCGTCTCTCACCCTTCCCAGTCCGGCTTCCCTCATTCCCTCGCTGGTTTCTCCTGGGAGCACTTGCTGAATAAATCATACATCGTCTGCGCACAAATCCTCGTCTCCAGCTCTGCCTCAAGCAGTCCCAACAGAAGACACCAGGCAACCCCAAACACATCGGTTTTATTCCAGCAAAGCAAAAACCAGTGACCTTTGTACACTGCTCTTAGTAATGAGTTTTTTCCTCAGTCCCTTCCAATTTTCCTCACTCAAGAAATAAATAGGATAAGATAGTATGTTTTCCTTATCTGCCCTGAGATAATTCAAATATTAAATATCAGCAGAAACTTGAAACTCAAGACTCAGAGAGGATTTTACAAGTGCCGCAGGACACAGTCATAATGGGTTTTGCTGTTCCAGAGCCTCAAATATAGCACAGATCAAATTTTGCCTTCAAAACCCTGTGAGTTACACTGAAAGCCTGATATGACCCAAAGAGCGGATAACCAGAGGTTACAACTCGCCCCCAACACCAAACAATACATCATATGTCTACAGGTTACCTCGTTCCGAGATTGTTTTGTTACTTCCCTCGTATTTAATTCTTCACTATACTTAGCTCGCCACAAGTCATATACATAATAACTATAACAAAGAGCTCCAGATAGTCTCAAAAAAAAGAAAGAAATATACAAGTTGAGTCATCCACAATTGTTTTCTGAACCCTGGTCTTTCCGGAGCATGCTGGTGAATCATGGATTGTTTTTCAAACCTCACACTCTGGGACCCCCACTGCACTATAGAGCTGCACAGAGTATATTACCTTCTGCACTGTATATGCAGGTCACTGAATCCTTTTTTATTATTTACTTAGCAACACCATGACTTGAAGAGAGCCAGAATGATGATACAAAGAATCTCTATTCATCTAAGAACACAAAGATAAATAATACTAGTAGCAACACTGCCAACATCTGAAAAGAATACTCTCCTTCCCCAAAAATGTGCTGTGTTGTTATGCCTCTATTCAAACCCAAATGCTCCTTCTGCCAGACAGTCTGTTGTCACTTCCACATCATCCCACCCCACCACGTTCTACATTCTTCCCTGAGAAGCCTCAGAACTACATCTCCCAAAACCCCATGGGACATGACTGCAGGTTAGACTCTGTGAATGAGAAGCACTCATAGGAGACCGGAAAAGTAGCGGAGGAGACACTATTTATCCACTCGCTGCTGGTAGCTATGGGCAGGCACATGGGCATCTGCAGACAGCAGATAAAGAGCTTTGCCAGCAGCTTCCAAGCATTCTCCTGAGAAGAGCCCTTTCGTGTGCGGGCAGCAGAGACCACTGGCAGGCTCTGTGCCCTTCACTCCCCAGCCCTCCTGATGACTGCATAAGCCTCCAAATCCCCATATTAAACATCTTTCCGCTTGACACACTTAGAAGGGCACCCATTTTCCTGAATAAACTCTGATATACCCTTTAAAGCAAATAATGATCACATCACTTTTTAATTTTTTCAGAATGGAAGAAATGAAGCACCAATAGCTTGATGGCTTGTGAAGGGAAAAGCATTAGTGAAGCAGGCCTGAAATCAATTACTCCATGGGTTATAAGGACAAGAAGGAAAGGCAAGTTCCACTGCAAACACTGAGAGAACAGTGGGATAAATAAAAAACAGACTGCATGTTATATCCTGCAAGAAATATTTCCCAGTCTGCTTATGGCTGATCAAAAACTCCAGAGTCTTCCATAACCAGTGCATGCATTTCTATCCCTTATTCACACAGACCTTCAGAAAGGGCTGCACATGACAACTGGACCTTCTTCCTCAATAAAGGAGGCTCAAATGATCTTTACTACCTGTGTGACCCTGAGCAAAGTACTTAACTTTTCTGAAGCAAATACTGCCTATTATATATCCAATATCCACATTCCTTTCCCTTGCTTACTATCAGACCCCAGTTCTTCTCAGGATGACAATGGACCCAACAAAAAACAGCTGCATCACCCAACTTCCTTTGCAGTTACAGTTGGCTACGGGATGAGATTTTGGCCAATGACACATAACCAAAAGTCCTTGTTGCACTCCCAGGAATCTGTTTTAAAAGACGAAGACTCAGCTGGCATGTGCCCTCTGCCTGCAGTCCACAGTTTCTCAACCTTAGCAATACTGACATTTGGGGCCAGGTAATTCTTATTGTGGGAGCTGTCCTGTAGACTGTAGGATGTTTAGAAGCATCTTTGGTTTCTACATACTAGATGCCACTAGCAACACCACCTCACAACTCGTGACAACCAAATGTCTTCAGACATTGCCAAATGTCCCCTAGGGGCAAAACTGCCTGCTGGGTAAGAACCACTGCTTTAGCCTTTCCTCTTCCTCCTTCCTGCAATGCTGATGCAATGGCAGAGATAGGGCAGCCATCTTGTAATCACAGGGTAACAAACAAGAGGAAGAAATTGACATGCTAAAGAGGGTGGAATGAAGAGTTGGTGCCATCTGAAGCCCACCATATCAGGCATGAACTGCCTCCCTTCCCCCTCTATGACATGAGGAAAATAAAGTCCTATTTGTCTGAGGCATTATATATAATGTTTTCTACTAGCTGCAGCTGAATGTAATCCTAACATGATCTCCTTTTCATCAGATATAGCCTGAGAAAAAAAAATAGTACCTATACTTCATTGGTTTGTCTGCAAGGATTCACGAAGACATTGCACACAAAGCACTTTTTTATGCCTTGGTCCAGAGTACATGATGAATAAATGTTGGCTGTAGATTATACAGAGAAAGTAGAAACATGACTTCTTCCAAGGATCTGGAGTAACACTGTTCTGTACCTATTTTGATGGTCTTTTAGGGGAACCCAGGCCAGATTACATCCTTAACCAAATACCTGAACTCCCCTGGGGAATAATGTTGCTCTTTTTAGTCACAGGTCAAGTTTCAGGGGGCCACACAACGTAGTGAGAGAGGAAGGTTGTTGAAGCAACCCTGTGATCAATGGGGAGACAGATGTGCCCATGAGACGCTTGGAGCATGGTGGAAGATTTCCTGAGCAAAGCCAGACTCTAAGCATGAGCCAGGAGAATCCAGGCTATTCAAATCCCCCCAAAATTCTGAGGACTCTTCTGAGGGCCACTATTTGCACACCTCAGAAAATGGACACAAGAAACACTATGAAAGCTGATCTTAGCAAAGATCAAAGGTTGCCTTTAGCATTCACCATCTTGGTTTCTGTTTTCCCTTCCTTTCTCTTGCCTGTATCCATTCCTCCCAGTACCTAGCAGGCCCTGTGTGTTCATACCACTTGCTCTCTGATCATACCCAAAATTGGCCTTTCCTTGGCAATGCACTGTGCCCCAAAGTCATCTTCCCCTTCCCTCCTCATCCATCAAAACTGTTACTCCCTCATGGCAGCTAACCTATTAGCTGTCATTGGGGCCTCAAACTAATTTATAAGATGTGAGTGACTAATAGCAATCTAATGTATTAACTCTGGAGAAGTATCTGTATTTAAAAGAGTAGTTCATTAACCAAAGGGATAAATCAAATTATAAGGGAGGTTTCTGTAGCTATCAGAACCTTCTTTCTGATACTACTCAAATCAAGCTAATGGCCTATTCCACTTAATCCCCAATGTGTTCCCCACACGGAATACAGTGCCGGGCATATAGCAAGTGATCAATGCTCAATAAATATTGATTCATGTAATGAGTAATTTAGTTGATAAACCCATTCTGATCAATGTCAAGAATAGTATCAGAAAATATAAAAGGTTACAGTCTAACACATGACCAAGAACATCATTCATTGCTGCTCCCGTCAAGGTACATTTCCATATAAACTGATCTTACCAAAAGAGATAAAATGAGGGAAAAAAGAGAGACTTTCTGAGAACCTAGGGAACTTTCTGGAAAATGGAGCAATGTTTAAAATCCATTGGGAGGGGCTTCCCTGGTGGTGCAGTGGTTGAGAGTCCACCTGCCGATGCAGGGGACACGGGTTCGTGTCCCCGTCCGGGAGGATCCCACATGCCGTGGAGCGGCTGGGCCCGTGGGCCATGGCCGCTGAGCCTGCGCGTCTGGAGCCTGTGCTCCTCAATGGGAGAGGACACAACAGTGAGAGACCCGCGTACCGCAAAACAAAACAACAACAACAAAAATCCATTGGGACTGGGGCTTCCCCGGTGGTCCAGGGGTTAAGAATCCGTGTTCGAATGCAGGGGACACGGGTTCGATTCCTGGTCAGGGAAGTAAGATCCCACATGCTACGAGGCAACTAAGCCTGAGAGCCGCACTTACCGAGCCTGCACACTACAACTAGAGAGGCAACGGGCCTCAACTACAGAGGCAAAGCGCTCTAGAGCCCGCAGGCCACAACTAGAGAGAAGCCCACGCTCCGCAACAAAAAGATCCCACATGCTACAACTAAGATTCGACACAGCCAAAATAAATAAATAATAAATGAATAAATAAATAAAATTTGTTTTAAAAATCCATTAGGACTGACTTTTTTTTTCTTTGCTGTGTTGGGTCTTCACCACTGCGCACGGGCTTTCTCCAGTTGCGGCGAGCAGGGGCTACTCTTCGTTGCAGTGGGCGGGCTTCTCATCGCGGTGGTTTCTCTTGCCATAGAGCACAGGCTCTAGGCGCCCGGGCTTCAGTAGTTGCAGCACGCGGGCTCAGTAGTTGTGGCACGTGGGCCCTAGAGCACATGGGTTTCAGCAGTTGTGGCGCGCAGGCTCGGTAGTCGTGGCTCACGGGCTCTAGAGCACAGGCTCAGTAGCTGTGACACACAGCCTTCGTTGCTCCACAGCACGTGGGATCTTCCCAGACCAGGTAGCAAACCCATGTCTCCTGCATTGGCAGGCGGATTCTTAACCACTGCACCTCCAGGGAAGTCCTGGGACTGACGTGACAGCAACCAAAACTGTGTTTTTTAATATAAGCTGTATTTCAATCAAACAACAAATACTTATTGAGAATGCCGTTGAGGCTCAGGACTCTCCTCAGTGCTAAAGAAATATAAAAATATATAAGACGATCCATGGCCTCACTGTATTTATAGTAAAAGACTGAAGAAAAACATTCTATGACAACTTGCCATAATCGCTATTACAAAGTATGAGCAGTTTTTTAATTATCTGAACCTCTCTGTTCCTCAGTTTCCTCATCTGTAAAATGTGGATAAAATTACTTCTAATACCAATGCAGTGAAATAGAGAGTTGAAAGAAGTATTTGGATAACAAAGGAATTGGGAAAGGATAATTTGGATTACCTAGATCAGGGGTTAATAACCTTTTTCTGTAAAGGGCCAGATGGTAAATATTTTCAGCTTTGCAGGCCATATGGTCTCTGTCACAACTATTCAACTCTGCATTGTACCTGGGAGAGCAGCTGTGGACACCACGTAAATGAATGACTGTGGCTGTATGCCAATAAAACTTTATTTACAGACACTACTGAGATTTGAATCGCATATCACTTTTATGTAACATGATATATTCCTCTTCTTTTGACTTTTCAAAACAATTTTAAGAGGTAAAATCCTTGCTTAGCTTGGGGGCCATACAAAAACAGGCAGCATGCTAAATATGGCTCAAGAGCCACACTTTCCTGGGCTGACACATAATTCACTGAGGGTAGGTTGTTCATTGAGTTGCCTCCATTAATGGCACAGGGTCTAGTACACAGTAAGTGCTCAACAGTGCTTGCTAAAGTGATCCACGCTGAACAGGGTGGGGTGTGTGCGTGTGTGTGCATGGCTCAGCTAGTAAGTTTTATATTTGTTTTTATTTTGCTCTTTGCTATTACTAACATGTACATGCAACAAATCTTAGTCACTTGGGGGTTTATTCCTTGCCCTAAAGTCTTAGGGCTAGAACTTTAAAATCACAATTAATTTCTGTGGAGACAACAGACAGTTCATGAAGTAAAGATCATTACTTTGAGAGAGAAAAACTATCACAAATGAACTACAAAAACAAGGAACACTGAAAACTTAAAACACAACATGATTTAAACTCTCAAGTCACCTCTCCTTCCCAGAATTTTCCACAAGGTACACTACAACTTGATAGTGCTGGTGGGAAGAACAGAACCAAACATAATTCTGCTTTATTTGCCTGTGAGCGCTGAAACAACATGTAATTTTTACACAAATGACCAAACTAATTTAAAGATTGGTTAGCTTGACTGCTTTATCCTAAATTTTCAAAGCCACTTAATATTAAGCTGATCGGCAGAAATCAAGACAGAAAGCTCATTTGTTTTAATCCCCACTGACCTGGCAATTTAGGAGAGTCAGGAAAATTCTCAAATGTCTTGCATGTACTACATCAAAAGCATCACTTTAAACACTTAATTAAACAGCTTTGTGTTTCCTCTACATAGTTAAGTCGCTTAGCATATTTTTTCTCTTTTATTAATTTAACTAACTTAAGAAAAAAATGGAACAATTGATGATCAACTGCCCTTTTACAAACAATTTATAGCACAACTTTCTTAACGCTTGCAACAGCTGTGAAAGCGTCAGTCAGGCTTCACCACACCAAGGTCTCGTTTTCTCTCATGAGTTCTACAATAACTATTAAACATCAATCAAAATTCTGAGCTTTAAGCATCGGAAGGTTCAGGAAACTGTACATCAATTACACTATCCCTCAAAACAGTAGCAATTTCCATAATGCCAAAAAAATGATTGACTAGTGTAGATGTCCTGGCTGAAGATATTATCCTAAGCACAGCTAATGGTATTAATGAAAATTAGGCTGGAGAACAGGCTTTAATATCCTTTGGGGCTTTCTGAATTCCACAAATAATAACAATGCAGTTATCTGACAAATCAAATTTCACCTTCTTGACAAGAATGGCAATGATTTATCATGAGTCTTCAAAAACTTTAATTCTGCAAATTGCTTTCGGGTGTGGTTCACAGGCTCATGCATCATGCTGGGGGGAGAATAGATAAGCGCCCCCCATGAATCACAGAGGGGTGGGGGGGCCGGTACGCGGGCCTCTCACTGTTGTGGCCTCTCTCGTTGCAGAGTACAGGCTCCAGACGCGCAGGCTCAGCGGCCATGGCTCACGGGCCCAGCCGCTCTGCGGCATGTGGGATCTTCCCGGACCAGGGCACGAACCCGTGTCCCCTGCATCGGCAGGCGGACTCTCAACCACTGCGCCACCAGGGAAGCCCAATCACAGAGCTTTTAAAGTGCAAGTCATAGTTCTGATTTTGCAAAAGCTGGAAGACAGGAATGCTCAGATTTCAGGTCTTCCACCCTTAACCCTTCCTGAATAATGTCCCAGTGTAGCCGACAATCCCCATTTCTCTCTGACATGGACAACATTCTAAGAAGGTATGTTCCAAATTATAAAGCAACTCCATCCATCCATCTTCTCCCTTGAAAATACCTACGTCAGGACTTTCCTGGTGGTGCAGTGGTTGGGAATCTGCCTGCCAATGCAGGGGACACAGGTTCGAGCCCTGGTCCGGGAGGATCCCACATGCCGTGGAGCAACTAAGCCTGTGAGCCACAACTACTGAGCCTGCGCTCTAGAGCCCGCGAGCCACAACTACTGAAGCCCGTGTGCCTAGAGCCCGTGCTCCGCAACAAGAGAAGCCACCACAACGAGAAGCCCGTGCACCGCAATGAAGAGTAGCCCCTGCTCGCTGCAACTAGAGAAAGCCTGGGCGCAGCAACGAAGACCCAATGCAGTCAAAAAATTAATTTTTAAAAAAAAATAAAATACCATCTCCATCTATCTTGAAGGTGGGCAGTTTTTCCAGTCCAAAAAAGGAAAGTACTCTGGTATAGGTAAATCATAATTTAGCCACACCGGCACTAAACAGTTTCCTGGTATCATTGTGATAGTCCTCTCACTTGGGTGAGCCCTGCACCCAACAGTTTTTAAAAAAAGAACATTTGGGTTTTCTTTGAACATAGATGGAGCAGGGAGTAACAACAGAGTTAAGAACCCTAAACCATCCTATGATTACTCCATAAAACAACACATCTCTCTGATGGTAGGGGCATTACCTTAAAAATAGTGGCAACTCTCACATATCCCCTTTGAAGCTGAATAGGAGAGTGTCAATGTCTTTTTATTACCTTCAGTTACATGTGGTAAACTGCTCACAAAGTTTTCACAAATAGAACAGCTGCTAGACCTGATTAAATGAATATCCTAAGCTTCAATTAACCAAATCCATTTGTCCAGACATAGCCAAGATGATAAAAACCCGAGAGCCAGAACAATCCTATACTATAGTTAGGCTTTTAGATGAGCCAAAGTAAGTGGTATTTTTCTCTGCCCCACACGCAGGGCTCTACGTCACGGGTCAGCAAACAAAAGCCAACAGGCCAGAACAAGCCTGCCACCTATTTCTGTAAAAAACACTGTGTTTTGGAACATGGTGAAGGGGTCCAAAATATGTCACTGCAGCATAAGAATTATTTTGAGCTGAAGGCATTTGAGAATCAACAGATACAGGAAGAGGCCTTCTATGCACTCCCCTTATCTGCCTAAAAGCAGGCCTTCCAAAAGAATTCCAGAGTCATAAATCCCTCTTAAGGGAGGCTTCTCATACCAGGGGGAAAGAGTGACTCCTATCACCAGAGATGAGAAGTCAGTGCCAGGATGAGAAACTGCATACACAGACCTTACTAAATCAAACCTTACCTTCCATTAGTTTCCCCCACGTATTTCTCAGTCATATCCCACCATTTATTGTTCCTTGAAATCTGTGTATAAAATAAATAACCTACAAGGATATACTGTACAGTACAAGGAATATAGCTAATATTTTATAACTATAAATGGAGTATACTCTTTAAAATTTGTGAACCACTATGTTGTACACCTGAAAGTTATACAATACTGTGAATCAACTGTACCTCAATAAAAGAATAATAAAGTGTTTTTTTTTAAAGATGGCATATGAGGCCCAAATTCTCACTGCTTCTTTGAGCTACATTTTCTGTGAGCTCCCACCTACCTAAGGGAATAAACTTTGTCTTTTCTCCTGCTAATCCACCTTCTGTCAGTTTAATTTGCAGACCCCCAAACACTGAACCTCAAAGGGTAGTAGAAGGTCTTCCTCTCCAACAAAAGCCATGTTTATTTGTTTATGGATTGTCTATGGCCACTCTCACGCTACAGCTGCAGAGCTGAGTAGTTGCAAGAGAGACCATAGGGCCCCCAAAGCCTAAAATATTTACTATCTGTTTACTATCTGGCTCTTTGCAGAAAAATTATGCCAACACCTCTTCTACATAAGAAGGTCCCAAATTTTTCAAAACTAATAGTAAAGATAGCAAGGGAAAAATAGGGACGAAGGTTAATCTTTTTGGACAGGTTCATCAGATATAAACATGTGATTAAACTTATAATAATGCTTCATGCTTTGTTGAGGTAAATACCTGAATTTGAAAACAGAGCCAGCATACAAATATTAACCAGAAATGGGAATACCATTGAAAAATCAATGCACTTTTTGAGGAAAAGAAAAAATGTATACAAATGACTAAAAACCATTTTCAAATGTCAAGATTCAAATGGCTTAGAAATGCACATTGAACACCTAGTCCCTAACACCTAACATTTTCTCAGATAAACTTTATCAGCCACTTAATCCTCCTCCCAGTTGTTAAATTACTTACTTAAACAGGAGGCAAGCTGGAGATTAACTTCAATAACATATCCTGTTCCCTCATCAACAGTCCACCTGAACCGGAATTGTCCTCATTTATTCCATTGAGGTTTACCTCTGACGTGAACGATTCTTTACCAGCCTGAAAAAACTTCAAACTACCTCCCTCATAACACAGGGGAGAGATCAAATGAGATATCTGCTAAATTATTAAATTAGGTAAATGTAAACTGTCACACGGTTTTCCTAAAAGAAGCAGAGTTTCTCAACCTTGGTACTACTGACATTTAGGCCAAATTATTCTCATTTGTGGGGGTCTGTCCTGTGCACTGTGGGATGTTTAGTAGCATCCTTGACCTCTACCCACTACATGCCAGTCAACTCTCCCCTGTTCCCAGCTGTGACCAAAAATGTCTCCAGACCTTGCCAAATGTCCCCTGGGGGTACAATATCACCCTGAGTTAAGAACCACTGCTGCAGGGGATCCTCATGCATGCTCAGGTGTGAGACACAATCTGACCTAGACTGTGGTACTTGTCAAGCCATCTGGACCCACTTGGGAGAACCCCTGACATTGTATCCATATTACCCATTTCTAAGAAGGGGGCTCATCCAGTCCTTCAATATTCCTTAGGCATTTCATTAATGGTCACCACTATTATGTCATTAGGAGTATTTTATGGAGAAAACACCATGATCTTCTCTCCCATCAATTTTTTAATGTGCCTCAGGCAATTGCAGTTCAACCTAATTTCTGGTCAATGCCACCTAAATCCCAGGATGATAGAGGCAAAGAATTAACAACTGGAAAGTGCTTTGCAACTATAAGTCATGATAGAAATATACCCCAAGATCTCAGAGATATTCACATTAAAAGTTCTAATAACTTTTCTCTGAGTAGCTTGGTAAAATATATTTTTAAGTACTTTGAGGCATCTAAAAAGCCACGTTAATACAATTACAGTTCACTGAAAAATTAGCAATTTCAAAGTACAATCCACTTGGAGAGCTAAAATCAGTCATAGCAGGGTAATATTCTATTTAATTATAAAGATTAATTCAACCTTCATTTATTTGTGCATGCGTTTGGTCTTTTCATTTTTCACACAACACCCGAGATTCAAATACCATCTGGTAGAATTGCCAAACAAGTTTCAGTAGCATCTATTAGAGTTACAGATTTCATTTCAAAGTGAAATTGATAAAAGGACAAGGGGAGAGGGGGAAAAAGGGAGGTAGAAGCAGTAGAGACTCAATTTAATCTCCAAAATATACAGGCAGCTCATGCAGCTCAATATCAAAAAAACAAACAACCCAATCCAAAAATGGGCAGAAGACATAAATAGACATTTCTCCAAAGAAGATACACAGATTGCCAACAAACACATGAAAGGATGCTCAACATCACTAATCATTAGAGAAATGCAAATCAAAACTACAATAAGGTATCACCTCACACCAGTCAGAATGGTCATCCTCAAAAAATCTACAAACAATAAATTATGGACAGTGTGTGGAGAAAAGGGAACCCTCTTGCACTGTTGGTGGGAATGTAAATAGATACAGCCACTATGGAGAACAGTATGGAGGTTCCTTAAAAAAGGAAAAGTAGAACTACCATACGACCCAGCAATCCCACTACTGGGCATATACCCTGAGAAAACCATAATTCAAAAAGAGTCATGTACCACAATGTTCACTGCAGCTCTATTTACAATAGCCAGGACATGGAAGCAACCTACGTGTCCATCGACAGATGAATGGATAAAGAAGACGTGGCACATATATACAATGGAATATTACTCAGCCATAAAAAGAAACAAAATTGAGTTATTTGTAGTGAGGTGGATGGACTTAGAGACTGTCATACAGAGTGAAGTAAGTCAGAAAGAGAAAAACAGATATCGTATACTAACACATATATATGGAATCTAAAAAAAAAAAAAAGGTTCTGAAGAACCTAGGGGCAGGACAGGAATAAAGATGCAGACGTAGAGAATGGACTTGAGGACACGGGGAAGTGGAAGGGGAAGCTAGGACGAAATGAGAGAGTGGCATGGACATATATACACGACCAAATGTAAAATAGATAGCTAGTGGGAAGCAGCCACATGGCACAGGGAGATCAGCTCGGTGCTTTGTGACCACCTAGAGGGGTGGGATAGGGAGGGTGGGAGGGAGATGCAAGAGGGAGGAGATATGGGGATATATGTATATGTATAGCTGATTCACTTTGTTATACAGCAGAAACTAACACACCATTGTAAAGCAATTACACTCCAATAAAGACTTTAAAAAAATAAAATAAAATGAAAAAAAATAAAACAAAAATGAGGTTTTCCACCAATCTGATGGAGCTGTATCCCTCTCTCTACTTCGTTCCCTACCATGCCACCTGCACAAACAGTCCTAAATAAGAAGTCCTGTCATCCCCATTTACAGTATTTTCTGAAACAGCCAGGTGAAGATTTAAGCAGTGCTGTGTATAATAGTGTGAACTCGGATTATGAACTATGTCCACCATGTTTTTCAAATGTATCTTACATCTTCCTTAAAATGTGGCTTTAGTCATGTGGTGATTAAGTTGACCACTTTCTTCATCACAATATCTGTTCAATATTCAATCTTTTACTGAATGATTACTAACTGCCAAACAAGCACCACAGACTTGAAAATATCTTCTTAAATTTCTTTGAGTTGTAACAATACACAAAGTACACAAATAATAAGTGTACAAATCAAAGATTTGTTTTTTGTTTGTTTGTTTGTTTTTTGTGGTATGCGGGCCTCTCACTGTTGTGGCCTCTCCCGTTGCGGAGCACAGGCTCTGGACGCGCAGGCTCAGTGGCCATGGCTCATGGGCCCAGCCGCTCTGCGGCATGTGGGATCCTCCCAGACCGGGGCACGAACCCGTGTCCCCTGCATCGGCAGGCGGACTCTCAACCACTGCGCCACCAGGGAAGCTCCAAAGCTTTGTTTTTAAACACACACACATACACACAAACCTGTGCTAGCAACTCTGAGACAAAATTTAAAATATTTCTAGTACACAGAAGGCTCCCTTGGGTGCCCTTCCAGTTAATAAGCTGTCCACCCTCAAGATAACCACTATTCTGACCTCTATCTCCATAGCTTAGTTTTGCCTGCTCTTGAACTTCAAAAATAAAAAAAATAAAAAAAAAAGAGAAATCTAGAAACAATAAATGCTGGAGAGGGTGTGGAGAGAAGGGAACACTCTTGCACTGCTGGTGGGAATGTGAATTGGTACAGCCACTATGGAGAACAGTATGGAGGTTCCTTAAAAAACTACAAATAGAACTACCATATGACCCAGCAATCCCACTACTGGGCATATACCCTTAGAAAACCATAATTCAAAAAGAGACATGTACCAAAATGTTCATAGCAGCCCTATTTACAATAGCCAGGACATGGAAACTACCTAAGTGTCCATCATCGGATGAATGGATAAAGAAGATGTGGCACATATATACAATGGAATATTACTCAGCCATAAAAAGAAACGAAACTTAGCTATTTGTAATGAGGTGGATAGACCTAGAGTCTGTCATACAGAGTGAAGTTAGTCAGAAAGAGAAAGACAAATACCGTATGCTAACACATATATACGGAATTTAAAAAAAAAATGTCATGAAGAACCTAGGGGCAAAACGGGAATGAAGACGCAGACCTACTTGAGAATGGACTTGAGGATATGGGGAGAGGGAAGGGTGGGCTGTGACAAGGCGAAAGAGAGGCATGGACGTGTATACACTACCAAACGTAAGGTAGATAGATAGTGGGAAGCAGCCGCAGAGCACAGGGAGATCAGCTCGGTGCTTTGTGACCGCCTGGAGGGGTGGGATGGGGAGGGTGGGAGGGAGGGAGATGCATGAGGGAAGGGATGTGGGAACAGATGTATATGTATGACTGATTCACTTTGTTATAAAGCAGAAACTAATTAAAAAAATAAATAAATAAACTTAAAAAAAAAATGGAAAGAAAAAAAAAATAATAAGTGTGTACTCTTTTGTGTCTGGCTTCTTTCATCTCAACATTACATCTGAGAAATTCATCTGTGTTTTGTGTGTAGCAAGAGTTGAGATACATAGTTTAATACACTGCACTCCTGTCCTCAAGGAGTTCACAGTCAGACAGGTGGAGAATGAGAGGCAAAAACAAAAACAAGACGTAGAGAACAAACGTGAGGACACCAAGGGGGAAAGCGGGGGTGGGGGGGGATGAACTAGGAGACTGGGATTGACATATATACGCTAATATGTGTAAAATAGATAACTAATAAAAACCTGCTGTATTAAAAAAAGGAGATCTCAGTGCTGAACACAATCAGCAACAATAGAAATAACATTTTGAATAATAATAAATGTAATGTTCTTTGTTGAACTTTAACTATGGATCAGGTACTGGGCTAAGTGCTTCACTTCCTCATCAGATCCAAATTTATTTTACCTCAACGCTATCAGGTGAGTACAGATTATCCCCATTTCAGAGCTGATGGGCCTGAGCCTCAGAAAGGGGAAATAACTCTCCCCAAGTCCTA
Source organism: Mesoplodon bidens (assembly GCF_964165515.1). Classification (NCBI taxonomy): domain Eukaryota; kingdom Metazoa; phylum Chordata; class Mammalia; order Artiodactyla; family Ziphiidae; genus Mesoplodon; species Mesoplodon bidens. The sequence continues at coordinate 122,005,214 of NC_138163.1, forward strand.
CAGGCAATAAGAGCCAAAACCAGATTTTTAACCCAAATTAATTTAGCCCTAATCTGACTTCAAAACGCCCATGTTTTTCCAACATACACCATCTTTTGAGAGATGAAAAGTAATATCCTATTATATAAATTATAAATCCAAATGAACTGATTAATGTGTAAAGACCACCTCTGCATCAGTAACCATATTCAACATGCTAAGAAAAATATTATTTTTAGCTGTAAGAATACTTTTAAGAAGTTCTCCATCCTTCCCTAAAAATCATACCATTGAGCTTTTAGTTCTGGACACCAGTGGGAGTAAACTTTGAGGGCCCATAGCAGACCAAGGCTTAGCCAAGAGAGGAGATCAAAATGGAAAAGGAGAGACAAGAAAGTATTTCTATTCTGGAAATATCAGAACATCTATTTTTCAAACCAGTCAAGGTAATGAAGTAAATGAGACTTCACCAATAGGAGGGAAGTTCCAGGGAATGGGGCTCCATGAAGAGAAGGTTATCAACCTCATGGAGAAGATCCACTGGCAACTATGCTGAGAAATATGTCTAGCCTGAGCATCCCTGGCCCAAGGATTTCTGGCCCTCATCCACCCCTTTGAAAAAGAATAAGGTCTCTCTCCCTCAGGGATCTTTGTACATTCATAAAGACAAATGAGAGCCAGTTTGAATCAATTAAGCTTAACCTGACTGGTTTTGAGGCTGGAAATGCAGGAACATACCAAAAGCAGCAGACCAGGAACTTTGTACCTTACCCCAGAAGCCCATGAGATGGAATATGGGCCTTATGAACGATGAGTTTTGGGTTCCCACTTTGGGTTCCCCAAAATTCTGGCAACTTGGTCATGCATTATCTGCTTGTAAGAATATATCATCAGTAACATGTAACTTTCTGCTACCATAACAGCCATACATATGGTATGGCATATGTCAACGTTCATGGGTCCAGGTACCTTGCTGCTCTCTACCTCTCTGCCAGGGTACCAGCCTCCACCCATTCAGACTAAACTCCAGAGGGTGAGTGGTGAGAGACAGATAAAGGAAATGCAACCCAAAGCCACCTTCTGCCCTCACAGTTCAGACCTGGTTATTTATTCTGGGATGCCCATGGGCTACATTTTGGAACAAATCTTAGCTTTTTTTTTTTTTTTTGCTCTACTTCTGAAAAGGCAATCTAGGGAAGGAAATCAGAAAGGCCACCTATACTCAAGACAAAGCAATGAGCCATAGCCAAGGGACAACGTGGGCTGTTGGTAAACAACAGCCTAAATGTCATCATCAATTATTCATCATTCAACAAAGCCAATGAGTAACCTCTATATAAAACCACTTAATTCTTACTCAAACTTCAGCCCAACAAGAGAGGAAAGCAGCAAGGTGCTGGTCAAAAACTTGAGACTAGTAAAGTGCTAGACCATGCTGGCAAGCCATGGCCTGCCAGCCAAATTCCAGCTGCTGCTTGATTTTGTAAATAAAGTTTTACTGACACACAGTCATGCACATCTGTTCACATAATGTCTATGGCTGCATTCATGGGACAACAGTAGGTCTGAATAGCTGCGGCAGAGACCACATGGCCTGCAAAGCCCAAAATACTTACTATCTTGTCCCTTGAGTGAGAAATTTGCCAACTCCTGCTCTACACTCTCACTACTCAATGTGTGGTCCATGGTCCAGGTACATCCATCGCACCTGGGGGCCTGCTAGAAATGCAGAATCTCAGGCTCTACTTCAAACTTAATAAGAATCTGCATTTAAACAAGGTCCCTGGGAGAGTGGTGTGCACATTCAAGTCTGAGTAGCAGCGCTCTAATAGGGCTCTGCTTCTCAAACTTGGCTGCTTACTGGAATTGCCTGAGGAGTTTTATTTCATTTTGTTTTGTTTTGAATACTGATAGCCTGGGTCTGAGTTAACTCCAGTCTGAAAAGTTTGCAAGAGCTTCCAGCTCCTCCTCACATAGCTCTCATTCTCATTAGATGTTGACAGAGGACACTCAAACAAGCATCCAGCAATTAGGGAGCGTTTGGGAAGTGGGAAGAGAAGAGCAGAAGGAACGGATTTGCTCCTCTTCTACTCTGTCAAGTTTTCTCATTTTAAAATTGCTCTCTCCGACAAGCTCCTTTTTTTGTGAATAATTGTTAATGGAAATCAGAAATTACTTAGGACAATTCATAGGGCCTCTTTAGAACACGACTTTATACAGATCTATACAAATCACTTTGCCAAACCTTAACTCTCATTTTCAAAAGCCTGGAAGAACAAGCCAAATTATTCCATACACCTGTAAATTCATTTTATAACTTAATATGAGAATTAAACAAAGGCTCTCTTCTGCAGCCCTAAAGGACACAACCTCAGTGCTGTCCTTGACTCTGCTCTGCTTTGGGACAGGTCCATTCAGCTCATTAGTTTAATGCTTACAAACCCCTGCAAGGAGGCTCTTGTTAGCCTGCACAGTGACTTCAGCACTGGCAACACCAGAATATACCAAAGGCAGCAGATTTGTCCCCTTTACCTTAGGTCAGCAAGCATAGCCCTTTCCAATGCCAAGAGTCTTTGGCTATGAAGTACAGGAAATCAGCCCCTCATGTACATCAATGAAGTTAAAACACTCCCTCACACCTTATATAAAAATAAACTCAAAATGGTTTAAAGACCTAAATACAAGACATGACACCATAAAACTCGTAGAAGAGAACATAGGCAAAACATTCTCTAATATAAATCACGGAAGTGTTTTCCTAGGTCAGTCTCCCAAGGCAAAAGAAATAAAAGCAAAAATACACAATTGGGACCTAATCAAACTTAAAAGCTTTTGCACAGGAAACTATCAACAAAACAAAAAGACAATCTACGAATGGGAGAAAATATATGCAAACAATGCAACTGACATGAGGCTAATATCCAAAATATACAAACAATTCATACAACTCAATATCAAAAAAAACAAGCAACCCAATCAAAAAATGGGCAGAAGACCTAAATAGACATTTCTCCAAAGAAGACATAAAGATGGCCAACAGGCACATGAAAAGATGCTCAACATCACTAATTATTAGAGAAATGCAAATCGAAACTGCAATGAGGTGTCACCTATTACGAGTCAAAATGGCTATCATCAAAAAGTCTAGGGCTTCCCTGGTGGCGCAGTGGTTGAGAGTCCGCCTGCCGATGCAGGGGACATGGGTTCATGCCCCGGTCCAGGAAGATCCCACGTGCCGTGGAGCGGCTAGGCCCGTGAGCCATGGCCAGTGAGCCTGAGCGTCCGGAGCCTGTGCTCCGCAAAAAGGAGAGGCCACAACAGTAAGAGGCCCGCATACCACAAAAAAAAAAAGTCTAAAAATGATAAATCCTGGAGAGGGTATGGAGAAAAGGGAACCCTCCTACACTGCTGGGAATGTAAACTGGTGCAGCCACTATGGAGAACAGTGTGGTGGTTCCTTCAAAAACTAAAAATAGAACTACCATATGATCCAGCAATCCCACTCCTGGGTATATATCCAAAGAAAACTATAATTCAAAAAGATACATGTACCCCAATGTTCATAGCAGCACTATTTACAATAGCCAAGACATGGAAGCAACCTAAAATGTCCATCAACAGATGAATGGATAAAGAAGATGTGGTCTATATATACAATGGAATATTACTCAGCCATAAAAAAGAATGAAATAATGCTATCTGCAACAACATGGATAAACTTAGAGATTATCATACTAAGTGAAGTAAGTCAGAGAAAGACAAATACCATATGATATCACTTATATGTGGAACCTAAAAAAATGATACAAATGAACTTACTTACAAAACAGAAATAAACTCATAGACATAGCAAAAAAACTTATGGTTATAAAGGGGGAAGGGGAAGGGGGATAAATTAGGAGTTTGGGGTTAACAGATACACACTATTATATATAAAGTACATAAACAACAAGGATCTACTGTATAGCACAGGGAACTATATTCAACATCTTGTAATAACCTAAAATGGAAAAGAATCTGAAAAGGAATATATATATATATATGTATATATATACTGTATACTATATATATCTGAATCACTTTGCTGTATACCAGAAACATAACACTGTAAATCAACTATACTTCAATTTAAAAAACCCACAATGATATATGTATATGTATAGCTGATACATTTTGCTGTACAGTAGAAACTAACACAACATTGTAAAGCAACTACACTCTAATAAAAATTAAAATAAATAAATTTAAAAAACAAAATAAATTTATTTACACAATAAAAAAATGAGATATTACTACACATCTAACAGAATGGCTGAAATAAAAAACACTGATAATACCAAATACTGGTGAGGATGCAGAAAAAGTGCTTCATCAGACATTGCTGGTAGGAATGTGAAATGGTACAGCCACCCTGGTAAGCAGTTTGGTAGTTTTTTTTATAAAACAAAACATGCAAGTACCATCCGACCTAGCAATTACACTCTTGGGCATTTATTCTAAAGAAATGAAAATTTATATTCATACAAAAACCTCTACCTACATGAATGTTCTAACAGCTTTACTTGTAACAGTCCCAAACTGGAAACTGCTCAGATGTCCTTCAACAGCTGAATGGTTTAAACAAACTGGCATGCATCCATTTCATGGGATACTACTCAACAATAAAAAGGAACAAATTACTAATACACGCCACAACCTGGGGATGGATCTCCTGAAAACTCTACCAAAAAAAAAAAGCTAATCCCCAAAGGATAAAGACAGTGTGATTCCCTTATGTAATATTTTGAAATAATAAACTTTAGAAATGGAGAACAGCTTAGTGATTCAGGGGTGGGGATGGGAGGTGGGTATAAAAGGGTAGCATAAGGTGCTGGAACTGTTTAGTGTCTTGACTATGGTGGTGGGTACATAAACCTACATGTGATAAAACTGTAAAATGTACACAGAGTAAAACTGGGGAAATGTGAAGATCTGTGGATTATATTAATGTCAATTTCCCAGTTATGACTTACACGGTAGTTTTTCAAAATGGTACCATTGGAGGAAACTGGGTAAAATGTACATGGGATCTGTGTTATTTCTTACAACTGCTTGTGAATCTAAAATTATCTCAATAAAAAAATTCAGATAGGGCTTCCCCGGTGGCACAGTGGTTGAGAGTCCACCTGCCGATGCTGGAGACACGGGTTTGTGCCCCGGTCCGGGAAGATCCCACATACCACGGAGCGGCTGGGCCCGCGAGCCATGGCCGCTGAGCCTGCGCGTCCGGGGCCTGTGCTCCGCAACGGGAGAGGCCACAACAGTGAGAGGCCCGCGTACCGCAAAAAAAAAAAAAAAAAAAAAAAAAAAAATTCAGATAAAAAAAGATGTGGGGGCTTCCCTGGTGGCGCAGTGGTTGAGAGTCCGCCTGCCGATGCAGGGGACACGGGTTCATGCCCCGGTCCGGGAAGATCCCACATACCGCGGAGCGGCTGGGCCCGTGAGCCATGGCCGCTGAGCCTGCGCGTCCGGAGCCTGTGCTCCGCAGCGGGAGAGGCCACAACAGTGAGAGGCCTGCGTACCGCAAAAAAAAAAAAAAAAGAGAGATGGAGTCTTTCTCCTGTCCTCAAATATGGACTGGCCTTGTCCCTGGCTTTGACCAAAAGAATGTAACACACGAAACATTCTGGGGCTTCTCAGCCCAGACCTTAAGAAGGCTAGCAGCTTCTGCTTCCTCCCTCTTGGAGCCCTTAGCTCCCCTGTAAGAGTACCACATTACTCTTCTGGAGAAAGAAGCCACATAAGGAACACTGAGGTGTCAGACACAAGTAAAGAAGCCACCTCTGAACAAATGCCTGAGACACTCCAGACGAGACCAGCAGAAGGGTCACCCATCTGAGCCCCAACCAACCCAGAGAATCATGAGAAATAATAAAATACTTGCTGCTTTAAGGCAGCAGGTTTTGGGGTGGTTTGTTACACAGCAATAGATAACCCAAATACAGACCACTGCAGTAGGTGAGTCATTCTCCCTGCACGAAAAAAATTAAAACCTGCTCTCTTCCCTCTGGCAATTGACAGATCCAGAACCAAAACAACACAAAACCCCAAAATCCTCTATGAGGAATCAATCCTTCCATAAAATCCGTTTCGTTTTTTTTTAAGGAATTTTGTTCATTTGAAATGCCAAGAATGATACTATTTAAAATCAAAATGAGGTAATTCCCTGGCGGTCCAGTGGTTAGGACTCCATGCTTTCACTGCAGAGGGCCAAGGTTCAATCCCTGGTCGGGGAACTAAGATCCTGCAAACTGTGTGGCAGAGCCAAAAAAAAATTTTTTTTAATAATAAATTAGTAAATTAAAATGTTTTAAAAAATCAAAATGAAATTTATTTTGCAAAGCTGTAAACACCTCTATCAGAATACTTTGGTCGTGTCATTTCTTCCTAGCACTGCTTCCTCCAACTTTCCCAATTACCTTTACCTTTTTCCCAGTTTCTTTTACTCTTTCTTCTCTTGGTATCAGGTTGTTTCTCCAGCTCATAAGTGAGATTCTGTCAGAAGTGGATTTGCTATCACGCCCTCAAGCCTGCCTTTACCCAGCTATGCTAGGGTCTAGAAAATGACAACTCAGAACACCAGATTAAATACAATTTCTCTCTCTTCACTCATTTTCCACTATCTGTCTGTCCGGCCCTTGGGTTATTAATGGAACTGACATTCCCATATAACTGACTGAGCAGGCCCAGCAGCCAGATAAGAAGGGAGCCGCTGACAGCAGCAGACACAACCTCAGAGAGAGCAGATAAGCAGACACGTCGTGGCTATTAGTTTCATCTTGGGCCAAAGAGAGGAAGCATCACAAAATATACACAGAGAACTCAAACATTCCTAATGGACTCTTTTCCCATGAAATTAAAAATCAACATATCAAAACTGATTCTTCTTATCAAACCAAACTAAGCATGTATTTGTAAGTGAATTCCTAACATACTCAATTTGGATTTGGACCAAAAAAGAATAAAGACAGGCGTTAAATCTCTCCCCCCAATCCCATGAATAAAAGTAATAAATAGTCTCTATAATGTTTAAAAAGCAGCTCTCTCCCCTGGGCCTCTGGAATTTCACTCTGAGGCTAACATAGCATTTCCCTATTTCTTTCAAAGTCCTACAACCAACAAATCACACAAGCCAAAATAATCCTTAATATGCACTTAAACATTAAACACTTTCACAGTACCACGTTTAAACTATTACTGCTTGTTGATGTTGTTAAATTTTTTGAATATTTACTATTGCAAGTTTCTTCTGTTAACACAGTTCCATTGTTCCACGTTGTTCAAATTAGTTCTACTTCTTGATACTAGCATTAATTTTTTTAATGTATGGCATGGTCATACACTAGTTATATACTTCTTTTATATTCTTGAGAATACAACACTGCAAAAATTTCAAAAAACATAGATTACATGTATGTTCACTGACATGAGCTAGTGCCCCTTACAAATGACAATTCACATAAACCTCTCACTCAAACTTCTGCAAATTTGCTTATTACTAAAACTCTTCATTTCAAGTTGGTAATGAGTCTCTCTCCTCTCCCCCTCCCACAACAACAACAACAACAAAAATCAATATATTGCTCATTGGTAGAAGAACTAATTAAGGCAATGATTTATAAACTTCAAAACAGTCTGTGATTAAATTGAAGTCAAACATTAAAGAGGATATCTTGTTGTGCCAGGGAGCAAAGATGCTGTCAGAAACAACTAGAGTCATGTCAAAATTCCCTAACGCAAGAGCCTCAGGTTGGCCAATATGGGACAATTTGAGCTAAAAAATAATGATGACTGTAATGAATCTAAACAAATCAAATACATAAAATTCCCTGAGTTTATCATGATATTTAAAAACCAAACTGCTTTGGTACCTTTGGAAGCACTAGGACACCAACTCACTGTGAAAATCAATAAATAAAAAGACATTTATGCTGCCTATCAGCAGTTTATATCAGTATAAGCTGTTGTCAGTGTAATCAAGTGGTTTATGAGAGAAGATCCTTTTTTATAGAAATATTTCAGCTGATATACGCAGAAAGAATGATAGAACTAGAAAATCACCCGTTGCAATCCCTAATGAACTCATGTATCTATGCAATATACTATCAATGACTGCTTAAACGATTAAAACAGTAGTTTTCAACCCTGGTTGCATATTTCTATCTCCTGGGGAACTTTGAATACTGATGCCTGGGTCTCACCCCCAGAAAGTCTGATGTCATTGGTCTGGGGTGTGGCCTGAGCATTTGTATGTTTTAAGCTCCCCCGGGGTGATATGAAGGCACAGTCAAGAAAGAGGACCATGGCCTATGGTGAAAGGTTGATGGGTAAGTTCAAAGGGAAGGATCAGTCTGAGAACACCTGAACCCACTAATCAACATTTTCAGTGGAAGTGGGACAACACAGCACCATGTCCCTCTTGGAGGGCTGCACAGGAAGCACACAGCACTGCCCATGACGTCTTTATGCCAAAAGAAAATTGAACCTGAATCTAATCAAACCTCTAGCTGAACTAGCATATACGGAAAATGTGAGAGACAGAAGAACATGTTAAAAGACAACAATAGTGTATCATCAGCCAAATCAGCAGTGCTGAAAACTCTACCAGACAAATGGCACAATTTCTTCAACAAATAAATTTCATGGATAAAAGGGGAGGGGCGCTCTTAAAACTTTTAAAGCCTTAAAAGACAGACCCATTAACTGCAATATGTACACCTTGTTTGGATACCAATTTCAACCAGCTGTTTAAAAAAAATAAACAAACATTTTTGAGATAATTACAGAAAGCAGACAGAATACAGGCACTGCTGTTAATATTGATGGGTATGTTAAGGGTACTGTGGTTAGTTGGGTTTTTTTTTTTTTAATCCTTAACTGTTGAAGATACATAATGAAATGTTTATAGTAAAATGATATCTGACGGGACTTCCCTGGTGGCGCGTGGTTAAGAATCCACCTGTCAATGCAGGGGACACGGGTTCGAGCCCTGGTCTGGGAAGATCCTACATGCCACGGAGCAACGAAGCCCGTGCGCCACAACTACTGAGCCTGCGAGCCACAACTACTGAGCCCGTGTGCCACAACTACTGAAGCCCACGCGCCTAGAGCCTGTGCTCCACAAAAAGAGAAGCCACCGCAAGAAGCCTGCGCACAGCAACGAACAGTAGCCCCCGCTCACTGCAACTAGAGAAAGCCCACGTGCAGCAACAAAGACCCAATGCAGCCAAAAATAAACAAAATAAAATAAATTTATTTAAAAAAAATGATATCTGACATGAGCTTGAGAATTCTCAAGCATAAAAACAGGTGGGGTGGGGAAAAGATGAAATCAAAACAGCAAAGACTGCTCACTGGTGAGGTTGGGTAATAAGAACCTGTGGGTTTGTTATGTACACTTTTGTATACATTTAAAATTTTCCATAACAACATGTTTTAAAATATTGAACAGAATGGCCATCATCAAAAAATCTACAAACAATAAATGCTGGAGAGGGTGTGGAGAAAAGGGAACCCTCTTTCACTGCTGGTGGGAATGTAAATTGATACAGCCACTATGGAGAACAGTATGCAGGTTCCTTAAAAAATGAAAAATAGAACTATCATACGACCCAGCAATCCCACTACTGGGCATATACCCTGAGAAAACCATAATTCAAAAAGAGTCATGTAGGGGCTTCCCTGGTGGAGCAGTGGTTGGGAGTCCGCCTGCCGATGCAGGGGACACGGGTTCGTGCCCCGGTCCGGGAGGATCCCACATGCCGCGGAGCGGCTGGGCCCGTGAGCCATGGCCGCTGAGCCTGCGCGTCCGGAGCCTGTGCTCCGCAACGGGAGAGGCCACAACAGTGAGAGGCCCGCCCGCGTACCGCAAAAAAAAAAAAAAAAAAAAAAAAAAAGAGTCATGTACCACAATGTTCACTGCAGCTCTATTTACAATAGCCAGGACATGGAAGCAACCTAAGTGTCCATCAACAGATGAATGGATAAAGACGATGTGGCACATATATACAATGGAATATTACTCAGCCATAAAAAGAAACAAAATTGAGTTATTTGTAGTGAGGTGGATGGACCTAGAGTCTGTCATACAGAGTGAAGTAAGTCAGAAAGGGAAAGACAAATACCGTGTGCTAACACATATATATGGATTCTAAGAAAAAAAAATGTCATGAAGAACCTAGGGGTAAGACAGGAATAAAGACGCAGACAGAGAGAATGGACCTGAGGATACGGGGAGGGGAAGCGTAAGCTGTGACAAAGTGAGAGAGTGGCATGGACATATATACACTACCAAATGTAAAATAGATAGCTAGTGGGAAGCAGCCGCATAGCACAGGGAGATCAGCTCAGTGCTTTGTGACCACCTAGAGGGGTGGGATAGGGAGGGTGGGGGGGAGGGAGACACAAGAGGGAAGAGATATGGGGACATATGTATATGTATAACTGATTCACTTTGTTATAAAGCAGAAACTAACACACCATTGTAAAGCAATAAAGATGTAAAAAAAGAAATTGAATAGAGTGAACATTAACAGAAGTCCATTTTGTACCTCCACCCCAAAGAAACTAATGTAATTGGCATCAGCTTTTCTCTCCCAATTTTAGGAGACTTTCATGGAGCATTACATCATTTGGTGAGGAGAAATAAGAGGAAACTTGGGGAAAATGAACATGTCATCTTACTAATACTGAGCATTTGCTCTTTGCTAGTCACTGGACATACATTACTTGTTTAAATCCTCCCAAACACTCTGTGAAAACAGTAGTATATTTGTTCTCATTTCATGGGTAAGGAAACTGAGGCCCCCCAGAATGTGCATCTTGCCTATGTGCTTGGTGGAGCCGTGATTCTTACTAAGCTCTGCCCAGTGGCCAAAGAAGGGAAGACATGTTGGATTCTGAGCACACAAGAGTGAACCAGCGACCACAGTTCTTCCCTTACAGGGGTCAGTTCAATGCAGTAATCTGTATTTTGGGGGTACAGTGTTTTAGTTATAAATAAACACTATGATGCTATTTCAAAAGTTCAGAGAAGACAGGAAAGACCTCACTATCAGTTCTAAAATGGTTTGTTTTTCTCTTTCCAAGACTATAAGTGGGGAAATGGACTAAAAAGGATGAGAGGATGTATGTTACAACATGGATGAATCTAGAAGACATCATGCCAAGTGAAAGAAGCCAGACACAAAAGGTCACACAGTCTATGATTGCATTTATATGAAATAGCCAGAATGGGTGAATTCTCGGACAGAAGGCAGACTGGTGGTTGCCTGAAGCTGGGGGAAGGCAAATGAGGAGTGCCTGCTTACTGGGTATGAAGTTTCCTTGTAGGATGATGACAATGCTCTGGAACTAGACAAAGGTGGTGGCTGCACAACACTGTAAAAGTAGTCAGTGCCACTGAATTGTACATTTTAAAATGCTTCATTTTATGTTATGTGAATTTTACCTCAATAAAAAAAGGAAAAAAGGAGGAGAAGCTAGGGGGGGAAAGAACTATGAAACAGAACTGGTAAAGATTTGAAAGCTTTTTGGAAGAAAGACTCAACAGGATTCGAGTGCTTTCCAGTTGGCTGGGAAGTAAAATTGAGATTTCTGCTTTGGGAGTCTGAATAGCTGGCTATAACCCATGGAATAATGTAATCTCCACTGAGGATAACACTGGACCTTAGAAAGAATGGGAACCCAATGAATGTTCAATTCCCTCAAGTTCCCACTTTTTAAATAGAACAATAAATTAGAAAATCAAGGAATACCCTAAATATAGTGTAACTGGATCATATCAAGGCACTGCTAAATGGCTCATGATCTCCTTGCAGGCAAAATGGATAAATCAGATGACAGTTCCATGAAGTTGTTCAAAGTAGGATAACTGGACTAAAAATCCACTGGTTAGTGAATTGCTAGGCATCTAACAAAAGACTTGTCACAGGGCAGGTTCTCCATGAATCTGCTCAATAGATAAATCTGGAAGGAATCTCCAAAGGACGAGCCAATAGGGAGATTCCAGTTCTACTGTGTGAGCATGCTCATTAATAACCCAGAAAAATAATCAAACCAAAACGTGGATTTATCTGGGACTTCCCTGGAAGTCCAGTGGTTAGGACTTGGTGCTTTCACTGCCATGGCCCCAGGTTCAATCCCTTGTTAGGGAACTAAGATCCTGCAAGCTGTGCAGCATGGACAAAAAAAAAAAAAAAAAAAAGTGGACTTATCAAATTATGAATGATATAAAGGTGGAGACACTGAATGACAGACTTGAGGTTTTTAAAGGTCTTTTGAGATGCCATTCTGTGGAATTCATCCTAAATTTGGGGGGAAAGCAGTATGCACAAGATGTTTATCATAGTAATATCAATAGTAGCACAACCTAAATACCCAACTATGGAGAAATGATTAAGTAATCTCCTGTATAACCACTGGAAGACTATGCAATAACAGTGAAAATTCTTTTATAAAGCCTATGTAGTAGGGACTTCCCTGGTGGCGCAGTGGTTAAGAATCCGCCTGCCAATGCAGGCGACACGGGTTCCAGCCCTGGTCCGGGAAGATCCCAAATGCTGTGGTGCAACTAAGCTCGTGCGCCGCAACTACTGAGCCTGCGCTCTAGAGCCCGCAAGCCACAACTACTGAGCCTGAGTGCCACAATTACTGAGCCCGCATGCCTAGAGCTGGTGCTTCACAACAAGAGAAGCCACCACAATGAGAAGCCTGCGCACCGCAACGAAGAGTAGCCCCCGCTCGCCACAACTAGAGAAAGCCCGCACACAGCAACGAAGACCTAACGCAGCCAAAGGTAAATAAATAAATAAATTTATTAAAAAAAAAAAAAAAGATTATGTAGTAAGAGGAGAAATGTTTAAAATATAAAAGAGAAAAAAGGAATCAAATTTATATATACAGGATTATTCAAGCCTACGTATAGGGAAAAAAACAAAGTAATACATCAAAATGTTAGCAGTGGTTATGTTTGGGTGATGGGACTAGTAATGATTTTTTTTCTCTCTACTTTTATACTCTACCTTGGAGATTTTCTTTAATGAGCATAGATTTTTGTAGCAAAACTAATAAACACACAGGAGATCCAGAAACATATACTTTTTAAAAATCAGAGCCATGACCAAAGCTAAATGGATTTTTAATAAGAATTAATGTGAAGTTCTGGGATGAGGGTTTAAAGGAAATGCCACGTTTACGACTGGAGCAACAGGGCTTACTGATGGTTCCTGTGGGATTAAAAAAAAGACCTAGAAATTAACTGACTGTAAATTCGCTATGAGCCAACAGTGACATGGCTGAGGAGAAAAGATAGCCATAATATAAACTTCGGATTTCTAAAATAATTTGTATGCAAAACAAAAGCAGTAATAATATTCCCATTGTGCTGTGTGAGTTGGACTGTATGTAGAATACTGTGTTCAGCTTTGAACTTGAGCTTTAAAAAAAGATGTTGAAAACCTGGAGAGCAGCCAGCAGGATGAGGCATCAGAACCACAGCAGGAAAGCAGTGATTCCCACACTTTGGCGGCATCAGAATCACTCGGAGGGCTTATTAAAATGCAGATTCTTGGGTCTCCTCCCAGAGTTTCTAATTCTATACATCTGGGATGGGGCCAAGAAGCTGCACTTTTAGCTAGTTCCTAGGTGATGCCGATGCTGCTGGTCTGAGGACCACACTTAGAGACCCACTGGCACTGTGGATAAAAGCACAGACTCGGAAACCAGACTGCCAGGGATTAAGTCCCAGCTCTTCCACCTACTGACTGTGTGACCTTGAGCAAGCCTGCTTGCCCTCTCTGTGCTACAGTTTTCTCATCTGTAAAATGAAACGATTTGACCAACCTCATACAGATATCATGGCATTGATGTAGTTAATATTTGTAAAGCATTTAGAACATCTAGCCTGGCATATAATGCTTGTTAATTTAATGAGGAACATTAGAGACGTTTTGTCTGAAAGAGAAAAACATTTAAACACCTTCAAATACTGGAAGGACTTTTATGTGGAAGATATATTCTGCATAGTTCCTGGGGACAGACATGGAGTCAAGGGGTGGAAGTGACCAAGAAGGAGCCTTTGGATCTGTAACAAGAAGGGCTTTTTAGCAGCTGGAGCAACACTGGTGGGTGGCCTGGTTGGATTCTGAGTGTCCCAGTACTCACTCAGGGCACTCCCCAGTGAGAGATGGTGAACAGGGATTCCTGTAAGGAATTCCTGTAAGGGGTAAGGGAAGTAGCCACTTAATAAACATCAGCTAGTTCAAGCAATACAACCTTGGTGTAAGGGAGCTTTCACCTCTAATAACCCGGAGCTCTCAAAGTGTTGGCCTCAGACCAAGAGCATCGCCAAGAACTTGTCAGATATGTAAATTCCCAGGCCCCACCTCAGAGCTACTGACTCAGAAACTCTGGGGGGTGAGGCCTGGCAATCTATGTTTTAACAAGCCCCGCAGATGGTGCCAATGCACCTCGAGTATGAGAACCAATGACCTACAACACTGCCCAAAACAACATTTCCTTGAGGCTCTATCTAGAACACGGAAACTTGATTAAAGTAACCTCACTGCAACAAGGTATCAGGTATAATATGCCTCTGATAAACTACATGCAGCAAACTGCTACTTACACCAAATATTTGCTTTGGTATTTAAAAGGTATATCACAGAGATAACACTGAATTTGTTTAAAACAAGAAAATCCAAACTCCACAGAGAAAAGCAAGGTACCCCGCCTCCCATCACCCTCTCAGGAGGGGCTGCCCTGCAGGGGTGGGGCGGGGGTGATATATAAGGAGGACCGCGTTCTGACAAAAAGCATCAAAGCACCTAAAGGCTAAGAGGGACCTCAGAGCCTGTGGTCTTATGTCATCTACCTTCCTAGCCCAGAGGAAAATACAATGACCCAGACACACAGAACTTCACTGAGCATCCCTCACCAGTCAGTGCAGACAAAGTCTCCCCTCCTGCACAGGACAACAGTTTGGAAGAAACAGCTGAACACACTTGGAGAGTCTTTCTCACGTTCCAGGCACTCTTCTAAATACTTGAAGTATATAACTTCTCATAACAAATCTCTGAGGTAGGTACTAATCTCACCATTTTACAGATGTGAAAACTGAGGGTCAGAAAGGTTCAGTAATTTCCAAAGGGTCATACAGCTAATAAGTGGTAGACATTGACTCTGAGCCTAGGCAGTCTTTCTCCAGAGTCTGTAAGCTTCTGTAACTGTACTTCCTGTTGGGGTCAGCAAGGGAGAGGAGATACAAGTGTGAAGGCCACTACCTTGGCCTGTCTGTGCATGTGAGAGAGACGGAGAGACACAGAGCCAGAGAGTGCCAGCAAGCTCAAGACGGCGGCAAGTGTGAGCCAGAGATGCAGAGGGAGTGGGGGGGAGCCTGAAAGATGGTTCACATGCTATTTTGTCAGTCCCTGTGTGTTCCTAGGTGAGCGCTGGAGTGGACGCAGGAACTGGGGTGACTGCATTCTTAAGCACCTACACAAACAGGCTTGAACCTGTCACAGGCAAGGGCAGGACACAGTTTGACACACGCTCTTCCCTTTGTTTTCTTCTATAAAGCAACTTAAAAGGAATATGTGAGATGAAGCAGAACTGAAGGTACCAAGGCAAAGTGACAGCTGGATGCAAAGTTGTTGGGATTAATAAGTAAAGAAGAGCCAGAAGAAGCCATGCTCACAGGCTGCAGGGACAAGGGCCGTGACAAGGAAGAGCGAGGTGGCAGAGTGGGAAGTGCCAGTCAGCTGCCCTCACACAGGGTGCTTGGGCTCCTTAGAGGCTTCCTCCTCTAGTACCCCAGGACCAGTCTGCGTCTCCATCACATTAAGACTTCTCCTCATCTTCTCAGAATCCGTATCACTGCTGTGCTCTCCTAGCAGTGTGGAAACCCCTGCAGAAACGGGACTGCAACTGATCATCTGTGAACATGCAGCTCCTAGTCCAGTACCTGGCACGCTGTTGCTTCTGGAAAAGTCTGTGGAATTGAATTTGCTGAAGCGGTGCTCGCATCCAGATGCAGTGAAATGCGTTGTCACCTTAAGGAGAGGAAGGACGGGAAGAGTCACACCCCAGAGGCTGTGTCCTAGCTGGGGAGCCCCCGGGTACAGATGCGAGACAAGGACTGGAGTGCCAGCACTTCATCTGGGACGTGAAAGACACACCAAACACTGGGAGGGGACTGGGGAGGTGAGCAGAGAGACGCAGTCAACAGGGCGATCTTCTGGAGCCAGCTGTCAGTGTGAGCGACTGGAGCTTGCCCCACTGTGGAAACTCCGGGAGCCTGGGCAGAGCGCGCTCGAGGGAGGCGGCGGCTAGGGCGACTTCCATCAATCATTGGGTTGTGCTCACTTCCCGGACCTTTGGGCCCTCTGGGTGAGTGGCCTAGCACACGCCAGTGGGAAGAGAAAGCTGTTGGGGAAAATGTGGGTGCTGGCGGCTGAAGTCAGACAGGTGTGCAGTGAAATGGTGATGGCAAGGGCAGTTAGTGCCCGCCCCCAGCTCACCGGGTCGGGGTGGTCCTGAAAATCTGCATCTCTATGAGTCCCCAGGGAGGCTGCTGCTGCTGCTGCTGCTAGTCTAGAAGCACACCCCGAGAACCACTGGGCTCAGATGCGGGCAGGACACCAACATGGTTGGTCCATGCTGGATACCTGGGGCAAATCCAACACCTAGGGCTGGGAAGAGCTTAAAGATAGAGGAAACCAGAATTACACCCCAAAATATGCCTCTTCGACATAAAAATTATTTTGAGCTGAAGGCAATTGAGAAGCAGTGGATACAAGAAAAGCCCCTGCTCTCCCCCAATTTGCCTAAAAGGACATAAATTTTCAAAGTTGTCCCTCCTCCCCTCTCTGTGAATCACTAAGACAACTTTAGACCTTATAGGCCTGGACACAGCAGCAGAGGAATCTACATGACAACTAACTAGCCTGTATCTACCACTAGTTTCCCATATATTTACATTCCCACCATCTGCCACTTTTGGAAGTCTAAAACTACTTTCCCTTTTTCTTCTTCTTTCTCTACAAATTTATTGTCATTTGGTTTAGATGACATATAAGCCGGAGTTCTAAGCCACTTCTCTGAGTTACTCATTTCTCTGAGTTTCTCTCACATGTGTATGAGATATACATGTTAATGAACTTGTTTGCTTTTCTCCTGTTAATCTATCTTTTGTTATATAGACCCAAGTTTTAAGAACTTAGAAGGTTGGAAGGAAAGGTTATTTTCCCTGCCCAACAGAGACAAAGCCAAAGAGGTGAGCTAAATTTCTGTTTGGAACCTCTGTAGGAAAACTCTTCCCACCTCACCCAAAGCACGTGCCTGGGAGTCACATGCTCATGTTGATGGGACCATGAGACAAACTTCTTGGGAACCCTCTGTACCTGCTATGGCTAAGGTTAAGGCCACTCACAGCATCCTGAGGATGCTGCCTTCCTAGGAGTTCCATCACGGTCTTTTTCTCTAGGGGTGGCCTGGCGAACAAAGGTCACAGGGGCAAAGAGCACAAACAAATATTTTAGAAAGAATCCAGCTTTTGGCTACAGAATCGAATCTAGCTGGGCACCAGCCGAGTTCCTCCCGATCTGACACAGAGCTCACCAGCACAAGCCTGGTTCCCACCACCAGGGCAGCCAAAGGCACTGCTGCATCCCTTCCTGCCAGGCCTCACAATCATTACGTAGTGTAGTGACCTTGAGACCCTCCTACTCTGTTCTGGAAAAGGCAAATCTTCTAGAAGATACCCCCCAAAAGAGTTTGTATCACCTTACACTCATTCAACAGCTACAATAGCCAGAAAAAATTAACAGGCCTCCTGTCCTTTGCTGCTTGTTTATAGTAAGAGCATATGCTCGCAGGGAACATAGAATCCTAAACAAAAATTGGTGCTTATTTGACCAGACTAAATTTCTAGTTCGAAACCTACACTGTTGGTTTCACAACACAAAACTACTCATGACCTCCTGAGAAATGAGAGGGGAAAGGCAGGGAGACAGAGATAACAAATCTATCCTTCATTCACGGAAGCACAGGTATCCTTGTTTATCTTTTACAGTAATCACCCTTAGCAAAGAGAACAACAAGGCCACATCCCCACGCTTCCATTCTGAGACTGGAGTAACCACCACAAAAGCCAGGGTGTTAGGCCTCAGCCCCCTGCAGGCATCTGGACCCTCCCTGTTCAGGAGGCAGGTCACTAGGGATTGATGAGGTCAATACCCCCCAGGAGGCACTGTAATTAGCTGCAGACCAGAGCCTGACTGTGAGAGAAAGGAACGCTTCTCCCCCTCACAAATTGCAACATTTTTCCAGCTTTCCCAATGGGTTGCCAAGTGACTCAGCGCTGGCCCAGTGTGGGCACTATTACTGATGAGAAATCTTCCGCCTGGGTGATATACTGGATACAACACATGCCCTAAGAACAGTGCCAAGTCATACCAGAAGAGCAGGCGAATTATTCACCTCCACTTCAAATGCAGGCAAATCCTGTCTTAATGCAGGGGCCACTCAGTATCAGAAACACAAAGCCCTAAGATAGTCAGAGATTTCCATCTAAGATTCAAGAAATTATTAGGCAGAGCCTCTCCTTTCTTGTTGACTATTAAAAGGCAATCAAATCAAGGACAGCCTAGAAAAAGGGCAAGAAAAAATAATAATTTTTCAAAAACAACCCCATGGCAGAAAGCTGCATAAGAGCCTTCAGCTCTCTAAACGTCTTTGTGAATGCTATGAGCTCCACCCAGAGGTCACTTCCAGATCTCCATGTTCATTTAATTTGGAAAAAGAAAACCCACATCTTCTGGGGTCCAGAGCCCGACTTGCTTTGGAGAACTGCCGGAAATTCTCAGACAACATTCCCTCTTTCTCACCTTTCATTAAAGGAACTGCTCTAAACGAAGCCACTGACAAAGGATTAATCTCCAAAATATGGAAGTTTCTCATGCAGCTCAATATCAAAAAAAACAAATAACCCAATCCAAAACTGGGCAGAAGACCTAGACAGACATTTCTCCAAAGAAGACATACAGATGGCCAACAAACACGTAAAAGGATGCTCAACATCACTAATCATTAGAGAAATGCAAATCAAACCTACAATGGGGGACTTCCCTGGTGGCGCAGTGGTTAAGAATCCGCCTCCCAATGCAGGGAACATGGATGGGTTCGAGCCCTGGTCCAGGAAGATCCCACATGCCGCGGAACAATTACGCCCGTGCGACACAACTACTGAGCCTGAGCCCTAGAGCCTGCGTGCCACAACTACTGAAGCCCGCGTGCCTAGAGGCCATGCTCTGGAACAAGAGAAGCCACCGCAATGAGAGGCCCGCGCACTGCAACGAAGAGTAGCCCCCGCTCGTCGCAACCAGAGAAAGCCCACGCACAGCAACAAAGACCCAACACAGCCAAAAATAAATTAATTAATTTTAAAAAAGAAAAAAAAAGCTACAATGAAGTATCACCTCACACGAGTCAGAATGGCCATCACCAAAAAATCTACAAAAAACAAATGCTGGAGAGGGTGTGGAGTGGAGAAAAGGGAACCCTCCTACACTGTTGGTGGGAATGTAAATTGATACAGCCACTATGGAGAACAGTATGGAGGTTCCTTAGAGAACTAAAAATAGAACTACCATTTTTTGCCCAGTAGTGGGATTTCTAAAGAGGTTCCTTCGAAAAGTAAAAATAGAACTACCAAATTGTGCAAGGCACAAATAAATACTTTTCCCTTATTAAGTTCCATGCTGATAAGACCTCTTTCTTTCGGTGAATAGCACTTTTTGTTTGGGGATGTCTACTTTTCCATAAAATTAAATAGTAGTTAAAGCTCTGAAAGAGGCAAGATGACAGTGGGCTGAGGTTGTTGGTGTATCAACCCCAAGGGAGTGATACGTTTCCTTTTTACAGCAGAATCCAGCCCATGTCTTTTGTGGTTTCCTTCACATCTTTGGGGTAGTTATGACTTCTCAGTTTTCCACACTTAAACTGGAGTCCCTGTTCTCTTTTCCCGACCTGCTATCAGGTATGAGTGTTCTGAATGCACACTGCTCACGTATCAGACTTACATTACTGTCATTAACATGAAAAGAATTACAGCCTTGTGTAATCCCACTACTGGGCACATAGCCTGAGAAAACCATAATTCAACAAGAGTCATGTACCACAATGTTCACTGCAGCTCTATTTACAATAGCCAGGACATGGAAACAACCTAAGTGACCATCAACAGATGAACGGATAAAGAAGATGTGGCACATATATACAATGGAACATTACTCAGCCATAAAAGGAAACGAAATTGAGTTATCTGTAGTGAGATGGATGGACCTAGAGCCTGTCATACAGAGTGAAGGAAGTCAGAAAGAGAAAAACAAATACCGTATGCTGACACATATATATGGAATCTAAGAAAGAAAATGGTTCTGAAGAACCTAGGGGCAGGACAGGAATAAAGATGCAGACACAGAGAATGGACTTGAGGACATGGGGAGGGGGAAGGGTAAGCTGGGACGAAGTGAGAGAGAGGCATGGACATATATACACTACCAAACATAAAACAGATAGCTAGTGGGAAGCAGCCGCATAGCACAGGGGGATCAGCTCGGTGCTTTGTGACCACCTAGAGGGGTGGGATAGGGAGGGTGGGAGGGAGGGAGATGCAAGAGGGAGGGGATATGGGGATATCTGTATACGTATAGCTGATTCACTTTGTTATACAGCAGAAACTAACACAACAATGTAAAGCGATTATACTTCAATAAAGATGTTAAAAAACTAAATTTAAAAAAAAAAGGAACTGCTCTGAAGTCTGAAATTCAAGATATACTCAGAGAACCCGGTGACATCCAGCAGGACAACTACCTTTGATATCTGCACCTGTCGAGGAACTAGTTTGAGTTCCTGGCAGGTTGAACTCAGCTCAAAGACACTGGAGCGTTCAAAGAGTACTTTTAGAAGAAAAAGTGAGGGTTCTCCTTGAAAAAAAATATAAGACTCGAGAGCAACTCAGGGGGCAAAGAAGAATGTGTCTAATATTAGAAGGACTGGGAATAATCCTCCTTCAGGAAGGACCCATGGCTATTTGCCTAGAAGGCCCAACTGAAAAGTACCCACTCCCTTATGCAACCCAGAAGATCCCCCTAAGGCAATCACCAGCCATACTTTTCAAAAGACTAGGGTCCCCAGAGCATTCCCCTGGTATCCATCCATTCATAACATGCACACACTACTCACCAATCCACCCCACCCTCCACACCAGTGGCCCTCAGTCCACAAGGGGTCAGGCTAGGGTCAAGAGCCCTCAGTGTGCTGGGCTCTCAACTGCCCAGTGCAAGACTTGCTCTGTTCCAGATATCATAAGCTAGCCCAGCAAATAAATGAAGCGTTCAAACAACAACAGTACGCTGGTGCACAAAGTTTCATCTACCATCTGGAGAGCTTCTCATCACAGACCGCATGCTCCTGCCTTCAACAGCTTGTGCCTTACATGACTTAAGACAGCTCTGACAGGTTCTCAAAGGGGAAAAAAATCAAACTTACCCTCTGTCTTCCTCCAACACCCCCCACCCTTGCACTGCCACCCAAGTTCTTTCCTCACTATGAAACACTGAACAGTCTTTTCGTGTCTATTGACAAAAATATCTATGGCAATGTTTATCCACCTCGGGAGTATTCAAGCTCTACAAAATATCTGTGTTAAACCTCTGCACATTCTCCATTAAACAAGGCTAAGCATTCCCAGAATGTTGACCTCTTTTCTTCTTTAATAGACTTTTTTAGAGCAGTTTTAGGGTCACAGCAAAATTGAGCAGAAAGTACAGAGTTCCTATATAATCCCGGCCCCCACGCATGCACAACCTCCCCAATTATCAACATCCCCCACCAGAGTGGGACATTTGTTACAATCAATGAACCTGCATTGACACATCATTATCACCCAGAGTCCATAGTTTACATTATGGTTCACTCTCAGTGCTGCACATTCTATAGGTTTGGACAAATGTATAATGATATGTATCCACCATTATGGTATCATACAGAGTAGTTTCCCTGCTCTGAAAACCCTCTCCCTCTTTGTTCCTTGACCATAATGCAAAAACTTTTGTGCTCAGCATGACTCAGTATGACTCTAAGCAGAGGTCCCGAAGCCTGCCTAAGGATAAGAATCACCAAGGAGACTGGTTAAAATCATAGATGTTCAGACTGCACCCTCAATCCACTAAATCAGACCCTGCTAGGGAGGAGCCCAGAAAGCTAGACACAGTCCAGGCACCCCAGGTGACTGCTATCATCAGTAAGTTTCAAAAATGCCTCTCTAAAGAAGAAATGCTCCTAAGTTCAGTCCCCCAGCTGAACAGCAGCATCCATTAAGAATGTAGCAGGCCACAGCAATCAGAGAAGGAAAAGAAATAAAAGGAATCCAAATTGGAAAAGAAGAAGTAAAACTGTCACCGTTTGCAGATGACATGATACTATACATAGAGAATCCCAAAGATGCTACCAGAAAACTACTAGAGCTAATCAAGGAATTTGGTAAAGTAGCAGGATATAAAATTAATGCACATGGGCCTCCCTGGCGGCGCAGTGGTTGGGAGTCCGCCTGCCGATGCAGGGGATGCGGGTTCGTGCCCCGGTCTGGGAGGATCCCATATGCCGCGGAGCGGCTGGGCCCGTGAGCCATGGCCGCTGGGCCTGCGCATCCGGAGCCTGTGCTCCGCAACGGGAGAGGCCACAACAGTGAGAGGCCCGCATACCGCAAAAAGAAAAAAAAAAAAAAAAAAAATTAATGCACAGAAATCTCCTGCATTCCTATACACTAATGATGAAAAATCTGAAAGAAAAATTAAGGAAACACTCCCATTTACCATTGCAACAAAAAGAATAAAATACCTAGGAATAAACCTTCCTAGGGAGACAAAAGACCTGTAAGCAGAAAACTATAAGACACTGATGAAAGAAATTAAAGATGATACAAACAGATGGAGAGATATACCATGTTCTTGGATTGGAAGAATCAACATTGTGAAAATGACTCTACTACCCAAAGCAATCTACAGATTCAATGCAATCTCTATCAAACTACCACTGGCATTTTTCACAGAACTAGAACAAAAAATTTCATAATTTGTATTGAAACACAAAAGACCCCGAATAGCCAAAGCAGTCTAGAGAAAGAAAAAGGGAGCTGGAGGAATCAGGCTCCGTGACTTCAGACTATACTACAAAGCTACAGTAATCTAGACAGCATGGTACTGACACAATAACAGAAATATAGATCAATGGAACAGGATAGAAAGCCCCGAAATAAAGCCTCACACATATGGTCACCTTTATCTTTGATAAAGGAGGCAAGAATATACAATGGAGAAAAGACAGTCTCTTCAATAAGTGGTGCTGGGAAAACTGGACAGCTACATGTAAAAGAATGAAATTAGAACACTCCCTAACGCCATACACAAAAATAAACTCAAAAGGGTTAAAGACCTAAATGTAAGGCCAGACACTATCAAACTCTTAGAGGAAAACATAGGCAGAACACTCTATGACATTCATCACAGGTAGATACTTTTTGACCCACCACCTACAGAAATGGAAATAAAAACAAAAATAAACTAATGGGACCGAATGAAACTTAAAAGCTTTTGCACAGCAAAGGAAAACATAAAAAGACGAAAAGACAACCCTCAGAATGGGAGAAAATATTTGCAAACAAAGCAACTGACAAAGGATTAATCTCCAAAATATACAGGCAGCTCATGCAGCTCAATATCAAAAAAACAAACAACCCAGTCCAAAAATGGGCAGAAGATCTAAACAGACATTTCTCCAAAGAAGATATACAGATTGCCAACAAACACATGAAAGAATGTCAACATCTCTAATCTTTAGAGAAATGCAAATCAAAACTACAATGAGGTATTACCTCACACCAGTCAGGACGGCCATCATCAAAAAACCTACAAACAATAAATGCTGGAGAGGGTGTGGAGAAAAGGGAACCCTCTCTTGCAACGTTGGTGGGAATATAAATTGATACAGCCGCTAAGGAGACCAGTATGGAGGTTCCTTAAAAAAACTAAAAATAGAACTACCATACCATACGACCCAGCAATCCCACTTCTGGGCATATACCCTGAGAAAACCATAATTCAAAAAGAGTCATTTTCCAAAATGTTCATTGCAGCTCTATTTACAATAGCCAGGACATGGAAGCAACCTAAGTGTCCATCGACAGATGAATGGATAAAGAAGATGTGGCACATATATACAATGGAATATCACTCAGCCATAAAAAGAAACAAAATTGAGTTATTTGTAGTCAGGTGGATGGACCTAGAGTCTGTCATACAGAGTGAAGTAAGTCAGAAAGAGAAAAACAAATACCGTATACTAACACATATATATGGAATCTAAAAAAAAAAAAAAAAAAAAGGTTCTGAAGAACCTAGGGGCAGGACAGGAATAAAGACACAGAAGTAGAGAATGTACTTGAGGACACGGGGAGGGGGAAGGGTAAGCTGGGAGTAAGTGAGAGAGTGGCATGGACATATATACACTACCAAATGTAAAACAGATAGCTAGTGGGAAGCAGCCGCATAGCACAGGGAGATCAGTTCAGTGCTTTGTGACCACCTAGAGGGGTGGGATAGGAAGGGTGGGAGGGAGACGCAAGAGGGAGGAGATATGGGGATATATGTTTATGTATAGCTGATTTACTTTGTTATACAGCTGAAACTAACACACCACTGTAAAGCAATTATACTCCAATAAAGATGTTAAAAAAAAAAAAAAGAATGTAGCAGGCATTTCCCACCCATGCAAGCTCCAGCTCCATCAGAATACCTAGAATTCAAGATGGGTCCCATTCTTTACTTCTAAACAGCAAGGCTGCTAATACTTTTCTCAGTTATCCCCTTATATTGTTGCCAGAAAGTTTTACAAGGTCTAGCAAGGGTCCGCTTCTATTAGGAAATGTTTTTGTATTCCTATGCAATGGTCTACTATTGGTCTACAGTTTATAAGCATGCTATTTGGATCATTTGCACAAAATGATGGGTTAGGAAGTAGGTCTGCTTGGTTACAGTAGAGGATTTGCCTGAGGACATTAGCACACATCGCGCACGGAGCAGAAGGACACAGAGCTAATATGGGTTTTTCTTCTTTGTGCCTTGAGGGCTCTTCTGCCAGCTGCTCCCCCTGGCTCCCCACCGCTCTGCATTCTGCCATAGCCAATGATGCTTTAATGGCAAAATTCGCTGGGCAGAAAGCCATGTGGCTCTTACAGACGGCAATTAGGAGAGAAGGAAAGGCTGAATTACAAGGTGTTTGAAAACGTGGTTTGAAAAAGTCAGATCTTATTTTCTCTTACCTCCTGGTAATAAAATTTCTGTATTCATCCCAAAACAGACACCTAACTCTGGGGTCATTTGGAGTCAACAGCTCAGTCAATATAAAAATCCACTACACAGTCAATGGGGAGCATGAAAATCCATTAAACCAGAAGTCATATTTTTTTCATCAAAAGGAATCCTTACCTTTTCTTTGGCTTTCCTTTTTGTCCCTGCATCCATCCACTCATTTTCTTTCTCCAGCATGTCAATAAAGGCCCATCGGACACCCTCAATCAATTCCTCCATCTATAAGGAAATACCCAAAGAAGCAGGTCAAAACCAAGAAGCTTCAGACAAGCTTTTCTGGGCCACGATAAATAGTCCAATGCTAAACACAGTGGGAAAGAGGCTCCTTTAAGCTTGACTCCATGCTCTGGCAGCATTTCTTTTCCCAGGAAAATGCCTTTTCCCCCCATTACTAGGAGAAAACTAACCATTTCTTTCCTTGAGAACCATGTGATGGCCCAGTTGTAAAAGGATTACATGAGGAAAGGAATTCGCCATAGGTTATGACTAATAACTTACCTGTAGCTACTGTATTAGTGCACCCATATCAAGGTTGCAACTAATTTCAATAGGTTAATAAGGGCTTGAGAGAAAAAAGCAAAGGCATGGGCTGTGTACTTCAGAAAGGTATTGCAGAAGAAAGTGAGTGAACAGTTGAAAGAGATACTGTTAACAGAGAAACAGGCAGGGAGAGCCAGCACCCTAGACACTTCTCAATATGAATCACTTATGTCAAGACCCCAGTTCTCTCTAAATTAATGCCAGTGGTTAAACCAAATGCGTGGCTGTTCTCTGTCATCTCCCTACTCTCCTCTCTCCTCTCTGACAGCTCAGAAGTCGTATGCTATTTCAAGTCTAAAATGGTTAGGTCTCAAGGGGGCTGCTACAGAAACACTGTCTTCTGAAAGCCCTGTTTCAAAGTGTTCCAAGAGGGCTTCCCTGGTGGCGCAGTGGCTGAGAGCCCGCCTGCCGATGCAGGGGACACGGGTTCGTGCCCCGATCCGGGAAGATCCCACATGCCGTAGAGCGGCTGGGCCCACGGGCCATGGCCGCTGAGCCTGCGCGTCCGGAGCCTGTGCTCCGCAACGGGAGAGGCCACGACAGTGAGAGGCCCACGTACCACACACACACACACACAGAAAAGTGTTCCAAGAGTGAGACCACACCTACAGTAATGATGTGTTTGCCCTGGCTTGTCTTCCAGCATCTGTGGGTCAGCAGAGAGGACTGGGGGAGAGAGATGCTAACAGTTAACTTCAGCAGCCCACATGGAGCAGTCTGGGGAGGCCCTGCTTGTGTATGGGTGCAAACCAATCGAAATTCCATTCTCCTACACAGATGCTTCATTTTTCCTAATAGGACACTCAAGAAAGCATATAATACTAGGTTTGGCACCAGAATGAAAATTTTCATTTGGAATTATGGAGTTGTAAATCCATTTTTAGCATTAATTCTAGAAGGAAAGAAATTTAATGTTTCCTTGGTTCTATAATGAATTGTCAGCACAAAGCTCAAAATAGTTTTTTTCTGTTTAATAAGTTTTCAGCTATGTTTTCAGTTCAATAACAGTTGTAAGGGAATAAGAGCTAGAAATCAGTGGGCTGGGTTGCACTGTATGTAAATAAGAACAAGCAGCAGATGGAGGCGGGGGTACTTCACAGCTATTTCTTCCCAACTTAGTAAAAACATTAAGAGAAAAGAAATCGCAACTTGAGATTGGGGCATGATAAAGACATGAAATGACAGAAGAGCAAAGGTCCTTTAAAATCATTAAGTCACTGGTTCTCAACCTTGTCTGTACACTGGGGTCTCTGGTTGGGGGGTGGCGGGAGGAGCTTTAAACAATGCTGATGTCATTGTTGCAGAGTGAGGCCTGAGCACTGGAAGGTTTCAAAGCCCCTCAAGGTGATTCCAATGTGCAGCCAGGATGAAGACTCACTGGTGTAGGGAAGCCACTTATTTTACAGATAAGGAAATTAGGAGTCAAGAGAGTCCATGACCAGGACTTCCCTGGTGGTCCAGTGGCTAAGACTCTGCACTCCCAATTCAGGGGGCCTGGGTTCGATCCCTGGTCAGGGAACTAGATCCCACATGCCGCAACTAAGAGTTCGCATGCCGCAACTAAAGATTCCTCATGCCGCAACTAAAAGATGCCAAATGCCGCAACTAAAGATCCTGCACACCGCAACGAAGATCCCACGTGCCACAACTAAGACCGGACGCAGCCAAATAAATAAATAAATATTTTTGAAAAGAGAGAGAGAAAGAGAGAGTCCATGATCTCTTCCAGCTCTTACAACTGGGAAGGGTCAGAGCCAGGACCTGACCTCAGAGGTAAATGACAGTTGTGAGGTCAGCACTTCCAGGAGCAAAAGAGGTGTCCCTCAGAAATCAGAGGAAAATGCCAGGAAAGTAGAAGAAAACAGAGAGAGATGCAGCAGTGACCATTTCAAACAGAAAACCCACAGAAGGAGGGTGTTAAAACAACAAGGAAATCTTCAGGGCCTTTATCTTTTGCCTCTGCAGTCACCAGCACCCCTAAGTCTTTATGACATCATCGTAGGGGAGCAAAATTTGCCACCCTAAAATATGTCTCTTTGGCATATCAATTGTTTTAAGCTGGTCATTTCCTGAGGAACAGCAGACACAGGAAGGGATCTGAAAACCAAACAGCAGTTGCCTTTTTGTAAGAAATATCTCCATTTGTAAGGTAAATCTCCATTTGAAGGTTATCTCCCTCTCTGTACCTAGAAGAGGAGAATGACTAAATCTCCAGAAACTCCTATCAATGGAGAAGTCATTGACTTAAATCTTCATCACAATCACCGTCCTTTACTGCACTTTTCCTAGTATTGCCCCATAACTGACTCTCTTCACCCCCAACATCTTCTTTTGTCTTTAGCTGCAGATGGTATATAAGGCGAGGGCTTTGGCCATTTTGGCAAGCTGCTTAGTTTTCCCCGTCTCTCCCATGTATGTATGTTACTTTGTTTGATTTGCTGCTGTCACTCTCTATCACATCAGTTTAATTCTTATATCAGCCAGAAGAATTTAGAAGGGGAGGGGAATATTTCTTCCTCTCCAACATCATCAGGCAGCAACACACATCAGCCAGCCTGTCACCTTCACATAAAAAGAGAAACAGTATCTTCCCAAACTAGGGAGGGACAATAGGGATGGAAAGAAATGGGTGCATTAATTTGCCAGAGATTCAGCGACTGAATCAATGGAACCAGGTGATTAATTTTATGTGGGGAGGTGAGGAAAGGGTGGGAACAGTCAGATTAATTCCCAGGCTTCAGGCACAGGCAACCAGATGGATACTGCCACCATTTTCTTTTCTTTTCTTCTTCTTTTTTTTTTTTCATTTTTAAAAATTGAGTTAAAATTGACATATATTAGTTTCAGGTACACAACATAATGATTTGATATTTGTATATATTATGAAATGATCACCATAAGTCTAGTTAACAGCCATCACCATGTTACCAAACACAAGTTCATCTGCCCAACGCACAGTGAGGCCAAACAATCTGAAACATCGGAGTCTAGAGCAGAGAAAGGTTTATTGCAGGGCCAAGCAAGGAGAACGAGTGGCTCATGCTCAAAACACCCTGAACTCCCCAACAGTTTTCAGGGAGAAGTATTTATAGGCAAAATTTGGGGCGAGGGCTGCAGGGTTTATGACTTTCTTCTGATTGGTTGGTGGTGAGGTAACAGGGCGGTGCTCCAGGACGCTTGTGCTCAGCCTGGAGTTACCATCCTCCACCTGGGTGGGGGCCTTAGTTCCTGCAGAAGGACTCAGAGATGTACGGCTATGTGTATCCCTTGAGGAGGAATCAGGACTCAGAGATGTACGGCTATGTGTATCCCTTGAGGAGGAATCAGGACTCTGCTGCACTGTTCTCTCCTTATTCCTCCTCCTTTGTTTCTGCATTCCCTCCCTTCCCTGCTTAGCAACTGTTTGAAGCTGCCCTTGGGAACTCGGGGAAGGCCAAGGGGGCTGAAGCCTTTTTCCTGCGAATAAGAAATGCGGGACACGGAAAAGATTTGTACCAGGGAGGGCCCCACAGAGTCCTGCTCTGTTTCAACCAAACATAGTTAGAGTATTTTTTTTCCCTTCAGATGAGAACTTTTAAGATCTACTCTCTTAGCAACTTTCAAATATACAATACAGTATTACAAATTATAGTCACCATTGTATTTTCTAAGACTTAGAATGTTGGAAGAGAAAGACAGGTGAAGACAAAGGCCAGACCTCACTGGGAAGTGGAGACATCAAGTCTGCACAACCCAGTGGAGGAGTCTGTCTATGAAAGAGAGAAAGCAAAGACAGGGTACAAGTGGATATAGGGTTAAGAGAGGGTTCTGAGGGTTCTAAGTTTGAGTTGTGTGCATTTGTTTGTTGCTGCTGCTGTTGTGGTAGTTGCCCATGTGAGAAATTTACCTGTGTTTATGTACTGACGGACATTCAACAAGAAGGAAACGAAAAACCTGATTAAAAAATGAGCCAAAGACCTTAACAGACATCTCACTAAAGAAGACATACAGATGGCAAACAAACATAAGAAAAGATGTTTCACATCACATGTCATGAGGGAAATGCAAACTAAAACAATGAGATAGCACTACACACCTATTAGAATTGCCCAAATCCACAACACTGACAATACCAAGCGCTGGAGAGGCTGTGGAGCACAGGAACTCTCACTCACTGCTGGTGGGAATGCAGAATCAGAGAGCCATTTTGGAAGACAGTTTGGTAGCTTTTTTACAAAACTAAACATACTTTCACCATACAATCCAGCAGTCACATTCCCTGGTATTTACCCAAAGGAGATGGAAACTTATGTCCACCCAAAAGTCTGCACCCAGATGTTTATAGCGACTTTATTTATACTTACCAAGTCTTGGAGGCAACTATGGTGTCCTTCAGTAGGTGACCAGCTAAACTAGCTGTGGTACATCCAGACAATGGAATATTATTCAGTGCTAAAAAGAAATGAGCTATCAAGCCATGAGGAGACACGGAGAAACCTTAAGTGCATATTACTAAGTGAAAGAAACCAATCTGAAAAGGCTACATGCTGTGTGATTCCAATGATACCACATCCAGAAAAGGCAAAACTATGGAGGCAATAAAAAGATCAGCGGTTGTGGGGTGTGGGTGGGGAGAGATAAGCAGGCACAGCACAGAGAATTTTCAGGGCAGTGAAAATACCCTGTATGATATTATAATGATGGATTCATGTCATCATACATTTGTTCAAACACACAGGATGTACAAGAGTGGACTCTAAGGTAAACTATATACTTTGGGTGATAACGATGTGTCAATGTAGGTTCACCTTCAGTTTAAAAAAAAAAAGTGAGTGATGTTAATGAGAGAAACTATGCATGTGTCAGGGGCAGGAGTGTTAGGTAGCTAGTCAGACATGAGAGGGTCCTGCCCCATCCTGGATGGTTCATCTTTCCCTCCCCCACCAGGACAGCTGGTGGACAGAGCACACCCAGAGATCCTCCCTCTTGTGGCTGAGGACCACCACTAGGTTTCCAGCCATATCAGGACCAAGCAAGACAAAACTGCCAGCACAGGTTGACGCAGGCGCACCAAGACCTAAAAGGTGACTCAAGGTAACCCCGGGTTCATTATGCCTCATTTGTAATAACTTAGCATTGCGGCTTTTGCTTCCCCGCCCCACCCCATGGGTTCTGCTTGGGTGCTTATGGGTAAGTGCCTGAATACTAGCAGGAAAGTTATATAACCTAAAGCTGTCAATCAGCTTGACAATCAAATGACACAGGACACACCCAACCCTATCCCATTGCAGGGCTGCTCTGGTTTCCAGGTAGCCCACTCTTATCCTTTCTTGGGAGTGTACTTTCGCTCTGCTTAATAAAACTCTTGCTACTTAAAACTGCTCTATGCCTCCTGACTGAATTCTTTCCCTTGAGAAAGGCAAGAAACGAGGAAATCGCCATTCCACGAAACCTCCATACCCTCCTCTCAATTTTGTTGTTGAAGGAGAGAATATGCCATCCCAAAACATGTCTCTTTGGCTTAAGGATTATCTCAAACTGATTATTTTTAAGAAACAGCACACAAAATAAGTGCTAAAAACCAAGAGGTTACCCTCTTGGAAGAAACATTTGCATTTATAAGGGAAACCTCCGTGTCTCCCTTTCTGTATCAGGAAGAGCAAATTGACTAAATCTCTAGAAACTCTTATCGATGGAGAAGGCCTGAACTTAAGTCTGCATAACAAGCAGACCTTTGTTTACTGTGCTTTTCCCAATAACCTCCCTCAACTGTCCCCCCAGCCCCCACCCCACTCTCCAACATCTTCTTTTGTCTTCAGCTGGAGATGGTATTTAAGGCAATGGTTTGGGCCATTTTGGAAAGTTACTCAGTTTCCCTGGCTTGCTCTCATGTATGCAGGAGGTATACATGTTATTAAACTTCTGTTTTTCTCCTGTTACTCTGTCCTTTTATGATAGGGAGGTCTCAGCCAAGAACCTAGAAGGATAGAGGAAAGATTTTTTTTCCTCCCCATGCTATAAACTTAAAACTGCTGTAAAAAAAAAAATCAAATCCTTTTTAAAGGACTTACTGTGTGTAGGTTATATGCAAATACTACACCATTTTATATAAGGCAATCGAGCATCCGCAGATTTTGGTTATTTGCAGGGAGTCCTGGAACCAATCGCCTGCAGATATCGAGAGATGGCTGTAATCATTTTCCTCTTTTCTTTCCCTGTGAGCCTCAGCTGGTCTCTGCTCTAGTCCTCTGAGACCACCATTCCCCTCCCAGGCCTCATCACTGGTTCTCAATTCTTTCTTTTTGACCACTCTACAGATTTAATATATAACAGTTTTTGTGAAATGGTGCTGAACTACCCCAGCAGACTTTAAGAACAAGGGAAATCTCTGAAGGTGATTAATGTCATTGGTTGGCATGTCAATGCAAATAAGAGAAATAATGATTTTAGTATGCTGGAACTAGGAAGATAAATCACTGAACACTTCTGATTTTTATCTTTAGACTACTCTACAGCATCACATAATAACAATGCCTTCAGTCAAGTCATGTTCCCTGAGGCAGCAAAAGCCTGATGTGATTTTTAAATAAGAAGACAGAAATATTATTTCTTCACCAAACCTTGACCTAATGCCCCAACCAGCCAGCATATAACATTAATAGAAATCACTTAAAGTAGAAGTCATAAGGTGAAGTTATCCATAGAAAATATTTATTTAGAGTTAAAAATCAAAATATGACATACAAAAATTAACTCAAATGTTATTATGGTAAAATCTGCCACATTCAGAGTAAGAGCCCTCCAAGTAAAGCAGCATTTTGTTAAGCATCTACTTATCTCAGATTTTATGGACCCACACTGAGAAAATATAGTTTACTTTGTCAGTATATGGGCAGTTTTTCGTTCTTTCCCTCAACCAACTCTATTTAAAAGTGGGTTCCCCTTTTCATTCTTTGCACTCCAGGGTTTTGCCCATAGCATTCTACATCAGACATCAGACACTGGTGAGTCACATACACATATGCATACACCTGGTACCCTTCCAGGAAAGGTTTTTTTTAAATGAGATTCTCCTATCTTAATGCATTAAAATTGTCTCACCTGCTCTTCTTTTGACCTCTCCTTACCCTCCCTCCCCTCACATGGACATAGGAACTTTGTGTTCTATATATATGGGTCAAGATGGTTCTATTAATGCATTTAAAGGGACATATGCTAATACTGCTTTGAGAAGACGTGAAACCAAGCAGGACCCTGCATGGCCTTCCTGGTGACAGACTCCCTCCGTGTCCCCCACTTCTTGTTTGGAAAAAAAGCTTTAGTGTCGCCGGCCTTTCCCTGAGTTCCAAAGAGCAAATTTAAGCAGTTAATAATTAGAAAAGTGAGGGAATGCAGAAACAAAGTCAAAGCAATCAAGTAAAAAGTTACGATAGTTTACACAATATTTCAGCCATAAAACAGAGTCAAAGGACTCCTAGCTCCTCCTCAAGGGATACAGATAACAATCTGACACATATCTTTGAGTTGGTTTACAGAAACCAGAGCCCCACCAGATGGAAACTGCTGACCACAAGCATGCAGACCTCAGATTGGTTGGAACCAGAAGACTGATGCTTAAGATTCTCAAAACATCATCCTGTTACCTCACCAACAACCAATCAGAAGAATGTCCACAAGCTGATCACACACCCTGCAACCCTCACCCCTAATGTTGCATTTAAAAACCCTTGACCAACCCTACTGTGAACTGCGAACGCGAGGGATCTAGGTTGTGCGCTCCTTGTGAGAATCTAATGCCTGATGATCTGAAGTGGGGCTGAGGCAGTGATGCTAGTGCTGAGGAGTAGCTGCAAATACAGATTATCATTAGCAGAGAGGCTTGACTGCACAGAGACCATAATAAATCAACTGCTTGCAGACTCGTATCAAAACCCTATCAGTGAGTGGCAAGCGACAGTTAAGCTGTATCTTACGGAGGAGACTGGACAGAAGCAACACACTTCGGGTGTCACTGTCTCCCATCACTCCCAGATGGGACCATCTAGTTGCAGGAAAACAAGCTCAGGGCTCCCACCGATTCTGCATTATGGTGACTTGTATAACTATTTCATTATATATTACAATGTAATAATAACAGAAATAAAGTGCACAATAAATGTAAATATATAAATAAGTAAGTAAGTAAGTAAAATAAAAACCCTTGCCCAAAAGCCATCAAGGAGCACAGGTCTTTTGAGCTTTAGCTGCCCATTCTCCCTGCGAATAAATGCTGTACTTCCCTTCACCACAACCCAGTGTCTGTAGATTGACTTTACTGCACATCGAGTTTGGCTCGATAACAAAAGGGGTCAGTTCACCCCACTGTCAGCTGTAGTTTCCTTCAAAGCTTTGTCTCTGGTGACAAAGAAATCCTACATGGCCAACTCAGATCCTACCTCATACCAATGAATCCCAGACACTTAAACCCACACTTTCAGTCCCTTCTCTGAGTTCCTATTGGGCTTATATTCAGAACAATATAGGTGTGTGTTTAATTGCCATTTATATTTATTTGATCTCCCCAAGAAATCCATAAGCTTCAAAGACAGGAATCATGATTTAGATCAAATGAGATCATGGATATGTAAGGCAACTAAGAAGTGTGGAAGGGGAGCAGAATTCGCCACCCCAAAACATACCTCTTTGGCATGAGGATTATTTTATATTTTAGGCTATTTTTAAGGAATAGCAGATTAGAAAAAGCTCAGAAAACAGAGAAGTTACCCTTTTGTAAGAGACATTTACATTTACAGGGGAAACCTCCATTTGAAAGGGTGTCTCCCTCTCTGTACCAGGAAGATGTCATGACTAAATCTCTAGAAACTCTTATCAGTGGAGAAGTCAAAACTTAAATCTGTATAACAACGTTACCCTTGTTTACCCTGCTTTGCCTGGTAACCTCCCATAACTGGCTTCCCTCCCCTGACAACAACATCTTTTGACTTTAGCTGGAGATGGTATTTAAGGTGATGACTTGGGCCATTTTGGGGAGTTACTCAGTTTTCCTGGGTCTCTGTCATGTATACAGGAGGTATACATGTTATTAAACTTCTCTCTTTCTCCTGTTAATCTGTCTTTTCATTACAGAGGGATCTTAGCCAAGAACCTAGGAGGTTAAAGGGAAAAATAATTTTTCTTCCCCTATGGTGTTCTGCAAATTGAAGGTTGTTAGTTTTATGATTTCATATCTCACCACTGTTAGTTTTATGGTTTCACATGTTACATGATATGATTTTTCACATGGTATGATTTCATATCTCATACGATACATGTAGCAGATGTTCAATAAATAGAAGTTGATTTATGTTTTTCAAAACCTCCGGGGGGTATCTAGCAAAGAAATGAAATTTAATCAAATATCTTTTATACATGCTAATGTATAACATTTATTCCAGCAGTTATTCCAAATATAAGCTTCAGTGGAACTCAAGTGACTCAGTAAGTTAGCCCAGTCCATTCTGAGGTTGATGATGCCAACGTAGTACAGAACAGATGGCTAAGAATGGTTAAAAGAATATATATATATATGTATATACATATATATATATATCTGATAGAAATAGCTATAGGCTGATAGAGTTCTTAAAGAAGAAAAATGATCTTCAAGGTGATTATATACATTAATCTTAAAGTAATTTTAATGAAATTCTTAAATAAAAGCGTAATGTTGAAGAGATTTTCCTCTCAATATATTCAGAAATTATACATAATATCTTAATAAAACATAAGATTAAAAAGTCTCCAGTCTCCTCAGTGGTCTAGAGCGAGACATGGTTCCTTAAATTATAACCACGTGGCGAGTGCATGGGGTTAAGCTGGAAGAAATAGCTGCAAAAAGCTCAGGCAAGTTCCTAAAGCCTTTCTTTCTGGCAACTGTCACTTCACTAGAAACACAGACATTAAATAAGTCAATGCGCTAATAAATGTTAACTATCCACTGACTCATTATTTGTACTGTATTTAGGAAGACAACTTTGAATTGGCTCCTGATAAAAATGGCATGGAAATAAGAAGTAAAGAAGAGACCCATGTTAAGGTGGGAGAAGTGGTAAAGCCAGAGAAACTAAGGATAGTTAGGAAACCCTCAGTTTCTGGCAGCCAAGCAAGCTGGTATGATAAAACAAATCATACCAGTTTGTCAGGATTAACAGACTTGCATAGCTATTTAAAATGTTGGTGAAAGAAAAAAATGCCAACTTATTTGGGCCCCAGACATGCTATAAAGCATATCAGTCTGGTGGGGCAAAGTTTAGCATGTCCTCTCATCAAAAAGCATAAGGCTGGGGTGGAGGTAATAAGAGTAAAATCCTATTTACTGGATATGAACAGAGAGACGGTGCTCTGGTTTTCTAACTCATCTTTTTCTGTTTCCCACTTTCCTACTCTTCGAGGGAACGGATCAGAAACCAGAAAAATATTTAGACGTCAACCAGTCTCATAATGGTCTAGCTTTTGGCTGTGGGTAAACTCCCTCCAGCAAGGAATTCTTCCTGGTCACATCCAAAATTCGGCTCTGTTGGAGGGCCTAAGTGCTTTCTTTCAGCCAATGAATTTCCAGAACAGGGTCTCCGCAACCCACAGGCCTGATCACATCTGCTTGACATGACTGTGGCCGATAATAAGTGGCAAAGGCAACAGTGTCCAATGTTATCCAGAGATAGAGACCACAAACAAGAAAGGCGGGCCAAATGTGTCACCATCGTGGCAGCACACTCAAGGACAAGGGCAAGAGTAGTGTCCACACTTATTTCAAAAGAATTCCCAATGACCTTTCTGAATTACTTGTTTTGCTGGATGTGATTTTACCAAAGGTTGCTTAAAAAGAGCTGTCAGGATTGGGGTCTTATGACATTTGCTGTAATAAGATTTAGCCCGTAGAGAGTTGTGAAACCTGGATCTGTTATAGAAATTATATTTGGCTCCTTGAGTAGTTGCATGAGACTCTCTTATGAGCCAGATCTAGCATTAAATGATAGGGCAGGTTCTGGAATGTGGCTAGGGCACTAGCCATAAAAGGATCTTTATCCCAACTGAAAGCTACTACACTGGGCATATATGCAGGACTAGGAACAGCAAACCCCCAGGTACCTGCCTCACGCTCACTCTTTTGAAGAGAAATTAGAAAGAAGAGATCTCAATGCAGGACAGTTGCCACAGTTCTTTGATAAATAGTATGCATTCTCTCTTCATGATTAATCTTAGGTATGGCATACAGTAATAACAGTAGCTGACATTCACTGGGTACTCACTATGCACCAGGCATGTGCTAAGCCCTCTACATGGATTATCTCACTCAGTCCTCATCACAAAACAGCGAAGTAGGTACTGTTTGTATCCCTATCTATGATTCACTGCAACGATGGCTTTTAACTCTATACCCCCATTCCTGTATCCATGCCCTTTGCTGTGGGACCTTTCACTAAAAAGGCAGCGTCTATTTCCCGGCTCTGTCATTCTGGACTGGCCTTGTGGCTTGCTTTGGTGAACAGAATGCAGACATGACGCTATGCCAGTCCTGAGCCTGGGCCTCAGGAAGCCTCGTGTGTCTCCGCCTGCTCACTTGCACCTCTGCCATCACTATGAGAACGTGCCCAGGCTAGCCGGCTGAAGGAAGTAAAATACTTGGAGTAGAGCCACGTCATCCTGGCCACCTCTGCTGAAGCCAGCCTAGACCGGCCAAGCCCCAGACATTAGACAAACCAAGCCGGAATAAGCAGAGCTGCCCAGGGGAACCACCAACCAACTCCAGGTGCATCAACATTAACTGTTAATTGGTGAAGGCCACTGAAGTTTCGTGGCTGAGTGTTACACAGCATTACTATAGCAGCAAAACCTTGTGTACCATTCATAAGCAGGAAGATAGAGAAACAAAGAGGTTAATTTGCCCAAAATGATACGAACAGAACTGGGCTATGAGATGCTAATGCAAGTTTTCAGAAAATCAGATGTAACTTCTTAATAAGGCCAATATTTTATAACTGTATTTTAAAAGCCCTTTAAAACTCAAATCAGTTTGTTTTGCCTTAATTCAGATGGATCTTATGCAAAGACCCAGAGAAACTGATTGATATAATAGCTGACACCATTGCCTAGGGAAACGGAAACAGGGACACTTGATAGCCAGATAGAATATCCTTTACTTTGCATGACTTGTGTTGAAGGGAGCTCTATCTTTATCAGTACAATGGCTATACTGAGAGCAACTCTTGTAACAGCATCTGTAAGGAACCAAGAACCCCTTGGTATAAAGGCATTGCTATGATGCATGACACTGACTTTCAAGTGACTTCTGCCACTAACGTTAGAGTTACATCTCATTTATTCAACCACAGAGAAAAACGGTGAGCAAGGGAATTGGAGAACTTGAATATTAATGGCAGTACATCAATTCAATTATCTTGGCTAACTAATGAGGTGAACTCCTAGTGCATGGAGGTTGCAAGTTCAAACTCCACCACTGCAATTGGACCCATGTGGGTACTTAAGTCTTCGGCACCAGCTGCAGCAGTATGGGATGGGAGGAGAAACCCGTTCTTGGGATAAGAATTACTACCAGAATTGCTCATGCAAAGCACTCAGAAAATTGGAAGATACTCTAGGTCATCCATGGCATTACTTGGGGACATGAACGATGTCCTTACCATAAAGAGAAAAAGGAATCAGCTACTAGAGTACAGGAGAAATCAGTGAATTGTTTTACACAGTAAATAAAGCTTTAATTCTTCCCTTAATAAAATCTCAATCTAAAGTATAATAAAAGATTCGTTCCTCTTTAACTAAATTAACCTTCTGCATACAGAATGTTTTAATGTATAATAAGAGACCAGTGATTTTATCTTTGATTTGAGTGTTGACAAAAACTCTCTCGTTGACCAACCTCTAGCCAGGTTCCTCTAAGCCCTGTGCCAGGCCTGCACAGGCCAGTTTTATCAAGAATCCCGGTAAGTCAGTTTAGAGAGAACCCCCTCCACACTTGATATCTGAGCACCCTCCATATCTGTCAGATTCCTCATCCCCCACCCTTGATATCTGTGCACCCTGGTCTGCCTTCAGAAAAAGTCCCCTGACCTTTGAACATTTCCTCTTAGTCATTTTCCATCCACTGCCTCCTTCACCCTGCTCCTTGGCCAGGCCCCAGCTGTCTCTGCCATGTTCACAGTTGAGCCCGATCTCTCTCCTACTTTGAAAGTCTTGACACCCTTTGCAATAGTCCTGAATAAAGTCTTCCTTATCATTTTAACAAGTATCAGAATATTTTTTGCTTTAATAGGGTTCACCCTACAACAAAAACCGATAATTTGAGAGAACAGCAATAAAATGCCTATTGGCAGAGCTGAGATATATGAATAAAGATAAGTAATTTGGGGACAGAGTATCTATAATGAAATAAAATTATGTGGTTTAATAACTTAGCTCAGCCAAAATGTTCAAATGGGAATTCCAATTTCCTTGAATTTTCTAGAAACTACAATTCAAAGCATAAAGCGGAAAGATCTTTTTCTCCTTTGCATCAACACGATAGAAAATTGTTCTTTGATGTGTATGTTTACATTTCTGCCTTAGTAACCCCAAAAAATGGTAAACAGTTGAAAGACTGTTTTGATGAAGAAACCTTACAGAGCCTTAGGTCATCATTCCAAGCATCAGGGATCACTCCTCAGAATGATATATGTAGGAAATACTGGAAATTGAGCTCAGTGTGTGGACTGAGCCAAAGATGAACCTCAAATGTTGCTCTTAGATGAAATCTCTGATAATCAGCTTGTTTCTTACTGTTTCCCTGTTTCTGCTGAAAATTCTATGAACACAAAAAAAATGCAATGTCACCTGGTTAGACTTGAACTGATTAAGCTTTCACTCTATTTGTCTTTAAAATATTAGAATGCAGGGTCTTCCCTGGTGGCGCAGTGGTTGAGGGTCCGCCTGCCGATGCAGGGGACACGGGTTCGTGCCCCGGTCCGGGAAGATCCTACATGCCACGGAGCGGCTGGGCCCGTGAGCCATGGCCGCTGAGCCTGCGCGCCCGGAGCCTGTGCTCCGCAACGGGAGAGGCCACAACAGTGAGAGGCCCGCGTACAGCAAAAAAAAAAAAAAAAAAAAAAAAATATTAGAATGCTACTAGAAGCAAAACCTATTCCAACTGTTCCCTACCTCTAAAATGCTAAGAAATTAGGAAATATGTGCCTTTTATGTGTATAAGATCTTAATACATGAATAACTCATCTCCTGATAAGGGTGAATCCATTATAGGACCAGCCAGTAAGAAGTCTCTTCATTATGCTGGTCTCCTCATGCCAGTCATAAAAATGGTGAGGATTCAAGTGTTTTTCAGAGAGAAGCAAGGGAATAGAACACTGACTTAAAGCTAGATCGTTTGGACTTGAACCCCACCTAAACCATTTTCAGGCTGTGTGACCTTGGGGAATTTACTTAAACTCTTGGAGCCTCAGTGTCCTCATCTGGAAACATGAGGGCAGTAATAGCAATTACAGGGCCACCGTCAGGACTAAATGAGTTAACGCATCGAAAGCTCTTATAGAATGCGTACCAGACATCCAACTAAATCTCAGCAAAAGTTAGCTACCTTATTATCATCATCAGATATTTAAAACATTATATAGCCATCATTGGGATCTTCATGTGCCCACCGTGGACACTGATATCTATCTGGGGCATTTACTCATACGTTACAGATATAAATTATCATTAATAATGTTAAAATGGAAGAGAAAAACAAGTAACAACTTTAGACATCCCTCCCCATGTACACACACGCCCCTAAATCTCTCTCCTGTCATTTACGTCATGAGCCTACAGATCGGGGTTTGTCACAGTAGGATGAGAGCATCATCTCTATTTACAGTGACAATACACCATGAATTCTCTGAGAGAGTTATACTTTCATACCCTTCATATAACTTTCCACAAAAGCAACTTGTTAAATGATTAGCTAATATGCTGTATTTTTAAACTATGCATGATCTTCTAAATAAGATTACAAAACTTAAAAAGTTCTCTGACAGACACGGTCATGACTTTGGGTCTGAAAACTGGAGAGAAAATGTTAGTGTAAAAGGCACAAAATGGTATCCCAGGGACATATTCAGTTTGGCCTCCAAAGTATTGGCCAAGATTTAAAATGTAGGATATTTCGGGGCTTCCCTGGTGGCGCAGTGGTTGAGAGTCCACCTGCTGATGCAGGGGACACGGGTTCGTGCCCCTGTCCAGGAGGATCCCACATGCCGTGGAGCGGCTGGGCCCGTGAGCCATGGCCACTGAGCCTGCGCGTCCGGAGCCTGTGCTCCACAACAGGAGAGGCCACAACAGTGAGAGGCCCATGTACCGCAAAAAATAAAATAAATAAATAAAATAAAATAAAATGTAGGATATTTCACATACAAGTCCGTATTTCTGACTTCTCTCAAAAAACAAAAAACCAGAAACCGAGCAACCCTCGGGAGGCATCCTGCATGAAAAGAGCCTGAGCTGAATCCTGAATATCACATCCATTCCTATTCATCACTACTGTGTCCCAAACACTGAGGCCCAGGGTCAGCTGTCACTCGTCACTGCACTTGCACTGGCTTCTGCTGACACCCAGCCAGCTTTACTCCTGTACGTTATTTAATGTTCCTCACTGGCTGTGAGGGTATTTGAGCTTGGAACTCCTGACTTTCGCCTTGACTAAGTCCTTTGCACCTTTCAGGCACTGCACATCTTTGACTTGCAGACTCCACACCAACTGGTCCCTGAGCCAGTGAGAACCAAGCCTCCAAGGTGCTTACCTCAGAGTAGAGTCTAGAATTTGTTTCCTCCTCTAAGCTGCTATCCCAGAGAATCTGAAACATCCTCACCAACTACTAGCTTGACTCCAACTCCCACCCCTGTTGCCAGACCATGAATCTCGTGTGGGGTTGCTTGAATCCTTCCCCCCTCATATTAGAGCACTCTGAGAAACCCAGTTGGTCAGACACCAACAACTCCACCTTCCCAGTCCTGGCTACTAGCACCCGCTCACCCAGGGACTGAGCCCTGCCATGCTGAACTCCAGGCAGGGCTTGAACTCTTCAATTCTTTTAACAGGCACTGTCCAATAGCCACACATGGCAACTGAACACTTGAAATGGGGTTAGTCCGAACTGAGATGTGCTATAAATATAAAATATGCATGGGGCTTCAAAGACTGAGTGTTAAATAAAGCATACAAACTATTGCATTAATAATTTTACATTAATTACTTGTTGAAATGACAATATTTTGGATATATTTGGTTAAGCAAAATATATTATTGAATTAATTTCACCTGTTTCATTTTACTTTTTAAATAAGGCTAGTAGAAAATGTAAAATTCCATACATGGCTCATATCGAGTTCTATTGGATAATGCTACTTCAGGTAATAAAGACAACCACCGTCCAAAGAGTTCTGCAACTCCCTACTCTCACTCCACTGGCCTGTCCCTCTGGTTCAAGTAAAGTCTGCAGCCAGTCCCACATGGATTAAGGCCCTGGCTCACTATCTGATAGGCAGGAGATTGTTCCATGTGGCCTCTTTAGGTGGCTTGCTGTGGAAGGATTCTCTTTTTTCTACATGCTATTCTTCCTGTTTCTAATTAAATTTGTGAAACTCCCATAGTTATGTGTGAGTGAATAAATATGACTGTACGTGAATGTGGCTGTGTGCACGTGCAGACTCGCATATGGGAAGTCACAAGGAAATAGTAATGTAAAACTGTGTGTTTTCCCCAATGAAAAAGGAAGAGAGGGGGCTTCCCTGGTGGCGCAGTGGTTAAGGGCCCGCCCGCCGATGCAGGGGACACGGGTTCGTGCCCCGGTCCGGGAAGATCCCACATGCCGCGGAGCGGTTGGGCCCGTGAGCCATGGCCGCTGAGCCTGCGCGTCT
Source organism: Mesoplodon bidens (assembly GCF_964165515.1). Taxonomy (NCBI): domain Eukaryota; kingdom Metazoa; phylum Chordata; class Mammalia; order Artiodactyla; family Ziphiidae; genus Mesoplodon; species Mesoplodon bidens. The sequence goes on from NC_138163.1 coordinate 122,048,122, forward strand.
GGAGCCTGTGCTCCGCAACGGGAGAGGCCACAACAGTGAGAGGCCCACGTACCGCAAAAAAAAAAAAAAAAAAAAAAAAAAGGAAGAGAGGTATGTTGGGGGAGTGAGGGAGGACGCTTTCCCTGCTATGAAGGAAACCTCAAAGTGAACTGCTCCTCCCACCCTCTCTATAACAAAGGGTCTATAACAAAGGGTGCCAACCAGAGGCAGTTGGGCCAACTTGCCATTAAGAGGCTGCAGAGGGCTTCCCTGGTGGCTCAGTGGTTAAGAATCCGCCTGCCAATGCAGGGGACACTGGTTCGAGCCCTGGTTCGGGAAGATCCCACATGCCGCGGAGCAATGAAGCCTGTGCGCCACAACTACTGAGCCTGCGCTCTAGAGCCCGCGAGCCACAACTACTGAGCCCGCGTGCTACAATTACTGAAGCCTGCGCACCTAGAGCCCGTGCTCCACAACAAGAGAAGCCACCACAAGAAGCCCACGCGCCGCAACGAAGAGTAGCGCCCGCTCGCTGCAACTAGAGAAAGCCTGCACACAGCAACGACCCGACACAGCCCAAAAAAATAAATTTATTTAAAAAAAAAAAAAAAGGCTGTAAAAACAGAAATACTGAGAAGCACAAAGTCTCTTAGAGGAACCCAGGTATCAGTTTTCAAAGGAAAACTAAATAGCTCAGAGGAAAAACACAGCAACCAAAAAAAGCAGAACTAAAAAGTAGCCTAAAGGCCCTCACACGGAGTTTGGCACAGTCCACTTAAAGCAATTTGAATCAGGGAAATTTTCTATGATCTGAAAATTGAAGCGAATACTTGCACTAATGCAACAGGCTTTAGTAAATGATGTACTGTCGCCCTGAGTCAAATGCCTGCCCTGCTCATATGAATTGCCAGAGCTGTTTTTTGGTGGTAACTGCAAACAAATGAATGATGCAAAGGCCTTGCTACTCCAAGTGTGGTCCCTAAACCAGCAGTGTTAGCACTGCTTGGGAGCTTGTTATGCAAATTCTTGGGTCCTACCCCAGACCCAGTTAAAATGCAATGAAATTTTGCATTTTAACCACCAGATCCTTCAGTGATTCCTGTACACATTAAAGTTTGAGAAATACCTGAAATTTAACCTTCTGACTATTCATTTGCTTAACAACTGTTTTTGAAAATAAAACAATGGCACCCACCCCTCTGAGTTAGTGTCTCTGGAATTTGTCCCATTGGGGATATTTCTGTTTTTCTCTTTGGATTGTAGCTAATAATAAAGAATGTTTTTCAAGTAAATCAGTGGTTCCAGGTGGTTCTTGGATGAGAGCCCTGGAACACGGCTATAAAAAGCCAGATATTACTCTTATAAGTATCCAACTTAAGTATTCCCTGAGGCAAATAGCTTCTGCTTAAGGGAGGCAAATAATTTTATGTAAAATAAATGAGTATCTGTGTAACTATCACACTACCTTCACGTCCCATGTACATCAAAGTAAGGGGGGAAGTGCCAAAATCAACTTTACTTGTCACATCCTGACACATGAAAAAGGGACTTTCATACCAAAACTGAGACAAACAAATTAATCCACATACCTTTCGTATTACTTAAAATTCTTCTACTGCCAAAAAAAAAAAAAATCCTGCTATATAAAAACACCTCCATTATCCCTTAATTGTTTTTATATCCTTCCCAGGGCTTATAATGTTACCACTGTGATTATCTGATAAATTCTCAATCCATTTACTCCGACCAAGGAGTGAAAGAAAACACAATGGGAATATTCAGTATTTTGAAGTAAGACATTAATTCTTCAGTGGAATTATTTACAAGGAGAGTACCTCCAGGTTCAAATATGAAGTCTCGAACTTGGCATAAAATTCTCCAAAGTATCAAAAGAGAGAAAAAAATCCAAGTAAATGTGCTTAGATGTATGGCATTCCACAGCAAACCTCAGCACATAATACATAGTTATAATACATATCAACACATAATACCAACCAGTGGAATTATCATGGCTTAACAGACTTTTTTATTTCTTTGCCTTTAAATTCAATGTTTAATGACCACCTGCATCCAAGGTGCTTACATATTCATATCTCACTGACTACGATGGATTGTTATTAGCAAAGGGAAGCAAAATATACCATCCCAAAATATGCCCCTTTGGCATATTGATTATTTGGGGCTGATTATTTTTGAGAGGCTGCAGACACAGGAATTGTCCGGAAAACAGTAGAAATCACCCTTTTGTGAGAGAAATTGACATTTATAAGGGTAATCTCCATTGTAAGGGTGTCTCCCTCTCTGTACCAAGAGGAGGAGCATGACTAAATCTCTAGAAACTCTTAGCAATGGAGAAGGCAAGGACTTAAGTCTGCCTCACAGCCACACCCCTATTTACTGCATTTTGTCTGGATTCTCCCAGTGCTCAACGTCTTCTTTCGTCTTTAGCTGAACTTGGAGGTTTTTTTTTTTTTTTTGTGGTACGCGGGCCTCTCACTGTTGTGGCCTCTCCCATTGCGGCACAGGCTCCGGACGCGCAGGCTCAGCGGCCATGGCTCACGGGCCCAGCCGCTCCGCGGCACGTGGGATCCTCCCGGACCGGGGCACGAACCCGTGTCCCCCGCATCGGCAGGCGGACTCTCAACCACTGCGCCACCAGGGAAGCCCTGGACTTGGAATTTAAGGTGGTAGCTTGGGCCATTTCTGGGAGTTACTCAGTTTTCCTGAGTAGAAGAGGTACACATGTTATTAAACTTGTTTGGTTTTCTCCTATTAATCTTTTATTATAGGAGGGTCTCAGCCAAGAACCTAGAAGAGTAGAGAAAAAATTATTTTTCCTCCCCTACATTAGTTAATCATACCTAGATATTCTGCTTCATGCCATTTGTAAAATATAATTCTTCACAAAGAAAATGCACATCAAAAAAAAAAACCTAGCTAAATTGAAATTTCTATTTTAAAATAGACCCTCTCCTCCAGTGTAGCTGAAACACATGGAGAAGAACACAGCCAAAATGAGGAGACTTTTTAAAATTCATGACCTCCAACTTCACCTAGAGCAGCCACACTACATCTCCTCAGTTTACTCAGCCTCCCACTCCCCTGGACAACCATGTCACTCCTCCTCTGTCCTCCAACCTTCAGCCCCAACCTCTGAACTAAACTCAAGACTCACATAACCCTACTGCCCCCATGACATCTCCACCTGGAGGTCTGATAACATCTCAAATTCAACATGGCCGAAACTGAACTCCTGATCTTCCCTTGCAAACCTGATCCTCCCCACAGCATTCCTCTTCTCAGTTAATAGCACCTCCCTATTTCCATTTAATCAGACTCAGAGCTCCTACTCTCAGATCCCTCAACAAATCTGTCAGCAAACTGCACCGGTTCTATCCTTCAGAATGTATTCAGAATACAACCCCTTCTCACAACTTCCACAGCTACCATCTAGTCCAAGCCACCATCATCTCTGGCCTGGTCCCTCTGATAGTCTCCTAATTGGCCTCCCTGCTTCTATTCTTGACCTGATACAATCTCTTCTCAACACAGCAGCCAGGGCGATCCTCTCAACATAAGTCAAGTCACATCAGGCCTCTGCTAAAAAGCCTGCATTAGCTCCCCACTTCACTCAGAGTAAAAGCCAACATTCTTACAATGTTCTACAGGTATTATAAAATGCCGCACCATCCCTGCTATTGCTCTGACCTCAGTGCCTACTTCTCTCACCCTCATTCACCCTGCTCCAGCCACGTGGACCTCCCTGCTCTTCCCTGACCACTCCAGGCACATCCCTCCCTCAGAGATTTTGCACTAACTGTTCCATCTGCTTAGAACACTCTTCCCCCAGATAGATGCCATATCTAATTCTCTCACCTCCTTCAAATCTTTGCCAAATGTCATCTTCACAATGAGGCTTTCCTTAATCATCCTATTTAATCCTACAATCCACCCCACATATTCATACCTTCCAGCAATCCTGATTTGTCTTTACCCTGATCTCATTCTTTTCTCTTCCAGAGTCCTTATCATCTTCTAATACACTTGTTAATGTATGCATTGTATTGATTTTTTTGTCTACCCTCACCAATAGAATGTCATCTCAATGAGGTCAGGGATCTTTGTTCTGTTGTATCCCAAGTGCCTAGAACAGTGCCTAGTATATAACAGATGTTCAACAAATATTTGTTGAGTAAATAATGAAATTAAACCTCAGCTTTTATTAGTGGATTTATCTGGTTGGGCCATTAACACCACTATGACAATTACGAATAGCCACAGATCATGGGTACATGGAAGTTGATTACAATGCTCTTTCCATATACGTTTAGAAATTTACAAAATAAAAGAATTTCTTTTTAAGCTTATGAAAAAAATTGACAGTGTTTTCTGTGAAATAAATGTCACATCTCTAGTTTTTAGAAGACAGCATAAGGAAAGGGGGAAAAAATCCCTGCATTTTTTTTGTTTCTAAGCCACTTAATAGTTGTTAAATATGAGAGGGTGTGGAGAAAAGGGAACCCTCCTACACTGTTGGTGGGAATGTAAATTAGTGCAGCCACTATGGAGAATAGTATGGAGGTTCCTTAAAAAACTAAAAATAGAACTACCATATGATCCAGCAATCCCACTTCTGGGCATATATCCAGAGAAAACTCTAATTCAAAAAGATACATGCAACCCAATGTTCATAATAGCACTATTTACAACAGTCGAGACATGGAAGCAACCCTAGTGTCCATCGACGGATGAACAAATAAAGAAGATGTGGTGTACACACACACACACACACACACACACACACACACACACACACACACACACACACACATGATGGAATACTACTCAGCCATAAAAAAGAATGAAATAATGCCATTTGCAGCAACATGGATGGACCTAGAGATTATCATACTAAGTGAAGTAAGTCAGACAGAGAAAGACAAATACCATATGATATCACTTATATGTGGAATCCAAAAAAATAATACAAATCAACTTATTTACAAAACAGAAATAGACTCACAGACATAGAAAACAAACTTACGTTTACCAAAGGGAAAAGGGGAGAGGGATAAATTAGGAGTTTGGGATTAACAGATACACACTAATATATATATAAAATAGATAAACAACAAGGTCTTATTGTATAGCACAGGGAATTATACTCAATATCTCGTAATAACCTATGATGGAAAAGAATCTGAAAAAGAATAGATATATATGTATGTATAACTGAATCACTTTGCTGTGTACCCAAAACTAATACACTGTAAATCAACTATATTTCAATTAAAAAATTGTTTGTTTTCAACCCAATCAAAAAATGAGCAGAAGACTTAAACTGACATCTCTCCACAGATGGCCAATAGGCACATGAAAAGATGCTCAACATCACTAATTATTACATTATACTATATATATTATATATATAACTATTATGCACATAACTGTATCACTTTGCTGTACACCAGAAACTAACACAACATTGTAAATCAACTATACTTCAATTTTTTAAAAAGTTGCTTATTTTGAAGAACAAAAAATAAATAAATAAAATTGGCAAAAAAAGAAGTTGTTAAATATATTACAAATCACTTCATCACTGGGTCTCCAGCTTCCTCATCTGTAAAACAAAGAAATCTGACTAGAAAATCTCTACCTTTTGTAATTACAATAGTTCATATATCTAATCCTAAAATTATTTAGGTCCTCTTTTTTCCTAAGCATTGACCTAACACATTTAATCTCTACAGGAGAAATTCTGACTCTTCAAGGCATGATTTCATGCTGTTTTCTCATTTCTAAATTTTCTTAATTTTCATGATAACATTCTACATTTGAGTTTGAGTTTTCAATTAATATGGTACTGCAGGAATTCCTCTTTGAAGCAAAACTGTTATCTAGATTTGTCACTTGAAGAGCTAGAAGGCTGATATTGGCCTGTTGACCATATACATGTCAGATCTGGTTAACCGCCCTTGTTTTTATCAGCTGGGGAGCAGCACTTACCACCTCCTTCTTGTCTTCCTGGAAGTGTACATCCACAAACATTTTCCCAGCAACATAAGGGAGGGTACTTTCAATAAAGTTGACACATTTATCCCACTGAGGCAACAAAGTTGTGGTACCCTGGATTACCTGTGGGAGATAATCAATCCAGATTGAGCTTCACTTGGATAAAACCAACGACTGAAAAAAAGTTCAAACAACCTGAAGGAAACAGTCTACAAAACACTGCAGGCCCCAACCCATATACATGTGTCAGATAGTAAACCAAAGGTAAAATTGGATGAAGAAAAATATTCTGCTTGTCCCATTATATTTAAAACTAAGTGAAAATATTTTAAGAGTGGATAATAATGTATTCCTCCTTTCCTTCCAATTTTCCCCATTAAACAAAGGATTTGGACAATAGCATAGCTTTTCTGCAGTTAACAGGGATGAGAGGGGATGCTGTCCAAGTGTCCAGATGGTAGTTAATTTCCACCAAGAAAGGTCTAACATCAGTAGGTGATCAAAGCTCCTGCCCAGTGAGGGTTTCCTTGCTCTGGGAAGTACACTCATAAGACAGACCAGGAAAATATGCCCACCATGAACAACCCAGGAAGCATATTTACATTGTGTCATAACAGAACACACTGGTGACCAAGTAAAAAACAAATGTAAATGTTTTTCTCATCTGTCCCAATTAAACCATTTCAAGAAAACGCTTACAAACAAGTAAGGAAGTTCCAAAGCAGGACTTGGAAGGCTCAAAGGTTTACTCTTGGGGGATGAAAGCAAAGAAATACATATCGTTTAAGTTGCCCTTGCAGGTTGGGAGTTTGGAGGACTCAAAATGCAAAGTGAAGGCAGACAGCAAGGGAGGGAGGCTCTGAGAATGGTGGCTGGAGGCATCCCTTGAACGATGTTAGACTCAGGTTGTTGGTTCAGAGCAAATGGGATTAACAATGAAATTCATCTATTCTTCCTCTACTTTCTGATAACACAACCACTCTCAGAGGTAAGGAATGAATGAATCTATTTTTAAAACTTCTAGAGAAAGAGACCTTACAATCTTCTTTGACAATTCAGTATTATATTTAGCACTTTATGCTCAAGAAACATCCCTTCATACCTAACCTCAAATTTTCACAAACTACTTCTTACACCTCTCTATTCTCTTCACAGTGGGGGTGGAAAGCAGCTGGGTACCATCTTTTATGTGAGCCATGGGAGTTAAAAATACACACAGACACATATATATAATCTACCTTTTTTGTAACTTAACACTTTGATATGACCTCAACATATATAGTTGTTTTATGATGTTCTCTATAAAGCTCAATACTCTAGTGACTTTAAGGGCCAAAATGTATCCAAAATAATTGTGCTACTACTCAAGAGTAATGACCCACTAAGAACTTCTCTACTTATCACTTTCTCTAGTAACTAAAATGTCTGTTAAATGAAATTATAGTTTTCAAAATTTGCCATTACTTAACTCCAAATTGAGATAAAATTAACTTAAAATATTTTCTAAAGTCACAAAATTCTTAAAATGTTAAAAAAAAAAAAGCCACAAAATCCTTAAGTCCTATATTAGTAAGAGAATTACTAAGACAAAAGCCTCTGAGACAAAGAGTAACACCTATGTAAGTTAAGAGGACAACAGGAGTGGGAGAGGAGCAAAGATCACAGAGCTGGGTGAGGAGGGGGAGAAGAAAAGTGTTTCAGGCAGTTGAGCCACATCTCAGAGGAGACTAAATTTAGGCCTCTTTGGCCTAGTAGAATTAGGATAAATTAAAAGACTGAAGATCAAGGTAGAGTTAAAGACAAAACTCTACCCCTAAATTAAAGATGAAACTTTACCATCTAATACTTATATCATGCGTATTTTGAATATTCAGAATACTGAAAATGAAAGACAGTTGCAAATATATCACTAGGAAATATTAAAATTATAATTACAGTGACCCACTTAAAAGCACTGGGGGAAAGGGGAATAAATTGATAAGAAGGGGAGAGCGAAAACAACATGTTGGTCCCAAGTATTGCCCTCAATATCTCTATATAGCCTCATCAAAGAAGAGCTTGAGTGTACCTTACTGTATGTAAGGTTTACCTCAATAAAAAGAAATAAAGCCAAAAAAAAAAAATAGAGTTTGAGATGCAAAACTCCCTCTGTTTAAACAATTGGATTGTTTCATCTAATCCCTGAAGATGATTTTTATTGGATTGGTTAATATACAGACTGTTCTGGCATGTGAAGTTATCCAGTGATGTAACACTGCAATCTTAAAACGTACCCGTGAGAATTCCAGCCACCTATACTGAAAGCGCCTGCTTAGGTTTGGAATTCTGGAATAAACCATCCTCCACACCAAATAGTTGGCAACGGTCCTGTTAACAGAAAGAGAAGCACATTTCTTGTGTTGAATTTGATATCTGATGCTCTGCAGAACACCCTGGGAAAATCTGTTGGCAAAGCTCCACGGAGGGACCTCTTGCTCATACAAAACTGCAGAACTTTCACTTGAGAAATGACATAAGATGATACAGTGTCAATAAGCTCAACCAAAATTGGCTTGCTTTTCACCACCTAATATAGATAGATGATATGAAAATTCCAGCCCCAGGCCTCAGCATGAACATTTTGCTTTCCCACTCAGGACATGGAGTCCACTGTTACCCAGCCTTTCATGTCTAGAAATTGTCAAGAACTTCCAATTATTAAGTGACTTGATAAAATGCAGATGAATTCTTACCTTTTGGAAACAAAAGGCAATATATTGGCTAATACCAATTATCTAGATGTGCACCTGGTTGCAAACCTGCTAGATGTGGGAGTTTGGGCAAGTCACTTAAGCTCATTGATTTTATCTTTGTCATACAATGAGAATGATCCCTACCTTATAGGGCTATTGTGAAGTTAAAATAAGTGACAAAATGTTTGACAGAGTAAATTCCAGTTTTCATTGCTGTTCACTTCCAAACATATGAACAACCCCATACACTCATGTAATGTCCATAATACATATTTTTAAAAATCCGTTACATTTTCTTAAGTGTTGCCTTTTTTCTATAAGCAAAACATGCCCTGACCTTAGAAGGATGTGTGATCTGAGTTAATTTCTACCTCAGTAGTGATGATGAATTTTTAATGACCCATCCCCTCCCAGCTGTGCCATTACCATGGTGACTAATAACACACATTCCTGAGATGGCTCTCGGTCAGGCAGCCATGTGAGAGCAGTGTGACATGATGATGGCAACTGGCCCATCAAGAACAACCCACACTCCCATTTGCATGGCATCCTAACCCAGTGGACATGCACTCTTAGCAATTAAATTTATTTCAGCATATACACCCAATATATGAATAGTCATTTTATTTTATATAGAGATATACTAATGGACTAACATATCAGGAATGTTTTTCACAAATATAGAAATAGACATTTTGAAAGATAAAATGAAAGATATTTTCCAAAGTCCTTAGTTAATCCTTCAAACACTTTTAGGTAATTCTTCAAGACACATTATCCATATAGGATTAGGTCAATACAATGACAGTCAATGTAAGTCAACATCTCATATGGTTGTCTTGACTATTTCAAAATATTTTGACCATATCCTTCCCAGATCTGGTTAGAACACCATTGTTTTTACCTTGTCAGCTGGCCAACCAAGACGGCGTAACTAGAGTGGGAGAAGGGCCACTTCTGCCATTTTTTTCCCATTCACTTTGTGCTTATACTATTAGTAATAGCTTCAATTCCTGTTTCTCTACAAGAATTTTTTAAATCACTTGTCCATTTTGTGAGGATTAAACCAATAATAAAATTCATAAATCTACAGGTCTATGTAAATGACTTGAGATTATTTTTAATATATGGAATAAAGACTAACCAGTGAAGGTAACACTGTCTTGCCTCATATGTGCCATGCAGATCAAATGAAGGGTCCATGGCCATCTATATAGCAAAACTCAATATAGTCTAGTTATTTTTTCAATGGAAAGAATAAAGATATATAGAAGTTCTAAAGTTTTCTTCTCAGACCCAGTGGATCTTGTTGAGGTATGCACACTTCCCCTCGGAGACCACCACTCTCATCAGTAAAATCTAGCCCTTGTCCATGCTCTTTTGAGGCACTATAATAAACATGTACTTTTAGGTCATTCCTTTGGACCTTTTGAGTTCATATCCCTAATCCTGAGCAAGACAAGAAGTGCTCACTGAGCACCTACTGTTGTCCAAGTATCGTCCCAGATGCCATGAGGAATGTAAAGAAATAGGAACTCATCACCTACATTCAGAGAACTTAGAGTGTAGCTGGGGGACACGGAACTTCAGATTTCAGCTTATTCATGAAAAATGGGTTTTTTAATTGAATGGGATACACGGTAGGTACATAAGGAACCCTTCTTTCATTCACTCATTCAGCACATCCTGAGCATCCGATATGTACTAATAGTTCTAGGTGCTGGGGAGATGGACAGCTGAGAAAGCTATACCCCTGATCTCCTGAGTCTTTTAGCCAAGCAGGGAACCAGGCAAGCACAGAAATAATGATCTGGCAGACCCCAGCACCCAAAAGTGCATGCCAGACACTGGGCTGGGGAGAGTGCACACCTCAACCTGAGGGATGAGAGTAGGCCTCGGGAGAGGGACAGGGCTTGGGCTATTAAGGCTTCAGGGTGTGAAACAGGAACATGAACTCCGGACAGGCTGAATAATGCAGGAATAGTTTCTGTGTTGGAGGGGATGTTGAGCAGGGCCATCACTCACAGAGCTATAGGCAGAAAGGCCAGCTACAGCAGCGAACACACAGGCTGCAATTAGGGTCCAAAATCTAGAATGTTAAAGGGGCAGAGCCCAATCCTAACACACGGTCTGTATGTTCTTCAACCTTAAAATACTGCTTTTGTGCTGTGAGAGCTGTGCTGGCTCTATAGGTAGAGATTCAAAGGAGGTCCATGGCCAGCAGATATGCTTACATGAATTCAAAAGCTATTCCCTCAAGGGGTCTATGATGAGCCAGATCAATTGGGCAAGTTGTTAGGATGCGGCCTGATGCTGGCGGTAAAAGAGGCAGCATGATGCAAGTATGTTGGGGTTTTAGATTTTTCAGCGTTTCCTGCTCCCTTAAAATCACACCGCTTAAGGCATCCCATATTATCTATAACTCCCACAGCATTGCTATAGGAGAGATGTTATTGTACGCATTTTACATAAAAGGAAACTTGACACCTAGAACCATTAAGTAATGCCTCATGATCCCATAATCAGTCGGTCTCCAACTCAATAGAATCACCTGGGGAGTTTTAAAAGTCCAGATGCCCAGGCCACTCCAGACCAATTAAATCAGTATCTCTAGGGTGAGACCCACGATAAATATTGTTTTTAAATCCCTCCCAGCTAAGTCCAATGTGCAACCAAGTTGGAGAAGGGGTGTAATAAGCAGTAGAGGCTAGACCAGACCAAGGTGTGTCTGACTCAAAGCCTCTGCGCTTTTCCCCATGCCACACAGTGAGGGATTAACACCTCTAGTTCCGCAAAGATTTCCTGGCCACTCACCCAGAACACTCCGACAACCACACTCCACAGAAATCTGTGGGTATGAAGAAAGAAGAGTGTGTGAGGCCTTCATACGCAAGGCACGACCAAGACGATAGCCCACAGAAGACCTCTGAGAGCTAGAAGACGGAATTGGGTAAGCTCGCACAGTGAGGCAACGGCGCTGAGGAGCTGCTCCAGCGTGCTATAAATACACTGACAAAATGCTGGGGAGCACAGCTTTGGAGTGCTAATATTACCACGCCAGGAACAGATCTGACTGTAATGACTGAATTACTGCCACTTAATGCTCAGAGGCATCAAAAAAACAAAACAAAAATAAGACTCGGCAACAGTCCTTGAAATAACACATAATATCTTTTTTTTCAAAAAGCATTTTTAGCAGTATGGTAATTTCCCCAAATGGCAATAAATAAAGTAGAGGAAAGCAAAGCATCTCAGGAGAGAATCCACCACTAAGAGAGCAGCATGAAATCATTTCCCAAAGCCTCTGACTAGGAAGATTTTTTTTTTAAGAAGATTTTCCTGCCCCTTGTTTTCAATTAGGGACAGCTTGCATTTGTATTGCATTTAAGAGATCATAAAGACCTTTTTTGATCCTCATGACGATGCTATGGGGTGGTTATTATTATTATTCCAATTTTCAGATAAATAAAACAAAGGTCAGAGGTCAAAGGACTTCTAAGTATGGGTCAATTCCAGGACTAACATTTGGGTCTTCAGATTCCACAGCTTGCATTTGCTCCTGAGTCAAACCACCTGAGGTAAGCCAAACAGGTACCTCTCGAAGGTTCTCAAAGCCAAAGAGACCTTCCTAAATCCTACAGGCAGCCCAGAGGTATGCAGCTTCACCATCACCTGAGAACTTGTTAGAAAATTCCTGGGCCTCCACCAAGATCTACTGAATCAGAAACTGTTGCCTTTTTTTTTTTTTTTTTCCCTTTTTTTTGGATGCACTGCACAGCATGTGGGATCTTAGTTCCCCGACCAGGGATCGAACCCACGCCCGCTGCAGTGGACATGTGGAGTTTTAACCACTGGACCGCCAGGGAAGTCCGGAAACTGTTGCCTCGAAGGCAACATCCAATTTAATGCTAGTCCCATCACCCAACATGCTCAACATCCCCCTTTTCCACTCTTCCCTACCTGGAAAATTCCTCCTTATCCTTTGGGGTTCTGCTCCTATGTCACCTCCTGCACAGTGGGCATTGGGCCATCTGGTTAACTTTTAGAAATTTTTAGGAAATATCTTCTATGTGAGAAGTACCATGCTAGGCCTTGAAGTTACAAAGGCAATTACAGGAGTGCCCACCATCAGAGGCTCACGGAGTCGTGGAGGTGAGGGAGAGGAGCAAAGCAGAAAATTAGGTAAGTTCTTTGATATTTTGCTCCTGGGCACGAAGCTACACTATATTTCCCAGCTTCTCTTGCAGTTAAATGGGGGTCATGTGGCTGAGTTCTGGTCAATGGAATATGGGTTGAAGTGACACATTCCACTTCTAGGCCTTCCCACAAAACCTCCTGTGCAATCCTCCACTCTCTTTCCCCATCCACTGGCTGAATGGAGAGGATTCCAAAAAGCCAGAGGAAGGCAGAACCACAAGATGGAAGGAGCCTGGGTTCCCAAGTCCCTACTTGGAGGAAAGCTGCCTTACAGGGACACCCATTTTGGACATTCCAGGAGCACAGAATACAATTTTCATTGTACAAGCCAATAAGAGTTTAGAGGTGCTTATTACAGTGATTGGTATGTCCTGACTAATATAGTAACTGGGGAACCCAAGGGCACGTTTCCTTGACCACTCTTGTGCCACAACACAAGTGAGGATCAAAGATAATTAGCAGTCTAAAAACCTTACTGTGCCATGCAAATAAAGTGCTATCAAAATTCTCAAGAAGCATATAGTGTTTTGAAATCTCATAAACATACACAGAATACAAGTTGTTTTTGAGGAATTGGTTGCTGAAGAGTAAACTATGTGACAGAGATTTGGGTTTTGTCTTTATTTAAAACTGAAGCTTCATAATATCTGCGGGTCATTTATGTTATGTACATAATGTCTGCAGTTCATTTTTCTATCTATATTTTCTTACACTATAGTTCACTATGTTTACATCTGTCTAAGTTATCATTTTGTCAAGAACCAGATTAATGTCTTCCTCCCATCATGGTCTTTCTTGGTCCCTTTGTTATGACAGGTCCTGCAATTCTAAAGTGTAATCACCACCAAAGAGATTATCTAATACAGTAAACCAAGGCCCAATCTATCCCCTGGTTGTAAATTATGCTTTTGTGGAAGTAAAATTAATACAACTTCCAAAAGTACCTACTAATTTACAACTGAAGATAACACAGACACTAGAAGAAACCAACTCACTAGGTGCTGAAGGATGCATATACAGCATGGCAAACTCCATCTTTCAACAGAAATTACCAACACCATTTAAAATGTGCTGAGTAACTCAATGGCATAGGAGTACAAAATCATTTGGGTCATATTTTATAGTATTACAGAGCTAGGAAGTACATATGAAAAAGTTTTCTAAAGCAGTGAGTCTCCCAAAAAACTAATCATAAGATTCCCGGGATGCTTGTTAAAATATAGACTTCTGGGCCTCACCCCAGATCTACTGCATCAGCCTCTAAGGAGGAGGGCCCTTGGAATCTGTATTTTTACAGATTCATCATTACAAGGTGATGCTGCTGGCATTACTGGTCCACAGACCACACTTGGAATAGCAAGGCTCTACCTCACAAAGAATCTGAAGTGAATTTATTATTTCTACTCTCCCTTTTCTGCATGTTTACTTTTTTGTATGCCTTCTTCAGTGAACACATATTGTTTTTATCATAAGAAAACAGCATCTTAAAATGAACAGCTCTTCAAAAGTGTCTAAGTATTTTCGTAGGTGGGGATGGATGCTAAGTTTTATTCCTAGGACTTCTGCAGGTGCCTTTTTTCCAACACAACTCCTGGTAACATAGCCTTGTCTAAGTCCAAATAAGGAAGTATGATTTTTCATCGTGGCCCGGCAATTAGCCTATTAAGCTGTCTTTGTGAACTATTTGACCTTCCTGTGCTTCATTTTCTGTAGTCAAATGTGAATGGCTTTATGAGGATGTAAAATTCTCTTTCCTGATCTAAAATATGACACAAGTGAACCCGCCTATGAAACAGACTCACGGACATAGAGAACAGACTGGTGGTTGCCAAGGGGGAGGAGGTTGGGGGAGGGCTGGAGGGGGAGGTTGGGGTCAGCAGATGTGAGCTTTTATATATGGAATGCATAAACAACAAGGGCCTACCGTACAGCACAGAGAACTATATTCAATATCCTGTGATAAACCATAATGGGAAAGAATATTAAAAAAAAGAATGTATATATATATATATGTATAACTGAACCACTTTGCTATACAGCAGTAATTAACACAACATTGTAAATCAACTATACTTCAATAAAAAAGTTCTCTTTCCTGGACATTTTTAGCATTTCCTTGTTTTGTAGTGCTAAAGGAACAAAGCAACAAATTCTAAAACATTCTTTAAGAAAAACCTGACAGTTCCTGAAGTTGTTTCATCAGTCCAACTTTTCTACAGTTCTCAGAGTGATCTTATGTCTTTTCAATACTGGTACTTTGGTTTATTGCCACAGAGTGACTTATTGGCTTAAAAGAAACCAGAAAAAAACAGCAAAAGACCAAGAATGAACTGGGGAAAAACAAAGATGTTCATATAGAAAGCTCAGAAAATAACAGCATTATATGACTAGTTCCCAAAACTAATAAACAATTTAGGCTTTCAGAGAGAAAATATGGAGAAAGACCAGAAATAAGGGGCAAAAACACTGCGTATTTGTTGTCATCATAGCAAATAAATTACACCAGACGATGGTTTCGGCCCATTTGTCACAAAGGGCACCACGACTTTCCCTAAGACTCTTTTGATGTAACTTTCTTTAAAAACAGTTTTCAAAGGACGTGAGAGGGAAGACCTTATAATTTAAAAGGAAAAATAAAAGTCACAGTAAAATGCACAGAAAAGCTCTTACTTCTTCCTCTCAGAGCCTAATATCCTAAACAAATCCTTAAAGTACTGAGGGACACGGACCACCACATTCTCTGAGGGGCCGATGTCTTTCAGTTCGGGGTAGAGTCTGACATCGATGACCTTCTTGATGAAGCCCAGCCAGTCAAACTGAGGAGAGAGAGAAAAAAAAACATAGTGAGAGAACCTCTGGGGGGCAAGAATCAAGGAGAAAGGCAAATAGAGTCAGTTGAATGTAATCCATTGCTTGTAACTTCAGACCAAATAATTAAACATTCAACTGCTCAAATGTAGAAAATAAATTCCTGATCACTGCCACCCAGACCAGACCTACTGACTGAATCGTAAATGGAATGTGTGCTCTGTACCGTCTGCGTATGCACCACACATGCGTGCACACACTCCCCCAGTAACGTGCACACTGGCTCCCCTGGACCCTCCAGCACTCTCCCTGCCTCCTCCACTCTCCCCCTCCCTCTCTTCCTTCCTCTCCCTTCTCTCCTGAGCTCTCTCTCCTTCCTTCTTGCACTCTCCCTCCCTCCTGCGCTAGCCCTCACCTCCCTTCTCCCTGCACTCTCCCCCACTCCCTACTCATTCACTCTCCTGTGTCCACACAGACAGAGATGCCCCGTTACATTTCTGCTCTTCCCTCTGGCATAGCCTTTCTTACACAGAGGGAAACAAGCAGCAACAAAAAGTAACATGTGTCCCCTCTTCATAGCATCACTATCTTGGCGTTCTTACGTGGCTACCCCAAAAGTCATCCCCAGTCTTTTTCCCTTCTTTTTCTCCCTTGCCTGCCTCCACTATTGAAAAGGAAAAACAGTCACTCACTTGCCCAGCCTAGCCTGTAGGTAGGGATGGCCACGTGCCCCAATCCTACTTGATAGGAAATAAAGGGAAGACACCTGGAAAGGCTTTGGTTTTTCCTGGTAGCAGAGTTACACATGGCCCATACTGGTGCTTCCGCTTTCTTCCTGCCCTGAAGGCAGATGCGACATATGCAGCTGTGGCAGCCACCTTACAACCTTGAGTCATCAAACATGAAGTCAAAAAGCCAACACACTAAGAAGAGTGGAGCGGAAAGAAAGAACTTGGATCTTTGACAACATTGTGCAACAGCTAAACCAACACCAACAGCCACCTATGTCTAGACTTCTGTCACGTAAGAAAACGGGCTTGAAGTTTTTAAGCCACTCTTGGAAAAGTTTTCTATTCCCTATAGCAGAAAGCATCCTGATGCACAGACAAGGGATATTTTATGTGATGACTGACAAAGATGATGATGAGCAAGACCACCAATGGTAGGTTTTACGAGGCAAAACTTTACACACAGGTGAAATAGAATCGCTTGTCAAATGACCAGTTAAAATACAATTTCCTGGATCGTTTTCACCAACCTGGGGAATCATAGCACTCAGTTGGGAAATGTTCATTTTGTTGTACATGGCCTCACTGGTTCGGTTTTCATGTGGAATCATTATCTGTTGGAAAGAGACTTTGGTTATTTTTTTCAAATGAACCATTTCTTACTGCGTGACTACTTTCTACATGTGCCAAAACATCTGCATAGTATCATAAACTTTTTCAAGATTTTGGTGTCGTGCCGAACCTGGGAGAGAGGAAAAAAAGATATCGCTTCAGGCAAGATTAAGGAAATAAAAAGAAACTTTGCTGTCCTGCTCAGTGTGAAACACTGTCCTCGGTACCAAAATACTACTCGAATCCCTCCCATCCCTATAATGGACAAAATCTGTTACTGGCTCAGGCTTGACAGCCAAACTAAGGTTGAGCAATTGAGACAAACATCCCACCTTCACCTGTGGTGTCCAGGTAATGACCTCCATAGTTCATGGACTACAGACCACCCCTTCATCCCTAGGGGATTCTCACTGAAGAGCACCAGACTATCTGGACAGCACTGCCACCTGTGACCATTCTGTCAACAGCTCATTCCCTCACCTCCCCTCTTCCCTCTGGTTTCTCTGGCCTTGAGATTCCCCTGGCTCCAGTGCTAGGGGTATGGGTTCAGTTACCACCCAGACATATTGCCAAGTCTGCATCTACAGCCCTGACTCTTCACACTCCTCCATTCCCTATACTTATGCTCTTGGCCATTTTGGCAACACCAAATCTAAGCTTCTAGCCTCTGCCATGTTTAGTCTGAGAAGAGCAACAACAATCATCTTCCTCAAGGGCCATCTTAATCACTCCCGTGGACAGGCAGCAGCTCCCCATGCCCCTGAGCACATCATGATTTTGCCTTAAGACCATCCATCATCTGATTCCCTTGCATTAAACTTGCCACCTTCCAACTCACACAGGACTCTCCTACCCTTGCACCCCTAGCCATCAACACCACCCTCATGGTTTGAACCGTAATTCAAAACTTTGCCTATGATTAGTTTTCTTTTTCAAGTCTTTCCAATTAAACTCCACTTGGGGGCTTCCCTGGTGACGCAGTGGTTAAGAATGCCAATGCAGGGGACATGGGTTCGAGCCCTGGTCCGGGAAGATCCCACATGCCACGGAGCAACTAAGCCTGTGTGCCACAACTACTGAGCCTGTGCTCTAGAGTCCGTGAGCCACAACTACTGAGCCTGCGAGCCACAACTACTGAAGCCCGCACACCTAGAGCCCAACCTCTGCAACAAGAGAAGCCACCGCAATGAGAAGCCCACGCACCACAACAAAGAGTACCCCCCACTCGCTGCAACTAGAGAAAGCCTGCACGCAGCAACGAAGACCCAACACAGCCAAAAATAAATACATTTTTAAAAAACAAAAAGCAAAAAAAAACTCCACTTGCTCCTAATCCCAAGGGCCACGCCATCAACAAGACCTCCCCTTATGCACACATCCCTAGCTGGGAATGGTTGAATGCACACTTCCATGGCTGGGCTTACAAGAACTTTTGGTGGGGGGGCTTGACTACATTGTCCTGTCTCCCCAGCTTTAGAAGTTTCCCTACGATGACGTGCCCCAGTAATTTTGAAGGTCCCTAGTGACCTGGGATGTAAGAGACACATATAAGCATTACCGGCTGGCCAAAAACCCACACACCATGGATTTGTCAAGACAAAATCACAGAAGGCTGAGTGGCAGACATCTACCCGCTCTTTTCTAAATGCTTCGGTGTCCTCAGCTTCTCCCTCCTCACCCTCCACAGGAGAGACTTCCTATAACTCACAAGCAGTCTCCTGGCTCAGAGAATGTTCACACTCCTCCTCCCTCTACTCAGCCTTGCAAGCTCAGGCTGCAGCCCTTTGACCTCAGAGCTGTTTTCAGCTCTCTGCCAGCTACTCCCCCACCCCATGGATTTGTCACTTCATTTAACCTCTTGATAATTCCCAGTCTTGCCTCAGCCCAGCTGTTTTTAGTTCCCTTTTTGGTCCAGATCCCTGGCTCAAGGCAAGGCCTTTCCCACTGTATCAGAGCTTCGGTCCAAATTAGATTGCTGGGTCTCCTATTTGCCTGGGAAGGGAATCCAGATGGCCTCTAGACTGGTTTAAAGGCACAGTCTTTGACTCCAGAACATCTGCAGCAGTCTTTGCAGTCTTCAAAGGTGACATGCAGGGATGAACTTTTTGCTCTGCAACTAGGGGTCTACAGAAAGATACACATGTACACTACGGCAGCCAAGAGGCCAATTCCTCCTGACCCTATCAGCCTACTCCTCACTTCAACACCCCATCGCACCTCGCCAAACACAAAACCAAGCAACACTTGGACTCCCATGCACTTCAGGATTTTTACCAACTTCTGTTATAGAAGACTACCAACCTATATGCAACCACTTCTTGACAAAAGTATCATTTTTTTCACTGCAATGTATCTCCACAAGCAAATTTCACCATATTTGTTCCCTCCAGTCCTGGTAATGTATAGAGATTTTATTCTTTGTTCTTCTAGAAAAGTTATTCTTTGAACAAAGCTAACCATTTAGGATTTCTGATTATTCTCCCTCAAGTTTGTTCTTGTATCTTTTTGCTTCCACCATGGGCCTGAAAAAATTTAAAAGGTGACTTACACAGAACACAGCATATGACACAATGACATTCATTAGAGTGGGGCAAGAAAAGAATGAAAACCAGGGGTAGGTACAAAGTAGCACTAGAAAGGAAGCTAATAAATGTTTATCAGCCTGCCCTATACACTTTCTACATCAAATTATGTGTCCACTATTGGTGGATAGACTTCCCAAAGCCCCTATCTTAGATCAGATTGACTTCTGAGTAGGAATGGTGTAAAGAGTAGACTAGACTAAAAATAACCTTCCACTCAAGCCAAATCAATAACGATTTATCAAATATATATTCCTCAGTTGAGGCCAAACAGGAGTTCCTCTAGGAAAACAGAGTCTCTGGCCACAGCTGAGCAGCATGTGGACACTGAATGGGCTTCAAGCAGAGAGGTAGAAGGAATGAAGAGCTCTTCTTTCTGTCATGGTTTTTTTTTCCTGTTACTTCCCAGAGGGGGATGCTGTAAGTTCTACCTTGAACCCAAAGAACAATGCCACAGAATGATTTTTTATATGTATTTTCATTCAAGATATATTGCCTTTAAAATAAAGAGAAGAAAAAAAAACAGATTTTAGATTAAGATTTACCTCAGCTATCTTAATTTCCAACCTAAGCACCGACTTCATGTCATGCTCTGCTCGGGAGCTATTAGCTCCCAAAAGCACGGCAGTATCCACCATGAACTTGTAAAGGGCGTCCCGATACTGTAAGAGATAAAGAAGCAAGTGACCATGACATCAGTCTATTAGGAACTATGTTTCAGGGACACGGAAGAGCAGAAACAGCAAGTGGAAATAAATGGCCTTCATTTTCACTCTGTACTCGAAGTATGGTACAGGCATCATGCAATACCAACCACCCACCTACCACCTTGGGACAAAGAAGAAGGATGGCTACTTGGGTACTGTTTCCATGAGAGAGAGAAATGTCTGGCCACCAAGGATCAAGAGAATTAGTTTGCTGGCAACTAGCAATATGGATACATGAAACATCTACAAATGAGCCCAGAATAGAAAGTTAAAGGTCAGACTCCTCTTTCCAGGCAAGTGACACTTTAATAAAATAATGGGAAAGAACTGTCGCTAAAAGCAGGAGGCATGATCCATGAAGACTAATGGGAACTGTGATTTATTCTCTTCCAGCTCAATTTACCCACCTCCACACTAAAAACAAAAGACCAGTGATCGAAGCCCTATGTCTTTTCAGTTTTGTATGGTTTTTACAGAGTTCTCCTCACTAGCTCAGGGAAAAAAGAAGGGAAAGAAGAGAAGAATGATGAAGAGGAACCTAGCAAATATAGAATTTCCTCCCTGCATGTTCATAAACCCATTTTCAGGCTGTTCACATACTATTAGAGAGGGGGACCTTACTTTGTGGGAACTAAGGAATCTTGTTGGGGGTCACCTCTCCTTCCAGATATATTTGTGAGAACTCAATACACCGGGTATTAAACTGTTTCACAGTTATGCTATGGGAATAAGATTTCCTAACGTAACCTTGATTTTGCATAGCTATTCTTATGATGTTTACAACCTCGAGACCTGCATGGTGCTTGGCATATAGCAGGCCCTTAATAATTATTTGTTGAATCAGTAAGCAAGCTTCACAAATAGTCTTAGTTAGAAATGTTTTGCAATTCCCAGTTCAATTCCAAAAATATTTATTCAATCAATACATATGCACGATATCTTGCTAGGCCTTCTGTGCACATGGGAGGTACAGACGAAAAATTAAATAATACTTGAGTCTGGTTCTCAGTGTGACCCTGTGAGGAAGATAAACACGTCATTACTAACTGTAACACTAGCAAGACCAAAATGAGGTCCTTAATAAAGCTGCTAAGCGCTTAGAAACTCAAGAACTGGAAAATTCCAGCCTCAAGAAACCGGGGACATAGCAGTTAAAGGAGACTGGTTCAGAAGCGGTGAGGAGTCCTCCTGTGAGGTGTGCAAGCTGCTTTGTTGGGGGAAGAATAAAAATAGGTGAGACAGCAAAGGTGGTTTGGGACCAGGTCATGAAGAGGCCTTGAACTCCCTTCCTCTAGGGAATTTAGAGTCTAGCTTGGGAGCAAAAGCACTCTGGGAGCTGTACTTTGAGAAGAGAACTTGTCAAGTGGTGGTGCTAAGGAGGCAATGGAATGAGGGGAGGAGGGAACAGCTAAAAGGAGACCTAACAGGGGTCTGCCCTAGGGCAGTAAGGACAGAAAGGAGGGACTAGGTGGAAGAGATACTTTGAAGGCAGAGTCTACAGGACTGATTGGTTATAGGACAGGGACAAGATTTCAAGCACGGCTGCTTGTAGGGTGGTAACCCCAGCAGAAACAGAGGTGCCCCAGATTGGCAAAAGTTCACTCTGAACACTTTCAAGAAGGAAAACTCGCCAACCTTCTTCCATGAGTGTCCTCAGCCAGAAAGTTGCCTAGGATCTTGACTAGCTTCCTGCCCTCCAGAGCCTTCTAGATATAGGCTTTCCTATCAGCAAAGGAGCAGGGACTTCCACTGTGAGCCAGCACTTCCCTGTCGAAGTTCCTGCATTCTCAGGCTAGGCCAGAAACCTGAGCACTCCCTGGTCAAGGTTCCCCTGGGTCTGAGGCTCCTTTGGAAGTTCAACAGAGGTTCCAAAATGAATTGAAAGTGTTAGGAATGAACCAGCTCTAATCCAACCTCCAGGAAACTACTAGGTTTCCAAGCCAACCCAAGAAGTCGGACCAGAATGATGCCATCTCATTAACCTTAAATTAACCTGGGGCACCAGTTAAAGAAAGATTCCTGGGCCTCACTTCAAGTCTACTAAATCCGACTTTCCGTTGCTGAGGCCCAAGAATCGACATTTAATAGAAGCTTCCCAGGTGGTTCTTAAGCAGTACAGTTTGGGAACCACTGGTCGACTGGGTGTCCATGCCCATGCTTCTGCAATATACTGTGAGCTCTGTGCACTTCTGAGGAACGGCTGCAAGCTCATTCTTTGGTTACTCAATTTGGGTGTGCTGTCTTCCCAGCTTGATCATGAGGGCACTGAGCACAGGGACTCATACAGCCTTCATTTTCAGACTTCCAGAAAACAGGGAGTGTCATTTATCTGCCGAAATGAAAGGCCTTTGCTTCCTACATTGGGAATATGGTCATCAAACACCTACATTGCTCAATTCTAGTAAAGAGTTGGGAATTTGAGAACAATTTATGAACCCAACAATGCCTGACAAGATACAGAGTTGAATGAGTAAAACTTACAGACTTGGCTTCTGTGCTATTATCAAGGTAGTCTTCCCTCACAGCTAGGGAGAGCGCTGCTTGGTCCAGCTGTTGAAACAAAAAACAAAGCATTTGCTTGCACTGTAAATTCTTAGGTACCATGTTATTAACAAGAGTCATGAGATCTGCATACCAGCCATATTTAGAGCATGTGTTACCATTACAAAACCAATTCAATGCAATCAGAGCTACATGCAAGTAGGCACTTCAGCAATGACCATTATAAAGTATCAGAGACCTGCCCCTCCTCCCCTGATTCATGGTTTCTAACCCTTTTGAGTTTCTAACAATACTGAATAGCATCAAAGCTATAATATTTGAGTCGGAATAAGTCTTAGAGATTATCTGATTTTCTCCCTTATTTGGTGGGTGGAGAAACGAAATCCAAAGAAGTCATGTGACTTCCCCAAGGTAACACAGTTGGGCAGAGCTCAGAGGAGAATCATTGTCTTCCATCACCAGATCCACTATTCTTCTCACTGCAGTAGTTTGCAAAATGCCAATCCACATCAAGCTGATTAACCAGACTGTCCACTTCCCTCTCCCTAAAATACTGTATTGCACCATTTTGGGGGGAAAGGAATCAATAATAATTTTGTTTTGAGACATCTTTGCAAACTTTAGAACCCTCTCTGGAAAGTTTAAGATAGGTGATAAAAATACAAACAATAATCAGACAACTAAATATCTAGAATTATTATTATAGAAAAGTATAGCATAATTTCTTGAATTAAAACTTTCAGCACTGGGACTTCGCTGGTGGTCCAGTGGTAAAGAATTCGCCTTCCAATGCAGGGGACGTGGGTTCGATCCCTGGCCAGGGGACTAAGATCCCACATGCTGCGGGGCATCTAAGCCTATGTGCCACAACTACTGAGCTCGCACACCTCAACGAGAGAGCCCGCGTGCTGCAAACTACAGAGCCCAAGTGCCCTGGAGCCTGAGCGCCACAACTAGAGAGAGAAAACCCACATGCCACAACAAGAGAAGCCCTCACCACAACAAAAGATCCCACATGCCACAACGAAGATCCTGCATGCCACAACTAAGACCTGATGCAGCCAAAAAATTAAAGAAAATAAATATTTTTTAAAATTAAAAAAAAAACCTTTCAGCACCTTAAAGGCGATCAAAGGGAATACAGTCTTTTCAGAAAATGAGCTACAACAATCAGACATCCATCTGCCAAAAAAAAAATGAATCTCAACCCACACCTCACAACTTGTACAAAAATTAATTCAAAATGGATCATAGACCTACATGTAAAAACTAACACTATAAAACTTCTAGGAGAAAACATAGGGGAAAATCTTTGACCTGGTGTTAGACAAAGAGTTCTTAGACACCAAAATCAGATCCATAAAAGAAAAAATAAATTGGACTTCATCATCATTAAATATTTTGCTCTGTGAAAGACATTGTTAAGAGAATGAAAAAGACAAGCTACAGACAGGGAGAAAAAATATGAAAATCACATATATGACAAAGGACTTGTATCCAGCATATATAAAGAGTCCTCACAACTCAATAAGAAAACAAACAACCCAATTTAAAACTGGACGAAAGATCTGAACAAACGCTTCACCAAAAAAAATATTCAAGCGGAAAATAAATTAATGAAAAGATGCTGAACATCACCAGTCATTAGCAAAATGTAAACTACACCCACAATGGAACACCACTATACATGTACTAGGATGGCAAAAAAAAAAACAAACTTATAATGCCAAGTGATGGTGAGGATGTAGAAAAACTAGATCATTCACACACTGTTGTTGGGAAGGCAACATGACAGAGCCACTTTGGAAATTGGTTTGACAGTTTCTTGTAAAATTGAACATACACCTACATGTGACCCAGCAATCTCACTTCCTAGCTATTTACCCAAGAGGAATGAAACTTATGCAAAAACCTGCATGTAACTTTATTCATTATTGCCCCAAACTAGAAACAACCCAAATGTTCTTCAACTGGCAAATGGATAAACTGTGATACACAATGGACTACTACTCACTCATAAAAAGGAATGAACTGATACATGCAACAGCATGGGCAAATTTTAATCACATTCCAAAAGAGGCAAAACTGTAGGGATGGAGAACAGGGTTTGGGGATGGGGAGAGTGGATGACTACAAAGGGGCAACACGAGGTAAATTTTGAGGGAGTGATGGGACTATTCTCTTTCTTATGGTGGTGATTACATGACTCCATGCATTTGTAAAAACTTACAGACTTGTGCTTCACAAAAAGTGAATTTAAAAAAAAGTGAATTTAACTGTATATAAATTTTTAAATAAAAGATTTTTAAGTTCCAGAACCTTCTCTAAATCTATGGTTGTTCTTTCTGTTTTCTTGAGTATCAGCAACTGCCCAAAGACTGAATAAAACTGAATGCAACAGCAGATTTTCTACCTTAAATCTTATTCACACATTTAAAAAGTTAAGTAAATTGGGGGAAAAAGATGTTTTCATAACATCCATCTTGCCTGGGTGTATTGCTAAAAACCTCAAATTATTGTGTTCAATCTTCTTCGCTAACTGGCCCCAAACAACCAAATCACAAGCCAGCCTGGCTTCATCCTATTCCAATTCCCCATATACCACCATTTCTTCCAAAAATTAAGTAAGCCAGGAACATGAAACATAATATTATGATTAAGATGCTTTGGGTTTCAACTAGATTTAGACCACTTGGAGAATTTTTTGAGCTTCAGTCTCAAAGGAAAGGAAACTGTGTAGACAATATCAAGAAAGCCAAAGCTTCCCTCTGATGAAATGAAGTTAAATCCACTTATTGTAAAAGTTTAGATGATTCAAGTGAAGTTACCGGACGTGTTTTAAACTTTCAGATTGCTACAGTTTCTAGGGAACATCTTAAATACACCAAACAGATTGAATAAGGTCAGTCAACTAAATCTCATTAGAACCAGATAAACTCGAGACAAAAGACTTTCTCAAGAGGCCAATATTAGGACACTGTGTTATCTGAGGTTCTTCAATCCTTGCATTTATAACTGACCTTAATATTGCAAGTAGAAAGTATAATATATATTTAGGAACTTTGACACATTGAACGGAAATACGAATTTTTTCTCTGACTGCAATACACCACGGGTTAGGAAAGAAAACAGTAATACAAAAAGAAACATCTCACATAGTATGATGCAGGAAAAGGACAAAAAAGTTAGAAACAACTTCATTTCCAAGACAGTCTCTCCTTATCATCCTTACGGATTTTGATAAGAGTCACATAAATGCAGGCGCTGGGTGATGATCACTTCAAGCCACTGTTCTGGTAACACAAACTGAGACAACCCTGGCCTTCCGAACACTCTCTCAGGACCACATATATTCAAAAGTCTTTTATCGTCCTTTAAATCCTCATTCTTGGTATCTCCTTACACAAAATAAACTCAAACACATGTAGTGAGATATGATGGGAGGCATTAATCTGTCGTTTCCTGTATTTGTGTATTTCCTTTCTCCCATTTAAGTCTGTGGCAAATCCTGTGCCATCTTGCCACAGGGGAAACTTTACAGAGGACCACTGTGTGGGTTTGAGCAACCCCTGCTTGCCAAACTGCATTTCTTGGCATGGGAATACATGTGCCCATTGGAAAGGCACCCAAAGGCACCACCTGCTCACCTAGCAGTATGCTCACAGAGCTGTGCCTTCCCAAAGGAGTCCTTTTTCTTATCCCCATGGGTTTGTGGGATTAGAAAACCCAAGAACATTGAGGAAAATAGAATGTGATGGAAAAGGACGTCTAAATACATTGAGGGAGAAGAGTTTGGGGGTAAGAGAGAGTTCTCCCAGAGCAAAAAGAGGATCTAGGCAGCCAAAGAAGTCAAAGTTTCTCATGAGCAGAAGGACCCATCAATGCCCCTAGAAATGGCAGGATTTGAGAGGGAGCTGGGAGGCCCAGGGCCCCAGCAGCAGAGAGGAACACCTGAAGTGGCTACATGGGCTGGGATGGCAGGTTTCTTTTCAGAAACACATAACTTATGATCAGAGGGTCTCCCAATACCCTAGGAGAAGGCTGAGAAATGGAGTAGCCGGGAAGTGGGGAAGGGCGTAGACTGGTTCAGTTTCCAACTAAAAGGTGGGGGTGGGAGCTCAGAGTCAGAGATGAGACGGACTGACTAAAGAAAATGGCTATTTCTCGCACATCTGAACTTGAGATCTGAGACACACATGTTTGGCACAGAAATTGAAGAGAAACATTCCCCAAATGGTTCTGACCAGTGGCCTAGTCATGCTTTAAGAGAAAGGTCCTTTTGTCACGTGCTACTGTGTACCAGCATCTATCCTGTAAATTGTCACCAAATTCATCCTATTTAAATCTCACAGCAACAGTGAAAAGCAAATTCTAATTCACCCTTCATTCCACATGGGGACAATGAAACTGGGAGAAGTGAAACAATCTGCACACACATTCAGTGAGTAAGTCACAAAGCCAAACCACAAACCTCAATCTCTTTAACACCAAAGCATACTCTTTTCTCCACTATGGCGGTGGTTTTCAAACTATGTTCCACAAAACTTAAAAGGTGCTTCAGGGGCTTCAAATATTCAGTTAGAATTTTTATAGTTTTAACTATTTCTAACAAAAGCAACACCCACAAATTCTACAACACTGGCAGCCATAGATACACTAGTTTTTGTTATCAGGTTCACTGGGTTTTAGGCAGATCTCAGAAGAAACCTTTTCCTACCAATATCTAGACACATGCTTGAACTTCTAGCAGCTCTGTCGTGATTAGAAAGACTATAGCTCTATCTTGTTAAGTCATCCACTCATATAAAATGGTACAAACAGGGACATAACTAAAGCAAATGCACACTGCACTCAAATGCCAGGCCATGCTCAAACACATCAGTTTGGAGGAAGCTGCCATCTTGGCAGAAGAGACCGGTAGTAAGCACATGAGTGCCTCCTTACATTTGGAAAGTGTTCTGTTATTGACAGTTCAGTGTTTCTAGGATCAGTTTAATTGAATATTAAGTGTGCAAGGCAAGCTGTTAAAAGTTGATTGCCGCGATCCTCTATTCCCCGTGTTTCCTGTAAGCTGGTGTTAAAACTACAGGCTTGATTAGATCCAAGTTCATTTTTTTTTCCTTTTCTTTTGGCATCATTGGTGATAGCATATGCTTCCCACTGCATGGTATCAGGAGGCACACAAAATCTGGTTTTCCAACTTTTAGCAATGCTACCATTAACATCTGGGTTCATTTGATGTCAGTCTGGTCTCTCTATCCTGAATTTCTCCATCAACCATTCATCTAATAGCTTTAGCAGCTATTGGTGATAGCTGCCTTAATTCTTTTTTTCATTAGGGATTTTAAAAAATGCTAACTTTTAAATTCTATTATTTCTCCTGCATTTTTAAAGCTGTGATTCTCCTATAAACAAGAATTTTCTCTCATTAGCTATTAGGTTACCCTGAAATCAGTCAAATCTAGTATGCTATAAATTAAAATAGGTGTGTCAACCAAATGCACATGTGATTCTTATTTGGAACCTGAACCAAAGACCAACTGTTTAATTTTTTTAAAGGACATGTTTGAGACAATCAGGAAAACTGAAAATTCACCAGGTATTAGATGTTAACTATGGAATTACAATTACTTTTTTGGTTGTTGTAATAGTCCTTTCCATTAGATAAACACTGATGTATTTATCAGTGCAATGATATTATACCTTGGATTTGCTACACAATGTTCCAGCCTCCTCTCCAAAAGGAGGTGTATCAGATGAAACAAGAACAGCCAAAAGTTGCTGGCTGTTGAAGGTGGGTTGATGAGAACATGGGAGTTTATAGTACTATTCTTCTTACTTTTATTTGTATTATTTTCCATAATAAAATGTTTAAATGAATTCAGTTCTTATACTAGATCCAGAAATTTGTGAAAACTGAAATGGTTACCATTTGCAATTAATTAACTTGTGTGGAAATCAAGATCTATCATGCAATAGAGTACATAAACTTAAGTTTGAAAGACAGTCTCCAACTTACTTCAAAACACCACGTAAGGGCTTCCCTGGTGGCGCAGTGGTTGAGAGTCTGCCTGCCGATGCAGGGGACACGGGTTCGTGCCCCGGTCTGGGAAGATCCCACATGCCGTGGAGCGGCTAGGCCCGTGAGCCATGGCTGCTGAGCCTGTGCTCCGCAGCGGGAGAGGCCACAGCAGTGAGAGGCCCGCGTACCGCAAAAAAAAAAAAAAAAAAAAAATCGAAAAAAAAATTGAGGGAAAAAAAAAAAACACTTAAGGTGTTTGGAAGGGATACCATAATAGTTCTGAAATTAAGAATGAGAGTTTTAAAACCTGGTTTGTTTGTTTTTCTTAAGTGAGTAATCTATCAACATGGGACAGAGGTCAATTGGACCATCACCATGATCATAGAGCATTGAAGAGCATGTCTTATCCTGAGAGCATTAGAATATGTCTCAGTGTCATGTTGTTGTTCCATCACCCAGCACAGATATACAGCTGTCTCTGTAATTAAGAATTTCCTCTTGAGGAGATGGGAATTCTTTCAGTGACTAAAGATATTTTTATTGAGACTGCCATTGCCTAAACTAGAGAGGGACAAACTACAGCCTGCAGGCCAGCCCACCTTACAGCCACACCCATGTATGTACATATTGTCTACAGCTGCTTTACCAGGTATAACAGCAGAGTTGAGTAGTTGAGAAAGATAATATGGCCCGCACAGCCTAAAATATTTCCTATCTGGTCTTTTACAGAAAAAAATTTGCCAGCCCCTTGGTATAAATCAAAAAATAAACTCCAGGGTATAGATTTTTAAAAGTTGACTTATATCAGGAGACGATAATACACTCTAAAGGTTTTATATTTCTATGATTTAAATATCAATATATCATTAATATTTTCTGGTTTAACAAAGAACAGAACTGGGGGAAAAAATCAGCGGTTCAACAAAATTTTCATTACTAAAGTAACCACAGAAGCAAAAAAAAAAAAAAAATAGAATCAAAAGACAAAACAATTTGAAAAGTGCTATTTGCATTCTTGCCAAGTTCTTTGACTGATGAATCTTCCACTGTTGGCACTTTTCTGACAGTCTCCTGATTTTACCAATGTAATACTCCACCTCAGGGTATGTCCTCATGGCCCATTCCTTTATGGAAGAGATGTTTACTCTCCTAACAGAAAATGCAACCAAGCACTTGGAACAAGTTTTGCCTTATCTTTTTGAAAGGAAGGACAAGAGATTCAAGACAACTTGACAATGAAATTTTAGGCATGTACACAAGATGTTAGTGAAGGAAAACAATGAACCATAGCACGTGTTCACTCCTTGGTCAGGGGAATGAGGGGAGAGGAAGAGCGGAGTTCAGAAAGTCTTTGCTCATCTCTCCCCACCAGAATTAAGGGGCCCTACACATGCTCAGGGTAGATATTCTAGAGCCAGATTACAGATCACTTGAAACTCACTCACTGGCTTCTTGCAAGGCTGACAAAAACAGTGTGTTCATGATTTACAATCTGCAAATCTGGGGGGGTGGGGAGTGGGGGGTGGGTAGGGAATAGTCTAGATCCTAACGTTTAACAGAATTTTTAACCTTATCATTTCACTAAGGTGGTATGAGTCTCTTTCCTTGAGAAGGCAACCCAAAAAGGCTAACCTTGGACTAAACAAGCATGATGAAGGAGTCCTCACTATACCTTCAGGACGTGTTCGTTGGACACCTTGTCATCAGAGGACACATACAAACGAATGAACACAGAATTGCTGTATTGGCCACGAAACGTTGCAAGTGTCTGAAGAAGGCTGAACTTTCTCTCTGACCAAACCCCTTCAGGGCCAATATTAGATTCGAGCACAGGCCAGCGGAAAGGTGAGTGCCGCAGGATATGTAACAATGGCTTGGCATCTGCTTTTTCGATCGCTTCTGAAAGGGAGCAAATATGAAGAGAGAGTTAGAATTGCAAACTCGATCACCAAACTAGAAAGCAAGTGTATCTTCTCAAGAGAAAATTCCAGTAAGGTCCCAACCTAACTTTTTAGGGAGAGGTGCAGTGGACTGAGCTAACCACAGAAACAGAACTACCTATGACTCATACTTCAGTGTGACTGTCTAAACCTGATGTTCTTGCCAGGAGAGCTGACTAGGGAACCTGCCCAATATTCCCAACAATAAAAGGTGGGCTCACTATACTGACCCAAGCCAATGAGCAATGTTAAATATTTGCGAATGAATTAACGGACAAAGAATTAATCTCCAAAATATATAAACAGCTCATGCAGCTCAATATTAAAAAAAACAAACAACCCAATGCAAAAATGGGCAGAAGACCTAAACAGACATCTCTCCAAAGAAGACATACAGATGGCCAAGAAGCACATGAAAAGCTGCTCAACATCACTAATTATTAGAGAAATGCAAATCAAAACTACAATGAGGTATCATCTCACACCTGTTAGAACGGGCATTATCAGAAAATCTACAAACAACAAATGCTGGAGAGGGTGTGGAGAAAAGGGAACCCTATTGCACTGTTGGTAGGAATGTAAATTGATACAGCCACTATGGAGAACAATATGGAGGTTCCTTAAAAAACTAAAAACAGAATTACCATATGACCCAGCAATCCCACTACTGGGCATATACCCAGAGAAAACCATAATTCAAAAAGACACATGCACTTCAATGTTCACTGCAGCACTGTTTACAATAGCCAGGTCACGGAAGCAACCTAAATGCCCGTTGACAGATGAATGGATAAAGAAGATGTGGTACATATATACAATGGAATATTACTCAGCTATAAAAAGGAATGAAATTGGGTCATTTGTAGAGACATGGATGGACCTAGAGACTATCATACAGAGTGAAGTAGTTATCTATTTTATACATATATATGTCAGTCTGAATCTCCCAATTCATCCCACCATCCCATATTATACTAATATGTATAAAATAGATAACTAATAAGAACCTGCTGTATTAAAAATAAAATAAAATTCCAAAAGAAAAAAAAAAAAAGACAGGAGTAGTCAGGGACTTCTCTGGTGGTGCAGTGGCTAAGAATCTGCCTGCCAGTGCAGGGGACACGGGTTTGAGCCCTGGTCTGGGAAGATCCCACATGCCGCAGAGTAACTAAGCCCATGCGCCACAACTACTGAGCCTGTGCTCTAGAACCCGCGAGCCACAACTGCTGAAGCCTGTGTGCCTAGAGCCCGTGCTCCGCAACAAGAGAAGCAACCGCAATGAGAGGCCCGTGCACCGCAACAAAGGGTAGCCCCCGCTCACCACAACTAGAGAAAGCCTGCGCGCAGCAATGAAGACCCAACGCAGCTAAAATTTAATTAATTAATTTTTTTAAAAAAAGGCAGGGGTAGTCAAAATCCAGTCTTGGAAAATAGCTCCTTTCTTTAAGCATCACCTTTAAATATTAGTAGAATTCTTAGTAGTTCTCTTTTTCCTTAAACAGTATCTTTAAGCATTAACAGAATTCTGAAAAATAAGGGTGGTAAATTATTTTATTTATTTTCTTTATTACTCACTCTCATTCATGCAAGACGAATAAAGGATTTTGGCTTTCTGTATGGCTTCGGTGTCCCGCCTTCTACTGATTGATTTCTCCAAAAGTGCTAGGAAGGTTAAAAAAGGATTCATTAGTATCCAGCCACAGGTGATGCTGAGTTGGAGGTCATTTGATAATCACTCCCAGCCTCCAGATAATTAAATGTAGAGACAGACAACCCTGGAAAAGATACGTCTATAAAAGATATGCAGACAGTAGAACCGATTCCAAATTGCTTGAGGTTCAAATAAAAAATATTTTAACATCCTCTTCTCCAAGGTTCTCCTAATTCAAAGAAACCAAAAGTTCAATTTCCAACTGAGACTGGACCTTCTGCCAGGGTTAATGTTTTCTGCCACCTACACACAAAAAAACCCAGAATTCATTTTTTCAAGAACCAAAAATAACTGAATTCTATTCCTCGTTTCTGCACTGAGTAATATTCTCAACGGAGGCAATTTCATCAGGGTCGGGTTTCTTAAGATTTCTTCACAGCCCAGTCTCTCAGGGAGGTCACCTGTAAGAAATTTCCCATTAGAAGTTTTATTCAATGTTGCATAAACATGCTGTGGACATGGAAGACGTTGTTTAGACAGGAAATGGAGAAGCAAGAATATAAAGCCTACCCAAATTGCCTGAAAACTTGCCCATTTACACATTCAAAGTCCTGGCCATTTAAAATGAGGCCATGTATATAAAACGGCTGCCAGCATGGACACAAGCCCACCTGGAAAATGATTTTCTGTTTATAAAATCACTGATGCTATTGTTTGAAGGTAGAAAATGACAGCTGTCACTATTTCATTAAATAAGGAACTAGGAAAGCCAAGACTCAATAAAAACTACCCTCCCCAGAAAATAACACCTTGGAGGTACCTGAGAATATCAATTTACCAACATGAAGCCAAGACAAAGAATTCCCACACAGCACCATGGCACTGGCTACATCGAGCTATGTCAAACTGCAGTTGTCAAGGCAATTGGTATTTATTTCTGAAACAACCTAGCAGCCTCCAAATGATGGTACAACAGATGCTCCTACAGTACTTTGAATAGCTTCAAGATACAATGTACAGTGCTAATCAAATTAATAAATAACTACATATTCCCTAAAGCAGAATCTACTTCTAAACTAGAAGTTCTACATTTCAAAAAAAAAGGAACCCAGAGCTTCTGTCCAGTTTTCTATAAGCATCTGTACATCAAACAAGTACATATAACTAAGATAAACTAAATAAGTTGAGCTCGATGTGGGCATTTTCAATTATTTCAACTTGTTTCTTTCTTGTGTATTACCACAGCAATAAAAGTGGGATAACTAGCCCCAAGGATAAAAGATTTCTTTTTTTAATAAACAGAAATCTCTAAAATCATACCCACATATATTTCTATTCAAATCAGATAATGTGCCTTTCCACCATATTGCTTCCACAGTCATTGGATTGCTGGGGAGACACATTTGAAAGTAAGTAATCCAAATTTCATTTGGGGATGCACTGTTATTGTGATGCTATAAACACTCCACAGGCTGCAAACATGAACACCCTGGGGAACAAAAACAAGCCGTGGAACAAAAGAACTCAAAATATTAAATATGTACCTGAGTGTGTACCCAAGGTGCTCTATGTATCACGAGAAGGGGAAAAGAGGACATGTATATGCTAAGTAGGGCAATCCCCAAACCATAACAGTGCACAAATATCAATAATTTTTATGTGTCAAAATTCTGGCTTCTGTTCCAGAATTTGGCTTTTGAAACAAATTCAGCTAACACAGGTTCCTTATCTTACCCTTTCCCTTCTCCTCTCCTTCTCTTCAAACCCAAGCAGGCAGGAGAACGTTGATATGCAGACAATGTTGTAACAATCAGTTGGCTGCATCCATTTTATGGATCTCTGTATTTCAATTAGTGGTAAGAAGTATAAAATCTAACCTGGAGAGTCATTAATGAGCAGAAAACAAAGCCTATCAAAGGCAATTACTCAGGTTATTACAATGTCCCTAAAGCACTGAGAAGGGCTCATGGGTCACCCATGTAAGTGTATTCCCATGATAATGTGCATTGTTTCTTGGAAGATTTCTCAGTCTTCTCTCACCCCCATCCAGGTGTTCCTAACCATGTTACAACAGAGAAGGAAAACTCCAGTTCATAACCTACAGTACAACAAACCTCAGACTTTAAAATCAGTTTCAAAGTGCCTATGATCATCAAAATTTGATATATGTGGGTGTGTGTGCATAAAGGGTAATTATTTTTTCTTCTCACTATGCTCAGATAAAATTGGTTTTGCCCCCCAAAAAGGCAAAATAATAGAGTCAAGGGGGTGAGCTTTCAATCACAAAGATGTGGGTTCCAGTTGCAGCTTGCTGCTACTTTCTAGCTGGAACTTAATCAAGTTACTTACTCTCCCTAAGCCCCAGTTTCTTCATTTGTAAATCTGGACAAATAATAGCACCTACCTTCCAGGGCTGTGGTGAGGATCAAATATTTTAATGCACAGAAAGTCCCTATCTCAATGCCGCAATACATGGTAAGTGATCAATCAATGGTGGCTTAAACAGGCTTCCAGGCTGAGTTAGCTCTACACGAAATTGTAAAGTAATCAAGCTTGTTTCTAGTGCTTTCTCCATAAGTGTTTTTTTCCTCCTCCCTTCTCAGGATATTGGTAGCCAAAGGCCTTCTGCTAACCCAAGACATTGGCACTCCTTGTGTAGGACTCTTACACAAACTGGACCTGCCCTAACAACCAAGCAAAAGCCCATGCTCTCAACATTTCCTCTGCTTCCATAGTAGAGGCAATGCTCCAACAAGAGATAACGTCTGAAAATACTTTGCCACATTCCTCATCCTAGACAATAAGGCCTTTTCTTTATGTACACTTTCTCAATGAAATTATAACATACCTACAGAAAAGTGCACCAATCATAATTTGAAGGATTTTCACAGAGTAAACACACCCACATAACCAACATTATGACCAGAACCCCTGGAGCCCATTGTGCTCCCTTCCAGTCACTATCTCCAATCAAGACAACCAACATCCTCTTTTGTGAAGTGCTTACTCAAGTCTATTTCCCACATTTCTATTGGTAATCTACCTTTTTTCTTATTAATTTATAGAAGTTCTTTATATATACTACACACAAATCCTTTGTTGAATATTGGTATTGCAAAGACTTCTTCCATTCCCCAGACTTCATTTTCTTAATGGTATCATGTAATGAACTGAAATTATTTTAATGTAGTCTAATGTGATCACTTTTTCCATCTTTGGTAAGCATATTTTGTGTGCTACTTAAGAAATCTTTGC
This sequence comes from Mesoplodon bidens, assembly GCF_964165515.1. Classification (NCBI taxonomy): domain Eukaryota; kingdom Metazoa; phylum Chordata; class Mammalia; order Artiodactyla; family Ziphiidae; genus Mesoplodon; species Mesoplodon bidens. The sequence continues at coordinate 122,083,852 of NC_138163.1, forward strand.
CTACCCTGAGGTCATGAAGATAGTGTCTAATGTTCTCCTCTAGAATCTTTACTGTTTCACATTTGGATCTACAGTCTACAAAGAAATTGGTTTTGCCCATGCCTTTGTAACACAGGTTTGGCCGCACAGGGGACGAATCATGTGAGAATTTTAATAAAGAAGGTATTTTTGGTCATTGGGCCTCAAATATTATCACAAAAAAATACTTTTAGTGCATAAAATCGGCATTAACAATGGCTATTCTCCATTAGATTAAGTGCTCTCTGGGTCAGGGACTGAGTCACAATCATCTTTGAACACCCAGGGCTTAGCACTTGGCATGGTTGGTATTCAATGTTTGCCGAGCTGAATTTCTGTCAAGGAAAGTCTGAGAGAGTTTTTTGCCCAAATGAAAAGGAAATGTGAGAAATTGGACTTATTTTGTTATTTCTTTTTATAATCAGCAATGTCCTAATTATACTAACATCCATAATCTCCTTTTCTCACATTGCAGTCTGCATATCATACAATGAGATCCAAGATTTCAACTGTTTTTGTGAATACTGGTTTTTGAGCTACGTAAGTCTCGTTTCACCAATGGTCTCGGGTTGACCATCCACTTCCACTTCCCTGCTCTTCTATGGCGGGGGGTGGGTGGATACTTACTGGCATTCAACCTCCTTTAACCGCAGAAGCCAGACAGGACTATCAATTCTACTCACTCAGTCCACATTCTCCTGCTCAGACAGGGCCTTTATTGAGAGCTCTGGAATAAGAAAAGGGAATTCCAAACAAAGAAAAACGATACTCCTAAGGACTTGGCAGTCCCCTGGTAAGTCAAGAGCTCACGACAGTCACATACAGCTCAGGCCAGTCATCTGGAGTTTTTGCAATATTTAGGACTTTCCCAACTAATACTGTTTTCAAAAACTCCACATGCACAAAGTTTTAGGCCTGTGAGCAAACACCTACCAAGAACCTCGGTGTTAAGGTGACGCCATTTAAACAAGATGGCTCCCAGAGCATAAGGATTATTTCAAAACACGCTCCTTTGTGTTCTTTCTCCGGACCCTGTAATCCTTTTATGTGCCTATTCTAAAGGGGATCCTCTGGCTACTTGCTAAGAGCTCGCTGGAGCTGTTTGCCTGATTTGCTTAATATTTAGAAACAGCAACTGCATTCTAAAGCCTTCAGTCAAATGTCATCAAGGTGAATTCTCAATTTCATGTAGATTATGCCAGCATTTCCCTTAGAAATCAGTGGGAGTGTCCTCTTAATTCTAGCGAGAGAAAGAACATGAAAAATCAAAACTTTGGAAAACCAAATCTACATTTTAAGGGAAGGTGTGCCCTTCCACACCTACATAAGAAACAGAATGTTCTCCAGACACATATTTTTTTAAACCTATCATATGATGGCCTGGTTTCTCCTTTGGTGGTACTTAAAAACCACCTTTGGCTGGTCCATGGTTGAATGTCACCTCTAATCTTACTATTTTTAGTCTCTGTTGATTTTCCAGGCTACAGACTTCAATCTGGTTTCCAGCCTCCTCAGTTTATTTACCGTACTGAAAAATTTCATTTTTCTAACTCACACTTCATGGGTATTAAGCTCTAATGCAGTTAGATGTGGAGACTCTAAATCAGCTTGCAAAGCTCATTGTTATTCTCATTAAAAAATAAAATTCAAGTTAACTAAGTCATGGTCTGTGGATCCCATAACCCTCATGTTTTCACACGAATTGTGTGACACTCGACTTTGCAGTTCCTCAGCCCCACAGCCGGTCAAGCATGGGATTAACTGAGTCTGTTTGACATACTGAAAAGACAATAAGAGCTGATATTTCTCATTCTTCTGGAAAACTCCCACCCAAACATAGGTAGAGAAGCTGTCAGAATGCTTTTCTCTGTTCATTTTTTATGATCATCTCATAAATGATAATTGTTGGTTGGCATTAGCTTAAGAAAAAGGGGCAGAGATTATTTTAGGGGCATTAAAAACCTCAAACTCATCAATCTAAATCATGGGTTACCAAATAACATAAAAATATTCCCCTTTTAACACAAAAGACCTCTTTGTCCATAATGAAATCAATTTTATACAACTGCCAGACACTACAAAAGTCTCACAGAAGCTAACTCTTTTTTTTTTTTTTTTTTTTTTTTTTAAATATTTATTTATTTATTTATTTATTTATTTTTGGCTGTGTTGGGTCTTCGTTTCTGTGCGAGGGCTTTCTCTAGTTGTGGCAAGTGGGGGCCACTCCTCATCGCGGTGCACGGGCCTCTCACTATCGCGGCCTCTCTTGTTGTGGAGCACAGGCTCCAGACACGCAGGCTCAGTAATTGTGGCTCACGGGGCTAGTTGCTCCGCGGCATGTGGGATCTTCCCAGACCAGGGCTCGAACCCGTGTCCCCTGCATTGGCAGGCAGATTCTCAACCACTGCGCCACCAGGGAAGCCCTGAAGCTAACTCTTTTATTATGTGCACTTATAAGTGAATTTTTAAGGATTACACTTACCATGGTCACACTTCAAAATTTAAATTTTAACATCACTCTTTGATAGCATAGCATTACAATGAATCTGCCAATATAATATTTTAAATCATAAAAATAGCTTTCCTATTTAGATAATTTGAATCTTAGCAGATAATTCAATGTAAGGCCTGTGCTGAACTTAGAGTCATTAAAATTCATCTTCAGTTTCTTTTTCCTATAGTACAAATCTTAATTACATTTTTCCTGCCTATTTCTACCATCTTAACATTACAAGAAAAGGCCATGTATGGTTACATACCCCCCGCAGTGGTCCTTCCTGAGCAGTCCTGAGACATCCAAGGACCCTGGTGACGGCATTCATTTATTAAGCACCTGCTCTGTGCCAGGTATATTGTACATGACCTCAATTAATCCCCCACCAACCCTAAGCAGCATGTATCATTAACCCTCGTCTACAGGCAAGAACTGTCATAACTTGTCCAAGGAAACTCAGCTAGTAAAAGTTAGAGCTTGGATTTGGACCCAGGTCCCTGACTCCTGCTCATCTGACCATCAGGTACCCAGTAAAATTCTGCAAGTCACTTTCCTATGTGAGAACAAGCCCCCCAGGTGGCTAAACCAGAGGCAGTCCTTATGAACTTTCTTGACAGAGCTCTCCATCATAACTGGAAGAAATGCCTTCTCCAGTTATATCAAGACTTGTTTTTGCAGTGGTGGAGTGACCCTATGCTGAGCCATCTACCCCCTTTGCCCTGTAACCATAACTGTGACCAGTGATACACACTCCTGATGCTCCTAGTCATAGGTAGGAGGCCTGGTGAGGTTAGATCAAAACAAAATTAGCTGGTCCCGAAAGCTTCACTTCACATTATGTCCTAGTCTAAACCAGTGGTTTCCAAACTTGAGCATGCATCAGTATCATCAGAGGGGCTTGCTTTTGCTTTTGTTTTAATTGAGGTATAGTTGATTTACAATGTTCTGTTAAGTTTCTGGTGTACAGCAAAGTGATTCAGTTATTCACATATATATTCTCTTTCATATTATTTTCCATTATGGCTTATTACAGGATATTGAATATAGTTCCCTGTGCTATACAGTTGGACCTAGTTGTTTATCTATTTTATATATGGTAGTTTGTTTCTGCTAATCCTAAACTAATTTATCCCTGCCCCCCCACCCCTTTCCCCTTTGGTAACCATAAGTTTGTTTTCTAGGTCTGTGAGTCTATTTCAAGTTCATTTGTGTCATATTTTAGATTCCACATAAGTGATATCATATGGTATTTCTCTTTCTGACTTACTTCACTTGGTATAACCTCTAGGTCCATCCATGTTGCTGTAAATGGCATTATTTCATTCTTTTTTATGGCTGAGTAGTATTCCATTGTGTATATATATACCACATCTTCTTTATTCATTCATCTGTCAATGGACATTTAAGTTGTTTCCATGTCTTGGCTATTGTGAATAGTGCTAAGAACGTTGGGTGCATGTACCTTTTTCAAATTAGAGTTTTCTCCAGATATATGCCCAGGAGTGGGATTGCTGGATCATATGGCAACTCTATTTTAGTTTTTGAAGGAGTCTCCACACTGTTTTCCATAGTGCCTGCACCAATTTACATTCCCCATCAACAGTGTAGGAGGGTTCCCTTTTCTCCACACCCACTCCAGCATTTGTTATTTGTAGGCTTTTTAATGATGGCCATTCTGACTGGTGTGAGGTGGTACCTCATTATAGTTTTGACTTGCATTTCTCTAATAATTAGTGATGTTGTGCATCTTTTCATGTGCCTGTTGGCCATGTGTATGTCTTCTTTGGAGAAATGTCTATTTAGGTCTTCTGCCCATTTTTTTGATTGGGTTTTTTTTGTTATTGAGTTGTATGAGCTGTTTGTATATTTTGGAAATTAAGCCCTTGTCAGTCACATCATTCGCAAATATTTTCTCCCAGTAGGTTGTCTTTTTGTTTATGGTTTCCTTTGCTGTGCAAAAGCTTATAAGTTTGATAAGGTCCCGTTTGTTTACTTTTGTTTTTACTTCTATTGCCTTGGGAAACTGAGCTAAGAAATATTGGTACGTTTATGTCAGAGATATATTCTCTTCTAGGAGTTCTATGGTGTCATGTTTTATATTTAAGTCTTTAAGTCATTTTGAATTTACTTTTGTGTATGGTGAGAGGGTGTGTTCTAACTTCACCTTTCCAGCTTTCCCAACACCACTTGCTGAAGAGACTGTCTTTTCTCCATTGTATATTCTTGCCTCCTTTGTCGAAGATTGACTGTAGATGTGTGGGTTTATTTCTGGGCTCTCTATTCTGTTCCATTGATCCATATGTCTGTTTTTGTGCCAATACCACATTGTTTTAATTATTGTAGCTTTGTAGTATTGTTTGAAGTCTGGAAGGGTTATGCCTCTAGCTTTGTTCTTTTTCCTCAGGATTTCTTTGGCAAATCTGGGTCTTTTATGGTTCCATATACATTTTAGGATTATTAGTTCTAGTTCTGTGGAAAACGTCATGGGTAATTTGATAGAGATCACATTAATGTGTAGATTGCTTTGAGTAGTGTGGCCATTTTAATAATATTAATTATTGCAACCCAAGAGCATGGGATAGCTTTCCATTTGAATCATCTTTAATTTCCTTTATCAATGTTTTATAGTCCTCAGCATAAGTATTTCACCTCCCTGATCAGGTTTATTCCTAAGTATTTTTTATGCGATTTTAAAAGGGATTTTTTTAAAACTTTCCCTTTCTGATATTTCAATGTTAGTGTAAAGAAATATAACAGAAATGTAACAAATGTCAATCTTGTATCCTTCTACAAGATTGCTGAATTCATTTATCAGTTCTAGTAGTTTTTGTGTGGAGTCTTTAGGGTTTTCTATATATAATATCATGTCATCTGCATATGTTGACAATTTTACCTCTTCTCTTCCAATTTGGATACCTTTTATCCCTTTTTCTTCTCTGATTGCTGTGGCTAGGACTTCCAATACTATGTTGAATAGAAGTGGTGAGAGTGGGCACACTCCGTTGAATAGAAGTGGTAAGAGTGGGCATTCTTGTCTTGTTCCAGATTTTAGCGAGAAGGCTTTCAGCTTTTCACCACCGAGTATTATGTTGGCTGTGGGTTTGTCAGAGGGGCTTGTTAAAACACAGAGTGCCGGGTCCTTCTGCCAAAGTGTCTGATTCAATAGCTCTGGGGTGGGGGCCAGGAGTTTGCATTTCAAACAAATTCCCAGGTAATGCTGATACTGCAGGTGGAGAAACGTACTTTGAGAACCACTACTTTCAACCAACAGCACTCACCAGCCCTCCTTCCCCCACAGCTTTACTAAGGTATAGTTGACAGTTATCAGCAGTCCTTCTTGATGCCTGCGACCCCAGCACATCACCAGCCCAGATTTCCTCCTCTCCCATTCCCCACCTGACCCAATGTCAGATCAGAAGCTTTACCCTTTCTTTGCTGGTTTCCTCACTCTGTAGCTCCATTTTAATTCAACATCAACATTCTTCAAGGAGAACGTTACTTTGTTTTGTCCTGGAAACACTCTCCTTGCATTGGCCCACTTAGGTCTTAGTCCTCAGTTCTGAAAAACCAGGCTTTGAAAAGTTCCTTTCTTAAAGATGAAATGCAATATGTGTTTGAGGTGAGAGTCGATTCACTGGTTTAAGAAAAAAAAAAAATCAGCACTATGCCAGAAAGACTTCCAAATGAAAAAAACAACACAGGATAGCTATTTTCAACTCCTGCTTATACCACACCCTACAGAGAGGAAGAGTGGGATAAATATTGCATCCCTGAAATCCTAAAAAATCTGAGCTCCAGACTTCACGATTCCTCTCTCATCTATGACAGCGGCATCAAAACACTGTAAACATAGGTTTAAAAAGCCACTTCCCAACTAACCCCTGTTTTCACTCCCACCTTCCATGAGGAGGTGAGAGCAGCAGAGGTTCTATTCTTGGCTATTCAAACCACAGTGTGGGGTCAAGGGCAGCTGCCCCTCTAAAACTGGGTTTCTGACAGTGAGGGGTTCAGAGCTGGGCTCTCGTTTCTTTCTCTGTCCAGAATCTTCTCCTGCAAAAAAAAAAAGGAAGCAATAGCATCCTTGGCACAAGCAGAGGACCCAAAAGGGCAAGAGGGCTGGTGGGACAAAAGTTAACTTCCACACCCACTGGCTGTGGCTGCAGCTCCCCTAGCTGATTCTTCCAGGTGTCTGAGAGTGTTTCAAAAAAAAGGGAGGCTACAGAGAAGACACAATGACCCTTCATGCTGAAAGGAGAAGAAAGGAGAGAAAAGGATACCCAATAATGCTTGAGGTTTTCTGTAACAAGGAAGACAAACTCTGCCTTCATCTGGATCCCTAGCTAGAAAACAGAACAGCATGCTGGGGCCTTCAGAACTGATCTCTGTACATCAACTTCCTCCTCTGAGCCATGCAGCCAGCACGCTCTGGCAAAAGGCATCGCTCATCGGCACCCCTGGCATGACATTTACAAATGGCTTCTCACTGCCCGAGGACAGAAGCGAAAATCTTTAAACAGCCTACAAGGCCTATGTGCTCTGGTCCCTCCTCTCTCTTCAGTTTTGTCTTGTGTCCCCATTCCCTTCCAACTCTGAGCTCCCATCACACTGGGCTTCTTGGGTTTCCTCAAAGGCACCAGCTGCACAGAGCCTCTGCTCATGCAGCTCTTTCCGCCTGGGTTAAATTTGGAGACATTTGAAATGCTAGACCCATAATCTGTGGGGGACAAATTACATGGCTGGACTGGTTTGGGCAACTCACATAATTTTCCTGACCTTCGCTTCCTCAGATGTAGGGCAAAGACAGAAATAAACAATGATGGCAACATCACAGAATTAGAATGAGGAACCATAGAGAAAACAAATGATTTGCTAAAGGAATAAAATTAGTAACAAGAAATGCTTGGGCCTTGGGGAAGTGAATTTATGAATTCAGAATAGACAGCAGGTAGGAGAAGCAGTTCAATTTGGAACTCAATCTAAAAGGTCACTACAGGAAGTCTGGTTAGTGACACAAGCAAACTTGTGGGTGTACTAGCACATATTTGTGAGTGTGTGTTTCTCTCTCATAAATATAAGCTCCCATACCTATCTTAACTGTTGTTGAAAATAAAATTCCCCTCTCGTTTTATAAATTAAAAGGTCCATGCATGCTTTAAAAAGTATCTCTCACTGTGCAAATATCAACACCGATGAGGCTTTCCAAACAAACATATCTTGTTTGTGACAAGTTATTATCCAACCAGCCTATAATTAATTTTCCTGTTATGGGTAGTGCCTTTTTACATGGAATGTTCTCTTGACACTTTAAAGCAAATAGTCCGTCATTACTAATTCATTAAGTATTCACACAGATGCTATTAATCACAATGAACTAATGTGGTATTAATGGGTAGGTTATTAATCTGCAATTACATGCAGATTTCCTAATAAATTCAAGTTGCCCAAGTTTTTTGAGGAGAAAGGCAAGGGAAAACCAAATGAACAAATCTTTCAGAAAACAAATTAAGGGGAAGAAATACCTCTCCCTGTACCGTAAGAGAGGACATATAAAGTTCCTGTTTTCTTTTCATCCTAAGAAATCTTCGTTCTTACCCAATACAATGACATTTGCATTATACAGGTTTTCAACAAAATAATAATATAAATGAAGGAAAAACAAACCACCCATGCACCCTGGAGAGGTGCTGAATTTCTTTAATGACATACCATGTTCTTAGATGTAGCAAAGCCTGGCTGCTCAACCTGTGGTCCCTGGAACAGCAGTGTGGGCATCACCTAAGAACTTGCCAGAAATGCAGACTCTTATATCCCTTCTCAGACCCACTGAAACAGAATCTGCATTTTAACAAGATTCCCAGGTGATCCATGTACACATTCAAGGTTGAGAAGAACAGTATCAAAGTACAGTTTTGTACTTTGTACTCCAGCTGCAAAGTGGAGTAGAAGGAAGTGGGGGAGTTTGGCTTACACACCATTGTTGATTAAAGCCTGGGTGTGCTGAGGAGGGAACAGCAGGCAAATCTCATTGAAATTGTTCAGAGGTACATAAACAAGGTGGATGTGACAAGCAGCTGGGGAATCTGGATTATTAGGAATACAATTTACATACCATGTTTCATGAAATCTAAGAAGCACGTTTTTTTTTTACATCCTAACATCTCTGAAATTGGAATTCATCTTAAAACTGTCAGCCAGGCACAGTCACGATGTAGATGCCATTGCCTGCCATGTGTGACCTTGATCTAGCAGTTCTTAATTGTCAGCACTTCAAATGAGTTGGTTGCCTGGCTAGGAAATTATCGCTTAACTCATCTTCAAAAAGATTTCACTACAGTTTGGCTATGAAATGAAAACTTACTGTATATCCAAAAAGGCAGTCTTGGAGGAAAATCCCTGAGATGACTGGGAACACATTTTAAAGAAATGCTGAATCACTGCTGTTATTGATGGAAAGAGGACAGTGTTTTGTGAGAAAACAGAAGTACTGATGGTTTGAAATCAAAAATACTGTGAGGAAGTTTTAGGAATACCTTAATCCATCTCTTCTGCTTGCGTTTTCCTTTTTAATTAATGCAGAAGACTAACGTGATAAAAATTAATGTTTAAGTGTAAAAAACTTTCAATGAACATAAAATAAAAATCCCAAGTGCTAAGAAACCACTGTGTAATAGCTTAGTCTTATTTAGCATACATGAAATAGTGGTGCACCTTGCAGTTGACAGTCTTTTTGATTCAATGAAATATGGTATTAATTTAGTTGAGGCTATGAAAGACAGCAGTGTTTGTGTGTTCTCCTGCTTAATTTTAAGTTAAATAAATATAACCAACAAAACTGCATGTCACTATAGCATCACCACCACAGAAGACCCAGTATTTTTCCTCCTGGGAAATAATAAATGTGTCCAGAATATTCAAGCTGTGTTTCAATTTAAATAAAAGAAGGCGAGATAAAAATTATTCCAAATGACTGCAAAAGCATTTTAAGGACAACTGAACCTCTGGTGAGATGAGACATTTTAGTTCCTGAATGCTGGGTCTCACATCCAGGTCTCAGGGGCAAGAATACCACTCTGGCTGAGCGGGGAGGCAGGCGTGAGACCTCTGGCAAGGGCAGCTTCGTGGGCGTCCTGCCACAGCGTGGGCTATGCAGCCTTCAGACCTCAGCCGGAGCCACAACTGCCTCCTTTCCTCACCCAGCACTTCCCACACGGTCCCCACTAGACACGTTTCATTCTGGCAACGACCTGCAGCTTTCAAACCCCAACTTCCTCTTCTCCACAGCTCAGAGATTCCAGACTGACACGAACACCTTTGACCTCAATTAAAATAACTGAATTTTTATGTCTTAATTTACTTGCACTGGTGTGTATCCAGAGCAGTGTGTAGTCAAGGGGGGAAAAAGAAATCTCTTTCCTTACGTTATTCTGGGACTTGGTCAAAATGTTGGGAAATATAAATTGAGAGAAATTAATAAATTAGGGCATTGCCCAACAGTCTTTGATGTGCACTAGCAAAGCATACTGCCAGAGTGGTTATTTTGAATGGTTCTCGTTTCAGAAAACTCACAGAACCTTCTCCAGTAGACAGTGGCTACAGTTCTCTACTTGGTTAATTAGACTGGACATCACACTTGAGTAGGTTCTCAAACTTGGCCGCACGTTAGAACCACCTGCAGGGGAAGGGTGTTTAAAAAACCGGAAGCCAGGCTGTACCACCCCAGACCAATTACATCAAAACCTCTGAAGATGGGACCCAGGCATCTGTGTCTTTCAAGCTCCCCTGTGATTTCAGTGTGCAGCTGGGGTTGAGAAGCACTGGTCTAGAACTGCCCTGTCCAATTCAGAAACGGGTAGTCGCAAGGGGCTGTTGAGCACCTGAAATATGACTGGTCCACAAAGGACACATGTTGCAAGTGTAAGATGCGTAGTGGATTTCAAGGACTTAGTAGGCAAGAAAAAAATGTAAAATGTCTTGCAAATAAGTTTTTTTATATTGATTCCATGAAATGACAATATTTTGGATATGCTAGGTTAGATAAAATACATAATTTCACCTGTTTCCTTTTTACTTTAATGTAGCTATTAGAAAATGTAAAATTACATGTGAGTTGCATCTGTGACTCATTACATTTCTTTTCGACATCACTGCTCTGGAAGATGCCTTTATAGGTCACTAGCTGTGTGAATATGAATGAATTACTTAACCTCTCCAAGCTGCAATTTTCACAACTGTAAAATGGGATAATACCACCTTCCTGGTTTTCAGGGGTTTTACCAGGTGCTGAGGGTCAAAATAATCTGAATTCTAATCCTAGCTCCATCGCCTATTAGCTGTGTGATCTTGGGCTGGTTATTGATTGTATTGCTCGGCTACTTCTATTTCCTCATTCCCAAGATGTAGATAAACCTTCCATCTTACAGGCTTGTTGGGAGTTCAGTTTAGAGAGTTCAACAAAGGGTAACAAGGGTATTATTAAATAAGGTCACCTCTATTAAGTGCCTAGACTGTCAGGGCCTGCTGTGTGATGTACTCTTACGAATTTTTGGGGGGGGTGGGGATCTGTTAAAGGGTCACTTCACAGTAATGACTAGAAATACCCCCATTATTAGTAAATCAAGGGAGAAATGGGGATTTTTCCACATTGTAAAGATGCTCAACCCATCCACACCTTCAAGTTGCAGTTGAAAAGTTCTCAGAATTGAGGATGAGAGCACAGCTGAAATCATCTCATCAGGCAGTTTGGAAATGCGAGAACGAAATTTTCAACTCCGTTTGGCCATGCATTTGTGTGCAACCAACTTTTAAATTTTTCTGGTGCCTGAGTGTTGCCACTGACCAATTAGGAGTATAGTAAAGGTAAGTGATGGTCCCATTTCTCTAAGACACAGGTTTCAAGGCCCAGGAAATCTGAGTCATCTGCTTCTGCTGTGAAATCTGGATGACCCTTGGAAGTTCCTGCAAAAATCCCGTATGCTCAGCTCCGTTATTATCCCGGCTTCTGGCAACCAAAAGCAGGAACACGTGGGAACTTGTAGGAGCTTCAGGAATCGTTACCACCAAAGCTCACGTGGGTGCGCCTCCGAATTGTTACCGCCAAAGCCAGCTAGGATTTTTCTTCCCTTCCCTGTCATCCTCTTTCAGGAAGTGGCTTTTCAAAAATATGCAACTCTTTTGAACAACTACAAAGTAAAATACATTACACACATCAACCATGCAAAATAGGGCCTGGGTGTGGGCAGGTTGAGAAGTGTCACTGTAGGTGTATATATATCTTTCTCAGGATGCAAATATCCTGTGTCATTACTCATGCCAAAAACCTTATATTTAGTCAAAAGATCCCAAATTTAGTTGACAATCTTCTAAAGTAAAATGTTTCTATCTTCCTACAACATTCAAGCTAACTAGCAGGAAACGTTTCATAATGTATTGAAATATTTATACTACAAACAAGCCCCCTCATCTGTTTTTCCACTCCTTTTTTTCAGTCTAGAGTCCCAGGCATAGCATTTCCAGGCTGTCACTCCACCTTTCAGAAACCTCAGCTTCCTTGCCCCAAGTCAAAAGTCTCCCAAATGGATTCTGACATCCTTCATCCGCCATCTCACTCCTGTCATCTCTCACCAACAGCGCTGCTCATTCCTCCCTTCCAACAGAGCCAAGTTACACTGATTCGGTCTTCTCCTTGGAACCTCACTCCAGCACCTCCAGATTTACAGCCCCCCTCCACCCGCTGCCATTCCAAGTTCAAACAAGAGTCCCTGTCTTCAAGATCAGACAACAAGCGAGCTCTTTCATACACCACATAATATGTACTTATGAATGAAGACACTACTTTGTATATAACTACTTTCAATCATTTGCACTGTTTTTAAATATTTTTAACTACACTATGACAAAGGCTGTATCATCTCTAGTTGGGCACTCACCTTTAACTCTCTGCTTTCATGATAGGTATGTGGTAATAGACAATAATTTCTTCTATAACTATATTTGTTCTGTGGCACAGGTAATCCCATAAAGCTTGCACTTATTAATCAGTTCAAGGCTTGGCACTGGCACAAATCTCCAAACACCTATCTCCGGTTTCATCTAATATCATTATAAACACCTATTAACTGTTGGTAATGTGCTCATTACCCAGGGATTCTAGACAGTGGACTGTTCAAATATTTGGGTATGAGTGGACCAGTGGGTCCATGTAATAGCTGTCTCCACTCAAAACACCTGAATTAGGATGCATTGAAAGGCTGAAGTGAAATAAAACTATACCTCTTGAGGCATGCCCCAGCAATCTTTAAAATAGGCAGGGGTTCTTAATCTTTTTTGTGCCATATGTCCCCTGGGCAGGCTCTTAAGACCTATGGGCTATTCTCAAAATATTATCTATAAGAACATAAGATAAGAAACATAGGTTTACAATGGAAACCAGTTATTTCAAAACACAGTTAACAAAACAGTTCTTTTACTGTTTGACATCATGATATATGCACTACTTCATTAACTCATTAAATAAGATCTAGCATCGAGTCTAGCCACGACTATGATTTTGAAGTGGTAATGTATGTACATAATATTTCAAGATACCTGCAACATCTGTATTAAGATTTTAAAAAATGATGATTCCCACTGGTAACAAAGTCACAGCTAATAATACCAGAGTTTGTAGCCTACAGTCATAATTAAAGAAAATGTTACAGTTCCATCAAAGGTTAGTGAAAATAAAGATGCATTTTTTTTTCCTATTCAAGTCCCTGAATTCTATCGACAGCTCTCTTGAGGGGACATGGGTCTAAGTTAAAGATCCCCTAGGGATGAGGAAAAGAAAAGAGAGAAGGGAAATTGGTATAAACAACAAGAACAACAACAACAAACAATAGTGGTATCTAAAGAATACCTGGAGCAGCCTAAGATGACGCTTCTTATTTTCACCAATTCCCCTGTCCTCTTCTCTCTTTCCCTACAGGAGAGATTTAAAACTCACATACACCAATGAGTGTTTTGTCTGACAAGTTAGATTAGCAAGACCTTCCAGGGTTTCAGGTCATGACCAAGATCCGGCAATAAAAGTTGGGAATACACAAATATCCTAACCTATTGTTTTCACCCCTAGGTTTGCTTCTTTCAGGACCAGCTGCCTCGTATACAGGAATGATGAGACTTTTGGGAAAAACTAGATCACAATATTTTACTTGAATAATACTGTTAAATTTTCTTATCTATTAAAGTTCTACTTTTTATTTGATTAGGAAACTAGCATTTCTTAAGCATCTACTATGGGTCAAGTGCTTTTAAAATGTTCATTTAATCCTCATGAAATTAGCAGTAATAACAGATGCCACTTATCAAACCCTGTTAGAAGACTTTCGCTGCATCTCACTGAATTAATCCAACAATATTGCCAGATAAGAAACTGAGACTCAGAAGGAAGTGGTTTGCCTATGGTCATATAGCCAATAAGTGGTAGAGTCCCAGTTTCTTTTCAGAGCCCAAACTTGGCCGCCATCCTGTGACTTCTTATTTTCCTTGTTGTAACTTACACAAGATCACACCGCCAGGGAGTCTTGGAGGCCCAAGAAAGGCTCTAGCCTGCTGCACTGTCCATTCCCCTGTCCTGCCTTCCTAAAACCTAGAACACAAATGAAGAACTGACAATACCCTTCCTCTCCTGTCAGGGGCAAGCTCTGGTTGCAACTCACGGCTCTTCTGGGACAGCATGCAGGGCCCCAGGCTCAGAAGTGGGGAGAAAGAGGAGAAGACAAAGCTACCCCACCCCAGCCAGCCACATACAGACGGCATGATCTTTTTCTTCACAAAGTATTTTCTGAGCAACAACTATATGCCAGGCACTATGCTGAGTGCTGGGTTACAGTGAAGCCCAAAATGGACAAGATTCTGGCTCTCAGAAAATTTACCATGGGGGGAAGGGGGAAGGGAGGGGAGCAAGCATAATGAGAAAAACAAGTAAGCATGTATACAAATGAGATCATTTCAGATGGTTATAAGTACCACAGAGGACACTAATAGGGTAACAGGATAGAGGGGGACTGGAGATGGGAGTAGAGAACTATTTTTAATAAAGGTGTTCTCGGGCTTCCCTGGTAGCACAGTAGTTAATAATCTGCCTCCCAATGCAGGGGACACAGGTTCGAGCCCTGGTCCAGGAAGATTCCACATGCTGCGGAGCAACTGAGCCCGTGTGCCACAACTACTGAGCCTGCACCCTAGAGCCTGCGCACCACAACTACTGAAGCCACCTCAATGAGAAGTCCGCATGCTGCAACGAAGAGTAGCCCCCGTTCACCACAACTAGAGAAAGCCCGCGTGCAGCAACGAAGACCCAACACAGCCAAAAATAAATACATAAAAATAAATAAATTTTTTAAAAATTATTAAATAAAGGTGTTCTCTGATCCTTCTCTATCAGTGAAATAAATTTGAATTTATTCACAGATAGCTAACCTTTCTAATGGCCTATTCAGGCCTCTAGAGCAGCACTGTCTGATAGAAGTATTATCTGAGCCAAATACATAATTGTTAATTTCCTTGTAGCTATATTTGAATAAGTAAAATAAAACAGGTGAGATTATGTTTAATAATATATTTTATTTAACCCAATGTACCTTAAAAATACATTTCCATATGTAATTGATGAAATAAATCAATTTACTAGTGAGGTATTTTACATGTTTTCTAAATGAAGTCTCTGAAATTTGGTGTGTATTTTACACTTACAGCACATCTCAATTCCAGCTAGCCATATTTCAAGTGCTTGAAAGCCACATGTGGTTAGTGGCTACGGTACTGAACAGTGCAGCTCTAGAGTCTTTTATTTATTTATTTATTTTGGCTGCACCTCATGGCTTGTGGCATCTTAGTTCCCAGACCAGGGATCAAACCCAGTGCCAAGTCCTAACCACTGGACTGCCAGGGAATTCCCTCTAGAGTCTTGATTACAGTACCTACTGAAATATTTTGTGATGTGCAGATTTTTAATTTCCACATGGTAGTCTTGGGAGCCTCATTAACTTCTGCATCCTCCTATGCCTAACACAATACCTCTTGCTGGATGTGAATGAGGAAGTCTAAATTCTGATTGCTATTGGCAACAATCTTATGACCAAGCAGACTTAGAAAGCATGAGACAGTGGATGTCAGAATAGAGACAAAGAAAGAAATGTGATCCTTAATGGGATGGTTCAGCTGCTAGATCAACCCTTACCTGAAGTCCACATACAAGCCAACAAATCTTCTTTATTGTTTAGGCCAGTCTGAGTTGATGTTTCTGTTACTTGTGACTAAAAGCAATTGGTGCCAGGAAAAAAGTAAAAGCTCAGAAAATAGTCCTGTGTTCACAGACTAATACAATCAAAATGCTGTGTAGAGCTTCCCTGGTGGTGCAGTGGTTGAGAGTCCGCCTGCTGATGCAGAGGACACAGGTTCGTGCCCCAGTCTGGGAAGATCCCACATGCTGCGGAGCGGCTAGGCCCGTGAGCCATGGCTGCTGAGCCTGTGCGTCCGGAGCCTGTGCGTCTGGAGCCTGTGCTCCGCAACAGGAGAGGGCCGCGTACCGCAAAAAAAAAAAAAAAAAAAGCTGTGTATTTCAATCTATTTGAAGCGAGCACATTTCCCCCAAATAAAGAGCATACAACTCAGAATGAATGTAATGAAAAGATCTGGTTCTTATCAAGTGTACCGAACTTATGTCTAGTATTAACCACTACAAAAGTTTTAAAAGCTACATTAAAGCCACAGGGGAAAAGATCGGATCATAAAATAAAAAGATTGGAACAGGTAGGAGTCAAAAAGTAAGACAAGGACATGCACTGGGGGTAGAAATGAATACACAAGAAGAAAACCTAAAATGTTGAGTGTCGGAACTACCAGAACACAAGCTTTTACACATGGTGGCCATTCTCATGGCCTCTTTACTTCCTTAAGCTATTAGAAAGAGGTCTTGTCCTAAAGCTAAATGCACATTTTTCACAGAGCCTTCAGGAAGAAATACATTTCTGTATTTGAAGTGAATGTCTCCTAACAGGAAATTACCAAACTTTTTAAAATTTGACTTCTTTCCCCGTCCTCACATTTCACGCATCCACACTCCCATCCTACCCATGCTCATATGGGGTACTGCAATTAGGAAAAATGGGAACAACAACAACAAAACTTTTTCGGTAAAATCATTTCATTTCACATTCTAAAAGTCTGCGATACAGGCCCAAATCTTTACACAGCACCCCTCTATGCACACAGGACCGATAACGACGTATGTATAAACTGGCAATTTGTTGCTTCCTGTATGGTCACATGAAAAAGAGCCAGCATGGTCAGAAAAACAGGAGTCTGCTCTGAGTGGGCGCACTCAGTCTATACAGCAGATTCAATGAGACTTACAGGGGCTGAGCTTTCACCAGGAATAAAAAGCACACCATGGTGGCTGGCTGCTCCTTAGCACTTCCTCACCACATCCCTGTTTTGTTTTTTCTAGTCTGAAATCATTTGTTTCAAAGAGCTTAATGATGTCAAGGCTCAATCTGGTACATCATTATACCATGTTCATTGTATGAGGAAAATGACACAATTCACTATGTCTTCAACGATCTGAACTTTCTAATTATCAAATGACTTTACAGGAGCCGAACTGAAGTTTTCAGCTTTTTAATATCTGTAAAAGATGATTTGGCTAGGATCACTAATAGGAAAAACAAGATTATAGGGGTGTTATTTAATTATGAGAATCATTTAAATCTCAACCAGCAGGTATTTACAAATAAATAACCAATCTATGAATCACGATCATCTTTCTCTGCCCATTAATGCATAGACCCTACTTCATCTTATTGTTCTGCTGGTGCTGTCTGTGCATAAACATAATAATATACTGCATTCTTTATAAACTATTGGCAAAGATCGCTATTCCATAATAGAGATGAGCTGGCCCTACCCTGAGTCATCTGTCTTCTGTTCGACACAAGTGTTCTATCTCACTCATTGCCTCATGTTTCATAAGTGCTCATTTGCAAAGTTTTCATCTGTTCGTTCATAAGCAGTGCATGCTGTGTCATCCTCATGGTCACATGAAAACAAATTTGGGAGGTTTTGTAGGAGGGAAATTTTAAGACATTCAAACACATGACTACATTCAGCCTATTTAAAAAAACAAATCCTAATTCTTGGAGAGAACAAGAAATAATTTTATTTGCCAAGTAGAAATCTGAGTCTTATATGCCATTTAAAGAAAACATTCATGAAGCCAGGTTGCTGACTTCAATAGAGGGCAATTTTTCATCAGCCCGGTCTGTCAAATCCATTTTATTTCACAAATTGGACAGCCGTTTCTGTGTGTTCTCTATCAGCCATAAGAAAATGGTATTCTTTTGATTGGTCGTATTGCATTTTATTTTTGGATATTCTCTCTTTTTTATCAAGGGTGAGGAAAAATATCTAGACTGTATTCAATATTTTTGAAAGCACATGATATTTACAGAGGATAAGACCAGAATAAAATGTAAAGCATTTGACAGACACTACTTCATGAGCCTTAGATCTATCTTTGAGACAAAATGGAGGAGCAAAGGACAAATATTAACTGAGGGCCTGCTATACGCCAGGAACTAGACTGGGTAATTTATACAGGTCATGTCCTTTAGTCCTCACAAATCCTATGAAATGGGTATTCTTATCTCCATTCGAAAGATAAAAAAGCTGAGCTAGGTAAGCTAAGTAATTGACCAAAAGTGACACAGAGGAGAAATGAAAGGGAACCAGGATTCAAATCCAACTCTGTGGCATCAAAACTCAGGCTCTGAGTGGCTTACAATGAGGAAAAAATTTGGAAACCACCTAAATGGCAACACATGAATTGATGAAACAAACTGTAGTATATCCACACAAAGTAGTCATGGCAAATGATGGTACAGATCTATTTTTATTGACCTGAAAACATGTTAACGTGTCAAGTAAAAATGACAGGTTATAAAAATAGAATACATGATCCCTTTTGAGATATATATATATAATTTTATATGTATATTTACACTTAAAAAGTTATCACCAGGTATTGGGATCTGAATTATGTTTCTCCTCGTTAGTCATTTAGAGCTGATCTACAATGAGCTTGCATCACCTGGATGGTTAGACAGATAAGTAGACAGACTGAGAGATACACAGATACATAGATGTAGAATAAAGACATACAGAGAGAATTTAAAGACCAGTGTTTAATTTTTGGACTCACTTTTCCTCCCTTCCATCTTTCACTCTTCTCAGTCCCCCACCTCTATTTCCTGGGATCACTTTCCAAAATAAACAACTTGCATGCTAAATAAATAAATAAATGTCTAGTGTTTAAAAAATAAGATTGTCAGCACCTCTGATATTTGAAAAGCTCTATTTACACACTTTAAGAATACCTAATTATCTGCAACATACTTGCAGAGTTCAGAAAGATATGTATCTATAAATCTGTGTATCAGTATCATCTATACATTTACATATTTCTAATCTATACATTTATAGATAGAATGAAAGAATAGTATGATAAAGCCAATACAGTACAGCAAAACAGTAACAATCAGGAAATCTGGGTAAAGGGTATATGGGAGTTTTTTGTGCTATTCCTTCAACTTTTAAGTCTGAATTACCTCAAAATTTAAAAGTTTAAAGAATACATATTTTATATTTCAAGCACATACATCTGGAACAAGATGATACTAATTTAAAAAGAGACCCTACTCCGCCCTTTGCTCTCCTTCTTGGCACTTGTAGCAAGAGCCCTGTGACTGATTTTTTAATTCATCCTTTACAGTGCTTGTCACAAAATAACTTGAGATTTATTTGTCTGTGTCTTTCCCAGAGTGTAGAAATATATGGGGAGCCTCCCATTTTGTTTCACAAGGCCAGCACAATCTTTTTTTTTTTTTGCAGTACGCGGGCCTCTCACTGTTGTGGCCTCTCCCGTTGCGGAGCACAGGCTCCGGACGCACAGGCTCAGCGGCCATGGCTCACGGGCCCAGCCGCTCCGCGGCATGTGGGATCTTCCCGGACCGGGGCACGAACCCGTTGTCTCCTGCATCGGCAGGCAGACTCTCAACCACTGCGCCACCAGGGAAGCCCAAGGCCAGCACAATCTTGATAACAGAATTTAACAAACCTAGCACACAAAAATCCATGGATCAATATGAATCATAAATACAGACACAAATATAACAAAATACTAGCTCATTCAATTCTTAAGCAATGTCTTAAAATAATAAACCATTCATAAGCAGGATTTATTTCAAGATTATAAGGTTAATTTAGCATGAGAAAATCTAGAGAAGTTAAAAGAGATACTCCATGTGAGTCTCTTGATAAACAGTGAAGAGATTTTTCTTGAGCAATACCTTTTTGCAAACTAGGAATAACAGAACACAATAAAAAATGTTAGAAAAAAAAGAAAAAATATATTGGGGGGAATGCTAGAGGCATTACCACCCAAGTTAGGAATAAGAAAATTATACCTGGCTTCCCTGGTGGCACAGTGGTTAAGAGTCCGCCTGCCAGTGCAGGGGACATGGGTTCGTGCCCTGGTCCAGGAAGATCCCACATGCTGCTGAGCAACTAAGCCCGTGTGCCACAACTACCGAGCCTGTGCTCTAGAGCCCGCGAGCCACGACTACTGAGCCCACGTGCCACAGCTACTGAAGCCTGCGCGCCTAGAGCCCATGCTCCGCAACAAGAGAAGCCACTGAAATGAGAAGCCCCTGCACCGAAACAAAGAGTAGCCCCCGCTCACTGCAACTAGAGAAAGCCCGCACACAGCAATGAAGACCCAATGCAGCCATAAATAAGTAAGTAAGTAAATAAATAAATAAATAAATAAATAAATAAGAAAATCATACCCATTATCATTGCTATAATTCAACATTATTCTGAGAATCTAGTCAATATACTAAAAGGAAAGGGAGAGACAAAAATTATTTCTTAATTTCATGATTACCTATCAAAAAATCCCAAAAACCCACCACATAGCTATCAATTAATAAAATAGTTCTACCTAGATCCAATATAGATATATCAAAGCTTTACAACAGGCATCAGGAGTTGGCAAACTTTTTCCATTAAGGTCAGAGAGTAAATATTTTAGGCTTTGCAGGTTATATGGGCTTTATGGGTCATATGGTCTCTATATGCAACTACTCAACGCTGCCTTTGTGGTGCAAAAGCAGCCATTGATAATGCATAAATGAACGGATGTGGCTGTCTTTCAAAAAAACTTTATTTACAAAAACAGGCAGTGGGCTGGATTTGGCCCACGGGCCACAGTTTGCTGACCCCTACTTTATACCACAAAAAAACCCAGGTGATTGTGAAAAGTAACCATTTAAAACAGCAAGAAAATATATGAAGACCTAAAAATAACTTTCTAAAGGGTGATTCTGATATATGCAACAAAAATGAAATGGTGAATACTCTTTCAACACAACAATTTCATATCTGGGAATTTATCCTAAGGATACATTTAGATAAGGCCATAAAGATCTGTAAACTTAGGTATTATTATAGTGTTATTTATAATAAGGAAAGACATCTACTGACAGAATCTGTGTCTATGAGGAATACATTATGTGTGAGAGCAGCTGACAGAGCTGCATGCATAACATCAGCTATTTTTTATTTTTTTTAAATCTAAGGCTGCGCATATGAGATTATGCATATGTACCCACACATGGAAAAAAACAGCTGGAAAGATATACACCCAATTGCTTTACTAGCAGTTATTTCTAGGGGTGGATTTATGCGTGACTTTCTTTTTACTTTTTGCATGTTATTTTTGCTCCTTTTTACTTTCACGACTGAGCTTGGAAATAAAATTTTTTCGTTTTTCAAAGTAGAAAAAAAAAAACTTGTGCTGCTCTGAACAATTTACTCTTACTTCTATGAATTTTAGCCCATATACCATGTCCCCCTCAAACAAAGCCCATCGAGACTGATTTTAGTTTTTACGATAAGACATTCTCAGAAATTCTTTAAATTATTCTAACTGCTTCATGCCCTGAAGATAGAAATCTTTGGGCTATAACTAATATAAAAGGATCATCTATCTGGAAATACTGACTTTTTTTAATCCTTCAGTGATATTTCTCCAATTGTGTGTGTGTGCATGTGTGCACATGCACACATCTCTCTGTCTAGGAAGAAAAGAAGCCAGAGAATGGAAACAGGAAACAGGCAAGAATGGTAGGTAAAGGACCGACACGAGTTAATATCCTACATGAAAATAAGTCTCAGTAAATTCATTCTTCAAGGTCCTATTTACAGTTCCACAGAACAGGAATCTCACCTGTTGGGTTATGGGAAAACTCTGACATTCTTGCAAATTCTCATTTATAACTTATGAAGACTAAGTTTCAGCCTTCTAGTAGAAAATGTAAGTCCATATGATTTATATCTAGTTGTGAAATTTAAGCACATTTTTCCTTACAGTGACAATAGGTATCTAATTATTTTGCGAATGGTTTCAGACGTTGTAACATACATATAAGTTGATACGTATTTAATTTTCATTAAAATTAATGAACTTAATTCTTAAAATCTTGGGGAAAAGGATATGGAGAAGATAAAAAAATGATGATTCTCAAAAATTTTCAGAAATTCTTTTAGGTGTGTTACTGAATGCAAGTTATATGGCATAGCTCAGTTATAAGAAAGCGAAAAATATATATACACTATTTTTGCCTTCTAAAAACACTCACCTTACCTGGCCTTGAGATCTCTCTACTTGCGTCCTGAAGTGGTTTTCTCCAACAACTCAGCATAAAAATTAGACCAATTGTGAGGAGAAAATCCTCTAGCAAAAGATATTTCCAACTTTTGAAGAGTATGTGTGCATGCATGCATATGTGAGTATGTGTGTGTGAGCCTGTCATTGCCTGAGAGGCCATGGGGAAAGGACAGTCTCCCCGGAGCCAACTTAGAAGTTAACAGGAACAACATGACAAACACAAGGTCATCCAGAGTTCTCAAAAGTGATGTCAAAAGACAATGAAGTGTTAAGTACATTTTGTAAACCATGAAAATCCAGGACACAGTGAGCAAGTGATGAAGTTTGCTCTGAACATAACAGATGAATAAGTATACCAATATAACATGATTTTCACTAACTATTCCTTTGCTCCCAACCTCAATCAAATGCTATTTATCCTTCAGCAGCAGAACTTACTATTATCAAACGTGAACATAATGAGCTACACTAGGCTTGCACTGAGATCTGAAGGATTAAAATTCCACAACTTTCCTTTCAATCTTCCACTTAAAAAAATCTTGGAAGTGAATTTAGTATAGTTAAAGAGCGAGCAGTCATGCCTCAAATCCAAAACTATGTTTTTCTTGTCAAATACTGCTCTCTGTAAAGCGCATCACCAAACCCCAGTAGAAACTTACCCTTCAACTTGAGGTCGACATTATGTCTCAGCCAAGGATAAATCCCATAGCTTGGCATATCTTCAGGAATTGGATTACTGTTTATCCAGCCATCACAAGCAAACCGGAAGAAATTATCACAAGGGTCCACAGACAGATTTACTTTACTCAAGATGGAAGCAGCTATTTAAAAAGAAAATCATAGGATTAATGACAAGCACTGAACATTGTGTACTGGTCTCTTCCAAATTAAACAATGATTTCATATCAACCAGTTCCCAAGCCTTGGCTTTTACATTTCCCCTCAAATGAAGCCCTGAATCAACTTCACTATATTAAACTATTACATTCAGAGTGAGTGGATAAAAGTTTAGTCATATTATTGTTACTGGTTTTTGCAGGAGCACCCCTAACATCTGTGGGACCTGGAACAGGAATACAAATGGAGTATAAGGTAAATTGTTTGCCAGGACGCGTGTGACATTTCCTTCCATTCCTTTCATCCTTCTGCAAGGTGACTTTGCCACTCTTGCCACCAGGATCTGTTTCCCCTGCCATGAATCTGGCCTGGCCTTGTGACTTGCTTTGACCAAAAGAAAGTGGCAGAGTCACTTTTCATGAGTTTCAAAACTAGGCCTTAAGAGGCCTTTCACCTTCCACGTTAAATCCCTTTGGAGCCCCGAGACTGCCCTTTGAAGAATCTCCTGGAGGAGGTGAGGCCACGTGAAGAAGAACCAAGCCACCACCAACCGCCAGATATGTGACTGAAACTATCATGGACCTTCCAGGCCAGGCGACCCTCCAACTGAATGCAGCTGTGTGAATGAGCCTAGGCAGTCTCAGCAGAGGAACCCCACCAAACCCAAGGCATCCTAAGAAATATTAAATCACTCTTGTTTCAGGCCTTTAAGGTTTGGGGTGGTCTGTTCCACAACAAAGGCTAACTGAAACAGAAGCCCACATGTAATACCTAAATGTTGACAAAATCTATTTACAATATAGCTTTATAAAGCCCTGGAGGGCCAGGTGTGGATCCTTGAGCCCCTTGACATTCAGGGCAGTTCTCAGAGGAATGAAGCCCTGGAAGAGACCCAAACAGGCCCTAAAAGGAGGCTTGGGGCCATCTTGCAGGGAATTCTGGGTTAAGGAGGGGAGAAGAATGGCCAGAGCAGAGCAAAGTGTAACATTCTAAATGAAGGGCCCAGGGCAGGGGCCCCTCTTGCTCAAGTCTAGGGGCAGAACTGGGCATTTGTATGAGTTAACAGAAAGACATGATAGACTGATCTGCCATCTTTTCCTCTTTCTTAAGGCCACACTCGATTATATATGGAAGATAGTCAATTGGTAGGAAGTTTGTTCATACTTAAATATGTATCCATGAGCTTTAAAAAAAAGTCTTTCATTACAAAATGAGAAGGTCCCAAAATTCCTAATATTGAACTCCAACTCCTTTCCAACTGCTGGCTACCACTCTAGCATAAAGATATGCACCAAATGATTTTTTTTTTAAAAGGCGGCCAATATTTTAATGACCTTGGAAAGACGACATCCTGGGTGATTTTCATAATTAATTAATGCCAGAATACATTTATGTTTGAAGTAATGAAAACTCAATGAGTTTTCAGCTAAACTTGAATGACTTGCCAAAAAAATATAATCTGCATAAATTTAGATGCGCATATTACAGTTTGGTTATGTGTGTGGTTCCTCCAGGTTTAAAAGTAAGGCTACGTATTCCTCTAGCCTAGACTTTCTATGAAAATTTCAAACAGCTTTTTGTCTTTGATGAAGTTAATAATATACAAACAACTTAATCTCTATAGAACTTCAAAATCCCCATCATGCTCAATCCTTCCACATCCAAAAAGAAAATAATTGGTTTAGAATCTAAGGTTGATAAATTTAAAATTTACTTAATATTTTCATCTTTCAGAATTAATTAGGTTGTCTCCAATTACAATTTTACTTACTGCTACTATTTTATCATTAATATTTAATATGCAAATTTGCTAGGACACATAAAATCTTCATTTTAGTTTATATTTGTGGTTATTCTGGTTGTGCAGCCACAGAATGAATCTGCTATGGGACACCTCAGGAACATGGATCATACAACTTTCAGTCCCACACAATACTTAGAGTCACACAGAGGGACCCTCACACACATTTTTATTCACATAAGCACGTTGTTTTCTGGCCACCTTCCCAAGCCTCCCCCTGCCCCCAACCCTCAAATGTATCCCATCTCCTCAGTATTCTTGCAGGTACCTAAACTGCAAGATCAGCTCTGACCTCAGTCCTGGTATAAAGTGGGGGAATACATCACTCACACTGAATTTGGAACTGAGCCCGCTACGTGGAAAAACTCCAGTTTCAGCCTCTCAATTCAGCGTTCACAATTCACAGCTGGGCACAGGGCTGCTGCACTTTCTGCAAGGGAACTGTGACTTCAAATTGCAAGGGACCATAGCTGTCAAGACACCAAAACTCCTCTCCCCCTACTCAGCTCCATGGAGAAAAACCAGAGAGTACTGTTTTAATAAAAGAAATATGATAATGAAGGAAATCTGTGAAAGGCCAAGCTATGTATTCCCTCAAGTCATTGCATAGAAGGTATTGTTATTCAGTCTCCAGCTAGTGTTTATCTAGTAGAAGTGGAGACACCACTCCTTATACCAGTGTGACTTTTTAAGTTTAATCAAGGCTGGGGGGGGAGGGGGGGTAACAATAAAATAACTAATACTGAGCATTTCCTCTGTGCCAGGAACTATGCTAAGCCCTTTTCAGGCAGTATAGCCTCATCACAGACTCTGGAGCCAGACCACCTGGTTTTGAATGCCAACAATCCCATGCAATAACTATGTAACCTTAGGCAGGTTACTTAGCCTCTCTGTATCTTAGTTTCCTCATCTGTAAAATGGGATAATAATAGCACCACATAGGATTTTCATGAGAATTAAATGAGTAAATACGTGTAAAGTGCTTAGAACAGTGTCAGGCACATCGTCAAATAAATACAGCTGCCAGATAAAATATACAATGCCTAGTGAAATTTGCATTTCAGATAAATGACTACTCTTATAGCGTAAGTACTACCAAATATTGCACGGGACATACTCATATCCAAAAAAAATTGTCCTATATCTGCAATTCAAATTTAACTGAGCATCCTGAATGAATGCATGTAGCTAAATCTGGCAACCATACATACAAATTTGCTATTACAATTCCACAAACACTTACTCGAAACTCTTGAGGCCAGATGTTTCAGAGCTCATAGATTCTAGAAAAGTAATGCAACGCCTAAACCACAGATTATATAATACCTCCAGCAATGTCTGGAGCAGCACTCCTGCAGCAAGCACATTAATAATTCTATAGGGGATAAATGCATATTCTCTTAAGTGGGATGAACAAAGTCTAGAACAGCCTCACATGAGTTAAGATCCAGTTTTGCCGTCACAGGAACTGAGCTCGGGTCCAGTCTTGCCAACTGAGCATTACAATGCTCTCTAGGTACAGGGTAAAGGATAGGGCATTGTGGACCTGGATTACTAGTACTACCAACAACATTATTTTCTTCTAGTCTCACCACCAGTATGATAAATAAAAGCTCTTATTCCCATTTTACAAATGGTGAATCTGAGCTTAGGATGGTTTATGTATTTAGCCCAGATCATATGGCCTGTACTTGGCCAGATAGATCATGCCTCACACTCATCAACCTCTCTGGCCTTATCCAATATCATTAGCACGCCCTTTCCTTGTTTCCTCGTTTCTTTATATTCTTCCTCCACCACTTATTCTGAAAGAGGGATTAGGATAGATGGAAATAGAGGAGAAAACGAAAGTCAAGGAGAGAAGCCATCTCGGAAAAGATTGGCACCTGCTCGCAAAAAGTCCAGAACGTCGCTCTCCCGAACTTCATCCTGCCAGCACGCAGCGCACAGCGGCGCCCAGGCAGCACTCACACGGCGCTCACGCGGCGGCCACGCACCGCACAGCGGCACCGCGCAGCACTCACGCGGCGCCCACGCAGCACTCAGGCGGCGCCCACGGACCGCACAGCGGCGCCCACGCGGCACTCACGCGGCGCCCACGCACCGCACAGCGGCGCCCACGCGGTACTCACGCGGCGCCCACGCACCGCACAGCGGCGCCCACGCGGCACTCACGCGGCGCCCACGCACCTCACAGCGGCGCCCACGCGGCACTCACGCGGCGCCCACGCACCGCACAGCGGCGCCCACGCGGCACTCACGCGGCGCCCACGCACCGCACAGCGGCGCCCACGCGGCACTCACGCGGCGCCCACGCACCGCACAGTGGCGCCCACGCGGCAGTCACGCGGCACTCACGCAGCAGTCACGCGGCACTCACGCGGCGCCCACGCACCGCACAGCGGCGCCCACGCGGCACTCAGGCGGCGCCCACGCACCGCACAGCGGCGCCCACAGCACTCACGCGGCGCCCACGCACCGCACAGCGGCGCCCACGCGGCACTCACGCGGCGCCCACGCACCGCACAGCGGCGCCCACGCGGCACTCACGCGGCGCCCACGCGGCACTCACGCGGCGCCCACGCAGCACTCACGCGGCGCCCACATTACAGTGAAGAGGACTGTAGCCCTGGTGAGCCTTTTGCTACAGAAACAGCAGAAGTATCTTTTTCAATATTAGAAAGCCAGTCGCCAAGGTGAAAACTAAAAAGAGGGCAGCAAGGGAAAACACTAGCTGGCAGGGGGCGACATAATCAATGTCATTCTTCAAGCTTTACTTTTGCGTTATTATGATTCCTAATAAAGAGACAAAACTCATGAAATAAGTGGCCCTCCGTACGAAAAGTTGACTTAGGGTTTCAATTTGAGTTCAAAATTTTTAATTTCACACATCTGCAAAAACTGTTCCACAGATGAAGCACAAGGTGACGTCAAGTCTAAAACCTGTCCTCTGATAGTCCCACCTGGTGCCCCACCCGACTCCAGGTCACCCTTGCTCCACTGGAGAAATCCCTAGGTCAGCTGCTCCACTGGGAGCAGGAAAGGACCTGGGAATTCCCACATCTTCCTCATCCTTTCTGGGACGAGATCAAAAAGCTGAAATAGTTGTTTAGTTCCTAGACTCTAGTAGGTCTAATGTTATGAAAAAGGAGTAAGACAAGACCAGGGTCCAAGAGAGTTTCCTGGCGTGGCCTCTGGCACACAGGCACAGATGGAGGCGAGCCACACATGAACTTGAAGCCCAGCCCTGCTGCTAACTCAGGATGTGACCCGGAGCAAGTTATTTAGCTCCTAGAATCCTACGTTTCCTCATGTGCAATTGGGCCGGGTGATAGCACCAACTTCATGGGTTTCTTATGAAGATTTTTATGAGATGGCACATGTAAGTCACTTAACATATTGCCCGGTTTAAAAAATATATATATATATATATATATATGTCGATCACTTAAGAATGGGACAAGGGACTTTCCTGGTGGCACAGTGGTTAAGAGTCTGCGCTCCCAATGCAGGGGGCCCAGGTTCGATCCCTGGTCAGGGAACTAGATCCCACATGCTGCAACTAAGGAGCCACGTGCTGCAACTAAAGACCCAGCACAACCAAATAAACAAATAAATATTTTTTTAAAAAGAACTCTAATAGAATAGACCGGTGGTTGCCAATGGGTAGGAGGGTGGGAGAGGGTAGGAATGCAAGTTTGGGATTAGCAGGTGCAAACTGGTACATATGGAATGGATGGACAACAAGGTCCTACTATACGGCACAGGGAACTATATTCAATATCCTGTGATAAACCATAATAGAAAAGACTATGAAAAAGAATACATATATATATGTATAACTGAGTCACTCTGCTGTACAGCAGTAAGTAACACAACAATGTAATTCAACTATACTTCAATTAAAAAAATCAATTTAGAAAAAAGAACTCTAATAACACAACTGTCTAACCTAGTACCTTTGTATAAGGCCTCAGAGTTTAAAAGCCCTTTCACCTAAGTCTTTTCCATCTCAATAAATGCCACCACCCAACCACCGCCAAAAATCTAAGTATCTCTTTGATTCTCTGAATTTTCTTGCAGCCCACATCCAATCCTTTAGCAAGCTCTTTATCTCCTAAACCCTCTTGTCTCCCTTCCCATATCTTGAATTCAAGACAGCATCACTTCTCACCTGGCTTGCCGAATTACCTGCCTGAGCGACCTTCTTCCATTCTTGCCTCTACAGTCTCTCCTCCGCCCCAAAAGACTCCCCAGAGTCGAGCTCTCCACAGAGAGATCTTTTTGAAGGCTAATAAGATCTTGTGTCTCTCTTAAATCCCTCCAGAGGCTTCTGAGCACACTTAGGAAAACCTCAAACTTGCTGGCCCCTGGGTTCCCACTGACCCTGATCACCTGCATCCTGCCCCTTACCCAGAGGCTCGTCCCATTCCTCAAGTCCTCCAAGCTCTTTCCTCTACGGGACCTTTGCCCCAGCTGTTCCCCCCACCCGGAAAGCCCTTTCCTCCATCTTCACACAGCACTCCCTTCTCATTATTCAAAGGGCCCCTTCAATGTCATTTCCTCAGACTTTGCAATCTAGCCATCCTGTCACTTGCCACCACATTATTCTATTTTTTTTTTAATGTTCTGCATAACATGTACCACCAGCTGATATTTTTCTTGTCCATTAATTGCCTTGGGTGTTTGTTGTCTTTCTTCCCTTACCTGGTCATTCGGCCTCACTGCTATATTCCTAGAACCTAACTCAGTGCCTGGAGTGCAATAAATATTTGGTGCAATAATTCATTAATCTCTTCTCTTAAGGCCAAGAGGAAAGTGAAAGGACCATGTGCTTAACTTATCCCATCACTTTCCCCTTGGAAAACACACACTAGTGTCCCTGGCCACTTAAAAATGGGAGTGGGGCTGGGATCCAGGTCCTGCAACTCTAGGCCCTAACACTGGTTTATGGAGGGCGAAACTGATAGATGTTGCAAAACTGAAGCAACTTTAACCGCTCGTCTTCACTTCGGGGTACCCACTGATACACAGCCTGTCACCTCAAGAAAAATTTGACTTGTAACGTGAAATAGAAGGACCCAAAGAGATTCCAGGTGACAGTGGAAGTATCGGTTTACAGAGGGTCCCTGCTTAGATGCAGACAGGCCAGACCCACTGACCAGAAGATACAGAAAGACTACTTGAGATAAATGGGAATCTATATCCAGCTAAGGACATACGAAGGTCAAGGTCTCCAGGTCTTAAGAGAGGCCATTCAGCCTTCCACACCCCTTCCTGATTTCCTTATAATGATTTGGAATACCGCACAGCTGTTTCATTGCAAGGAAAAAGAAAACAGGAAACCTACGTTCCACAACTTCACACCAAGTCTTGAAAGAAAACTTAAAATTTCATCAGAATTGCATTTCATACCTGGTAAACCTCAAGCAAACAAAATACTAAAAATACCGCCTGTTTTCTCTTCCACTCACCAAGGTACCATAATCATAACTTGACACAGGATGGAAAACTGACTTACCAGCTTCGATGCATTCTGGCTTCAGGCAGTACTCCGGCTTAGCTTGGAGGCTTAAGAAACCTTGACTCACTGAAAAAACAGACAAAAATAAAGAAACGACTGGCTTGCAGCAGACCACCACCAAGTAATCCACCGTCAGGCACATATGCGAGACATTTGCCGTCAGTTCATCCTTCCCTGTGTTGACACCGAATTCAAAAATCCACTTGGCTCGGTGTCACAGAACCAGACTCTGGTCACTAGCTAAGTAACCTCGGTGAGACTCTTGGTTGCTCTCAAACTTGGTTCTCTTGAACACAAGACAAGTGGGCACAACTAGACCAGTGCTTCTTAGTGTGGGGTCCCCAGGGCAAGGGCAGCACAGCAACAGCACCTGGGAGGTAATTAGAAATGCAAATGACCGAGCCCCACCCAGACCTTCCGACTCCGAGACTCTGTGGGCGGGGCCCAGCCATCTGCGTTTTAACAAGGCCTCCCGGTGATTCTGATGCAGGCTCAAGTTTGAGAACCACTGGGTTAAATGATCTCTAAAGTCTCTTCTATCTCTGATTATCTGTGGTTTAGGTCTCATAATTTCACTTTTTGTTTACAACTACATTCTCATCTTAGTGATGGGAAAATTGAAACTTAGAGACTGTGTCATTTGGACCAAATCAGAGTGGAAGGAAAAAGCTAGCATAGGTGGCATTTAAAGTTCTGCGTCTTATCTAAACCACCCATACAGACACGGCCCATAAAAGGGGGAAGAGTAAAAATATACCGTCTATAACTCAGCCATCTATCAACAGAGTCATTATCTGCCTGCCCTGTACCCCACACACCCTCCTCCCACCAGGCCCAGCCAGACAGATGCATCTAGCAGACAGATGCAGCTTGGTGGACCAAGCTTCCAACTTCTTCCACCAAAACAAAACCAAACAAAAACCCTGTAAGACAGAAGTAGCTTTTCACCAATGGCTTAATTTCCCCCATCTGGCTGGTAACTTCACCTAAATGGATTTCTGCAGAAGTATAGAAGGGGGCCCTATTTGTAAACTTCAGGTAGCATCTGGGCATTAGCAGATGTGAGTTTAGACTTTGAAAATATTTGTGGTAGCCAAGGGAATTGTGGAGAATTCATTATTGCTGTACTCTGTGAGCAGAAATAAGGAATCATTTGGAAATGTGGCCATGGGGAGATGGATGGTGGCGGGTAAAGGGGGGACAAGGCCTTTCATAGCACCCTCAATAGAGAAACAGGATCAGAAAGTATGGCGGTATCTATATTTCTGCCAGAGATGGAAGACCTGTACATCACTTACCAGTGTGGCAACTTGAATTATTTATTAACCCACATTTCATCCTCCAAACAGTCTTTTTACCTGTGTTACATTAGAGATTCAAGAAAACTGTCTATGGAACAAACATCTCAGGCCTGGTTTTAAGAAAAGAAGTATCTTGTCGTAAAGTTATATTTTTGATTTCTTTAGAAAGCAAAAAAAAAAGGCAAAAATATATATGTGGAACATAAAGATTAGTATGGAATATTTCAGTATGCCTTGGTGGTAGAACCATGGAATAAATTTTCCCTTCAGTCTACTTCTATATGGTTACCAAATGTTCTTTAAGGAGCATGTGTCTTTTTTTTTACAGTGGAAAAACAAACTTTATTGTAAATAATAATATTTTCTGATTCTGGACAATACCTTCTTGATACTAGCCTTATTTTATTTTAGAAAAAAGATAATAAAATAGTTAAAGACATTCCTTTCAAGATACAAACTTCCAGTTATAAAATAAATAGGTCATGGGGATGTAACACACAGCCTGGTGACTATGGTTAGTAATACTCCATTGTATATTTCGAAGTTGATAAGAGAGTAGATCTTAAAAGTTCTCATCACAAGAAAAAAATACGCAACTGTGAGGTGATAGATGTTAACTAGACTAATCATGGTGATCATTTCGCAATATATACAACTATTGAATCATTATGTTGTACACCGGAAACCAATATAATAATGTTATGTGTAAATTATATCTCATTTTTTAAAGTTTTAAGGAGTTATTTCTTTCATGGAAAATAATTATTGACCGAAAACCTCTAAGGGAGCAAAACTAAAATCAAATATCTTTACCTGATGATGAGTAAAAGAAAAGTTTAAGTTAAATTAATTAGGACGCAGACAAACCCAGTCTCTGAAGGAAGAGCATCATTTCCATGGGGGGGTTATCTTAAGACCCTGTAAATAAAGAAGGGTCAACAAGCCCAGACAATGTGAAGGTTTAAGTGAATAAAACAGAGACAACAACAAAAAATATTTCTAATATAAAAAATGAAACTGTTACTTTTTGCTGGTTAGGGGCTTTTTAAAAAACTTAAAGAGCACTTTGGTTTCTCATTTTAGGTTAGTCTATAAGCAGCAGAAATGACTTCAGAATGCAGTGACATCATCCACATGAGCATGAGAATGACCATAAAGTGGGGGTCAGCAAACTATGTCCTGTGGGCGAAGTCCAGTCCACTGCCTCTTTCTGAATGGTCTGTTAGCTAAGAATGTTTTTTACATTTTTTAATGGTTGGAAAAAATCATAAGAATATTTCATGGCATGTGAAAATGATCCGAAATTTAAATTTCAATGTCCAGAAATCAAGTTATACTGGAATACAGCCACGCCCATTTATGTACATATTGTTTATGGTTGCTTTTGTGCTACAACAGTCGGGTAGCCACAACAGAGACAGCATGGCCCAGAAAGCTGAAAATATTGTACACATCAAATTTATATAATGTTATAAACCAATGTTACCTGAATAAAAAATAAATCTAAAAGAAAAAAATGAAATACAATAAAATAAACTGTGTATAGGCATATAAGGCCTTAAATCCTAGGGCTCTAAGTTCTCTGAAACCACCCCAAGGCCAGTGGCTATTACTCTTATTGTATAAGGACTAAGGTTTTAAAAAAGAGATTACCCCAGAGCCTAAAATACAAATAAGAGGGAAGGAGGAATGCCAGAAATTGCAGACATGTGACTGAACTTGTATAGGCAGAAAAATATACCACAAAGTTTACCCGGAAGTGCCTCGAAGAGAAGAGGACCCTAGGGGCTTCCCTGGTGGCGCAGTGGTTGAGAGTCTGCCTGCCAATGCAGGGGACACGGGTTCGAGCCCTGGTCTGGGAGGATCCCGCATGCCGCGGAGCAACTAGGCCCGTGAGCCAAAACTACTGAGCCTGCATGTCTGGAGCCTGTGCTCCACAACAAGAGAGGCCGCGACAGTGAGAGGCCCGCGCACCACAATGAAGAGTGGCCCCGCTCGCCGCAACTAGAGAAAGCCCTCACACAGAAACGAAGACCCAACACAGCCATAAATAAATAAATTTATTAAAAAATAAATAAAGACTGTAACATAGGTGTGTGTGTGTCCCCTATTGGCTCTGTTTCTCCGGAGAACCCTGACTGATATATAGACCCACCCACCATTTCCTACCTTCCCTCCATATCTTTCTCATTTGTATTCTCTTCCTCACTTAAAAAAAAAAAAAAAAAAAAAAGAGAAGAGGACCTTAACCAGAATACTGTCATGAAGAGCACTGTCTGGCAGGCCCCAGGAGATTTTCAGACAAGGACTTTGCTAGGTGCAGGGTGGAGGTGGGTGGCGGAGCCTGTGGAACTAGGCAGTGAAAAGGGGAGGAGGGAAGGAAGGGAGTCAGAAATAGTGCAGAGACATTGGACAAAAAATATCATTTATTTTTTCATTTGAGAGTGTGCATTTATTTAAAAGCAAATGTCTCTGAATGTATTCATCCAAAAGGACATGGTCACCTGAAGCAATACTTCTCAAACTTTAATTTGCAAATGAATCACCTGGAGATCTTGTGCAAATGCAGATTCTGAATCAGTAGGTCTGGGGTGGAGCTCAGGCTCCCAAGTGACGCTAACGCTGCTGGTCCACAGACCACACTGAGTAGCTAAGGCTGAGGGAGGCCACACCCTTATTCTCTAACACCATTACAGCTTCTCTAAAGATTCTAAGTGAGAGAGAACCAAGTTATTGGGCACATTGGAAAGTTATTTTTTCTATCTTAGGCAGGCCTCCTTACCCAAAATAGCACCGCCTGGCTTAATGAATGTTAATGTGCTCTAAAAACTTCAGAGCTGATCCCAAAGAATCGTCTTCTCTCAAGGAACAAAGATTTGGAATTCCCCAGTGGCCTAGTGGTTAGGACTCCACACTTTCACAGCAGAGGGACTGGGTTTGATCCTTGGTCAGGGAACTAAGATCGGTGTGCCCCCCCCACCAAAAAAAAGACTTGCTGCCATCAAGAACATTCTGATAATATGCTACAGCCTCAGAGTGTAATCATGAGAGGAATTTCAAAAAAGCTTCAAGCAGCAGTAACGTCATTAAAAAGAGCACATATTTTTACATAAACAATAGTCATTTGGATTTTTAAGTTTGGGAGTGTTTGCAAAACACAAATAGTCTAACTTTGTAGTTCACTTCCCACATAGTACATACTCCCTCGACATGCCCGTATCATTTTTCCTCCAGTTTTGAATTTCAGAATAGGACACTTGCCTAAACCCCAAGTGCCAAGAAATCTCACACCAGTTTTCGAGAGCCTCAATTTCAGTTGCAGGAGTAGGAGGTTCAGCTGTACCAGAAAGCAATAAACCCATCTAATTTCCTAAATCTTCAGCCACAGAAAACATGGAAAAATGGTTTGCTCGTTTTAGCAGAGTTTTCAACCACACAACCCTAACTCTTTTAAAGTTTAATTACTGGTTTTCCCCTGCCAAGATAAACATGGCCTCCTGCATCCTGCATATGCCAAGGTATATTCCCAGGCTTGCTACATTTCAAACTGCACCTAGATTCTCCTATAATATAGGGCTTGGTCCTACATAACTTTCAAGCTAATGAAACAGTATGGGCCATATGAGAAAAATACAAAGGCGAAGAGTCAAAGATTCAAAATGCCTAAAACTTTAGAACATTCCTCTCCCCTTTCTATTTTGTTCTGTCTCATAAGAATATGCTTTTAACATCATATATATTCTCTGGGTACATCATTCTCACCAAAAGTCATTAAAATCAATGAATCACAATACCTTCCAAATCTTAGGAGGAAAACCTCTGTTTTCCTTCATATTAGTTTCTAAATCTAAGAGAAAGGCAGAGTTAAATTTTTTATTCCACCAGAGTCACTGGATTAGAAAGGAATTGAAGAATATCATCAACGGTGCATTTTTAAAGACTGATTTGTACTTTGTGAGTTAAATGTCATGATTTTTTCAGGCAAACACTGACAAAAATCAAATGGAAAGAAATTCCAACATGGTTTGATCACAATGTAAAGTCTTTCCTCACAAAATAAATCAAAGTATCTGACTATGAATTCATCAACACTCATTTTGCTCAATGTAATGCACCAAAAATGTTTGCCTGATGCAACCAAATCCTCTAGCCACTCGAATCCACTTTATACCCACCTCACATTCTGGACTATGCATTTGGTACTTGGGAGTTTTTATTTATTTACCCTCCTAAAGAAAAAGCTTCCTTTCATTTGCATATTTAATACAAACTAAGGATGCACCACCTACTAACACAAGCAAACAGCCCTCCACCTGCATCCTGACCAGGTCTGCCAGAATACAGCGCAAGGAAACCACTGCACTAGCCCAGTTCCACTTACCTAGAAAGAGGACCGTGCCCAGCACCAGGGTGCCACCAACGAACACGGCCAGGGCGATTCGAGTGCCTCTGTTGGCCGTCTTCCCACTCTCCACGCTGCTCCCTGTCTCTGCATCCATTGGGAGAGATGTAAGGGCCAGGCAAGAAGAAAGTCGCTTTTTGTGGTTTGGTGGCTGGTCTCAAGAGTC
Organism: Mesoplodon bidens; assembly: GCF_964165515.1. Classification (NCBI taxonomy): domain Eukaryota; kingdom Metazoa; phylum Chordata; class Mammalia; order Artiodactyla; family Ziphiidae; genus Mesoplodon; species Mesoplodon bidens. The sequence goes on from NC_138163.1 coordinate 122,120,160, forward strand.
TGTCAGGCGTTGACATCCAAGGTTCTCATGCTCTTCTACTAATGGACAGGTTAAAAAAAAGCCCGTCAGGATATGTCCTCTCGCCACCCTTTCTCACATACTTCTTCACAAATGAAATAAAAGAAACCCAAAGATATCGGTTGCCTTGGCTTTCCCCCTGACCAGACAAAACAAACAGTGGTTGCTTTATCTTGGTGCTCTCCCCCCAGCAAGAGGGTGCTCCCCCTCTCAACCGATTGCTTGGCAGGCTCTTCCCTCAGGCGTTCCGAGTGTACATGTTTTACTATGTTACTGAACAGATGTTTTAGCTATTTGAATGTATAGTCACTTGGGGAGGAAAAAACGATTGTCTTTATCAAAACTGGATTCTTGTCAAACTCCCCCAAACCATGATAAGTTAGGTGGCAAGGATTCTTCCGACCCACTTCAAGATCTCAAAGAATCACATACTTCTTTGGCAATAATCATTCTGCTTGCCTGAATTGTCTTCATCAAAGATATTCTTTCAGTGTGCGAGTCCCCTTTTTAAAGCCTTCTAAGAGTTTCTGGGATATCCTGGAGCATTTTATTTTAGGAAGTTTGTGTATGACAGCATGTGCCAAAAATCAGAGAGTCATAGCCCAGTGCAGTGCAAAGTAGTAATTAAGACAACCTACAGAGGCTGATGGTTTGGACTGGAACTTTTTTTAAGGAAGAAGGAAAAGCACTTCCTTTCCGTGGTGCTAAGAATTGTACAAAAGGTAAGTGTTCGAATTAAGCTTATTAGCCAGCACAAAAGATATGGCAAAAGGGTTTTTCCCTGCATGTTTTAATGAAAAGTGCACACGTGTATTGTGTCCTCCAGCCCCACCATTGGTTAGTACGTTTTTGTGTTTTCATCAAGCCCCGGTCTCAGCAGATTCCCCAGGATGAATTCAGAGGTGATCCGTCTCACTGGAAACACTGATTAATGACTGGGTCTTTGATTTCTTGGACTATATTGATACTAACAATTTAAATTATAAAAATCTGCTTTCTTCACGGGGCAGGGCATCTGATATTTCAGTGTTATTAAAATGATATCGATTTTATGATCCAATGATATACATATCATTAATTCACAGCACAATTACCACCTACCTGTTTTTGTTTTGCTGGAGGTCACAGGACAGTGTGAGTGGAGCTGGAGAATGCAGCTACATCTAGAAACCAGGAGAGCACTTTTCTCATGCAAAACTTCTGCCTTTGGCCATGGGAGACATCACACCAGGGCTCAGCAGACACTGAGGAGTTCAATGTAACACGGGCTCACGTTCACAGTCCTGTAACACACCCTACCTTACTTTCTGCTCATTTCATGTTGCCCCCAAACCAGAAAGAATAAGCCTTTGTCCAAATTATGACATCATGGTATGTTGTAGACATTTTGTGCTCATTAGCTGTGGATGTTGTTATTGTTGTTCCAATAACACATCCTAGCAGGTCTTTGGCTTCTAGGATGGGATACTCCCAAGAGTTTTTGGACTTGACTCCATACTACTTCTTAGACTGTGAGCTCCATGAGGTCCGGAATCACATCCATCAAGTTCAGTGCTGCAGCCCATCATCCACAGTTCATGGTCCGCAACAGTGGAGGGAGAAATAGGAGCAATGAAAATTACACAAGTTAGCCTCAGCCACTTACTCTTAAAAAGCAACTTCAGGAACCTCAGATGCTAGTGTCTGGGGGTCTTTCAGCCTCCTAATTCTTTCTAAATGCTCAGATGATAATGATACTTCACACGGGTATAGCACTTTCATATCCCATTTTAACCTCATGATAAACCTATATACTTGCTAGCAAAGGTATTTTTATCTCTGTTTTGCTCCTAAGAAAACTGAGGCCCAAGGACTGGCCTCAGGTGACACAGGAAAAGCAGGAAATGGAAAGATAGCAAGGGGAATCACTGCCATACCCTGTGCACAGGGGAGAGGACAACCACATAAGCATGACACCAGGACCCACTTCTTCCCTCTTTCCTTCCTTCTTCAAATCTCCTCACACCTTTCCAGGTCCAGACTGACCTGCAGTGGTGATCGTGGGTTGCCGGCTGGAAACCTTGGACTGGCAGTTTCCCCAGAGATGAGGGCAATTGGGACTTACCCTGAAGCACACCTATCCATCACTTAACCTCGTGAGTTCATTCCTGAACATTCAACTGCTAAGTGAAAAGCCATTAAACCAAAAAATACTTCCATTAGTTGTAACAGGAAAATTAGGATGCATTCCATCCCAAACAAAGATATGCAAATGCAGATAGAAAAATGTATTAATTGAACAATGAAAATAAGTCTATTTCAAAATGTCAAAAATACAGTATGTTCACCTAATGTAATGAAGGTTTGTTTTACTCACCAAAGGACTGAGGAAGACTTGAGAGTGGGTGGGGATCGGTAGAAGAAAGGGTGCAGGTGAATCATTCACCATCAAGTGCATTCCTCATTCTGTGCCATTTTCTGCATTAATTTTTCAACCTTTTCAGAGATGACGATTATTTTGTGCTCAAACTGCACTTAAAAATAAAGTTGCGACACAGAAAAAACCCTTTAGAGCAAAATAAAGAAGTTCAAAGAACAGAGAATTAATGAGTGCTCACAAGAGACAAAAGCAGGGATCTGCAAACTAGGGCACGTGGCCCACTGCCTGTTTTTGTAAATAAAGTTTTATTGGAACAAAGTCATGCCCATTTGCTAATGTATCATCTATGATTGCTTTCATGCTACAAAGTCAAAGTTGAGTAGTTTTGTGACACAGATATTATGTGAAGCTTAGAATATTTACTCTCTGGCCCTTTCCAGAAAAGTTTACCAATCCCTGGACTAATGAGCGACAAAAGATGCCGCCTCTTCAGACCACCCACACGGCACACATACACAAAGCAAAATGGTCATCCACACCTGACCTGCTTCTCAAAATCGTTCCATTTGATATTCTCTAAATACAAGCTGTTGCGTCAAGGAAATTGGTCGATGTGTCTTTGCCTGAAACTGTGCTACTGAAACTACAGCATATTACTTAGTGTGTTTTGAAGTGAAAAGTCATTGTTCTGGTATAAAAAGCGGTGGGCATTGTCAAAAAACTTTTATAATTTCTCAATAGCTGTAAAAATGAGTTAAATGAAAAGTCACCATGCAAGTAAGTCTGTTAATAGTCTGGTCTGCACCCACCTGTTTCAATTAAGAAGCTCCAGGGCTATCAGGAGCCTTAACTGAAATCAATGAATGAATCAACAGAAGTTCCTTGAGCTTTTCTCAGGCGCATGGTCCTGTGCAAGGCCTGTGAGGGAGGATGAAGAAGCCATGCCAGAGATTCCAGACTGGGAAACTGGGCTTGGGCAGTAAAACATCCAAAAGCCTTGGCAGCTTAGTTACAGAACACTAAAGGTCAGTAAATGTCCAAAGAACTAGAAATCTCTGGGTGGTAGACTTGTTGGGAAGACTTCCAGAAGGAGGACCAACAAGAATGGACAGCTTGAGGAATAAAAGGAACACTTCCAGATAGACCAAACCCCGCCCCAAGAGGGTACTTGCCTGGGCATTTACGTCTCTTCCTGCAGGACTCACAGGTGAGATTATTTATCCAGAGATAAGTGATTCCTGCAATCTCAGCCCAACTCCAGTGGCCGGGAGGACAACTGAAAATGAGTCTATGCTAGACATGAGTGCATCTGGTCATTACTTGGATGTTTGGGGTCTTCTGTTTCTGGCAGTAAAATCCCATGTGGGCCACAATTTCAGTGAGAAGGAAGGAAATGATTTAAATCCTGAAAAATGTACTCATCAATCCCCTGGAAGGAGGAGGGAGGGAGTGAAGGGAAAAGAAGGAGAGAGAAGCTAAATGCTGAAAACTCAGAGCTGGGAGCTGTAGCAGGGCTCTGTTATTCGTTGGCAGGTCCATCAGATTAGGGAAGGTTCAAGTCCCAGGCCTTGCACTAAAGGGACTCATTACTTACAGTACATCTGATCTTTTTAAACATCTTTCTTAGCTAGGTGTTCTGTGTCCTTTTGCAGATGAGGAAACTCAAGTTTGGAGCTAGTAAGTGATTTGCCCAAGGTCACACAGCAGGTGTTTGTCTTAAGGCCTGAGGGGTTTCAAATTCCAACCTCTTTTCTCTGTGCCATGTTTCTTGCTAAATTTGTTTATCTCTCTCAGGTAATTAGCAGAGGTAGGTATAGCATATCAAAAAGACACTTGAGCTGAGGAAAAGCGATGATAAACTATGCTTCCTCTAATTCTCTTGTTAAAAAGATTATCACATTTTATTTCCTTAACAGGAACAGCAGCCATAACTTAATATGGGGGAAAAAATTTTTTTTGAGTTGGAGAACAAAAATAGCAATACATAAAATATCTCCTGATTTCCTGCTGCTAGTAACTGAACATTAGGAAAGATATATAAATTTGAAAGTTATCTATCCATGAATTGTACTTGTTTACTTCTGAGCCTAAAGGGGACTTTTATTCCCTGATTTTCTCACCTCCTGGACCATACAGCTACTATTTCTTCAGTATGCCCTCTTTTTATGCATATTATCATCGGTCCTTATGGCAGTTCTATGATATAGGAATCTTTTCACGGGTTTTAAGGATAAGGACACTGGGGCTTCCCTGGTGGCGCAGTGGTTGAGAGTCCGCCTGCCGATCCTGGGGACACGGGTTCGTGCCCCGGTCCGGGAAGATCCCACACGCTGCGGAGCAGCTGGGCCCGTGAACCATGGCCGCTGAGCCTGCGCGTCCGGAGCCTGTGCTCCACAACGGGAGAGGCCACGGCAGTGAGAGGCCCGCGTACCGCAAAAAAAAAAAAAAAAAAAAAGATAAGGACACTGAAGCTGGCAGAAGATAAGTAATATTCCCAGGGTCACCTGATGGGTAAATGAAAGAGCCCAGCTGGAACTCAAATCTATCTGGCTCCTGTTTTAAGAGGTAGCCGGGATTTTTTCTAAACACGTATGATAAGATGACGGACATGGAGACAGGCTTCAAAAGAAGAGTGTTACTCACCGTTTTCAAGAGGAAGTGGTATGCCATGTCACAGAGGGCTGCAAGAGGAAGCATCAGGGTTGGTCAGACGGCAGAAGGGGTGAGGGGAAAGTCTGAGCAAAAGCCTTTACTGTGGTTTTCAAGGGAAGAAATGGGCGAGGCAGGGTAAGCAACTGAGCAGGTTTAGAACTGGAATAATTTCAGCAGGCTCTGGTCTATAGGAGTGGGCTCTAGTTGTCCAGTACCCGGCCCTGGGGTGATTAGGGCAGGGGGACAGTGCCCTAGATACTGCACAAGCCTGATAAAAGGAGGCAGGTAGGGGCATGAACTTGGGATTGGTTGGTTTGCATTTCAGAGGCATGGTAGAAGGCAAGTCATTCACTATGTTTAGGAATTAGCTAACCCTTGGAGGGGCAGTCCCTCCCTGGGTCTGAAAGGAGTCACGATGTCAAAAAATCATAAAATATAGAAAATTTAAAAATGATTAACAGCTACAAAACCCATGAGATTTCCCCCAAAGCACTCTACTGCATAACACTTCTATTAAAATGTAATAACTATTCATCCAACTAGTGCTTACATACTACATCCTCAAATTGATCAGACCCACTCTGACCCCTCAGTTAGACTACTAACCTATAGAAGTTTGAACGTCTTTGATTAATTACAGCCAACTGCTCAAGGACGGCTTACTCAGATGTTTATGAAGGCAAGAGGCATATAGAGAAGCGATTCTCAAATGTGAATGGTCAGGCACCAGAACCTTCTAGAGGGCTGGTTAAAATGCAGACTGCTGGGCTGTCCCTAGGGTGTCTGATCCAGTAGGTCTAGGATGGTTGGAAATCTGCATTTCTAACAAGTTCCCAGGCGATGCTAATACCACTGGTCGGAGGACCACGTTTTGAGAACCACTAGCTTAGAGAAACCACTGAATCTATTTACAATGTATCAATAGTAAGGTAAACTCAAGAACTAACAAAACTAAACATTAAACTTAGGTATTGAAACCAAGGATGACATTCAAAATATTTAACCAGTATGGCATGGCGCTGACCAGGGGGCTGTTGCAGGCTGTTATGAATCTGTTGACAATTGTGAGTTGCAGCACACCGTGCCGGAGGGTGATCCTGGTTCAACAAAAGCCCACAAGAGGAAGTACACAGCACACCTCGAGGGGCCGCACTGGGGTGTGTGCCTCTCTTAGGGTCCTCGGGTAGTGTGCTTTGGGGTTCCTGAGTAAGGCCAGATTGATCAATTCAAACCAAAAAGAGCAGGGTTGTGGTGAGCTCCACAGGGGTCTTATCTAAGAGGCACACAAGGGGGCCGGCCCTGGGAGGCAGGGAGACTGTTAATCACAAGGGCTGCTGGGGAAGTCATATCAGGAACTTCCCTTTGCTTGCGTCTCTGCAGGCTGTTATCTAGGGCATGCACTTGTATGAGGGGCGAGTGTCAGTTTAAGGCTCCCACGGGCCGCTAGGCTGTAAGAGTGAATGCTTCAGAAAGCAAGGCAGGGGACTTCCCTGGTGGTGCAGTGGTTAAGAATCCACCTGCCAATGCAGGGGACACGGGTTCGAGCCCTGGTCCGGGAAGATCCCACATGCCACGGAAGAACTAAGCCCGTGCACCACAACTACTGAGCCTGCACTCTAGAGCCCGTGAGCCACAACTACTGAGCCCATGTGCCACAACTACTGAAGCCCGCATGCCTAGAGCCCATGCTCTGCAACGAGAAGCCACCGCAGTGAGAAGCCCATGCACTGCAATGAAGAGTAGCCCCCACTCGCCACAACTAGAGAAAGCCCGGGCACAGCAACAGAGACCCAATGCAGCCAAAAATAAATAAATAAAAATAAAATAAATTTATTAAAAAAAATCACTCAAGAAAAAAAGTGGACCAAAGACTTGAACAGACACTTCAAAAGGAGGTTATCCAAGGGACCAATAAACATATGAAGAAGGGCTCCACTTCATTAGTCATTAAGGAAATGCAAATGAAAACCACAACAATGTCCCTCTTTTCTGGTCTCTTCTCTTCACCACAGACCCTTGCGGTTCTCCAATCCTAGTTGGTTGTGTTCTCATTGGTAGTAAGAACAGCCAGGTAAGAACGTACACCTGTCTGCTTCCTGTCATCTCTGAGCTGCTTGAGAGCTGGGATCATGGTCTGGACAGCTTTTCACCTCTGGCACCAGAGGGAGAAGGCATTTAACATTGTAGGTTGAATGCAACTGAAATCCCAATGAGATGACAGAAGCTCGAGATTCAGAATGTGATTCTGCAGCCGGATGAAGAGGAAAGGACTAGAGAGGAGAAAGAACAGAGCCTTTTTCTGAAGTTACTAGACATGATCAAGGACAAGAGGGAAATCATTTCTTTCAAGATAGTGGCTGACGCGTCTTGTTCACATCCTCTCTGCCATAACTCACCGTTGGATTCCTTAATGTCAAGTGCTCTCCGGGTGCAGCCAGACTGGTTTTTATCAAATGAAGACATATCCCTGTTCTCTAGAACTTTCTGCCAATAGAATTCTCAGTAGAAAGGAAAAAAAAAAAGATGGGTGCACATTAAATAGGGTATCTTCTACAAATGGAGGAAGGGAACTAAGGTAAGATTTTGACATTTCAACAGATTATTTTCAGTTCTGTAATGCATTTGAAAGTTTTTTACTCTAAAAAGAGCTCGTCTGACACAATATTTGTCATTATTCTTCCAAACATAATGAGTACTCACTATCCGTATTTTTTTTTTTTTTTTTTTTTTGCGGTACGCGGACCTCTCACCACTGTGGCCTCTCCCGTTGTGGAGCACAGGCTCCAGATGTGCAGGCCCAGCGGCCATGGCTCACGGGCCCAGCCGCTCTGCGGCATGTGGGATCTTCCCAAACCGGGGCACGAACCCACATCCCCTGCATCGGCAGGCGGACTCTCAACCACTGCGCCACCAGGGAAGCCCCACTATCCGTATTTTTTAAAAATTGTAAAACAGTTCCTCAAGCTCATTTCTACATTGTGAGACAAGAGTACAAATGCAAGTCCATCCACATATCATTTAAAGCTGGAAATCAGGCTACAAACTGTTAAATCAAGTACATTCTGTCCTCCTAACTTGTAAATATACCTCTTACCCACCTGGAAAGCCACGCTCCAATGCCAAATTCACAGACTCTGTGAAGTTCCATGCAAAAACATCTTGGCACCCCCTTTTCTCTGCTCACACACCCCACCAACACCACCAGCAGCCCCCCAAGCGCAGGCAGAATCTTCCATCATCCATCAGGCTGTGGGATGATAAACTGAGGAGACCCCCATGGGCCCTGGAAATGGGCACTAAGCAGTTTGGACAGGACATTTCATGTCTCAGGGATACAAACTGTGTTCTAGAAGGGGACAGAGGCACAGCCCCTTGGCACTTTGGACCCGTCCCTGGTGGCGAGGGGCACAGCTGGAGGAGAGCCAGAGTGAAGCCCTCTTGAAACCAGCATCCAGGACAGGTCCCCTCTTGACCAGTTCTCAGGGCAAAAGTGTAGTCCTTATCACACAGCTTACAATTTAAACCCTTTCACATCCAACCTACCCAAATAGATTTAAACTACAAGAATTTTTTTTAAAGAAGAGAAATATAGACCTCAGGTATTGGGGATGATCTACCAACTGCAACTGAGGGCCTTGACAGTGAAAGCCAAAAGGAAAAGACCTCAGTTAGACGTCCTTAAATAATTTATGCAAGTTCATTTGTTTAAGGAGACAATGTTTTTCAACGTGTCGAATTCCAGGAACATTTTATTGTGTCAGTATTGTATAAAATTCATCAGGTGATATATGAATTTCAAGAATGTAATACATTATACCAACAGGAAAGATAATTTGTCTTCCTAAGGAGGTGATAAATACGACATTACACAATAGACTGCCTCACTGATATTATCAGCCATGAATTCCATTTGGAGTTTACTGCTCATCTCAAAGGCTTAGCATTATTTAACGGTAATAACTCCCAGTCATAACCACTCAGACGATCGATTGTGTTTAATCACCGATGTTACTGTAATGGTGAAAAGGCTGCATTATTTTTGTTTGAAGCAGTTAGCACATCAAGTCCCGTGGTATGGTATAATTAAGAACTGTTTACTTTTTCTTAAATTCAACACCCCTCACCCCCACCTCAAAAGCTAGACATTAAAGTACTAAATATAATGATCTCGGTAAACCAAATTGCTATGTTCCTGGCAGCCCGTCCCTCCTGTTTCCCTTAAACATTTCTATCTGAAATGATGATGAATAAAAAAAGAAAAAAAAAAGAAACCTGGAAAATATACAGCTCTCCCTTCACCGTGTCATCCACCTAACCACCAGAGCTTCCGTTCCAGTGCTGAGAAGCACTCCCTCCCTCCTGCCTGTGTCCCTTTCTGGCCATTTTAGATTGTTACTTGCGTTGTTTCAAATGTCCACGGGGCACACAATGCAGGATCATGAAACAACAGCCCGTTATTTTATGTCTGTGAGTCAGTCTCCCCAAGTAGACTGGGGAACATTTTTGAGGGCCTTCAATCATCTCGGTTTGCTCGGTACCCCACCAGGGCCTGACCCATGGAAGTACCCATGTTACTGAAAAAACAAATGATCACCTTTTTGCCCTCATGAACTACACAGTATTGAGTGTTATTCTGGCATAAAGAATATCAGAATCAGTTCCCCACAGAAGTGAATTAACCCAGTGCTTTACCACTATAGAGCTTAGAATCTAAAAATTAGAAAGTCTAGATATAAGACGATCCTGGATGATTTCATTCAAATCCCACCAGGTAGGGAATGACATACAGAGAACTCCCAGAACTTAGTGGCAAAGACAAGACTGACGAGGCATGCCCCTGTGAAATCTTTTTTAAGATGCACTTTGTTTTAATTACATTTTATAATCATCAGGAGACTAGCTTTGGCTATGCTTTGAGAAACTGTACAACACTGCATTTAATCCGAGGTTATTTTTCAGAGGCGAAATTGGAAAGACATCAGATCCTGGAAGTGCTTAGGAGGGAATCATTCTGAATGGCATTGCTATAAGTGGTCAACACAATATGGCAGCTGATGCCTTTCATCTCCTCTTTTAAATGCGTTTCAACACTGTGAGCAGCCTCTGATCACTTCTGGGAATAGACGGGTCATAAAGTATGAATAAAGACAGATAAGGACTTCCCTGGTGGTGTAGTGGTTAAGAATCCGCCTGCCATTGCAGGGGACATGGGTTCGAGCCCTGGTCCGGGAAGATCCCACATGCCACGGAGCAACTAAGCCCATGCACCACAACTACTAAGCCTGCGCTCTAGAGCCTGTGCTCCGCAACAAGAGAAGTCACCGCAGTGAGAAGCCCGCGCACTGCAATGAAGAGTAGCCCCCCGCTCGCCGCAACTAGAGAAAGCCTGCGTGCAGGAACGAAGACCAAAGGCAGACATAAATAAATAAAAATTAAAAAAAAAAGACAGATAACCACGTGGATTTTGTTGCTTAGCTAAGCACAATTTTGTGATCATCACCAACCAAGTCATGTTTCTTTTTCAAGGTGGTGCATGGGGCCTGGCTTAACACATTTACTGGCATTTGAATTGTTCCCAAGATACAGCCTCTTTTTGGCAGATTTCATATGCTGAAGTGTTCTGTCCACCAACTTAATAATCTCAGGTATAACTACAACACTTGATCAAATGTTTTATTCAGAGCATTTTTGGTAATCTGTTATGATGCAATTATTTAGCCTATAACCGATCCCACGTAACTTAGCTGTTCATTTAAATGTTTAATATTTAAAAATAAATTGTATAGTGGGCCATGATAAAAAAATTTCATCTAGACTATGCTCAACATATTTTTCTTTTTTGTAATATTCTAGAAAGAAATACAATCCATTGGCATTCTATGGCCATCTGCATATCTTTTAAAAGTACATTTCTGGCACAGCCCCACCAGCTATCACTTTCTCAGAAGCGTTGGACGCAGAAACAGGCCCATGAATAAATGAGTAACTTAATGTAGGACAACAAATGCATTTCAAATCACTGGGGAATGAATGGACAATTTAATCAAGGGTATTGGGATAAGTAGTGATCACAATGGAAAAAAATACCCTCACAATTCATAGCATACCAAAAACACAAAACAAAAACAAAAAACCTTCCTCACATGCTACCAAAAAAATGGGGTGGGAAATGCCAGCTAAATGAAAGACCTAATTATGAAAAGCAAAAGTTTAAAATACTGGAAAAAAAAAGAAAAATATATATATATGATAAAATCAGACTAGGTAGGGAAAGGTTTCTTAAAAAAACCACAATAAACAGAAACCATAAAGGAAACAGACTGACAAATTTTGACTACACTCAAATAAAAAACTCATGTGCATCAGAAAATACCATTAAGAAATGAAAAGACCAAGCATATCCAAAGCTAGTCTCCCGATGATTATAAAATGTAATTAAAACAAAGGGCATCTTAAAAAGATTTGACAAGGGAAGATTGGGAGTAGATACTTGTAACAATATAAGCAACACAGGATTATCATCCTGAAGATGTAAACACAATAGATCAATAAGAAAGTAAAAACCCAATAGCCAATGGGCAGAAGACAGGCATTTTTCCAAAGAAGAATATTGGCTGGCCAATTAACTTATAAAAATGTGCCCAACCTCACTCAAAATCAGGTGATGAAAATTTAAACCACAATAAGTTACCATTTCACACCTCCAGACTGGCAAAAACTTAAAGTCTAACAATGCCAAGTGTTGGCAATGGAGCAACTTCAATTCTCATGCCCTGATCGTAAGTGTGTAAATTGTTACCCCAGTTTGGAAAGCAATTTGGCAACATCTAATAAAGTTGAAGCCTGGAGAAGCAAACGTGGGAACGTTCCATCACCTGATTTCTTTTAAAAGCAGCAGTAGCTTAACATAGCAGGCAGTTTGGTTGCATTAGTACAAATTCTGATTTTGAATTTACAAATGAAATTTTCAAAAATTTCATTTTTGAAAGTTGATACTTGCTGGTAAATAATAAAAGCTAACATTTGAGCGCTTAGACTGTGCCAGGCGCCACTCTAAGCATGGATTCTTTCATTTGACCCTCATAATGATCCAGAAGAAGATTGCTATAGATTGAATATTTATGTGTCCCCCAAGTTCGTATGTTGGAATCCTAACCCCCAATGAGATGGTATTAGGAGGCAAGGCCCTTGGGAGGTAACTAGGTCACGAGGGTAAAGCCCTCATGAATAGGATTAGTGCCCTTATAAAAGAGACTCCAGACAGCTCCCTTGACCCATCTGCCATGTGAGGGCACAGAACAAAGACAGCCATCAATAAGGAAGAGGGTCTTCACCAGATGCCAAATCTGCTAGCACGACATCTTGGATTTCCCGCATTCTAGAAGTGTGAGAAATAAATTTCTGTTATTTATAAGCCACCCAGTCTATGGTATTATTATAGCAGCACAAACAGAATAAGACAAAGGAGCCATTATTATCCCTATTTTACAGATGCACAGAGGGCCAAGGCCCCAGAGCCAGGACGTGGCAGAGCCAGGATATGAATCCAGTGGTCTGGGCCCACTTTCACAGCCTGCATCTCATGAGTAAATAGTATTTTCAGGAGTCGACATGGCTTGTCCTGAATGTGATGAGTAAATTGTAATATCACTAAGCATGTGTGAAGCACTACTGACTTTACGTCTGGAAAGTTAGGATGATTTCTCAAGTCAGTCTTGATACTACTACAAAAGCAAGGAGTGGAGAGAAGGAAGAATGCTTGTAACTCTTGACTTGCATGTCCAAGAAGCAAATACAATTCAATCTTCTGTTTCAGGCTTCCTGATTACCAGGAGAATATGTTCTCCAAATGGCACCCTTCCTAAGTTTCCAGAACAACGTTCCTTCCAGGAAGGCACAGACTTTGACATCTCATACCAGTGCAGGATGACTGTGAAATTCACAGTATTATTTTATTTATGAGGTACCTATTAGTGCTTTTGGTTATTTGCTTCAAAGGCTTTAGTATCTCTTTGCTAATAGGAGGTCTTCTCTTGACTGCTTCACTCAAAGTGCCATACAGGGCTATAAGATTCAGTCTCCACACATTTGTCAGGGTCAAGGTGGATAATCTGTGCTATCTCTCAATAAGACATTTTCTTCTTTCCTTAAACACCATGAATTCTGAACAGGAGACATAAAGCACTCCTTGGGTTTTACATTAAATTCTGAAGTCAAATGTGGTAGATTAAATTATTGTTCTCAATTCCTCACTCTCCTGTCATCCATATCCTGGCCACAGCTTTGTGGTTGACAGAGCATACTTCCTTGCCTCTCAGCCTTGGGCTTGGCCATGCAATGTGCTTTGACCAATGGGACAGTGACAGACACGGCACAGAGAGAGGCTGAAAATATGCCTGCATCATGGTGCTTGCCCTCCAGCACTCCCATCTTTCACCAGAAGAACATGTCTCAGGTAGCCACTGGTCCAAGGAGGAGAGGCGTGTGGAGCAGACCTCGACCCAACTTAACAGCTTAGAGCAGAGCCCAGCAGAGCCCGGCCTGGATCAGCTGAACCCCAGCCAACCACAGATGGGTGAGAGAGAAATCAACACTTGGCTGCTATAAGCTGCTGAAATTTCAAGTTTGCTTGTTATGCAGTATTACTGCAATAATAGCTGACTAGTACATAAGCCCTCCTCCTTCTGCCATCTGTTTTGAAGACCATCTGTATTACTTTCCCGGGACTAATGTAACAAAGTACCACAAACTGGGTGACCTAAACAACAGAAATGTATTGTCTCACAGTTCTAGAGGCCAGAAGTCAGAAATCAAGGTGTCGCATTGGTGCAGCCACTATGGAAAACGGTTATGGAGGTTCCTCAAGAAACTAAAGATAGAGTTGCCATATGATCCAGCATTCCCACTCCTGGGCATACACCCAGACAAAACTATAATTCGAAAAGATACATGCACCCCTATGTTCATAGCAGCACTATTTACAATAGCTAAGACATGGAATCAACCTAAATGTCCATCGACAGATGAACAGATAAAAAGATGTGGAATATATACATAATGGAATACTACTCAGCCATAAAAAATGCCATTTGCAGCAACATAGATGGACCTAGAGATTATCATACTCAGTGAAGTAAGTCAGAAAGAGAAAAATACCATGATATCACTTATATGTGGAATCTAAAATACGACACAAATCAACATATCTACAAAATAGGAACAGACTCACAGATGCAGGGAACAGACTTGTGGTTGCCAAGGGGGAGGAGGATGGGGGAGGGAAGGAATGGGAGTTTGGGGTTAGCAGATGCAAACTGTTATATATAGGATGGATAAACAACAAGGTCCTACTATATAGCACAGACGATCTTTAGTACCCTATGGTAAACCATAATGGAAAGAATATTAAAAAAAGAATGCATATTTATGCATAACTGAGTCACTGCTGTACAGCAGAAATTAGCACAACATTGTAAATCAACTATACTTCAATGAATAAAAAAGAAAGAAATCAAGGTGTTGGAAATAACACATGTTGGTGAGGATGTGGAGAAAAGGGAACCCTTGTACAGTTTTGGTGGGAATGTAAATTTGTGCAGCCACTGTGGAAAACAGTATAGAGGTTCCTCAAAAAACTGAAAATAGAATTACCATATGACCCAGCAATTCCACTCCTGGGTATATATCTGAAAAAAATAAAAACACGAATTCAAAAAGATACATGTACCTCAATATTCATAGCAGCATTATTTACAATTGCCAAGATATGGAAGCAACCTGTGTCCATAAACAGATAAATCGAAAAGAAGATGTGGTATATATATATATACACAATGGAATATTACTGAGCCATAAGAAAGAAGGAAATTTTGCCATTTGCAGCAACATGGATGGACTTGAGAGGGCTTTATGCTAAGTGAAATAAATCAGAGAGACAAATACTGTATGATATCACTTATATCTGGAATCTAAAAAATAAAACAAACTAGTGAATATAATAAAAAAGAAACAGACAACAAATGAATGTATATAACAAAACAGAAACCGAGTCATAGATATGGAGAACAAATTAGTGGTTACCAGTGGGGAGAGGGAAGAGGGAGGGGCAAGATAGGGGGAGGGGAGTAAGGTACAAACTGTTAGGTATAAAATAAGATATAAGGATATATTGTACAACATGGTGAATATAGCCAATATATTATAATACCTATAAATGGAGTACAACCTTTAAAAATTGTGAATCACTATATTGTACACCTGTAACATATAAGATTGTACAGCAACCATACTTCAATAAAATAAGAAAAAAGAAAAGAAATCAAGGTGTTGGCAGGGTTGATTCCTTCTGAGGGCTGTGAGGGGGAATCGGTTCCATGCTTTTCTCCTTAGGCATTCCTTGGCTTGTAGAATGGTATTCTGCCTGTGTTTTCACATCATACGTGTTTCTTGGTCCAAATTTCCCCTTTTTATAAGGATACCAGTCATTGGATAAGGGCCCACCCTAACGACCTCATCTTAACTCGATCACCTTCAAAGACCCTATTTATTTCCAAATAAGGTCACATTCACAGATACTGGAGGTTAGGATTTCAACATCTTTTGAGGGGACACAACTCAGCCCATAACACCATCCCAGATAACTTTCTGGTGGGGGAGAAATAAGACTGGAAGGGCCTGATGGCCTTTTGGTTAATGGAAAATCTAAGAGTTTATCTTTTTATAGAGCTGTAGAAGAGAAAAATAGTACAGCTGACCCTTGAACAATACCTTTCAACTGCACGGGCCCACTTGTATGCAGATTTTTTCAGTGGTAAATACTACAATACTACACCGGAGTTGGTTCAATCTGAGGATGCAGAACTGCAGATACCGAGAGCTGACTGTAAGTCATACTTGGATTTTCAACTGTGTGTGGGGTCAGCGCCCCTAGCCCCCGCATTATCAAAGGTCAACTGTATTAGGTTTTGCTGTCTTCTTGTAAATGTTTGGTGCTTTTTTTTTTTTTTTTTTTTTTTTTTTCTTTTTGCGGTATGCGGGCCTCTCACTGTTGTGGCCTCTCCCGTTGCAGAGCACAGGCTCCGGATGCGCAGGCCCAGCGGCCATGGCTCACGGGCCCAGCCGCTCCGCGGCATGTGGGATCTTCCCGGACCGGGGCACGAACCCGTGTCCCCTGCATCGGCAGGCGGACTCTCAACCACTGCGCCACCAGGGAAGCCCTAAAAGTCATTTCTTTTTTTTTTTTTTTTTTCGCGGTAGGCAGGCCTCTCACTGTTGTGGCCTCTCCCCTTGCGGAGCACAGGCTCCGGACGCGCAGGCCCAGCGGCCATGGCTCACAGGCCCAGCCGCTCCACGGCATGTGGGATCCTCCCAGACCGGGGCACGAACCCATGTCCCCTGCATCGGCAGGCGGACTCTCAACCACTGCGCCACCAGGGAAGCCCCTCCCTGTTGCTTTTGAGCTGGTGTTTTCGGCTCATTTTTCTTTGCTGCGTAAGAGGGTGCCCACATGTTCTTTCCTCTACACATTGCCCTGAATATATCCCAAACATTGTGTTCTAGGACTCCCTTCACGCAGGCTCCGGCAAAAGTGGCCAATAAGTGCTCCTGAAAGCTGTTCTAGTAACGTCAGGACTGAATCGTGTAACCTCTAATCCTTCCCCTTATTCTTCGCTGTATTTTGAATAAACTTGCAAAAGACCCAAGAACGAATTAAAATTTGTTCTGGTTTTACCCTCCACAGAAATGAACAAATTTACCTAAACCCATGAAATCAAAGCATAATCCAGGCTTCAGTAAGTTGCATGTTTAGCTGAATAAAAAGTATAATCCCTCATCCTTGTATTAAGAAACTTCTAGCTGTCAGGGCAATGTCTGCACACTGAACAGGGTCTCCACATTCTTTCAAACTGCAGGGAGAACTTGAAAATATCTGCACTGATCATTGCTTCAAAGTCTCCACTAATTGGCCTCCATCCACCGCCAGTTTTGTAATTTTTCAAATGCTGAGGGTGTCGATGCCCTTTGGTGAGTACTGGGAGGTTAAACTTGAGCCCCAGATTAATGGTTTATCCAATTGCCTTTTTTTTTTTTTTTTCCAATTGCCTTTTTAACACAGTCCATGAGAACATTCCTAACCCTTGGAAGTCAAACAGGAACTCATTTTAGCAATTACCGTGGCAACATCTATTGCTTTGGAGGACACCTGTAACAATGCTGATATTTAAAATATTTTGATTCAGCAGTGATTCATGCAACAGCTTTCTGCGAGTTTTTCTGCAAGTCCACCCACCTGATTTTCCACTTACCAGTGCTCCAGCTCAGTACCACTCAAGAGTGTGGTCCACAGACCAGCAGCATCAGCTGATGACTATGAGAAATGCAGGCTCCCAGGCCCTGCCCTAGACCTCCAGAACCAGATTGTGTTTTAAGGGGATCCTCGGGTATTCATCCGTAGTCAAGTTTGTGAAGTACTGCCCTCATTTTTCTATTCCTGTTTCTAAATAGCAGGGCAACTACAGTTCCAGCTGAAACTTTTTAAGTCCTCAATCAGTTTTCTCCTAAAACTAATTGAATAGTTTTTGTTTTTGTTTTTGTTTTTTTTTGGCCGTGCAGCTTGCAGGATCTTAGTTCCCTGACGAGGGATCAAACCCATGCCCCCTGTAATGGAAGCATGGAGTCCTAACCACTGGACCTCCAGGGATTTCCCTGAATAGATTTAAAAAATAAATAAATTTATTTATTTATTTATTTTTGGCTGCGTTGGGTCTTTGTTGCTGTGCACGGGCTTTCTCTAGTTGCGGAGAGCGGGGGCTACTCTTCCTTGTGGCGTGCGGGCTTCTCATTGCAGCGGCTTCTCTTGTTGCGGAGCATGGGCTCTAGGCGCGCGGGCTTCACTAGTTGTGGCGCACGGACTCAGTAGTTGTGGCTCACGGGCTCTAGAGCGCAGGCTCAGTAGTTGTGGCACACAGGCTTAGTTGCTCTGTGGCACGTGGGATCTTCCTGCACCAGGGCTGAAACCCGTGTCCCCTGCGTTGGCAGGCAGATTCTTACCCACTGGGCCACCAGGGAAGCCCCTGAATAGCTTTTTAATGTGACCCTATTTTCAACTTTAAAATTTTAAAAAACGGGCTTTTTGCCCTAAGTAAAAAGAAGAGGTCAGTCCCACTCTCGCTCTCCATTCTTCTCTTCTGCCACATACGTGGGGAAAGCAAAAAAAAAAATCAAACCCCTCACGCCCTGTAGTGTATTAGCAGAAGCTCAGGAAGAAACATCTGACAGCAAAGAAACAGTGGGGTCTCTGAAGCAAGATCTTTGCCGGGGGCCTTCTGTCTCTAAGCCAAGTGGGAGCCCCAAGAACCCGAGTGCGGACCCAGAGCCCAGTGGTGCGCCCTCCTCTGAGTCTTGCTGGCATCTGCATTTAGCTCCACCACAGCAGACATCCCGGGCAGAGAACCGCTCACCTCGGTCTTCGTGATCTCCTGCGGGAGCCCTCACAGGTACGTTTTCTTCTTTGTGTAGCAGTCAGAAAGCCTGAAAGACATAATTTAGCCACTAGAACTTCTGCTGCCTCACGAACATCACACTTTACCGTCTCCTGTGCTAGATCTTAAAAGCAGCACATGCTTATTTGGGTGCCAGACAGGCCCCTTAAGCCTCGTTCCTCTTAGGTTTCTGATTCTGCGTCCAAAAATTTTGCTGTCACATCCCTCAGGCAGACAGGAGACCAACTGTGTCAACAGAATTCTTTTGTTTCTTAATGTTTAACGTTTTACTTGGAAATAATTTCAAACTTAGAGGAAAGTTACAATTAGAACTCATCAGGTTAATACAGATACTCTATCAAAACTACCATTCGTGGGCTTCCCTGGTGGCGCAGTGGTTGAGAGTCCGCCTGCCGATGCAGGGGACACGGGTTCGTGCCCCGGTCCGGGAGGATCCCACATGCCGCGGAGCGGCTGGCCCCGTGAGCCATGGCCGCTGAGCCTGCGCGTCCAGAGCCTGTGCTCCGCAACGGGAGAGGCCACAACAGTGAGGGGCCCGCGTACCGCAAAAAACAAAAACACAAAACAACTACCATTCGTATACCAATTTGTCAATTGATGCAATTTTACAGGATTTTTCCTCCAATACGGGATCCAGTGTCGGGTCAAATAATGCATTTATTTGCCTTGTCTCTTTAGCCTCCTTTAATCTGGAAACCTTTTCACGGCCTTTTCTCTCTCTCCTTTTTTTTTTTTTTTTTTGCGGTACACGGGCCTCTCACTGCTGTGGCCTCTCCTGTTGCAGAGCACAGGCTCCGGACGTGCAGGCCCAGCGGCCACGGCTCACAGGCCCAGCCACTCCACAGCATGTGGGTTCCTCCCGGACCGGGGCACGAACCCGTGTCTCCTGCATCGGCAGGAGGACTCTCAACCACTGTGCCACCAGGGAAGCCCCCTTTTCTCTTTTTTGACATTGATACTTTTAAAGAATACAGGCCTTTTGAAAATAGAACATTTCTCATTTGGGATCTAATGTTTCCTAGAGGTTAGATTCAGGTACCTGTTGCCAGACCAGAGACCGATGCTTGTGCTGAGAAGCCTCCTTGTGGACTCTCCTTGGGTTGGTTCGTTACCCTCTTTTCCCTACTTTGACTAACCTGTGTTGTGTGCTAATCGTGTACAATAAACCAAGTGATTCGTGAATTGAAAAAAAAAAAGATCAGCTTCAGGTAATGCATTCTTAGCCTAATGCTGCACAGGTGATGACGGACCCTTCTCACAACACTGGAAGCATAGGATGTCCACCTGTCCCTTGTTGATTTTGATCACCCAGCCAAAGTGTTGTTCAGTTTCTCCACTAAAAAGTTATTTTCTGGGGCCTCCCTGGTGGCGCAGTGGTTGAGAGTCCGCCTGCCGATGCAGGGGATACGGGTTCGTGCCCCGGTCTGGGAGGATCCCATATGCCGCGGAGCAGCTGGGCCCGTGAGCCATGGCCGCTGGGCCTGCGCATCCGGAGCCTGTGCTCCGCAACGGGAGAGGCCACAGCAGTGAGAGGCCCGCATACCGCAAAAAGAAAAAAAAAAAAAAAAAAAAAAAAGTTATTTTCTCTAGCAATGTGTGGTAAGCTGAATAATCACCCCCTATGGATGTCAACATCCTAATCCAAGAAACTTATGTTACCTTATATCGCAAAAGGGACTTTGCAGCTGTAGTTGAGCTTCAACTGGGGAAGAGTATCGTGGATCATCCAGATGGGCCCAATGTAATCCCGGTAGGGCCTTACGACAGGGATGAAGCAGGAGTCAGAAAGAGAAGGTAATGTGACAACGGAAGCAGAGAGATTTGAAGGTGCTGTGCTGCTGACTTTGAGACTGAAGGGCCCAGAAGCCAGAGAACGCAGGTGGTCTCTAGAAACTAGAAAAGGCAGGAAACGGATTCTCCCCTAGAGCCTCCAGAGGGAACCAGCCCTGCCAGTGTCCAGATCTGAGCCCTGTAAGACTCATTTCAGACTTCTGCCCTGAAACATTTGTGTTATTTCAAGGAACTAAGTTCTTAGTAGTTTGTTGAAGTGGTAATAGGAAACTGATACACAACTCATAAGCGATCTGTGGGAGATACTTTAAAGCCACATAAATATGCTCCCTGTCAAAATTTTCCTGCAGATTTGACATCAGGGGATGATTCTTACCTAATTCAGTCTTCATTATGATGATTACACAGTGCTGTTTTCAACTCCAGCACTCCCTCCCCCTTAACTAGCTGACACCCAGCTTTCTATAGTGTCTCATCTATATTTGTGTCCTCCACTTACTTGTATATTTTCCATATACCCTCATGACTTCCAGTTTTTTTTCTGATGGTTTATAATTTATCATTCTGCTTAATTATTTTAAGGCACAAACACTTCTGGATTTATCCAGTGGGAGCCAAGGGTCAGGCTCAAACTAAGCGCAAAGTGGCCAGGATCAGGGTCTCGTGGCCTTGCTGCCTGGTCTCCACCGAAACCCGAGCGACAGTCCCCTGTAGGCTGACCCAGACCAAAGTGGAGGCCTGGAGTAAGAATTTCATCCAATGGGGAGGGAGTCACCAAGGGCAGAGACATTCAAGGGTGATAAACGGTGGAGCGCAAACAAACAGGAAAGGAAGACTCACAGCAATGGCTGACACCCAAACGGCCACAGATCCTACACGTCGTTCCGGTTTTCTGGTTTGAGTGCTTGCTCTACACCTTTCTGAGTTTCTGCTCCTCTTCAGTCTTTGGGGGCACCAGGAAGGAACCCAAAAGACACAAGCCCTGGTGAAAGGACCCTTCACCAACACAGCGCTCTCACCCGCACTGAGACTGCACCTTTACCATCACGGGCTGCTTTTCTTCTTGAACATGCCCAACCCTGCGTCAACTTCTTCACACCAGCCTTTTCTTGTACATTCCACTTGGAAAATGCCATTCTAAGAGTTCCCTTTTACTCTGCACTTTAACTTCATGCACAAAACATTAGACAAGCTGAGCCAAGAGGTACCCGGTGACGGCCCTGGAGTTTATATTCTAGCCGTCTGTCAACTGCCCCCACCATGCTTCAGTTAAATGCCTCCAGCCCTTACCTGGCAGAGTCAGAAACCACACTCAGGCGTGTTCTTTCCCACCAGGACTCACCTTCTCTTCAGACATTAAACATTTAAATGTATGCGGACAATAGATAAGGGGTGAAGACTGTTGAATAAGACTGAGGAGAAAAACCGGAATCACTGAGTGTGAAGGGACCACGCAATGAACGCACAGGATATGTCGACAGAAGCTCCCCCTTAGCCCTGGGAGGAAGGACAGAGGGGTCATTTCATGTATCAAATTTAACTCAGACAACTGAAAGCAGGCAAAGGCAGAGTTGTCTAGAAAGTAGAGGACACGGAATGTCGTCCAAGGAGCTTTTCCATCTCTCTGAAACGAACTGAGAGCTGTCAGAATCACTTACTGAGAACCTAAGTCACCAACATAATCATCAACCGATATGGAAGACTATTTTAGCCCTAAAACAAGAAAAAAGGATTGCCTAATAGGCAGAACCAGGAATGATCTCTAACAAGTCAACTCCAGTGTCAAAGCCCGTATCTACAGAGAACCGCCCCTTGCCCGTCTTTACAATCTTGGGCCTCCTTGCCCATCTTTACAATCTTGGGCCTTCATCTCTAGGCCCCATGGGGTGGGGCAAACCCCCTCCCCCGCCCCGTCCTCTCTCTGGATATTGGAGGGCTATCAAAACAGATTTGGCTTGTTAAGCTTACTTTACCCGGGAGAACCCCTGACTCATTTATTCTGTTATGTTCCCTGCAAAGTTGCCCAAAGAGGGACCCATTCATCTGAAAGGAATCACTCATTGAAATGACCACCATTTGGCTGGTCATTGCCCCGGGATGTGGTCTGCGTTAATGAACCGTCGCTGGGACCCCTAGATACAGGAGATAAGCATACCTGTCCAGTCACATTTATCATCTGATTTCCCAGGGAAATCACATCCAAGAGTATCCAAATAGCCTTCCCAAAGCACTGGGCTGTTTCTTCCCATGTTCTACTTTTCATTTTTGAAATAATGAGTAAAGCAGGAATCAGTGGAATGACTGCACTAGGTAATTGAGATTTTAAATGGTTCTGGCCAAGGAGAACTGATCTGACGTGTGACAGCAGGGTGAAGGGACCCAGCTACCCTTCCCCACCACCGAAATACAATTAAACAGTGGGAGCAAAAACTGTGGGTCAGGGGTTCTTAACCTGGCATCTATGGACAGAATTCTTTGTGGCTCTGAACTTGGATGGGAAAACCTTTCTATCTTTATTTTCACTAACCTCTAACTGAAATCTAGCATGTCCTTTAAGCATGAGCGTAGGTCACAATCCATGTTAGCACGGACAGTACCTATGACTTTGTCAACAAGAGACGTCAGATGCGTTCTTAGCACATTTCAGTTGCTGCAGATCTTCTATTTATGCTCATTATGCTTCAAAATTACAATATTTGACTCACAACTAGATCCAGCTATGTAACAAGTTATTAAAGCACAAATATTAAATCAGACATCTTTGAAAAACATTGTAACCTGTCTCCTTGTAATCATATCTACTTTATGTATTAGAAAACATGCTTCTGAGGAGGGGCTCACAGGTTTCACCAGGTTGCCAGAGTTCACGGTACCAAAAAGGCTGAGAAAGAACCCCTGATGTGAGCTTTCCGACAGCAAATTCAGAAGGTTGGAACCTAAATTCAGACTGCTCCTAGCCACAGGACCCTTGGGCATATTTCAAATTTTGACTGTTGGCCTACTCAGTGATAATCATAATTCACAAAGCTATTTTAAAAGCAAGAGAATGTAAAGGAAAGTTGTGTATTAACCCAAAGCACAGCACCGTAAAAGATTATGTGGTACAAAGACACTCAGCAACAGGGTGATACAGAAGGTTGTTAAGTGTTATTTCAAGGCCACGTAGCAGCTCAAATCAAATAATGCTGCCAAGCTGGCCTCGAGAACAGTGCTACTCACAGTGCTGTTCCAAGACTGGGTAAGAAGCGTGTCCTGCGGTGGAGACCAACATAATGCTTCGTTCACTGATGAAGTCTTGCTGTGGACAAAAAACTTCAGCTGAAGCAAACGAAACAATGTGCTTAGAACACAAAGAGCTGGTTGAAGCACCACACTTTGAATAATACTGCTCTAGAGTCTTGGGTACAGGCCAACGATACATCACACACACACACAACCTTCACTCTCACCCTCACGCACACACACCCACACCCACACCCCCACACACACACACACCCTTCACCCTCCACCCTATCCCAGAAGTCATGGGAACAGAATAAAACTGATCAATCTACTGAGACAAATGTAAACTCTTATGTCAGCAGTAGTTAAGCAAGAAGGTGTCTAGTCAATTGCACAAGAAGGAGGGGCACATTTTTCCTTTGCTTAGTAGCAACACTGTCAACCCAGCCTTCCTCCAGCCCAGGTGCATCACCACTAATCAAATTTTTAAAATATCCAATCACATTTTCAGGAGAGGGCATTACTTTTTTTAATAAACGAGTTCTTGACATCTGCTGATGTGTTGACTAGAATTTAAACTACAGCCACAATTGTCTTGTCTTTAATTAAAAAGCAGCTATATATTACAGTATATTCTATTTTAGCATATAAAGGAGACTACAACAGTAAATAACACTACACCCATTAAAGTAATGTAACAGTGCTTGGATCTTATAACATTTCCTTAAAATGCAGCAAAAGTAGAGGTTGTTTTTAGTTATCGAGTTCAGTTTGCATGCTTTTAACAGTTACAAAGATGTTCAAAAAAACCAGGCATCCTTTCTCTACTAGAAAGTATTGACTGCGCTCAGAATTCACCATTATCACCCAGAATAAAATATTTCTTTCCATTCCCTTCGTCCTCCCATACCACATCCCTTAAGTCTCTCCTGAATGTGTCTTCCATGGCCTGGCCCAACCTGATCCATCTCATTCTTAACTCTCAGCTCTTGGCAGGAGCTACCTGTGTGTCATGAAATTCATCAGCAGATTTAGCCTCAGCCTCAAGCTAGTCTTCAAGTATAAAGTTATGCCACATATTAACAATACCATAGCTAGACAGCAGATACACTTGCTTTTCTAAAATGGAAAAAAAAAAAGAAAACCCTGGGACTTCCCTGGTGGTGCAGTGGTAAAGAATCCGCCTGCCAATGCAGGCGACACAGGTTCGATCCCTGGTCCAGGAAGATCCCACATGCCTCGGAGCAACTCAGCCCGTGCGCCACAACTACTGAGCCTGCGCTCTAGATCCCACGAGCCATAACTACTGAAGCCTGTGTGCCTAGAGCCCGTGCTCTACAAGAGAAGCCACCGCAATGAGAAGCCCGTGCACCGCAATGAAGAGTAGCCCCTGCTCGCCGCAACTCAAGAAAGCCCATGCACAGCAACAAAGACCCAACGTAGCCATAAATAAAAATTAAAAAAAAGAAAACCCTCTAATTCCATTTACCCCAAACTGTGTTCTAACAGTAGTAGTACCATCATTTTTAATCTTACAGAGTGGTACACAGAGACTTTGAAAGCATAGGGTCGGAGGGCGGGGGTTGCGTAGGATTCTTAGTGTCTATCTACCAACGCTGTTTTTAACCTCTATCACAAGAAAAATATTTGCTGAAAGCCAATCTAGTTCCCACATGAGTCTAACTCCTTTATTATTTTTCCCCCATACCAATCCAACAAAAAAGAAAAAGTGGACATATATTCATTTTTAAAGAATATCTGTTGCATACCATGAACCTATCTCAGGAGGAAGAATGTTCTTGGTTGACACTTATTCTGTCTCAAAACACACACTGGATATTTCATTTTTAATGCTTTGCCTACTGCAAATTCATTGTAAATGAACTCACTCCACTGATAAAGCATAAAACCTTTTAAAAAACAACAGGGGGGGGCTTCCCTGGTGGCGCAGTGGTTGAGAGTCCGCCTGCCGATGCAGGGGACACGGGTTCGTGCCCCGGTCTGGGAGGATCCCACATGCCGCGGAGCGGTTGGGCCCGTGAGCCATGGCCGTTGGGCCTGCGCGTCCGGAGCCTGTGCTCCGCAACGGGAGAGGCCACAACAGTGAGAGGCCCGCATACAGCAAAAAAAAAAAAAAAAAAAAAAAAAAAAAAAAAAAACCAACAGGGGGACTTTCCCTGGCGGCACAGTGGTTAAGAATCCGCCTGCCAATGCAGGGGACACGGTTTCAATCCCTGGTCCGGTAAGATGCCACATGCTGCGGAGCAACTAAGGCCGTGCACCACAACTACTGAGCCTGTGCTCTAGAGCCCGCAAGTCACAACTACTGAAGCCCACGTGCCCTAGAGCCCACGCACTGCAACTGAGCCCACACGCCGCACTACTGAAGCCCATGCGCTCTAGGGCCCGCGTGCCACAACTACTGAGCCCGTGTGCCGCAACTACTGAAGCCCGCACGCCTAGAGCCCATGCTCCGCAACAAGAGAAGCCACTGCAGTGAGAAGCCCGCGTGCTGCAACGAAGAGTACCCCCGCTCGCCGCAACTAGAGAAAGCCCGCAGGCAGCAACAGAGAGCCAACACAGCCAAAAATAAAATTTAAAAATAAAAAAAATTAAAAAATAAAAGTTTGAAAAAAAAAAGCAAAACAGGATAACCCAGTGATGTCCAACAATCCAGGTCAATATAACCTCACCTTTGATGTGGATTGTGACCCACAAGTACACTACCAAGCTGTTACACGTACTTCCTTAGGTGAGTTTAAGCTGCTGTTGCAGCTGTGGGCCTCTCCACAACTGTCATCTATCTATGCATCAAAAAACTCAGAAAACTTCACAGCAGCATTCCAAAGAGGTCTTTATTTTCACATCTAATACACCAGTAAGAGTTGGAATAGAAAGAAGCTTCTGACTTTCAACTTTACAGTAAGGCCAAATCTTTTCCTATCCTTAGGTCAATTTTATAATGAAGAACTGGTGAATGTAATAGGTTGTGTGTCATTTACCACGGTGGAAAATGAAGTCATTACTGCTGTTCAAAAAAGGCCCTAAGGCCATCCTATTAGAAAGAGATAAATGGCACCGAGTGATATAACAGAACTAAAAAAAGACCAAGGAGACATCTTTGTTCTGTGAGATCAGAAGTGAGAAAGAAAAGACCTGGCTGAAATAAAACAACAGACACATGAAATTTCTCATTTGTAATTTTAATCGAAGCATTGCTATTCATTTTTTAAAGTCTTTCCTTGTAAGCACCAAATTTTAATACCTAGGTCAATTTGGGGGGGAAAGAAACTCCCGTCAAGAGCTCCCCTCCAGAAGAAAACAATGATGTTCATTCCTCCAAACAATCAAATTCGAAGACTACCAAAACAGAAACAAAAAAAGCCCACACAGAGAAACAAAAACACAAACAAAAATCACATTCTAGAGGTTCAGTGCATTTAGCAGCCTTCACTGCGCTGTCTCGTCATCCTTCAGCTGACTTTCAAGAAAGTAACACCCCAGTTCATCAAAATATACATTTTCCGTTTGATTTTTAAATTAAAAAATAATTAAAAAAAGGAAACTTGAAGGAATTCACAATCAATTGCCTGACTCCTTTCGATGTCATGTACAGCATACGAAGGTCAGGAAGGCTATTTGCAGCACACATGATTAGGGGAAATTGATTTTCAAGGTTTAGCTTTCTTCCAAACAGTGTAAAATACCCACCTGGACAAGGAGTCAAGGAATAAGAACAGGTAATTCAAGGAAGAACAGGCATCACTTCACATTTGTTTACTGGCCTACAAATTGGAAGATGGATGAAAGCTTCAGAGCTTCCAGCACTGTGGTCACGAGAATGAAGGCCTCTTACACAAGGGCACTTTGCAGCCAGGATGCCCACCACCTGTGAGTCGTGGGGTGGGGAAGGAGGGCGGTGGGTGAGCAAAGAAAAGATTAAAGGGACACAAATATCCTCTCAGGTAACGCTTCTGCTTCCAAGGACTCTAAAATGTTTTGGGGAATTAACAGGAGAATGAGGAGGAGAGGAGACACAAAGACAAGAGGGAGGTGAGAAGAGGGGTGGGGGGGATGGGAGAGGAGGGAACTAGGAAGAGAAGGGGGAGAAAGGTGGAAGGCTGGAGAAGAAGAGGAACCAGAGGGCAGCCAGAGGGCGAAAGCCTTTTCTCCAGGTGTCATCAACTGCTTTCTAAAGTCTTTCAATGTATAAAGAAGAGCTGGCTATAACAAATGCTCTGGAGAGGAACCCTGATGAACATGCTTGCCTGTTCGCCAGGGAGAGGCGTCAAAGCTCTGCACAGGCCAGGAGGAACCTGGCGGCCCCTCCTCCCTGGAGGGCTGTCATGGTCACAGAGCTCAGGCTAGCAGGCAGCCATGAAACCTGCTCTCACAGGAAGCTAGACCCCGCCACCTCCGGTCAGGTAGCTTTGCCCTACAGACCACAGTCCGTTTTTAGGAGGAAGAAATGCACTATAAATTTCCAATGACAATGCTTTCATTTGGGTTTTCTCTGTTTTTTTTTTCTTATTTCCCTGGACTAACTTTACTAAGTGGAACTAATGGAGAACATCAACATTAACTTTGTGATGCCCACCATTAGTTTTAGCTCTATCTCTACCGCAAATCAGGATCAAGTGAAGTGTAGAAACTAATATTAAAGTAGGGTAATTTTAACATAAAAGGACAATGAGCTTCTTCAGTCGGCCTGCTCCAGCTGGGACGGTGTCTAGACTGGGGCTTCTGAAGCTTTAAAGTGCACATCAATCTCCTGGCAGGCTGGTCAAGACAGGTCACCGGGCCCCACCCTCCAGTGTTTCTCATTGGGCGGCAGGCTGGGGCAGGGCTCGAGAAACTAGTTCCCAGGGGATGCCACAGGTCTGGGGACTGCCTGTGAGAACCAGTGGTGCCAGACCATTAAAACCACCTGAGAAGCTGTGTCGGGCCACACCCCAGCATCTGAGCAGGGTCGGGGGTGGGGGGGGGACCAGGGCCTTACATGTACTATACAACTAATTCTGTTTCTTTAAAATGTTAAACGGGCATGGTATTTACATGGAGGTTCTGATTTGGCAACACAATGATGTGGTCAAAGGATACAATTCCAAGTATGAAGGGACACAGACGATCTCCTTCGAGAATTCCACAGGACAATACAGGCGCCCCAGCTGTTCTTCATAGAGTGACAGGGCTTCCGTCAAATTGACACAGTTCCCCTAAATCAAAGAGAGAAAAGCAAACAATAGGATTCTTCAGTCCTACTGAGCATCCCACTCATTTGAAGGTCTCTAATAAATGAGCAATTCTAGCTTTAGACAAAAGTTCATCTCTGAAAATGAGATAAGGTTTCTGTACTTTCACAAATTGCACTGAGTGCTATTTATAGATCCATTAGCTCATTATCCTTCTACCTCATTTACCAAGCCATTTCAAATTATTCAAGTATGAAGCAACAGAAAGCAGTGAGACCAATTTCTCATTACTGACACAGTCATTGTATCAACACCATGCAATGAGCAAAGATTCATACACATAACCCATTCAAAATACGTTTTCCCAATAGTCACCACTGTGTTGAGAATGAAGTATCAAAAAGATAATGCTCTTGATTTCCAGAATGGCTTAAACTACAACCCTCTTAAGAGTCTAAGATGTTGACACAGAACTATATTCACACCTCTGTGCTTTCCCCCCAAATCTGTGATTTATTTCAAGGCATAAGAGAACAAAAGTCTATTCAAGATGTATACACTAAGGATATTCCCCAGTTCTACTCTTTATCAAACATTTTCTGACTTCATTGTTCTAATTTTTCTCTATTTTGCCACCCCTTTTCCGTCTCCCCAGCAAGTAGGAGTGCTCAATGAAATATAGTGGAAATCTGCTGGGAAAGATTTATTTCTTGAAATGTGTTCTTTTTTTAAATTGTTGAAGTATAGCTGATTTACAATATTGTGTTAGTTTCAGCTGTACAGCAAAGTGATTCAGTTATATACACTATATATATTATTATATATAATATATATATATGTATCTTTTCAGGTTATTTTCCATTATAGGTTATTACAAGATATTGAGTATAGTTCCCTCTGCTATACAGTAGGTCCTTGTTGTTTATCTATTTTATATATAGTAGTTTGTATTAATCCCAAACTCCTAATTTATCCCTCCTCCTCCCTTTTCCCCTTTGGTAACTGTAAGTTTGTTTTCTATGTCTGTGAGTCTGTTTCTGTTTTGTATATAGATTCATTTATATTATTATTATTATTTTTTTTTGAGGTACGCAGGCCTCTCACTGTTGCGGCCTCTCCCGTTGCAGAGCACAGGCTCCAGACGCGCAGGATCAGTGGCCATGGCTCACGGGCCCAGCCGCTCCGCGGCATGTGGGATCCTCCCAGACCGGGGCACAAACCCGTGTCCCCTGCATTGGCGGGCGGGCTCTCAACCACTGCGCCACCAGGGAAGCCCTGTATTATTTTTTAGATTCCACATATAAGTGATATTTGATTCTGGACAATCAAGGATAAATACAGTGACCTGGCTCCTTCAACTTTCTTCCAGCCTCCGACTTAGATGGGAAATGTGGAGCTGCAGCAGCCACTCTATGACCATTAAAAAAAAAAAAAGGTGAAGAGAATCAGAGATGCTGGCCAAGACACAGGAGATCTGCTGAATGGATACAGTACGTGCATAATTCTAGAGCAGTGATTCTTAATTTTTAATGTATGTGTGAATCATAGGGGGCCTTATTAAAATGCATATTTTCATTCAGTAGATCTGGGGTAGGGTTTATCATTTGAGAACAATTTTCCCCCAAGGGCTTTTCATAATGGATTTAGAAAACAAGATGGGTATTTAATACCAACTATTTCCTCTTAACCTCTAAAATTCTTATATATATATATATATATATATATATATATTTATTTATTTATTTTATTTGGTTGCGCAGGTCTTGGTTGTGGCAGGCGTGCTCCTTAGTTGCGGCACATGTACTCCTTAGTTGTGGCCAGCAGGCTCCTTAGTTGCAGCTCACCAGCGCCTTAGTTGCAGCACATGTACTCCTTAGTTGTGGCTGGTGGGCTCCTTAGTTGTGGCTCGAGAGCTCCTTAGTTGTGGTTTGCTGGCTCCTTAGTTGCAGCTCACAGGCTCCTTAGTTGTGGCATACGAACTCTTAGTTGCAGCATGCATGTGGGATCTAGTTCCCTGACCAAGGATCAAACCCGGGCCCCCTGCATTGGGAGCGTGGAGTTTTAACCACTGTGCCACCAGGGAAGTCCCAACCTCTGAAGTTCTTAACATTTGGAAGACAACTGAATGTATGTGCTGATCACATTCCTTCATAAGAACTTTGCTATCAATTTGCCTCAAAATAGCCAAGTATAATGTAAGATGAAAATTATTCACAAATAAAGCAGCCTGTGATATAAGCGTTCCTGAGGATGGCTTTCAAAACCAAAGAACCAGTCAGTCACGGGCAAGTGGGTAGACAGAACTATTCCAAGGGCTGGCCTGGGCGGTTTTAACGTAGCACATTTGCTCAGCACATCGTCATCCTTCAGTGCCAGCCTGTTTAGTAACCCATCATCTAGGGTCCTGCAGTGGGAACTGGCCAAAGTGCCCTTGGCCAGCATATAATTTGGTTTCAACATCAAGTTCACCATGAGAGTACATAAACACCACATGTGTAATTTAAGATTCACAAATAGAAAACACTGCCCGGTTGTTTTTAGAATACCTCACTACCGGGGAAGCTATAGAATGGAAATGCCACCAAGGTTCACAGTTCAAGGTTTTCCTTGCCATCTTAAAAATGACACCACACTCTCTCTTTACAGAGGGTATATGGGAAGTCCTCCTTACAAAGAATGTGGTAAAGAAATAGGATAGTTTCAATTTATGCTTCCCCAAAATTGTCAAAAAGCAGTTTAAAAAGGAAAAAAAAAAAAAACCCCACAGATACCTACCCAAAAAAAGTAATGTGATACATTTCACTCTTCTATGTATTTAAATGGAACAACACTGTTCTTTTCTTACAACACATGGAGGATGCATAATAACAATCTAATAGCAAAGAATTAAGAAGTTTCTCCTTGCCTCATGTTAGCTGTGGCTGACACTTGCTTTATTACTTTATAGATTTCAGTTCTGTTTGTATCTTTTAAACAGCTTGTGTGATTTCTGTAATATAAAAAGGTCTGGACTTCCCTGGTGGTCCAGTGGCTAAGACTCCGTGCTCCCAAAGCAGGGTGCTCGGGTTCGATCCCTGGTCAGGGAACTTGATCCCACATGCATGCTGCAACTAAGAGTTTGCATGCCGCAACTGAAAAGATCCCACATGCCGCAACTAAAAAAAAAGTCTGGAAGAATACCTCCTTAATGACACCATTTTTATCTAGTTCAAAAGCAAGCAAAAACAATATGATGATTTAGCAGATCACACGTGTGTAAAACATCTATAAAGAAAGCACAAGAGTAACTGAAACAAAAAATCACACTAAAAATGAGTTACTTCCAGAAGGCGGGAGGGGATTAGGGAGGAATGCAGACGAGTCAAGCGTACTGGTAACATCCACGACTGCGGGGGGACGGGGGAGTTAATATCTTTGTATCATAACTAATATGAATATCACACACATATTTTTGTACTTTGAAATAACCTACAGTTTTTTTTTAATGGGGGGTAGGGGGAACCTGCCTCCTAGTCCCACAAAAGCAATTCTTCCCTGGATTCAAATTCCCCTGGCCTGCCAGCGGTGGATCGATGAATCCCCACACATTCCAGGACGCCTTCCCCAGCTCTGTGGCCCACAGACAAGGCTGTCTTCAACCAGCCACAGTGACACTAGTGACATCATGAACTTGTCATTGTGATGCAAGCAGTTTTAGGCAGCAACATTTAGCTTTTGTCAGTCACCAAGTTAACAAGCCAAACAACATTTTTGTCCCATCTTTAACCTTACTCCATTTCTAAGCTACAGGCTCAGGGAAGGGGGGTGGGTGTGAATTAAAGGTATCTCCTGAGCATACCACGTGGTAGTTGAAGAAAGTATTACACTGTGGGAATGACATCTGTACATACTGAGTCAAACCACACTGCAGCTCTTGACTACTGCTTCTTCAAAGGCCTACGCCCCCTTGGTCCATATGACACATTCAACCACGCAACATACTGTGGGATTCCCGGGTATCATAAAAAGAGATCGCCTTGAGTTTCCAACTATAATGAATGCGAGGGTGGGAAGCATGTCCTAATACATCTTTTGGACAATTCTTAGAAACCAGCACAGCCTTGAGTATTTAAGGTGATTTTTAGTAAAAGTTGGTTGGCAAAGGCCAGGTTATCAAAGCCTAAATCATTAGTATTTCGGAATGGGCGGGGATGATCTGTCAAGTAAGCCTTTCTATTAGTTGTCCATACTGAGACGGCAGTTCCCCAAGGAAGCAGTGTACCAGGTAAATACAACAAAAGAAAACAGTCACGCTTTCTTCCTAACTGGACCTATTCTCTACTACAAACTGACTGGTTTGAAGTAGATCCAAATTGTTTTCAGTCACTTTTGATTACAGATACCAGAGCCTCACATTCTCCCCAACTTAAGCTCCATGAAACTTCTATTTGCAGAAACATAAAAAGAACCAAATTCTATCAATATATGCTCTGCTTGAGAAATATCCACTTATGAAAAACCCAACTCACTAAATTTGGGTTGCTTTTATAAGAATAAGACCACTTGGTTTGAGCAGGTTTCATTGTAGAGTTCCTGTAAAGCAGGGGTCAGAACCCTTTACAGGGTTCCTATAAAGGGCCAGAAAGAAAATATTTTAGGCTTTGCAGATCATATAGTTTTCACCAAAAGTGCTCCAAAGCTGCTGCTGTAGCCAAAGCAGCCATGGACGCTCTGTAATGAATGGGCATGACTGTGTGCCAAGAAAACTGCAAAAACTAGCAGTAGATGAGATCTGGCCCATGGTTTACGGACCCCTGGACCCCTGGCTTTTAAAAAGTTAATTCTAGAATGTGTTTAAAAAATCATTCTTAAGAATGATCAGGGTAAAAAAAAGTCCATTCGTCGACAGTTGTCTGTTCCCTTGAAGCTTACCAACACTTTCACCAAGTGCAAGGTCCAGGATTCATTGCCCGTGCAGGGGGAGGAGGAAGAAAACAGGATGGGACGGAAACTAATTCAAGGTGTCTCTTAAGTTGCCAAGCTGTTTTCAGCACCATGAATCTCAGATCCCGTAAACTGTCTGGGGTCTGCTTAAAAATGCCTCCTCGGGAGAATAAAGTTAGGACCTTTCTAGTAGTTCTTGACATTTAACTATAATAATGTTTTTAAAAAGTTGGGGGGGAGGTGGAATTCTCCTGAAAATACTGAAGAAGTAATTACAGGGACCAGAGTACAATACTGTTTATCTTCTGCTTACGAATCAAGGGATTTTTGTACCAAGTAAAAAGACGGATCATCAATTAGCTGCTTTTGCTGTCATTTTCGAAATGTTAAGGACTTTAGTAGGTTTTATATATATATGTATTTTTTACATATCAAGAAATACTACAAACCTTTTAAAATTAAGAATCCTCTAGAAAATAAGGAAAATACAATTTGCTTCCACCTGGTGGCAGCAGCTCATACTACAGCCAGAGCAGTTTATGAAATTATGCTGACGGCTTGTCCTCTAAGAATCTCCTAGAGGATGAGGGGAAAAACCACGGTCTGTGTCTCCATCTAGTGGCAGCAACTCATACTACAGCCAAAGCAGTTTATGAAATTATGCTGATGGCTTTTCCACTAAGAATTTCCTAGAGCAGTGGTCCCCAACCTTTTTGGCACCAGGCACCGGTTTTGTGGAAGACAGTTTTTCCACGGAAGGTGGGGGGATGGTTCAGGCGGTAATGTGAGCGATGGGGAGCGGCAGACGAAGCTTCGCTGGCTCACTCGCCGCTCCCCTCCTGCTGTGCGGCCCGGTTCCTAACAGGCCACGGGCCGGTACCGGCCCGTGGCCTGGGAGTTGGGGACCCCTGCCCTAGACTTTGGGGGTGGGGGGGAAATCACAGTCTGTGTCCCCATCTGGTGACAGCGACTTATACTACAGCCAAAGCCCAAGTTTAATAAATCGGAAGGTTGTGGTAACAGGACACAACAGAACTCATTAATTCCCTAAAAATGACAGGCCAGCTATTTACAAACTGACTGCTTCAGAACATAATCCAATTATACTGGTCTGTCTTTGAAATTTTTTCAGTATAATACGGCTTTATTTATCCACTTCTCTATTACATCTTCAACTACTTCCTTCCACATTGACAATGTTGGGGATGATAGAATTAAAATATTGTATAATTGCTCAATTGCTTTATGCCACATTACAAATATAACAACCTCAGAATAACAATACTAATACCATCACCACCAACATGATTACTGAAAATACACAAAAGATTTTTGCATATACTTGTCCCAGTCTCCCCCACTCACCACTATTTTTAGTAGTTGTACTATCCCTACATTGTCAGAGCACACAGCCATTACATACTATACGCACTCCCTTTTAACCTTCATTTAGTCTTAATTTTACAAGTAACTAAATAGTTAGTGCTACCATTAGTCTTTATGTTAATGTCTCCTAAGTATTTGGGCTGTGTGAAGCACAAAACGTAAAATTTGATAGTTTTGGGAAAAAAACACTTAAGTAAGTCTATACCTGTGTAAAATATTTCCCATCCTGTTTCAATACTTTCATTGAGAGGTCAAGAATCAGTCTGAGAAACTCCCATGTGGAATCTGGATGTAAAAAAAAAAATTAAGTTTTATAAATATGACTTTATGTGCATCAGAAACAACATCTAAAGTCAAACATTCACATTAATATTCAACAATACAAAAAATAAGAAAAAAAAAGAAATAGCCATGAGCTTCTTAAGACCCAGTGTTCGAGGGCTTATTCGTGAATGACAGCACACTGTCACATATTTTGTGTCTTGGACACACGTGCACATACACGCATACACAAGCAAGATCAAAAGCAAATGTGCATGTACGTAGCAGTGTTCTCACCATACCCATCAAGATTTGACACAAAGGCAGTGATTGAAATCTGAAAGACAACAGCTTTAAGTAAGGGGGAAAGCAGCAACATCTCAAGAGAGAAACTGCAAGGGTGAGGGTCAGCGAGGGTCATCAGGTGGTGACCCGAGTCTGGAAACTCAGCAGGAAGACAAGGTATTAGAAAAAACATGAACACTGAAATTCTAAGCTAGCAGTGATTTCGAGTTGTGGTCTGAGAAGGGGAACTGTCTCTGGTGTGGCTTAGAAAGGTCACCATATTGCCCCAGTACAGGTTAAAAAAATCACAATATATAAAAGTAAGTTATCCAACAAGCTAATGTCTCAATGGTGTAACTATGAGTCATTTTATTTCATGCTTATTTCAAACAACTGAATTAATTTTTCTCATTTAATAGCAAAACAGGATTTGACCAAAGCAAAATCTAGCCATCTTCCCACCTCTGGCCTCAGTTTAACTACCTTTAATAAATGAAGGAACTTTACTAGACAATCTCTTAAGATCCTTTCATTCTCACATGGTGCCAAGAAAAACGTTTCCATGAACATTATCTTGGTTAAAAAGAAAAAAGAGAACAGAATCTACCTTCTTCCGGAGATGTGGAGATTGGAACAGCTGTCAAATCATTAATCACATAATCAAACTCTCTCCCTTCTTTGGCGTACCTCTTCAGTACAGGAATACAGTCTTCTATTAGAACCTTCCAGAGAGAACCGGAACAGATGCGGGTGAGCCAACACATATGGAAGTAGTTAAACACTTGTAGAAGGAAAGGGGAGACGGCATGCGGGGGCTGAGGGCCACAGCACCCTGCCGCACAAGCAAAAATGACTTCCACCCATACCTGCTAAGAGCTACAATTCAGGACCTACTGCATGCTTTACAACTCCCCGCAGGTACTATTACCATCCCCATTTTACAAACAGAGACACAAACGAGAGAGGTCACAAAGCCTGCCCAAAGGCACCCAATAAGAAATGGAGCCAAGAAGCACACCTAGATCTGAAAACCAAGTTCACACCTTTAACTCTAATCTATACTGCCTCTCCTACTACATGTATTTTCTTCTACTTTTAGTTTTTCTTTTATACTAAGCACTGAATGACTTTGTTGTCTATTGATTTATTTTTTGCATCTTACCTCTAATACCTCAAGTACTGATGGTAATAAAGCCATGTGATAAATGCCAGCTCTCACAATCACAGAGTTATTAACAAGCAGAGTATAGCAGGTAGGAGCTGGAATTCTCATACAGACCCTTTACAGTAAATACAGGAAATAAGTTTGGGATTTGCCGTATCTTTGGAGTATTGAAGCTTTGTGCTAGGGACCACCTAGCTGTAGGCAAATTCCTGAACAAGAAAGGAGTTATTCTCCTTGTCTTTTCATTTTTCTACTTACAAAAAACATGTTCGTGTAAAAAAAAATCACATGTAACAAGTCAGAAATCGAGCTTGCCACAATTCCCTAAGATAAACTATTCCAGATCTTTTCCTATAAATGTTCTTACACATATCCTCAAAACCACAATTCTTGAAGAAACTGGATCTTCCTCTCCGGTTGTTACATAACTCGTTTCATGTAATGCATCAAGTGCAACCACGCAAAGATCTAGAAGGCACTAACACCTCAGCCGCCTCCAACTACATATCAGTCTTGTTTGATACGCTCAGTTTTCCCTTGTGCTCAGATAAAAGTCTTGTGCACATTCACCTGCACATAAACACAAATGCGTTTTCTCGTTTGTATAACTAGGATCACACACATCGTTCTAAACTTGGCAACTTTCACCTAACACCATTCCAGGTAATGATGTTTTTTTAAAAATGTTAACATACCACTAAAAATGCTATATATTCTTACCATCTTCAAGTCTTGGTCTCTACAAACACAGCCATAACAAACCTCCTTGTATAGATGACTGTTGCCTGGATGCCCAAACATTGGGTTGCCAGAACAAAAAGCATGTGTACTTTAATTTTTAATTCTGAAGGCAATTCTTGCTCCAAAAAGCACCTGTGTCCTTGCAGCCTTCCCAGTACTGGATGTTGTCCCTGTTGTTTTATTTTGTCGAGTCCCTTGCTAACTTTTCACAAGAACTTCATGCCACCAATAGGGGTAAGCAGCTTGTCAAAAGTTTGCAGGCTATTTGACTTTCGTCTTCTGAAAAGTACCAATGAAAGCGAGTCCCCCTAAAGCCGAATTCCTCTGCCAACTTTGTGATTAACCTCTTTATCCAAAACTTTATTCCCTTTCTTGTCCCACACCTGTTCCCCTCAAGCCTGAGGAGTATCAAAGAAGTTGCGGGGGGCGTGTTGAAACTGAGCAGGGCCCTGCGGGCCCTCCCGGGTACAAAACCTTTCTGTATCCCTACACCTAACAATCTGATACATAACTCCGGGATCTTCGACAGGAACTAAGGCCCCCACCCACGTGGAGGCTGGTAACTTCAGGCTGAGCACAAGCACTTAGAACCAGAAGACTGATGACTGAGAATCCAGTAACACCGCCGGGTTACCTCACCACCAACCAATCAGAAGAAAACTACACACCCTGCAGCTCTCCCCTCAAATTTGCCTTAAAACGCATTAGAGCTTGAGCTGCCTGTTCTTGCTTGGCCCTTGCAATAAACGTTTCTTTGCTCCAAACGCTGAAGTTTCAGTTTGTTCGGCCTCACTGTGTATCAGGCACACGAATTTGGTTTCACCAGTTTTGATGAGCCAAACAAGAGACTGGGCCCGTGACAGGTCGACCCTGGCCGAGGGCAGCCTTCTTCCCTGAGTCCCCAACAGCCACCAGAGCTCATTTCACTCAGAGGAACTTGGAGGGACTCTCCCTGGCGATGCCAGATGCCAGCCCTTTCGGCACAGGACTGTTTAGAACCAAGAAACATCCTGACCTACGGCCCACCTTAGGTATCGGTTTGGGGTGAGTCTCTCCAGCATGCGTGAGCTGGGAATCCTACCGGCTCCGTCTAGGTTCATTTCCTTCCAGGAAGTGAGCCACTCTGGGCCCATTGTGAGTCAATCTGATTCTCTTTTGGAAGTCAGACGAAAACTGTTTGAAGGCCTCCATCTGGGAGTGGGAAAGCAATTTTGAACTATACCTCATCTGATCTCTTGTCTATGCGGCCGTATTTGTTTTTTGTATCTGTGTATCAGTCAGTACTTGCATTGGCTGGTTGAGATATCTCTGGTAATGGAGCTCACATTGACACCATGGTTATTCTTCCCTATTGCACTGGCTTCGCCTACAGCAAAGAAGTCTTCCCTTCTAGTTACAAAAAAACATGTTCATGTAAAAAAAAAATCACATGTAACAAGTCAGAAATCGAGCTTGACACAATTCCCTAAGATAAAGGGACTAGGGGACTAGGCTTGGTCATTTGGCTTCACCTCTGATAGGGCATTGGTTGGCTATCTCCCTTTCTGGGGCTAGGGAAGTGGGACCCTGAGATTGTTCTGCATTGCATTGGTTTGCTCTTTGCTTGATATTTGACGCCACCAGCCATGACTAACTATAGATGACCGCAGCTCTGTTCCAGCTTGTAGTCCCCTAGAGTACATTTTTCAGAACTGGGAGATCAGCTTTGCTCCCATGAATGAAAGAAAATGATATTTCATCGTAACACTGCCTGGCCTCAGTACACCTTGGGATCTGGACAACAATGGCCCTCTAAATTATAACAGCATCTTTCAACTAGAACTGTTTCATAAAAGGGAAGTGAAATGGGGTGAAAGTCCTTATGTATAGGCTCTTATGCTATGTTGTATCTAAGTGAGCCTTTTGGAACTGGTTTGGCTTTTATTTTGGGTGTGGGCATGAATGTCTCGGTACACGAGTCCCAATCCTATTCTCTCTTCCTGGTTTTAACCCTCATTAAGGGAGTCTTGGTAACCTGAATGCTGATTCAAGTTCATCTGGAAGGGAAGCATGTGAATGTGGGTGAGTGATATGTATTACTGTCTATTACTGTTATTGATTTAAACCAAATTGGCTACTTACAAACTGAAGGAAATCTCACCCTGAAAATGGCTAAGATGAGGCTCTTTTGACATTCCAAAACTGTTTTGTGTGTGTGCAGTTAGTAGAGGTTAGCTACTACCTTCGAGATGAAAATGACCTACCTGGGCTCTCAGAAACTTTAATCGTCTGTGATCCCTGAGACTGGAGTGGGGGCGGGGAACGATGGGGACAGGGGGGAACGACGGGGACAGGGAAGGGGGCTTTTTAAACGCAAACAGGAAAACTTTTACATCTGTGTCTATATAGACATATGTATGTCTATGTGTACATTATAAATATGTGTCTATCTCCAAATGGCATTGCCAAGATTGGTTTGTGGATGAGTTCCATTTAACTGACCTAAAAAAAAGCATGTGCTTATTTAAATTCTCAGAAATATAAAAAACTAGTTAGAGTAAATTTCAGGTTCATGTGATCTGGGAAATATTATTAATTTGATATCTGATATTAAATCTAGCTTAAGCATGTTGATTTAATATACACATGTCTTTAGAGTTATCAGTATTAAGTATAATACTTTTATTGCAACTAGGGTTACTAGAAGTTCATATTGTTTTAAAATTTGTCAAAAAGAAAAACAACTTGATGAGACATCTGAGTAAATTAAATGTAAATTAGGTAAGTTTTCTAGGTGAAACTTTTGTTTTCAAATGTTTAAAAAATAAGGGAAATATTTCAACATACAAGGAAAGTAGGATGTGTTTACAGTAAAAGAAGTTTTGAAGAATGGAAGTGTGCTTTGTTAAAGGGAAAAAGGTAATTTTGTCCTAGAGCTGGTTGTTTCTGAATAGAAAAGAAAATAAAGAACAAAATAACATGGGTACAGAAAGTTTTAGAACGTTTGTGAAAAAGAAACACTTAGAAAAGTTTTATACATGGTCAGGATTAGCTAAGATTGGATTAAATTTAAGTAAATAAATTTTGTTATCAAGAATAGGCTGATGATAGGCTTCCCTGGTGGCGCAGTGGTTGAGAGTCCACCTGCCGATGCAGGGGACATGGGTTCGTGCCCCGGTCCGGGAAGATCCCACATGCCGCAGAGCGGCTGGGCCTGTGAGCCATGGCTGCTGAGCCTGCGCGTCCGGAGCCTGTGCTCCGCAACGGGAGAGGCCACAACAGTGAGAGGCCCGCATACCGAAAAAAAAAAAAAATTAACATATGTACCATGAAATCAAATTTGGATACACACATATTAGAGAACACGGGTAGGTGTAGGTAATTTGCATAACAAATGAAAACATTCATCTATATGTTTATAAAACTAGAGGTACACATTTAAGATTCTGGTCAAATAAAAATATGCATTTGCTTAGTTATGTTGCTCTACCAAATAATGTAGGTATGGGCACCTAACATATGAATCCTCAAAATACGATACAAAATGTATCCTACAAACTATAATGATCCGTCAACTTACAAGCACAGTAGAATTTAGGAACTTATTTGCTTAGCAAGAAGCAATTATTCCTACATCAAACATCGTCTACACCCTCTAATTAAATACCTGAATTCCTTCTCAAAGACCCAGACACAGAGAGACTCAGGCTAAAGAGACAAAAGTCAAAAGTGGTGGTTGCCAGGTCATAAAAAGGTACATGGCATCTTTTATACAAGAATGAATTAATGTTATTAAATTCAAAGAATCTGGAGTTAGCCATTTCCTTCTTTCTTTCTTTTTTTTAAACTATATGTACACACCTTCCCTGAATACAAATGTATACAGAACTCACATAAAGAGAATAAAGGATAGCAGAACAGGCTACCTCAAAATACGGTGCTTTGGCATATTGAACATTTTGAGCTGTAGGCACTTGAAAAACAGCAATGTAGGGAGAGGCTTTCTCTGAACTCCCCTTTATCTGCCTAAAGACAGATCCTCCAAAAGAAATTCAACTGTCATACATCCCCTCCCCGAGGAATTCAACCAGGGAAGATGGCCTCTTATCACAGCAGATGAGGCTGACACCACACCCAGACAAACTCTGTCACAAACTATCATACCTCTTTTTCTACTCTTCTAAGGGCCCTGTTCATTGTTCCTAAGTCATTTACCCTCCCTCAAGACACCTACATCCCTCTGTCCCTATTAGGATCATATTTAAGCCTAAATTCTACAGCTACCTCTGAGTTGCTCACTTTTCTGTGCATCTCCCATAAATACATGAGTTTAAAACATTTAATAACTTGTTTTTCCTCTTGTTAGTCTTTTATTATGGGGGTCTCAGGCAAGTACTAGAAGGGTAGAGGGAAAATTTTTCCTCGCCTACAAGATGACCTATCATCTTGATTATTTATCTTCTTAACCAATTATACTTAAAGCTGTTTTCAGAAGGAACAGTTCTGATCAACATATTATCAGTTGACATAATAAAAAACATTATCTGGTAAATATAATTACCTGATAGCAGTCTCCTTTAAGATTGTCTAGGACATCACCACATGTTTTCCGCATGTATTTCTTACATCCGTCAATCACCATTTGGTCAATGTTCGAAATAGGTTAAGGAGAAATTTCCCCTGGATTTGGATGTATCAAAGAATTCTGAAATATACTTTTTAAAAAGGTTAAGATGACATAACATTTTTAACACTAATTTGGGTATCATAAGTTTAAAAAATGATAAATGAGACAATGACTTCATTTGTGCACCAAGGACACTCAAAAGGAACTCAATTTTCTTCTAATGAAGAAGCCATTTCAGCAATTGCCGAACAGTAGACGTAGTACAAAGGTTACTTGCTCTTTAATTCTCAACTCTGCTTCTTTGTTGGTGGCCATATAAAAAGGTACTGGTGGGGGCCTCCCTGGTGGCGCAGTGGTTGAGAGTCCGCCTGCCGATGCAGGGGATACGGGTTTGGGCCCCGGTCTGGGAGGATCCCATATGCCGCGGAGCGGCTGGGCCCGTGAGCCGTGGCCGCTGGGCCTGCGCGTCCGGAGCCTGTGCTCCGCAACGGGAGAGGCCACAACAGTGAGAGGCCTGCATACCACAAAAAGAAAAAAAAAAAAGGTACTGGTGGGCTTCCCTGGTGGCGCAGTGGTTGAGAGTCCACCTGCTGATGCAGGGGACACGGGTTCTTGCCCTGGTCCGTGAAGATCCCACGTGCCGCGGAGCGGCTGGGCCTGTGAGCCATGGCCGCTGAGCCTGCGCGTCCAGAGCCTGTGCTCCGCAACGGGAGAGGCCACAACAGTGAGAGGCCCGCGTACCGCAAAAAAAAAAAAAAAAAAAAAAAAGGTACTGGTACTAAGTGGAAATGTTTGTTCAAGGTAGTCTTTATAACACATTTACCTCGTAACATTAACTTGATTCTTAAGACAAAAAATGAGGAAGAAAACAAAGCCCACTTAACTTGATCTCTTATACAACAAAGGATATCTCTACCATAGTGACCATCTTTGGTTTCAGTTTGACTATTTCACATAATATGCCCCCATCTCCACCTCCTAGAATCAGTACATCTTTGCCAGTGTAATCTTCTTTGCCGCTGCCCATGATGGCCCGGGTATACGCCAGATCACTTTCCGCCAAATCTAGGGAGAAGAAACATCCAAAATGGTAACTCTAACCAAAGCCATACACCACGTGACTTATCATACCAGAAAGTGCTAGAATCTAGAAAATTCAGAATTTTTCCTTTTCAATCTTTAAAAACAGCAGTATATAAATAAAAAAAAGAAAAAAAAACACAGCAGTATACAGAGGTGTTGTTTTTTTGTTTTTTGGATTGTGGACTTTCATCAACCCTACTCATCTAACACCCAACATAAAATGTTACCTACATAAATTATATACATATATACTTTAGTCAGTAGGAAGA
Source organism: Mesoplodon bidens (assembly GCF_964165515.1). NCBI lineage: Eukaryota > Metazoa > Chordata > Mammalia > Artiodactyla > Ziphiidae > Mesoplodon > Mesoplodon bidens. The sequence goes on from NC_138163.1 coordinate 122,163,615, forward strand.
AAATTCAGTCTTTAGCCTGTTCTGATATGATAATTAAAAAGCAATTGCATGTTTCCAGATAAAATATGAAGCAGAGATGCTTCAAAAGAATATGAGAGGGAGAAAAGTAGACCGGAGTTCAGGGGAAACAAGATTGGCCAGGAGTTGGTAATTGTTGGCACTCAATGGTGAGTATATGTGGGTTCATCTTACTGTTTTGTCTACTTTGGTTTGAAATTTCCCATCTAAAAGACTTCTTAAAAAATAAGCAATATAAAATAGATAACCAACAAGGACCTACTGTATAGCACAGGGAACTCTACTCAATATCTTGTAATAACCTATAATGGGAGAGAATGTAAATAACAAATATATATATATATATGTATAACTGAATCACTTTACTGTACACCTGAAACTAACAACATTGTAAATCAACTATACTTCAATAATTTTTTTTTTTAAAAAGACAATTACATTTTCTTTTGAAATACAATCTAAATACTAATCACTAAGAAAACTAAGGAAAAAAGAGTAATGACAAAATTTTCATGGCTCTACTATAAAACATGAAAGCCCAGACAAGCCACAGGTTAATCCAATGTAAATATTCATCTCAAAAAAAACAACCCAGGGCTTCCCTGGTGGCGCAGTGGTTGAGAGTCCGCCTGCCGATGCAGGGGACATGGGTTCATGCCCCGGTCCGGGAGGATCCCACATGCCGCGGAGCGGCTGGGCCCGTGAGCCATGGCCGCTGAGCCTGCGCGTCCGGAGCCTGTGCCCCGCAACGGGAGAGGCTACAGCAGTGAGAGGCCCGTGTACAGCAAAAAACAAGCAAACAAACAAAAAAAAACAACCCAGCAGGGCCATGGACAAATCTGGACAAATCCACAACGGTGGTATCTGTCAGGAAAACACAATCTAATACATTGTCACTTTGTCATGCGATTGGGGTAGGGATGGAATACTTACTAACATCCCCACTGAGGATGAGAATATTTCCAAATTGTTTTGAGTGTAAAATTTTAATGTTCTGGTAAGGTGAGTCTTCATCATACACCACTTCATCTATGTCGTACTCAACCAGGCGGCCATCTGCAGTGGGCCAGTATCTGTCAATGGCCCCTCCTCGAACTATGGGTGGTAATCTGGAAAAAAAGGAAAACAGGAATGAGCCTTAAAAGAAAGGCTGCTTAGGTGAGGCTGCCTTAAAAGAAGACCTGGGGGGCCTCCCTGGTGGCACAGTGGTTGCGAGTCCACCTGCCGATGCAGGGGACACGGGTTCGTGCCCCGGTCCGGGAAGATCCCACATGTCGTGGAGCAGCTGGGCCCGTGAGCCATGGCCGCTGGGCCTGCGCGTCCGGAGCCTGTGCTCCGCAACGGGAGAGGCCACAACAGTGAGAGGCCCCCGTAACGAAAAAAAAAAAAAAAAAAAAGAAGACCTGGGAACAAGCATGTGCAGGAGCCACATGACCCCATGCAGACTCCTAAATAGTACATAACCAATCTAAAACTTGAGCTTTGAGGTTTATACAAACATGGCCACTACCAAATTTCAACACTGTTGTACATTAAGAATTTACTTTTTAAAAAACCTTTCTGGCATACTTTAATTTTCCCTAAAAAATGTTAAAGGAGAAAATGGCCATTGCAGATATCATCCTTCACCCCCAAATACTCCAGCAGGGATCTGTTAAGACTGCCTACATAGTACTTTGTCACTACCACATCCATTCACGTCCACATGGATGGAATAGCAGCACCTAGTAAGGAATCCCTGTTCAAGGATCCCCAACTGCCAATTATCTCCTTCAGAGCTTTTCTACTTTTGAATGAAGAATCATATACTGTATTTTGCTGTTTTCCTTTTTTACCCTCATTTAATCGAAAATAGTCCATTGCAGGAATAGACACAGACAGAGAATGGACTTGAGGACACGGACGAAGTGAGAGAGAGGCATGGACATATATAAAGTACCAAATGGAAAATAGATAGCTAGTGGGAAGCAGCCGCATAGCACAGGGAGATCAGCTCGGTGCTCTGTGACCACCTAGAGGGGTGGGATAGGGAGGGTGGGAGGGAGACACATGAGGGAGGAGATATGGGGATATATGTATATGTATAGCTGATTCACTTTGTTACAAAGCAGAAACTAACACACCATTGTAAAGCAATTATACTCCAATAAAGATGTTAAAAAAGAAAAGAAAATAGTCTGTTGGCGTCGTCATCCCTTCCCCATGTGTTTCATGACATTCACATCACAGCAAAGTTCAGACCAGGTGTTCTGCAGGAAATCCCTCAAGTGGGTTTGCCTGAAGATCTCTTGAATAGAGTCAAGTTGGCATATTATGCAAGCATCACATCAGGGGCACAAGATGTGTTCCTGTCCTATTACTGGTGATGCTAAGTGTGACCACATGGTTAAAGCAGATGCCCACGAGATCCTTACACTTGCAAAGGTATCTTTTTTCCCTTTGAAATTACTAAGCAGGGTGTGGAGCGGTCCTGTGAAACTGGGTCAAGGTCCTGATCTCTCAGCAAACCTTCACCAGCAGCTCTGGCATCTAGAAGATTCTTGCCTGAACCAATTATTACGAGAATAGCTGCAAACTAATGATTTTCTCATTCAGTTCTTTCTGTTAATACTGAGTATTTTAGATAGGGCGAATGTACTAGAAACTAACAGCAGAGGACACTACATGACAAGGAAAACCAGACCTGGAAAGGAGGCTTGGTAAATTAAGTGGAACACAAACAAGATGAGAACTCACTGCATACATAACACAACCATGGGCAAGTCCTGTGTTCTCAGGTACAGTGGGGTTTACAGTCAACAAGCCACAGGTACCTAAAATGCTGGGTTGCACTACCTCTGACTCGCTCTGATAAGTCTTTGCTCTTCCGCTCACCTGTTTCCAAGAATACAGTCTGAACCTGTTACAGGTTTATGAGGCTTTCTATGAGAAAATACTAACATCTGCAAAAAGCACTGAATTTACAAAGCAAATTCCCATAAACTGTCATTTAATCCTAACTCCTCCTAATTTAACCACTTCTTCAGCTTCCAGGAGAACAAACTCAGCTGTTGGAATTACGCAGATCAGAGGTTTTTCTTGTAAAATGTGGCACCCCAAACAGGACAAACCCCGAGAGTAGGCAAACAGGACTTGGGGGAAGCCTCTTCCACCTCTGGCTGATGGGTGGTGGGTGGCATGAGGTGGGAGCATGAGCTACCTGTGACACTGGATGAAAGTAACCAATAGCAACTCAAGGGCTTTCAGGGGAGGAAACCCACCCCTCGGGGTTGACAGCCAGCCAGCTACAGGCAATTACTGAACTATGCACAAACCCAATGAAAACAATGTCCATCCTCAATTGAGTCAGTGGTGCCTTGGGTGCAGGTAAGAGCTCTTTCCTCCACAGCAACACAGTGGTTTTTAAAGAGATGCAAAGAAGCAACGATTTTTTTTTTCTTTTTAACATCTTTATTGGAGTATAATTGCTTTACAATGGTGTGTTAGTTTCTGCTTTATAACAAAGTGAATCAGTTATACATAGACATATGTTCCCATATCTCTTCCCTCTGTCTCCCTCCCTCCCACCCTCCCTATCCCACCCCTCTAGGTGGTCACAAAGCACCGAGCTGATGCAATGCAAGGATCTTTAAAGATGGGGAAACCATCACCTTGATCATACCGAGCAGGACCCTATGGGGCTCCTGGACACAGAAGCCTTTCTGTGTCCCCCATTTCTTGATTACAGGAAACGGGGCTTCATCCAGCCTCCAAGACCTTCCCCGAGTGCCAATGGGCAGTTCAAACAGATGCTAATTAGGGAAGGGAGGGGATGTGGAGACAAGGGAGAAGAGTTAAAGGAAACAGTAGTGCAGCCTTGGGCCAGGGTCCTGGTTCCCCGTCAAGGGACACACAGAACAATATCTTTGAGCTGTTTTGCAGATACTGAAGCCCCCACCAGGTGGGAGAAGTCAACTGCATGCTGCCCACCAGCACGCAGACCCCAGACCAGTTGCAACCAGAAGGCTGATGATGCTGACGCCCACTTACCTCCCCACCAGCCAATCAGAAGAATGTCCACGAGTTAATCACGCTCTCCTTGAACCATTACTATAAAACTCCTCACTACCCCCTCCAAGTTGGGACACACAATTTGAGGGCATTAGCCCGCTGTGGCCCCCTTTGCCTGGCAAAGCAATAAACCTATTCTTTTCTACTTCACCCAAAACTCTGTCTCCAAGATTTAATTCAGTGTTGGGGTACAGAGGCTGGATTTGGCTTCACTAACATGAAGCGCATCTCCCTGAAATGGGCTTTGGGAGATATTCTGGAGCCCTACAAAACTCTCTTTTCAACCTTCACCACAGAAAATTGAAAATACATGGTAGAGAGAAAGACACACTATGTCCTGGGCCTCAGGTACACTGTGTAAATTGCAAGAATTTTTCTTTTCAACAAAACATTACTGATGTAAGCTTGTTTTTCCTGTTTCTTTTCTTTTGAATAGGAGGATATGAAAATAAAGTTTCTAATAAATCCCATGGCTTCTTAATTCAGGTTTAAATCATTGGCCACAGGGGAGTAATCATTTCAGATGTTACTGAGTCATTTGTTAATGATTCAGTCTCTAACAATGTCATTCCCCAGACAGAAAAGTGGCACCATTCTTGTCCTTTTGAGGCTCAAAACAAAGGGCCTACAACAAAGTATTCCCAACAACTTCCTGCCCCCTCCGCCCTGATTTTATGAAAAGATGTAAAAACAGTCACAAGGAAAAACAATGCCTGTGCTGTGTTTTGAACTGAAAATCGGAAGTATAACTGCATTCTCACTTCAAAAACTCCCATACCCAAACCACAAAGGAACCAGACTTCTCATTGAGTGCGGAAGCCCATAAAAGCATTCCATCTATTTGCTCACTCCTAAAAGTAATCCCAATAAAAACCAGAACAATTTTAAAAAGAAAAAAATCAGGCATTTTGATGTTGGCCAATTCATTATCACCGAATTAAAGACACAGTGGGAACCCATTCAATTCAGATGGACCAGGAAAGATTAGGAAAACTCTGCAAGCAGGAAAAGAGGGAAATTCCAGAAAAGAGTGTAGGTGTGGACAAGTTCTTTTTTTTTTTTTTTTTTTGCTGTATGCGGGCCTCTCACTGTTGTGGCCTCTCCCGTTGCGGAGCACAGGCTCCGGACGCGCAGGCCCAACGGCCATGGCTCACGGGCCCAACCGCTCCGCGGCATGTGGGATCTTCCCAGACCGGGGCACGAACCCGTGTCCCCTGCATCGGCAGGCGGACTCTCAACCACTGCGCCACCAGGGAAGCCCTGGACAAGTTCTTTAAGGATGGGGAAGGGCCCGAGGACACGTAAGCTGATCTTGGGTGGGGTAAACAAGTCTGGGTGCTCCAACAGAGGGTGCTCCAACAGATTTCAATCAAGTGGCCGAGTTCTACACTGTGTCCTGCTCCCTCCACATGCAGTTTCCTGCTTTGTGTCCATATTGGAGGTTAAACAACTTTCCAGTTATCTTACATCTGCCCTGGGGCTTTCCTCTAGGCTGATCAAATTTAGCAGGATGAGCCATTATGTACTTAAAAGGCCTTCAACAGCCAATAAGGACTCCCTCTTGTGTAAAGTGCCCTGAAATGGAGAAGTCTGTATTCTGGATGGTCACTTCCATCAGTGATGCCCCGACCTTACTAAAGTCTCTCTGTGTGTGTTTGCCTTTATGAGCAAGGGACAAGCCCACTTTTTAGGGCCTGATAAGGAGCCACCCAGGCAGGGCAAGGCCGAACCGCTCAGAATTACCTGCTGTGCAGCCATGATTAATTCCCAGGACCTACCAGACTCTATCCCTCCCAACAAATGTCAAAACTATTACTTCTATCAAAGCTCTTTTAACATCCGACACCACTGACAAATACCTCTGTTCTGTCCAACAGAACATTTCTGGCACCACAGAAATGTTCTTTATCTGCGTTGTCCAATATGGCAGTCACTAGCCATTACCTAGTGACAAGAGGTGAGACTGAGGAACTGAACTGCTTTCTTATTAACTTAGTTTTAAATAGTCACATGTGGCATAGTGGCTGCACTCCTCAAGAAAGGTTAATGGTCTTCGTTTTCATCTGAAAAGAACCCACCAGGGGCTGCTCAAGGTGAGTGGCCTCTGAAATTCTTAGTACCTTGCGATATCAATGTCATCTTACCTGAAAGCACTGAGGCAAATTTTCTATCATCCCATGCTGTCAAAATCTCTTAAAACTGCTTAATTCTACTCTGGGGCCCAGAACTCTGAGGAAAGACAAGACAATCTTTTCTCTTTACTGGACAGGGTCGAGGAGTTTTCTAGCTCCCCTTTGAGGTGCCAGCCCCACCTGATTCTCTGCGTTATAGAGTTCCAGCCCCTTGGAATCACTGTACACTCCCTTCTGCCTTTGTTCCACTTTGTCTAGCATCTCTCTCTCTCTCATATACAGTTAGTCTCCTGTTGTAAGGGCCCACTACCTCAGTCTACCAAGTGGCCAGAAGCAGAAGTCGACTTTGATCTCTTCTACATCTTAGACACTGCTCAGGGATGACACCACCATTCTGATTATTTTATCGATTAACCAAATACAAAAGAACATTCAGGAGTGGACTTACCGCTTCACCCGCTCAGTACTGTCCTGACTCATTTCTTTCATTCTTTCTTCTACTTTGTTCAAAAGCTGCAATTAAAAGAAAAGAAATGGGCTTATCGAATAAGCTGAGTGGAACAGCTAAATTACAGACCAGGAGGTTGAGGCCGTGTTGACAGAGCTGTGACACTGGCAGATGCCCAGATACACTTGTCCTCCCTGACCCCTACAGCAGCCTGCAGGCCTGGCCCAATTCCCCACTCCCACGCCAACTAGCCCAACATAGTGAGCCAACCTCACTTCAGCCTAACGTACCAACAAAATAATGGCAAAGGGAAAGGCTCAAGGATATTGCAGCTGTAACATCCTGGATAAAGGTTTACCTTCCCTCCAGTGCAAAGTGAAATCATAACTCATTACTCAAGCAGTCAAGGGAAAGACAACAGCCAGGTTCCTAAAAACTACTGAGGAACAACTATTTTTCTTCTAAAATCACTTATCTGAAGGGAGGCAAGTTTAAAATTAAGTGAATATTTAAGATAAAATAGAAATTTTATTGAAAAAAATTAAGTGAAAGTCAGCAAATAGGTGAAAATAATTTTATCATTAAACTGAGCAGTTTCTGTGATCCTCAAATACTTGAGTGAATAGAAGTGGAAAACTGACACTGTCAACTTCTTTGCCTTGCGCATCACCGTCGTAACTCTGAAGGTCCAGCAACACCAATCCATGCGGGTAAATTCTCAAATTGGCAAAGCTACAGAGGAAAGCATAATTTTAAGGTTAGGAATTGTATCACGGCACTCAAAAGAAAAAAGACACCAACCCAGTTAAAAGGCAAAACCACTGCTCTTTTTTCCCTAAATTATGTAATTATCCCTGTTGCTTTCTCATTAGAGCCTCTTCATGGGGGCAGGGAAGCCAATCATTTAGGGAAGATTTTAGAGAGAGCCATCAAGTTTTTCAAAACAGGTTCTTGGGTCCAGAAAGTGATTCAGCAGGAAGTTCTATGAATCTGATTTTTAAGAAGGTTCCTCAGCAGTGATTGACTCCTCCTTAAAAGGAAGGGAGGGTGGTGAAGAGCACACTGGGTTCTCCCAATTACCCTCAGAGTTCAAAACAGAGCCGTGGTTTTTCTTTTCTTTGTTTGAATTAATTAACTTATTTATTTATTTATTTATTTATTGCTGCGTTGGGTCTTTGTTGCTGCACGCGGGCTTTCTCTAGTTGTGGTGAGCAGGGGCTACTCTTCGTTGCAGTGCGCAGGCTTCTCATTACAGTGGCTTCTCTTGTTGCGGAGCACGGGCTCTGTAGTTGTGGCTCGCAGGCTCTAGAGCGCAGGCTCAGTAGCTGTGGCACACGGGCTTAGTTGCTCTGCGGCATGTGGGACCTTTCCGGACCAGGGCTCGAACCCGTGTCCCCTGCACTGGCAGGCAGATTCTTCACCACTGCGCCACCAGGGAAGTCCTCAGAGCCGTGTTTTTCTGACTGCAAGCAGGTGGTGGCTAAATTCACTGAGCTCGGGGCCTGCAAGCCAGATCCAGCCCGCGGCATGTTTTGTAAAGCCTGCAGACTAAATATGTTTTTTTACATTTTTAAAGAGTTGCTTAAGAAAAAAGAGGGAGTATGTGACAGGGACCTTATGTAGCTCCTTACAGGAAAAGCTTTAACCTCTAATTTAGTGTATCTGACCAGCTTTTTTATTAAATAAAAATAGTGTATCACACATGTGTAAGAATTATCTGAAGAAACTTTTCTTTCAATTAGACATGTATATTTGTATATATGCAGATGTGTATGTGCACATCTGATATAAAATCACTTCTTACTATAGGTGTGGTTAAAGAAACATTTGAATGACACTAAATAAGATGAAGAGTTCTGTTTGGAGAATACGGGCAGTGTGCTTGGATTAAAAAATAAATACAACTGTGGGACTTCCCTAGTGGTCAGTGGTTAAGACTCCGCCTTCCAATGCAGGGGACACAGGTTCAATCCCTGTTCGGGGAACTAAGATCCCACACGCTGCGGAGCAACTAAGCCTGTGCGCTCTAGAGCCTGCGCAGCACAACTAGAGAGCCTGTGCTGCAACAGAAGATCCCGCATGCCGCAATGAAGATCCTGCGTGCCGCAACTAAGACCCGATGCAGCCAAATAAATAAAATAAATATTTTTTTAAAAACACAACTAGTTAATTTTCACCTTCAGCCCTTAAATGGCCTCAAGATCAAGTTCAGGCCCAGGACACCACAAACTCATCTGCACCTGCACGAGCTGACCATCCCCACCCACCACCACCACCAGTCACACAAAGGAGAGGGGCCAGGGGTAAATTAAGGAGAGAGAAATGCCACCTCTTAACCAGCTAGGTGGTTCTAGCAAAGAATCTCCCGCCAGAGAACCTAGGAACACAGAGAATGCCGAAAGGTAGAGTCAAACCTCACCGGATTAAAACCGGAAATAAAGAAAGAGGAAAAGTTGCAAGGGGGAGAAAATGGAGACCAGGAAAAAAGCTGACTGAGGACCAGGACCACACACAAAGGGGTCATTAACCAGAAGTCAGGCCAGAAGCCCGGCTGGGAGCTGCAGTCCCTACCCTGAGCTGACAGGTGCCTGGGCATGGAAGAGAGGAGTGAGGTTTCACGACAGGCCGCATGGGGATGGGTCCCAGCTAACCAAGTGAGAGAAGAGGAAGACCAATGTGGATAACAAGTTTTTAAACTAAGCATATTAGGGAATTCCCTAGTAGACTAGTGGTTAGGACTCCGTGCTTCCACTGCAAGGGGCCAGGTTCCATCCCTGGTTGGGGAACTAAGATCCTGCAAGCTGTGTGGCACGGCCAAAAAAAAAAAGTAAACTAATAAGTATGTTAATTTTTCTCTTTTTTTTTGCTTTCAGAACCAACTTCCAACAGCTCTTATTACTCAAAGGGCTTCCCTGGTGGCGCAGTGGTTGAGAGTCTGCCTGCCGATGCAGGGGACATGGGTTCGTGCCCCCGTCCGGGAAGATCCCACATGCTGCGGAGCAGCTGGGCCCGTGAGCCATGGCCGCTGAGCCTGCGCGTCCGGAGCCTGTGCTCCGCAACGGGAGAGGCCACAACAGTGAGAGGCCCGCGTACCGCAAAAAAACCCAAAAAACAGAAAACAAAAAACTCCCTTCCAGGAAGAATCCTAAGTCTTCTAGAAAACTGGGATTGGTGTCTAGGGCTGAAGATTCAAGAACTGAGGTAAAGAGGTTGGTCGCGCCCAGCTGCAAAGGCCCTTAGGAGGTGGTAAGAGATGCAAGGCTTCACCTTGAGTGGAGGGGCAGTCTACGGAGGTGGGAGAGAGGCAAGGTCTGATTGCTGTGTCCCCAGAGGACGGACCACAGCTAGGACAGTGAGACACGGGGGCAGGGAGGATGGAGAAGAGAGGCTGGAGGGTGCAAGGCCAGCTGCAGACCTCTGCTTCTATGGGACTCACCATTAACTGGGCCAGAGCCCGAGGACGGAGGCAGTAGAAGGTTTGGGTCACCCTTGAGAAGAAATCATTTTAGATATGTTGGAGGTATCTGCTACAGGCATATATGGACGTTTGCTACATAGTTAGAAACAACAATCACCACCACAGGGGTGAACCATGTACCCTTATAAAGAAAATAATGGAAGTGGGGCTGAGCTCAAAAGTACAAGTTTCCCTCACCTCACAGCATTGTCTTCTGGGTCTCTGTAAGATTGGGGGGGGGGTCTTCTTTTAATTAGAAAAACAAGGGAGAGAATATGGGACATTAATGAAGCCACATGGAATTCTAGAACTTAGAGAACAGAATGAAAGCCATCAAGAATACCCAGGAGTTCACATTTTAAAATTAATAGTGCAAATTACTAAGAATCTTAACAATTTTACACACGAGACAGTCTAGAAGATACAAACCAAGACTTAGGGAAATGCAAAGAGCTCAATGCACCAGTGTCTTCTGTTATCAGTCATTTCTTTTCCCAGTCTTAGGTTGACTTTCATTTACATTTTTTTTTTTCCCCCGGTACGCGGGCCTCTCATGGTTGTGGCCTCTCCCGATGCGGAGCACAGGCTCCGGACGCGCAGGCTCAGTGGCCATGGTTCAAGGGCCCAGCCGCTCCGCGGCATGTGGGATCTTCCCGGACCGGGGCACGAACCCGTGTCCCCTGCATCGGCAGATGGACTCTCAACCACTGCGCCACCAGGGAAGCCCTCATTTACATATTGATCAGGTAAAAAGTCTAGATCATCTATAAAGTCTTAAGGAGAATAAACAAACAAAAACAACTCCTGGATCCCTTCAGCTTCCTGTCAAGCTACTTGCAGACTTTCTCATCCTGAATTTGACTACGGTCTGCATTAGCTGATAACCACTTATTACAGTGCTCCTCACAGTGGGGTCGGCTGGCCGGCAGCATTGACACCCCCTGGGAGCTTGTCAGAAATGCTGTTTGGGGTGCTGCCCCAGACCTGCTGCAGCAGAAACTCTTGCAGTGGAGCACGGCCATCTGGATCACTGCCTGCCGGTTCACACTGCTTATGCTGCCCAAGGGTTCTGGGTCTTGGCCACACAGAATCACCGGTGGGTGTTTGGAGAAACAGCGATGCCCAGTGGCCTCAATCTCTTGGGGGGGAGTGCCTGGGCATGGGATTTTGTGAAGGCACTCCCAGGCAATTCTACTGTGCAGCTAGAGCTGAGAAGCACTGAGTTCTAGCCCCTCCTCAAAGATGCCAAAGGAGGAAAGAAAAAAACCAGGACACCACCCCACCACTGCCCTTTACACACACATCCACCCACACATCCACAAACACACATGCCCCCCCCCCCCACACACACACACTGCTGAAGTGCTCAGACCTGAAGAGGAGCACTGAAGGCCACCTCACCTGCCGTTTTTGTTTATGTAGGTCGCTAAATAGCCATGTTCCTGCCAGGTGTGCACCGACTCCATCATCCCCTGCTCCTGGAAAATGGACTGGAGGCCTTTCAGAATGGTCTCACCATCAGCTGGAGAACAGGGGGAGAAGGCAAGATGGTCAGAATGAAACGTTCAGAAGCAAAGCCAGTGAGGCACAGTTTGATGAATGAACTTTTAAGAAAACCTGAACAGAGCTGCCAGCGTCGCTTATCCCCTTTGTCATGAGCTACAACGTTCTGAACCCTACAAGGAGAGGCTTCAGATTACCAAGGAACAAAATAAGAATGGCAACACCAACCACAAAATAGCTGTGCCAGAAATGCAGACAGATATTCAGCAAACTAGAAATAGCCTAACAAAATATTCAGGCTAGCCAGAAACCAGAAATACAAACACAATAAAAGACATTCCACTTTAGGTTAAGTAAGTTAATGAGAATACAGAGTACTAGAAAAAGAATTCCATTCACTGTTGATGGGTACCATAAACTACTTCAAAACTTTTGGCTTTGTGTTCTAGGTGTTCTGCAATAAGGATGGCTTGCCTTTATTATTGGAAAAAATAAATGGCGCCACTCAGTAACCTATCTCTAACTGGTAGAAACTGAACAATTCAATATGGTACAAGCTGCTAGGCATTGTGACCCCATCTCCCATCCCATCCCCTGCTACCAAAGTGGAGCTCAGGTCAAGGACTGAGGTCAAGGTTATAGAAATTGCATTAACCTCTGTAGGTTCACTTGAAGCCACAATCTTCAACAACATCCATCATTATGATATTTAGATAAAAACAAAATGCAATTTATTCTTATCTAGTTGTATTTGCAAAAGTACTCACTCCTTGAGAAGGGTAAGATAAAGAACCAAGATGAGGGCCTCCCTGGTGGCGCAGTGGTTGGGAGTTCGCCTGCCGATGCAAGGAATACGGGTTCGTGCCCCGGTCAGGGAAGATCCCACATGCCACGGAGCGGCTGGGCCCGTGAGCCATGGCCGCTGAGCCTGCGCTCCGCAACGGGAGGGGCCACAGCGGTGAGAGGCCCGCGTACCGCAAAAAAAAAAAAAGAACCAAGATGAGACAAAAGAAATTACTCTATACTGTCTCAGGAGCCCGCCACAGGCTGGTGCTTTTTCCACATGAAGGAAAAGAGTAGGGGCTGCAAAGCCTCAAAACAAAGCATCCCTGTGACCTGAACCGAGGACAAAAGAAAAAAAACAAGATCCACAGCTGACCACAGTGTGGTTTCACAAGAAAATTACACTAGAATTCCTTCCATAAACTAAGGAGTGCCAAAGCGGACTGGAAGGATCCCCTCAGTGTACGCGAGTCCACCTCCAAGGACATTGGGAACTCTGCTCCCCACACCTTCCAGTGCACAGTAACAATGAAGGCCACACACGGGGTTCAGAGGCCAAACTGGGCAGCACATGTGTCTTATTCTGGCCTATGCAGACATTTTAAAAAATGTAAATTGCCACTTAAAAAGCAGATGATTTCATCCACCCCACTGTCGTGGGTGGAATAGTGGCCCCCAAAAGATATGTCCACACCCTAACCCCCAGAACTTGGGAGTGCAACCTGATTTGCAAAAGGGTTTTTGCAGATGTAGTTAATTTAAGGATCTAGCGATGGATCATCCTGGAGCATCCAGGTGGGTCCTAATTCCAGTTAAGTCCTTATTAGAGACTGAAGCCTGGAAGACACGGAGGGGGGGGGAAGACAAAGGTAGAGACTGGCGTGATAACGGCCACAAGCCCAGAACACGTGGAGCCACCAGAAGCTGCAAGAGGCAAGCAAGGACTCTCCCCTAGAGCCCTCAGAGGGAGTGAGCGTGGCCCTGCTTATACTCTGTTTTCAGACTCTAGCCTCCAAAACTGGGAGGGAACACATTTCTGTAGTTTTCAGTCACCCGGTTTGTAGTACTTTGTTACAACAGCCCTGGCCGACTAATATACCCACCAAAAGTCCTATTTTAACTCTGCTTAACAAACAAAAGCAAATGGAGTAGCAAAAATGGCAGTGAAGCAGTGATTTTTTTAATCTTCTCAATCTCCAAACACAGAGCAATTAGGATAGCACAACCAAACCTCACAGACAACATTTAGAACAAAACTAAATGACAGACTGCATCCCCAAACAGCACACCAGGAGTAGGCAGAGACAAGCAGCCCCGGCCCAGAGACCTGGTGAGGTACCAGCCAAGTGTGAGAGAAGTGAGCAGAGCGAAGGGACTGCAAACCACAAAAATACCAACAGGAGTTCACCCAAAAGGGAGGGGGCTCCTCCTTTCAGAAGGCAGCGAGCGCCCAGCAGGCTGCGGGGACCTGGGCAGGGTCAAGAGGTGGGGGGAGCCACGCCCTGTGCCCAGCCAAAATAAACTGAGGCCCCTTCAGGAAAAAGCCCCGCGTCGGGAAGGGACCACTGGAGCAGCGTCCACACCACGGCCCCACCCGAGCACAAGCACCGCCCAGCATGAGCAGTGAGTGGCCTCCTGTCTCATTCGAGTCTCCCTCGTTCCCAGCAAAACTGTGCCTTTGGGAAACTCATTTGGCAAAGACTAGTCTAGCTGGCTTTGCTATTCTGGAACTGGTTTCAGGAAATTAAAACGGGGAGGCCTGAATTATATCCCCCAGAACTGTGGTTTTAAGACTGAATTCAGCCCCTGAAAAAAATTTCAATTTCAAACTTGATACAAAGAACCGACCTCGTTCCATTTGTGTTTGTCAACGAAGCCTGGTGGGGTGGGGCCACCGTGGAAGTGACTGAGCTGCGGGGCGGTGGAGACAAGTGCGCCCAGCAGTACTTGAATTGTGACTAGGAAAGCCACTATGCAATTATTCAATCCCTCCCTGGCCAGAACAGATGTTTTCTGTTTTGAAAGTGTATAAAACAAATCATCACTCCCGGTAAACGGCCTCAAGACCGGGTTCAGCTGGCACATCACAAAACAGGACACAAACTCCCCATGCTGGTGAAGAGGGCTGTGCACGCAGGGTCACCCTGCGGATCACTGGCCAGGCTGTGCACCGAATGAGGGCCCTGGGGCTGAGCTGGAGCAAATTCTGTCCCCTGGGCAGGAAAAGGGGGTGTCTTTGATACACGCAAAGCCCTTGACGGCTGGCCAAGCCCAGCGTAGCGACCATCCCCTTTTTCTAAGTGGCACAATTAGCAGAAAGGCACTGAGTGGGCTAATGGAGGCCCTCCAGCCAGGTTTCAAACTGAAGGAAAACACATTACAAAAGAGATCCAGTTTAGTGTTCCCTTATTTCTATACTGTGGGCTTACCCCCCCAGTTCAGTAGAAATAGCCCGGGTCTGAATGATCCTTCTGGCTGTCGCCACGGCCCAGTCCCTGTGGCCAGAGTGTGCCGGCCCTGCCAGGGACATGGGGACCATGCCGTTTTGCCCACTGTTCACCTCACTTCATATTCACCTTCCTCCTGACCTGGGGGCTCCCCAGTCACCCAAGCTGCTCCCAGCCCTTGGAGAGGACTCCAGAAAGCAGAGCTGGAGCTGAAACAACTACATAGCATCTCTTTTCCAGAACCAAGGTTTTAAGATGAAAACTGGAAACCAAAGAAATGAGATCCACTAGCCTTAACAAGGTAGCTTCCTTGGTCATCTTGATCTCAAGTGCTCAATAAATGTTTTGTGGGTAAATGAAAATTTCATCTAGCTAAATTAATCATCCTTATTCCTGTATCTCTGCAGAGCTTCTGGAACACCTAGACCAGTGGATTTCAATCCTAGCTGTGCATTATAACCACCTGGGGAGTTATAAAACTTCTGATGCCACATCTTAGACCAATTAAAGAAAAATCTGGGGGTGGAACCCAGGCAACACTTTTTTAAAGCTCCCTGGGAAATTCAATGTGCAGCCACGTGTGAGAACCACTGATCTAAACCACTAGATAAAAAAAGAAAAATAAACCCCCACTAACTCCAAGCTAACTACACTCCAGTCACCAAAAGGTTATAGAAAATATTCAACACAACAGGAGGCCTGAAAAAAGTCCAAACTCCCTGCTAGCTATAGCCACAGGTAACCCATGACAGGTCCCCAGAAAATGCTCTGCAATTAATTATCCGATTTCAACCTTTACGCCTGTCTAGTAAGGAGCACATAACATGACCAAACAAAATGTGCTTGCTCTATCAGGGTTCCTCAACTTCGGTTGAAAATACAGTGTAAATGACTTTCCTGTCCCTCACAGGACTTTTGATAATCCCAGCCATACCCACTAAATACAAGAAGAGCCCCCCTTTGTTAAAAAAAAAGACCCCACACCCCAATTTCCCAGGGGCAGAAGGGAGGCGGGTAATGCAATCCCTTGAGAACTACTACATGCTCTACACGTGAGCGAGCAAGAGCCTGGGGTCAGAGCACACCCAAATTTGGGAACACAAAACAGCGACGTCATAAGTGCCTATGAATCAGAAAATATGAAAATAGATTGAATGCTAAAAGAGATATAAGCACACCGCTTTCAAGTAGACATGGTAATCCAAACTAGGCTAATAAAATGTTACTTGGCACAAGTTCTTAGAAAACTCTGCCCAGGCAAGAATGATGTGCAACTAGTGAAGCACTCAGAGCCTTCCAAAGTGCTCAGAAACACAGAGACCCATCCCAGGGCAAATGTGTCCTTTGTCCAATGGGCAACTCAGTGTCCTCGTTTCCAGACCACTGCCCACTTTGTGTGTGTGTTTATTCAACAATAACTTAAGAAGAATCAACTTGGAGGTCTATTGGAGGGCTAGTCCAAATTAAATACACCACTATCAAAAGAAGACAAGGGAAGACAAGGTTTCATCTCCCTGCCTCACTTTGTCCCAGGGATCCATTTATAGGCCTCTCTTGGAGAATGAACCTCATTCCTCTGACCCTGGCCATCAGCTCCAGACGGCCGAATCCCAAATCTGCACATCCAGCTACAACCTGCCTCTCACCCAAATGCTCACCACACTGTCCCAATCTCAAGTCTGGGATAAAATCCAGACTTCCCCACTCCCTCCCACTAGTGGTTAATACCCCTGCCACTTAAGATCCCCCTTAACGGTCCCCTGAAGCTTCTCCCACAAGCCCCCCACCACAGCCTCTCTGCACCACTCAAACTCACTGGCCTCACAGACCTCATTTCATCAAACATAAAATGGAGGCACCACTTCACAGGGTTCCTATAAGGAAGTCAGCATTAATGTTCGAGCCCTCCGTCCCTCACAGTCAGGCACTGCCATTTGATCATTATCCATAAGGTGGGCAGCCCTGTGGACATAAGTAGATTAGCTGTACCCCCCAACCTTACAAGTAGAAAAGAGAGTCCTGCCCAATAAAAACCTATGACATCAGGTGCCCTGCTTCAGTTAGATTCCCTCTTCTTCAGCTTCAAGAGGCTAAAATACTGAAACCTCCTTAACTAAGTGAATTCCATTAGAGAGGCTGCCCTCAGGAAATAAGCAATTCTCACACTTCCAGAAAAACTCTTGGACTCTCCACCCCATGACCGTGACTTGTGCCTTTAAGTCTTTTCCAACTTCAAACACTTCAACTAAGAAAACTCTGGACATAAAGCATGAGGGCTTTAAGCTACACAATGCCAAGTCTCTGCCGCTGCAGGGTCATCACCCTGCACCAGCTGTGGGCCAGAGCCACACTAGTCCCCGCTCTGCAAAATTAGGTGGCTGCATTCCTCTCTGCTCTCTCACATTTAAGCAGCACCTGGCTTATAAAATTAGAAGATGAATTTCTATTCTTGCTAAACGTATCTTTATATGCGCTGGAAATGCCACACTTCACCATCAAGGACCACCACCCCCAATTTTACTGTCTCCTAGGTCTCTCTCTCCCACAAAGCTCGGGGAATTTAAGCTCCAACAGGTGGTTAATTATTCCCACGGTTGCACCATGCCCAAGTGGTGAGGCCCAAAACCCAGCCTCCTTCCATCCCACCTCCCACTCCCCAGACCCTGGAATTTCCAGAGCCCCCTGATGTGCCTCCCCCATGCACACTTCCCATTTACCATCCAGGTCAGATGCCCCACCCCTCCTCCCACCTCCCCCTCTCAGAGATCTGCACTCTCTCAGTGGGAAGATGACCCGAAGCTGTTGGTAGTTCCGTTTGCAGCTCCCTGCAAGGGGAAATATAAATGCAGGTATCCTTACCCCAAAACCCCAGACTCTCATGTCAGAGAACCTATGAGCCAGGCTTGGGTTGTGCAGTTTACCAGCTTTCTGGTCTTCTCGACAGACCCCTAAACCTAAAAGAGGAAAATAAGGAAAATGGACTCCAAATACAGTTTGAAATCATTCAAGTATCTGCTTTAAAAATCCTCTTAGATATTCTCATCTTCACAGTGGTGTGTTCACAGGACAGTATGCATTGGTCAAAACTCAGAACTGTACACTAGGGACTTTCCTGGTGGCGCAGTGGTTAAGAATCCGCCTGCCAGTGCAGGGGACACGGGTTCGAGCCCTGGTCCGGGAAGATCCCACATGCCGCGGAGCAACCAAGCCCATGCGCCACCAACTACTGAGTCTGCGCTCTAGAGCCCGAGAGCCACAACTACTGACCCCACTGCCACAACTACTAAGCCTGCGTTCTAGAGCCCACAAGCCACAACTACTGAAGCTCGCACACCTAGAGCCTATGCTCCGCAACAAGAAAAGCCACCGCAATGAGAATCCCGCGCACCGCCCCCGCTCGCTGCCCGCGCGCAACAACAAAGACCCAACACAGCCAAAAATAAATAAATAAATAAATAAATATGTAAAAAAAAAGAAAAAAAACGTACAACCAGCATCCTACTTAATGGTAACAGACTGAATGCTAGCAGTAAGGAGGCAAGGATGTCTCAATAAGGCCTAGAGGTCAAGATGTGCCCAAGGTTACACATTTAAGGCTTGTAAGTGGTAGAGCTAAGAGCTAGGATCCAAACTCAAGCAGCCGGACTCCAAAGATCCAGTGCTTTTAATCATGACACTGTGTTGCCCCCCGCTTAGCTAAATATGGAACAATAAGCCATTTGTCCCAGACACCAAAACATCAACAGGTTATCTACTTGTGATAAGGTGAGAGATCTGGGTTTCCCCCTTTCTACTTCCTTACACTCTGCAGGTAGTCTAAAATGAGCACATAACTTAAACAAAAATATGTAAAAAGACAAATGCATAAACCATTATTTGAACAGCTTCTGGAGTTTCTTCAAGCAAAGCCATATCCTTCATTAAAAGAAAAAAATATGCATGGGAACTCTTAACAAACAAAAAACATTCACAAAAATGCCTTTTTTTTTTAAAGCCCTATCATATTCCAAAGGGAATAAACTGATAGTGAGCTCTTTTTCTCTCCAACCTAGACAGACCCCACTTAGGGACACTTGAACCGACAGGCCCATGATCCCCTTCCTCACAACCCCAGACCAACTGGGCCACTTAGCTGCAGCATTAAACAGTTCAAAAGTTCAGTGTTAAACCATTTATAAAACCTACACCACTACTGTTTCCCCAAGTGTGATCTATGGCACCGGTTCTAAGAAAAAGGGTCCCATAAATAAGTCATGGGATGTAATGTACAGCATGGTGACTATAGTTAATACCGTACTGCATATGTGAAAGTTACTAAGAGTAGGTGTTAAAAGTTCTCATCACAGGAAAAAATAATTTTCAACCTATGTATGGTGACAGATGTTAACTAGACTTATTGTGATCATTTCACAACATATACAAGTATCGAATTACGATATTGTAATTAGTTGTAACCTGCAACTAATACAATGTTATGTGTCAGTAACACCTCAATAAAAAAAAAGAGAAAGGACCCCATGTTGAACCCAGTTTGAGAAATCTTCTAATATTTTCTAGAAATTCAGAATGCCCATTATCCTATCAGTCTTGCTTGACCACTGTGATCTGAAGTCCTTCAGAAGAGACAATTTGGTGATAAATGTAACAGTATCCTAGAAATTGCTCAGGATTCTCACAGGAGAAATTTCC
Organism: Mesoplodon bidens; assembly: GCF_964165515.1. Lineage (NCBI taxonomy): Eukaryota > Metazoa > Chordata > Mammalia > Artiodactyla > Ziphiidae > Mesoplodon > Mesoplodon bidens. The sequence goes on from NC_138163.1 coordinate 122,183,142, forward strand.
ATTCCAGGGAAAACAGTCATGCAACACAAACCCATGGAAGCGTTATCTTAAAAATCAAAATGTCTTCATAGGGCTTCCTTGGTGGCGCAGTGGTTGAGAGTCCGCCTGCCAATGCAGGGGACATGGGTTCGTGCCCCGGGCCGCGAAGATCCCACATGCCGCGGAGCGGCTGGGCCTGTGAGCCATCATGGCCGCTGAGCCTGCGCGTCCGGAGCCTGTGCTCTGCAACGGGAGAGGCCACAACAGTGAGAGGCCCGCGTACCACAAAAACAAACAAAGAAAAAAGTCTTCATAAAATTCTGCTTTAGTAACTTAGAGAGGTCCTTTAAGTAAAGTAGACCAACCTTCAAATCACATGCCAACCCTTTATTTTCTGCCTCTTCTTTTGCCAGCAGAACTTGCCTTATCTTTCAGTAAGTGAAATTCACACCTCTTTATAACAGATCATCTTTACCCACTGGCACAATTTCAAAGTACTCAGCGCTAAGTACTGCAATTAGTGTTAAGTGTTTTATGTATCATTTGACACTCTTCCAAACATTTTATTGGACATCCCACCCAACAACACAGTGTGTGGGATACTGGTATCACTGGTGCCTTCACGCAAAGGGCGAAATTAAGGTACATGGGAAACTACCCAGAGGGTCAAGTCAGTTCAGGAACCCAGAACATGCTCCTGGCTCTTACCAGCTCCTTTTGACTTTGCCGCTTAGCCCATGAATGCCTTTGATCACAAGTGCGGCCACTAGCTCAGGGGCTCATTCCAGAACACAGGTGACATCATCAGTTTAACGAACTGCAGGCCCACCACAACTTTGGGCTCCAGAGTTGCCTTTTTCCTGGGGTCTGGAAAAATGCCCAGTCGTAAGGGTTTAAAAGAGCATTTGTGCAATGGTTTACATACTTGGCTGGCAGAATTCAACTGAGGAGGTTTCCTGACTTTTCAAAAGAACTGAGCCTGTAATTAAACTACCATGAAATGGTGGTTGGAGCCGCAGCACACACCAGCAGGCTTAGGTTACAACTGCAGTGAAATGGTGGATTAAAACGCGCAGAGCATGCGTGACTCCAAAAACTAAACTCAATAATAGCTTTCTTGAACACGTTTTTAAACAGAGGCCCAACCACAATCCAGTAACTTTCGAGCTAATCCTTACGTGCCAAGGGTTAGTATAACCACGGTGGTCTCAATTCAAATTATAAAGCCCGTAATTCCAAATCTTACCCGGGGTCCCAAGTCCAACACCAAAAGCTCTAACTTTTCAAAGCTATGAGAGACCACAGCACTTCAGTCTACCTCCCAAGAAGGTAGGGAAGGCCTTTGAATGCAGATTCAAATACGGCCAACTTCATTATACAATTAAGAGGATACAAAGAATCCAGGACTTTCCGGGTCGTCCAGTGGTTAAGACTCAGTGCTTCCACTGCAGGGGGCACAGGTTCGATTCCCTGGCGGGGGAACTAAGATCCCACATGCCGGGCAGGGAGGCCAAAAAAAAAAAAAAAAAAAGAGGATACAAAGATTCCAAATTGGTAACTCCTCCACTGCAAGACAAAACTGGCTTTCCCCCACAAAAACAAAACAGACAAAAAAACCACAAGACAAATCATCCACCAGTTGCTTATTAAATTGGAAAACACTTTTTGAGAAACATCACCTGCAGAGCTTCAGATTACTTGAAAAAATACCTCACTTGTTAGCTGGGGTGATTGTTCCTAAATGCCTGGATTATGGAATCAATTTCTTAAACAGCTGTTATCCCTTCCAAAGCATTTAAAACAATAGAGAACTACCAAGTAGGAACTAGATGAGGTTTTTTGATATAAAGCACAAACTAATTTTACCATATATCACCTCTACAGGTTTAAAGACATAGGTATAACTGCGGAACTATACTCTAAAAAAACATTAAGGTTTACACAACTTTTTAATGGCAAGCTCACAAAATGAATTCCCAACAATGTGCAATTATTCAGCCTGGGGTCAAATAGAGGATGATCAGTGCAATTAAGAATCTTGCAGAGTTGGGGAAAAGGGAGTTTTTTTTTTAAATGCCAACAAAGCAAAGGAGCATGCCAAATGTAGGCAGACTCTAACAAGGGACCTCCCCCCCAAGCAGTCCAGAAAACATTTTCAAAGACAATTAAGGTATGAGAGAATACCTACGTCACACAAAAAAATACCTTCCCCAGAGCTGTTAGAAAATTCTGAGTCCAGGTTCTACTTGGAAGCACAAGAAGTGTGAGACTCAAGCGTGTGTTGGGTGAGGATGGAGAATCGGGTAGAAATGGACCTTCATGGACCTTGGAAGTGCTGATAAGGAGTTTCAACTCCATCTGTAGAGTAATGAGGACTCACAGGAGGGCTTTTAAATGGGAAAAGGGACAGGGATCTGGTGCGTTTCTGTTGACTGAGCCCTTCCCAAACAAGGGAGGGAGACAAGTAGGGAGACTGTGGCCAAGGACTGTAGCCAGGAAAAAGGTGAGCAAGGAATCTGAGAGGGTAGCAGGTAGAATCCATAGGACTTACTGACGTGGATGGGTGCCTCGAAGGTTTCTGATACACGGGGGTTTTTTGTTTTTAATGAGGATCCTATTATAGTGGTTCTCATATAATCAGCATCAGCATTGCTGTTTGGAAAGCTGGTTAAAAATGTAAATTCCAGGTACTACCCTCCCCTCAAAGACTGTGATTCACGTCAGTCTAGAGTGCGGCCCACACATGCATTTTCCCATTCATCAGCTGCCCAAAGTTTCATCATTAAAGCGGGTGTGGATGTTCTCTATCACAGTGGTGGATAAAGTGTGATGGGACAATGATAATGCTGAGGGGGTAGGGAGAAAGCTTTTTCTACTCTTGAACAAAAGAACAAAAAAGCTACATGCAATCAAAACTGGTTTAGGTTTTATGCTTATAGTTATAGCTATTTAAAATACACGAAGATGGGCTTCCCCGGTGGCTCAGCGGTTGGGAATCCGCCTGCCAATGCAGGGGACACGGGTTCAAACCCTGGTCCAGGAAGATCCCACATGCCGCGGAGCAGCTGGGCCCGTGCGCCACAACTACTGAGCCTGTGCTCTAGAGCCCGCGAGCCACAACTACTGAGCCCACGAGCCACAACTACTGAAGCCGGCACGCCTGGAGCCCATGCTCCACAGCAAAATAGGCCACCGCAATGAGAGGCCTGCGCACCTCAATGAAGAGTGACCCCTGCTCGCCACAGCTGGAAAGGGCCCGCGCGCAGCAACGAAGACCTAACACAGCCAAAATAAATAAATAAAATAAATTTAAAATACATGAAGACAGTGGGAGGGAGACAGAAGAGGGAGGGGATATGGGGATATATGTATACGTATAGCTGATTCATTTTGTTATACAGCAGAAACTAACAACATTGTAAAGCAATTACACTCCAATAAAGATGTTAAATTAATTAATTAAGTAAGTACATGAAGATGATCTGATTTTGCCAGAAAGGAGCTCAATAAGTACATGGAAGAGCGGGAGCTTGGGGGACAGGGTCCAAGATGGTTCAGGAAATGGGGGGTGGGGGGGTCACCTGAAGCCACAGGCTTTGCTCGGTAGGAAGTGCTAACTGACCCCAGTGCAAACCTCAGGGGAAGGTAAGGCCCATCCTCCTTCCCTGCACCAGGGAAATTTTGCTGATGATTTGTCATCCAGATCACTGCAACAACCTGGTTAGAACTTACACCGGGGATTCTCTACCCCAGCACCACAGGTATGTTGGCTTGTCAATGCTGTGCACTGTAGGATGTTTAAAATCACCCCTGGCCTACTAGATGCTGGTAGCACCTCCCAAGGTGAAGAAACAAAAAAAGTCTCCATATAGTGATAAATTGGGGGGGGGGGGCGGGACACGCAGCCATTGCCTTAACTTAGAGGCTTCGGGGTTGTGGAATTAACAAAGGACTTGGAATCAAATAGACAGGGTTTTGAATCACAGGTAGCCCACTTAAAAGGAGAAAAACTTCAATGGGCCTATTTACTCATCTTTAAAACGGGGATAAAACCCACCATAGGGCTGTTGTGAAGATTACATAAAATAATGTTATGCACTTAGGGCAATGCCTAGCCCAGGAGGCAATTAGTAAACATTGGCCTTTTTGTTTTCATAAAGATGTTTTGAAGAAGCGGGGACATTTGCTTACAGTTTTGGCCTGAGTGGAAACCTCCTCCCAAAAGGAACAATATAGAGAAATGACAGTCCCAGTTCTCTCTCCAGCTCCTGGGGGGCCTGAACCTGGGGACTGTGGACTCCCAAGGGCCAGGGGACACAATTCAGGGGCTCTGTGAACATGGATGGCAAAAAGTATACATCCTTATTTTCACTAATTGAAACTTAGCATTTTTTTCAATTATGCTTGTAAAACCACACATTATCAACTACCTGGCCACTGTCACAACAGAAGCACAGCTTTTCCTGATCAAATGACTGCTGAAATACTGACTTCCTCGACTCGACTCCGAAATTACGGAAATTTGGAAATTATGAGGCCTACAGCTAGACTGTATTTTGTGTTATGAAAGAAGCACATATTATTATTTACTATGTCACATATTAGGGGTTTTATTTTGAGAATGTTATTTTAAATAAGTGGGTTATTTTATGCATTTAAAATTCTTATTCTGAGAAGCACTCCACAGGCTTCCCCAATGAAGGCCAAAGGCACACAACTTAAGAACCCCTACCCTCAACATTTTTTGGCTAAGCCCATAATTCCCAAGCAGGCTTATGGTTTTTTGTTGTTTTGTTTTGGGTTTTTTTTTTTTTTTTTTTGGCCGTGCTGCGCACTTGTGGGACCTCAGTTCCCCAACCAGGGACTGAACCTGGGCCATGGCAGTGAAAGCCCAGAATCCTAACCACTAGGCCACCAGGGAACTCCCGTGTCCTTAACTTACTAAATAAATTTCTGTTATAAAACTGATTTGCGGGCCTCCCTGGTGGCGCAGTGGTTGAGAGTCCGCCTGCCGATGCAGGGGATACGGGTTCGTGCCCCGGTCCGGGAGGATCCCATATGCCGCGGAGCGGCTGGGCCCGTGAGCCATGGCCGCTGAGCCTGCGCATCCGGAGCCTGTGCTCCGCAACGGGAGAGGCCACAACAGTGAGAGGCCCGCATACCGCAAAAAAAAAAAAAAAAAAAAAAAACTAATTTGCTAATTTGAATGACACAAGTCACTGTTTCCCTACATAAACTATAAATCAGTGATCCAAAGGACAGACACAACAGCATCAGTCACATTTCCTCACTCAGGACCCATCCTCTTAATTCTAAAGGTAAATGTGTGCCTTGTTTTCCCCCAGTGGACTTGAACTAGCTTTCCACCTTTACCATAACATCAGTCAGGTCCATTTAACCAGTACTTCTCAAACATCTATGATGTATCAGAACTGTGTCCAGGATAAAAACCCTGGAGGTCACCCTTCAAAGACACTCCCAGCCCGGGGAAGAAATGGACATGGAAAGGAAGACTGCAACCCTACCCTTCCAGGGCGGGCAGAGGTCGTGCGTACCTCACTCCGTCTACGCAGAACACTCGCTGGCTGCCTAGCATAAACAAACCACGTGTCCTCCACCTGCCCAGAGATGCTTAAGCTATACTAATGTGGGACATGTTTATTCTTGTTAGCCTCAGGCTGAGAAGTCACAAAGTGTTTTCTGGGTTCAAGAGTCTTCACAGTCCAATACTTCACTTATGAGAGGATCAAAGGTGAGATTTTTTTTCAGCAGTAATTAAAATTTCCTGAATTACCTCATCAGCCAGAACTAAACAGGCACCGCCAGGCCCAACCTATAATTGCCCTCAGTGGCCCAGTGGCTGCTGGGTACTAGCTGGCTTGCACTGGTAACCAAGTTATACAGAACCGTAACATAACATAACTAAGTGGTTCAAGTTTAATTCCATTAAAATCACATTGTGGAACTGGAGCATGAGGAAGGATTACTGACAAATGAGAAAAAGAACATGATTCCAGGCTCCACAGGCATTTGACTCACCCTTGAGTCACATCCAATACTCACATGCCAAGAGTAATGCCTTTTGACTCATTACTATCAATTAAAATAAATGTTTTTGAAGACCTCACAGGTGGTAGACTTCTCACCAAGTGCCCCTTAATGAAAACCAAAAACAGATCCTAGTTTAGCCAGATCCCCTTATTCTACAAGGGTGGATACCTACAGACAGCAAGGGCGACATGCCTCCCCCCAAACTCAAGTGATGGGGGGATATAATAAGAATCAGGGTCCTCTTACTCCCAAAACAGTTCTGTAGGGACTCAAGATCTAATACAGATGCATACATACATGTCCCCTTAGGATCTCTTTCTAGAATGTTCACCTTGTCATCAAAACTTTCTCATCTTTGAAAACAAAAAACAAAAAACTTTCTCATCTTGAAGATCAACAATCTGGGAATTAAGAGTAACTGGCCAGGGCTTCCCTGGTGGCGCAGTGGTTGAGAGTCCGCCTGCCAATGCAGGCGACACGGGTTCGTGCCCCGGGCCGGGAAGATCCCACATGCCACGGAGCGGCTGGGCCTGTTAGCCATGGCCGCTGAGCCTGCATGTCCGGAGCCTGTGCTCCGCAACGGGAGAGGCCACAACAGTGAGAGGCCCGCGTACCGCAAAAAAAAAAAAAAAAAAAAGAGTAACTGGCGGGCTTCCGTGGTGGCGCAGTAGTTGAGAGTCCGCCTGCCGATGCAGGGGACACGGGTTCGTGCCCCGGTCCGGGAGGATCCCACATGCCACGGAGCCGCTGGGCCCGCGCGTCCGGAGCCTGTGCTCCGCAACGGGAGAGGCCACAACAGTGAGAGGCCCGCGTACCGCAAAAAAAAAAAAAAAAAAAAAAAAAAAGGGCTTCCCTGGTGGTGCAGTGGTTAAGAATCCGCCTGCCAATGCAGGGGACAAGGGTTCGAGCCCTGGTCCGGGAAGATCCCACATGCTGCAGAGCAACAGAGCCGGTGCTCCGCAACACGAGAAGCCACCGCAATGAGAAGCCCGCGCACCGCAACTAGAGAAAGCCTGCTCGCAGCGATGAACACCCAACACAGCCAAAAATAAAATAAATAAATTTATTTAAAAAAAAAAAAGAATCCGCCTGCCAATGCAGGGGACATGCGTTCGATCCCTGGTCCGGGAGGATCCCATATGCCACCGTGCGCCACAACTACTGAAGCCCAAGCGCCTAGAGCCCGTGCTCCGCAACAAGAGAAGCCACCGCAATGAGAAGCACGCGCACCTCAACGAAGAGTAGCCCCCGCTCACCGCAACTAGAGAAAGCCTGCGCGCAGCAACGAAGACCCAACACAGACAACAACAAAAAAAGAGTAACTGACTGGGAATTCTCAATTATTTTTTACTTTCTCTTCACACGACTAAATTATTTAGATGCCACTTCCACACCTCGGCAACTTCGAACCCGCCAGCTTCTCCTGCTCCCTTCCAAACTGCACGTCCATGGTTCTCTCTCCCTCTCTAGCCGGTGCCTGCCCAAAATGTTCTAGTTCTCTCACTTTTTCTTCATACAATTAAGGGAAGGTTTTCCCCGCTTCTACAACAGAACACAGAAGTCCATTGGGAGCAATCATTTCAACAGACAACACTTGAATTTAGCTGAAAGCTATTTAAGGCTTCAGGCAAGGACACTCAGGCTGAGGGAAGGGCAGGAATCTTCCGGCCTCATCTTTACGCTCCTTAGAGCCTGGAAAACCCACACTCAATAAGCACAGGTGAGCGCTCACACAAGACTGCCACCAGAAACTCAACTCAGCAGCTGAGTGGCTTTGAACCACTATTTCTTCCTCAAGCCTCACCCTCCCAGTGAAACTGGCAGGCTAATTACTCAAGAAAACCTTTTACAGCTCCAATCACCATTTCATCTCCTGATTCTCCCCAGCCACCTCCCTTCCCTCCAGCCTCACCTAAGAAAGGAGGGAACTAAGAAATGCTTTTTCTCCTAGTCACTTCCCCACCACCCAAATACGCTGATATTACTTCACAACCTTGTACCGTTTTCCAGCAACTCCATTAACATTAAAAGCCCTGGGGGATGGGGGTGCCCAACGACGTGCGCCCTATCCTTCCCCCTTTTTACCACAGGGAAGAAGCAGCTCAGACAGGTTGAGAAATAAAGCCAAAGTCACAAGCAGAGCCAATCAACACAGGACACAAAACTACTAGGTCTTGTCCAAATCCCTAAGGTCTTTTTTTTTTCCCCTCATCTTATGCCTTCGGAAATCCTTTAAACTGGGGGAGAAAATGCAAAGTGAGTACTCAGAAGTTTAAAAAAAAGGGGCAGGGGAGAAAGAAAGTGTGAAAGTAATGTTTTCAATGGTAACAGAAAAGGTGGCTCCAGCCAATTGGAGGAAGACAGTGAAAAAGCAAGACTTGTGTGAGACGCTCCAAGTGGGACAAACCGGAAGCGCAGATTCAAGTCTGCGGCACTCACAGGTTTAAAAGCCACCAGAGGGACTTCCCTGGCGGTCCAGGGGTTAAGACTCCGCACTCCCAATGCAGGGGGCACGGGTTTGATCCCTGGTCGGGAAACTAAGATCCCGCATGCCGCTGGGCCCGGCAAAAAAAAAAAAAAAAAAATCCACCAGAAGAAAGACCAGCAGTCCTCCCCCCTCCCCCCTCCCCCCCTCTTAGACGCACCCAGGAAAAAAGAATACAAAATACCCTTCCTCTCCACAATTTCTGCAGTCGGTCCGGACTTTCCCAGCCCTCTGTTCTGGCCGGCTCGCAGTCTTCCGAGCCTCCCCGATTCGGAGACTTATAGTTCCCGCGCTGGGACTTCACCCCCCACCCCCCCAATAATAATATAATCATCGTTTCCTTTTCCCGTGCCCCGTCCCTTTCCGGGGGATCTGTCTCCTACGCAGTCGGCTGAGAATTCTGCGAGTGCGGCGCGGTCCTGCCCCAGCCCCGGCTCGCACGAGGGGAGCCCCCACCCCCGGGGGAATTTACCCGCCTCGGGGAATGGGGAAAGGTCCCGCGGGCGGGCCCCTCGCAGGCCCCCCGCCCCAGGGGGGGCCGCGGCCACCCGGACTCTTCCTCCCGCGCCCAAGGCGCGAGGGGACCCCCGGCGGGGGCGGCCGAGCCCGCGAAGGGCGCGGGTGGGCGACCCGGGCCCCGGAGGGCGGCCCGGTCGGGGTCGAGAAAGGAGCCGGCGCGGCCACCCCGGGCCCCTCGCTGCCGCCGGGACGGAGCGCGGCGGGAGCAGGAGCGCGGCCTCCACGCGGGCGCCGGTGCAAGCGACAGGCCGGGAGACGACAGCGCCGGGGCTGGGGCCGCGCCGCCGTCCGCATTGTTCGGCCCGCGGCGCGCGCCCCGCCCGGCCCCGCCGGCCCCAGCCCGCCCGGCGGCGGGAGCGACGGGGCAGGTGGCGGGCGCGCGCCCTCACCTTTGGCGCCGAGCATGAAGTCAAGGGTGCTGTGCCGTGCTGCTGCCATAGTGAGGCGAGGCCCTGGGCCATGCCTGGGGGAGGCGGCCGGGGAGACTGGGGGGCCGCGCGGCGTGTCAGGCTGCGGCCGGCGGGGAGTGCGCCGCGCCGGGGAGGCTGAGGGTAGGAGGTAGGAGGGACCGCGGGGAGCCACCCGGGGCGCGGGGGCGGGGTCGGGCCCGCCTCCGGGAGGGAGGAAGCGAGGACGCCCGCAGCCCCGAACTCCGAGCGCAGGGTGTGAGGCCGCGCTAAGGCAACGGTGGAAACGTGGGCGCCGTGCTCCCCGGCGTGCGTCACCAATGGCCGCGCCCCGCGCCGAGGATCTGGCGGGCGCTCCCGCCATCCGTTAGGTCACCTTAGGTTTAAACCACGCAGCACGACTTCCGGGGGGCCCACCCTCTGCACTTCCCCCAGACCGGCCCCCCGAGCCCAGGCCCCTCTGATTTCCTGGCCAAGCCAAGAAAATAAAATGCTGGGATCCACCCTGGAGTCTAAAAGTACTGCCGCCTTTTCCTTAACTCTTCAAATGCTACAATTTAATCTATTAGCATTGTCATTTACATTATCTGTAGCCAGGGCCGGCTCTGCGTTTCGGCACAGAACAGAAAGCTCCTGGGTATTCAAGTTAGTTGCCTACGTTTTTGCGAAAAATGGGAATGGGGAAGAAGCAAGTGAGAGGAAAACGTTGTTAATGTTGACTTGAGAAATTACAGCTTCTAGAGTTGCTCGTCCACCACTGATGTCTACATTCGTGGCAGTGAACCTTTTCGCTGTGAGCTTGTCTTTGACTTCGGGGTTGTAGCTAGTGATCAACAAGATGCGACAAAGGAGAGAACATCAGTGTCTGGCCACTAAAGCCCTCTTTATGACACTGACAGTATCACTGGGCAAATGCCTCCATCACATCCCATCAGTCCTCTGTGCCTCTCTAGGCGTTCCCAGGCTCCTCAGGAATTGCTGTAATGGCTGGACAAAGTCTAGATCAGTGAACTCTTGTACCTCCACAAGCGCAGGAGGAACCTAGATATTAAGCTTAATCTCTCCTGCAAACAGTTCCTAGTGGCTGTTTTGCTGAGTCCTTCACCTTTCCACAGGAACTGGGCAGTGTCTTCACAAGTGTCCTTTAACAGACCATCCTGTTAAGAACCCGGGCCCCTTTTCAGCCCCCACATTAATTTTCTCCAGCCCAGGCCACCTGTTTGTTGCCCTGCATGTTTTCCTTTCTTCTGTGGATCCCAGGGTCCTCAATTTCCATAGCTCTTCTGCTATCTCAGCCTTCAGTCTCTATTCTTCAGACTGCAGCTCTTGCTTGCTTCCTGGGATGCTCTCCAGTTCTGGACATTCCTCCGGAGTCAGGTCCCCGGGAACCCAGTTGTCCTTGTCTGCCACATTGCAGGGGCAGCAAGGCTCCACAGGCCTCCTCAGGCTCAGAACAGCCCTGTAGTTGCTTTAACATTCTGCTCTCGCTGTCTTGAAATTGTGAATGATTTTTGAACAAGGGGCTCCGTGTTTTCATTTTGTACTGGGCCTGCAAATTATGTAGCCGGTCCTGCTCAGCAGCTTGTGTCCTCCAGGGCAGGTGGCAGTGGCCAGCCATAGTGCCCCACCTTGCTTCTGCAGGTGCAAAATAGATAGAGATAAAAGTCCCTGAGATACTCTGCTATTAACTAATCAGAAAGCCACAACAAAACCCTAACGCTTCATAATGTTAGCATAGCATCAGAGATAAATGGGCCTTGAAATGGAGTCGGCATTGTTGGGTAATTTTAAGCATGTTCACAGTGCCTGTATTACCTACCAATGACACAATCCTGGCGAGACTGTTACAGGTAGGACATGGACAGGTATCAAGGGCTTGAGGCCTTTTTAAATACCTCCAACTGGGCTGTGAGTATCTATTTGGATTCTGGAATGTGTTCTCTTTGCCTGGGTTTTATCATCTAGGCCCCTGGCTTCAAGGCCTGTTGGAGGATGAATAATCACTTTGTTTGTGGAAACTGCTTGTGTTAGAGTTGAACAGTATCCTGTGCAACTGTTATCACATTAGAGAATTCAGCAACTTATTCTGCAATAAAAAAGCAGGAGAGACTTACCCAATGCCAGCCTGCATTTCCTCATCAACAAAATCTTGGCAATGGTGAAAATGTAGATATCATGGATTAATGTCTTCTTGCCTGCCCTCGTCTGCTCTTGGCCCAGAGGAGGCCTGAGACAGAGAAAAGCACTACCTGGCATCCAGCAGGAGCTGGCCAGGTGCCCTCCTGTTGAACATAAACAATTCCCCAGAACCCTGACGTCAGACAAGGCCACTCTGTGACCAGGATGGGACGGAACAAAAACAAGACCACTCCGTAATCATGTCAAAACACGGACCACGGCTTCCCTGGTGGCGCAGTGGTTGAGAGTCCGCCTGCCGATGCAGGGGACGCGGGTTCGTGCCCCGGTCCGGGAGGATCCCACATGCCGCGGAGCGGCTGGGCCCGTGAGCCACAACTATTGAGCCTGCGCATCCGGAGCCTGTGCTCCGCAACGGGAGAGGCCACAACAGTGAGAGGCCCGCGTACCGCAAAAAAAAAACAAAAAGCAAAAAACAAAAAAACAAAAAAACACGGACAAAACAGGAACTTGTCCAAACCACCAAAGTCACCCCATCGTCCCTGGGTCCTGGCTCCTAGGAGTGACTGCTGCTTCTTCACCAATCCCAGCCTCTGTCTGGTCTTCCCCGCTTCTCGGGTGAGAACACTAAGACGCCTGATCAGGACTCACCCCTGCTTCCTGACAGCATTCAATCCAGAGCGACACCCAGCTTCCTTAAACGCTCCCCAAAGCACCAGACACAGGCCCCACTGCTACGTGTGGTCCTTCCTGACCCCCTCTCGCTGTGATGCCCCGCGGGTCCCCATGGCACACGGCTGTTCCATTGCAGGTGCTCCTCATGGTGCGGGGGGAGTGGCTGGAGGGCGGTGAAAATAAGCTGAAGTCAATACTTAGAGCGGAAAAGTGACCTCTTAGCAAAATCCTACTCGATGTTAGATATTACTCTTATCTAAAACTCACATTCACATGGACCCATCTGCTTATTGGCAGTCAGGCCAACTTGGCACATCTGCAACAGTTTTTAAAAACTCAGAGAAAGCGCCACACTACCCTGCACAGTTAGCAACAATAACTACCTCCTGGGAAGAAGAGAATGGAAAAGAAAAGATTTCTGTTAAAAAGGAGAAGACAGTGGCCGTGGCAGGGAAGTTGGGGTGCTATCTGGAAACTTCCCCAGCTGGAAGAACGCACAGGCCATTCTATTGGGCTGCAGTCCAAACCTCTCTTATGAAGAGAGGTGGGGGGGGAGGCAGGGGTGAGCACTACCCAGTAGCCGTTTGTTCTACTGTTTTGTTTTTTGCTTTTTCACCAGTTCACTTGGGACCCTAGGAGACATTCTGCCTCCCTGCCCCCTGTGTGCAGCTGTGGTGAAATCACTTCCTCTCTTAAAAAAAAAAAAAAAAAGAACTGGCCTTAGCTGTTTGTTAGGGTTACAATGTCTGACAGATATCTGGATCACTCCTCCACCATTTCTCAGATGAATGTGGGCCTGGCCTAGCTAGTTAAACACGACTTAAATTTCTGATTAAAAAGAGCGTATAACCGAGAGGGGCCTGGAATCTTTGATACAATGATTCTCAACTTTGGCTGCACACTGGAATCACCTAGGGAGCTTTAAAAGCTATTGCTGCTGCCTGGGCCCGGACTCGGGTGCAGCTCAGGCATTGGATTCTTAAAATAAATATATAAAAACCCAGGAGATTCCAGTGCAAAGTGAAGAGTGCCGCTGCCAAACCCCAAAGCAGTGTGAACCCCAATAGATAAAGCCATGAGGCTGGCTCTGATACAAGTAAATAAATACATTTTAAAAGCGAGAAAATAACAAGTGTTGGCGAGGATGTGGAGGAATTTCTGGTGGGAATGTCAAATAGTGCAGCCACTGTGGAAAACAGTTTGGTAGTTCCTCAAAACGTTAAACAGTTACCATGCAACCCAGCAATTCCCCTCTTGGGTGTATACCCAAGAGAATGGAAAACAGGTGTTCAAACAAAAACTTGTACACAAATGTTTATGGCAGCACTATTTACAATGGCCAAAAGGTGGAAACAACCAAATTTCCATCAACAGATGAATGGATAAACAATATTTTCAGCCACAAAAAGGAATGAAGTACTGATACATGGCGTAACATAGATGAACCTCGAAAACATTATGCTAAGTGGAAGAAGCTAGTCACAAGAGGACAAATACTGTATGATTCCACTAGAAATGTCCAGAATAGGTAAATCCATAGAGACAGAAATCGGGTTAGTGCTTGCCAGGGGCTGGGAGGAGGGAAGTGAAGTGACTGCTTAATGGGTATAGGGTTTCCTATTGCGGGGGATGAAAATGTCTTGGAATTACATAGTTACCCCAAATTGTAAATGTACTAAATGCCGGTGAATTTTTCACTATAAAATGGCTACTTCCATGTTATGTACATTTTACCTCAATTAAAAAAAAAAAAGACATGTAGCCAAACCAAGTTTGTAAGGTAAAGCTGTATAGAAATTTTTATTAAGTGAACTTCATCACCTATAGCAAATTCCGAGTAAATGCCTGATGGGGTGGACTTGAAGTGAGATGTTTGCAAAAAGGAGCAGAATTGAAGGAGGCTGTGAAACCAGCCTCATGGTTGAGGTTTTCCCAGAAAGAAGCATTCTTCAGCCTCTCAGCCTCGAATGCTAACTTATTTAATCCTTACAATAGCCCTCAGAGGTAGGTGCAATTATCCCCATTTTACAAATGGATTAACTGAGGCACAAAGAGGTTAGGTAGCTAGAAAGTGCTGGGGCCAGGACTCAAACCCAGGCAGGTGGCTCCAGAGTCTGGCTAGTTGCCCCTTCATGGTGCTGCCTCTGATTGCCCTGCCTGTTGCCTCAAAGTGTCCCCACTTTTCTTATAACTCCCCAACCCCGAGGTGTGTGAGTCTGCCCACCTCCCACCAGCAGGCGCCCCCTCCCCATCACGGAGTGTGTGATTGGAGAGGGTGTCCTGCCCCCCTCCTCTCTGGAGCCATCGCCTATCTCCACCAATTTCTGGGCTGAACCCCTACCCAATCTCTTACTAGCTGTGTGACAGTGAATAGGTTCACCGACCTCTCTGTGCCTCTTTCCCCTCTCTGTAAAATGGAGCTAATAACAGTAGAGATATTGTGAGGATTAAATGAATAACTATATGACAAGCGTAGAGGGCAGTATCTGACACATGACAAGTATTCAATAAATGGCTATGCTGATGAGGATGTTTGATATTATTACTAAAGCACACCCTACCCTGGGCACTGAGCTCCTTCAGGACTCTTGACTTTTCATCCTTGGTTGCCAGTGCTTAGCACTGTGCCTGGCACACAGCAGGCGCTCCATATCTGTGTCCTTTGAAATGAACTGAGGAATAGAGCATCATGCTCAACACCCCAAAGGACCCCAGGCAGAGACCCAGTTCTCAGGAGTCCTATGTCGTGAAAGGGAGATGATGGTGACAGCCAACCCACTCTGTTCCCCACTCTGGACTTCCCCACTCTCCTCCCAGTCATTCAACTCGTACAGTTGGCCCTCCGAATCCGTGGGTTCCGCATCTTAGATTCAACCAACCTCAGATTGAAAATATTAAAAAAACAAATTCCAGGGCTTCCCTGGTGGCGCAGTGGTTGAGAGTCTGCCTGCCGATGCAGGGGACACGGGTTCGTGCCCCGGTCCGGGAGGATCCCACGTGCCGCGGAGCGGCTGAGCCCATGAGCCATGGCCGCTGAGCCTGCGCGTCCGGAGCCTGTGCTCCGCAACGGGAGAGGCCACAACAGTGAGAGGCCCGCGTACCGCAAAAAAAAAAAAAAAAAAAAAAAAAAAAAAAAAATTCCAGAAAGTCCCTAAAAACAAAACTTAAATTTGCCTCTGTCTGGCAACTATTTACATAGCATATACATTGTATTTATAACTATTTACATAGTATTTACATTATATTAGTCTGGCAACTATTTACATAGCATATACATTGTATTTATAACTATTTACATAGTATTTACATTATATTGGGTATTATAAGTAAACGAGGGAATTCCCTGGCGGTTAATACTCCGCGCTTTAGATCCCTAGTTGGGGAACTAAGATCCTACAAGCCTTGGGGCACGCCCCCCCTCAAAAGTAACCGAGAGACGGTTTTAAGTATACTACAGGGTATGCCCAGGTTGGTTAAATGGAAATACTAGGCCATTTTATATAAGGGACTTGAGCATCCTCAGATTTTGCTGAGGCGGGGGGCGGTGGGGGTGCTGTCCTGGAACCAATCCTCTACAGATACAGGGGCAAACTGTATTCCTGACCCCCAGGGTGCCAGGCAGTTCACAGCCCATTCAGAACCTCCTTAAGAGTTTGTTGGTAGAACACTCTGGATGATTATTTAAGAAAAGTAAATGACAGAATAGGTTTTCCGCAAGACATTTCAAGCCAGCACCCCGAGTGCCAGTCATAATCCTCATTTGTGTCCCCGCTGACCCTTTTAGAATTAGCATGTAGAACACAAAAGGATGAGAAGTCGATTCCTATTATTACCCTGCAGCCACTTTCCTCACCCTCGCAGAATCGCAGTGCCCTGAGATATGTCTGCACACCGCCTGCCCCACCAAAGGGTTCCTCCTGTTTGAGAAAGCCTGACTTAGAGGGAAGATTGGCAGCCTGAGACTCCATCACTCAGCCCAGAGAAGACACACTGGTCCAGCCTTTCTTAGGAGAATCTCCTCTTGAGACTCTTTACAAAGCCCACATTGCTCCAAGTAAAATTCTGTCCAACCCATTCCACTTCCTTCTTTCCTCTCATTTCCAACAAAGAATGGCGCATTAGGGGGAGGGGAGACTGAAGTGTTGTAAGGCATTACCTAAGCGCCTATGTTCAAATAATGACACAATCAAAATTGTTACCAAAGCAAATAATAGAGCATGTTTTGGTCCCAAAAGTAATGCCCTGGCTTCTCATCCGAAGGCAGCATTTCCTACAGCTATACTCAACGATGTGACTAAATTCTCAACTGTTAGTGCTAGTTAAATATATACTTTTCTGTTGTAAAACAACTATACTTCGATTAAAAAATTATGATATATATATATAAATATTTTTTAAATTTAATTTTATTTTTTTTCTGTAACATTGATTCCTTACTTCCTCAGTCTCTAGAGAGGCAGCCTGCAGAATGGTTAGGATCAGGGGGGCCTGGATCCTAATTCTGATTCTCCCATTTCCTTGCAGGTGACCTTTGGCAAATGATCTAATTTTTCTAACTTTCTTTATCTGTGAAGGAAGTAACACAACAGCACCTCTTTCACACAATTGTTCTGAGAATTAAATAAATTAATAGAAGTATAGCACTTCAACAGTGCCTGGCACATAGAACACACCATGGAACGATTCGTTATTATTATTAGTGAGTTAAGACTTATGTTTAACTGGTAGTTTCCTTTGCCCCAGTCCAAATGGTGAGTACCTGGGGTTTACAGGGCAACTCCCATTTCAATTAACATTTCCCTAGAGTAGAGCTAAAAGATTTCCAAAGCCCACAGAGGGTCCACTTGTCTTAAATGTATTTGATACAACTCAACAGTCGGAGGTAGTCCCAAAAGCTGATTGCAGTGGGGTTGGATATGAGCCGCCATTTTACAGCCCTTTCACCTGCCGGACACTTGGGTCTTTGTCCTCACCTGAAACACCTCCTTTCTCCAGTGGAAAAGCCCGCACATGAGCACTGAAGGCCCAGCTCAGGTGCCACTCTTGACCCAGGCAGAGCTGATTGCTCATTTCCTTGCTCACCTGTGTTCCCACAGCACAGCAGTCAGCTCCCCAGTGAAGAACTTTCCACCTTACATTAGTGGCAGCATGCTAGTGCCCCTCCAACTGGACCTAGTTTCTCTCCAGCCAACACTTCTTCCCTAATGGGACAAAAATCCAGAAAGTTTGAGGGACCAGCTCAAGTTTACATGCTTCTTAGTGAAATGAAGGCTCAGGGACCAGGACTGTAAGCAGATAGGATAGGGAGTCCCCAGAGAAAGAGAACCAGGCATGGCTTTCTTGACATAAGAGAAACCATTTTTGGCCTAAGCCATTTTCTGATCTAAGCCTGGCCACAATGCTTGCCCTTGAACAGGTCTCAGTAATTAATGATTTTAAGGGAAGTGAGGGGATGCAGGAACAAAGGAAAAACAGTCAAGAAACAATAGTTCAGAGATAAAACAGAGTCCTAGTTCCTCCTTAAGGGATATACATAACAATCTGATACATATCTTTGAGTTCTTCGGGAACTAAGACCCCCACCCAGATGGAGGATGGAAATGAGGATGTTAATCTTTTCTGACCCTTAAGACTTCGATCAACTACAGCTTGGACCCTGTCAACCTTTACCCCAATTCTATGCTATAGTCTCCTCTGCCCAAACCCCTTCACAAATATGCATGTACCCTTAGCTTAAAACTTCCCCAGTTTTGGTGTTTGGGGAGACACTGCTTTGGGAAAGGTCCTCAGTGTTCTCCTTACTTGATGCAAGTAGTTAATCCTTCTTTCTCCCAACCAATCTGTTGTAGGAAAGGGACCCCTTCCAGGGCCTGAGAGTGGGCTCTTGTCTAACACTCGGAAATGAATTGTCCAAGGAGACACACGTGCTGACGAAGCAAGAGACTTTATTGGGAAGGGGCACCGGGGCAGAGAGCAACAGGGTAAGGGAACCCAGGAGAACTGCTCTGCTACGTGGCTCGCAGCCTCAGGTTTTATGGTAATGGGGTTAGTTTCCTGATTGTCTCTGGCCAATCCCTCTGACTCGGGGTCCTTCCTGGTGGCGTGTGCATCACTCAGCAAGATGGATTCCAGCAAGAAGGATTCTGGGAGGTTGGCAGGACATATGGACTGGTGTCTCCTCTCTCCTTTTGACCTTTCCCAAATTCTTCTGGTTGGTGGTAGCTTGTTACTTCCGCATTCCTTACCAGGACCTCCTGTTGTAAGAGAACTCATGCAAGTGGTTACTATGGTGCCTGGCTAGGGCGGGTGGTTTCAGTCAGTGGTTCCCCTAACAATTCCCCCCAAGAGACTTCACACTCAAGATACTTCTTGGGAATTGGGGCAGAGGTCTCTTTCTTCTGTAACTACTTCCTGATGAGAGTGGGCGTAGTCCTGCCTAGTGGAATAGAAGTCTTTGTCCACCTGATTTTTTTTTAATGGTTCTTTCTTTATTTTTTTTAACATTTTTTTTATTAGTTTCTGCTTTATAACAAAGTGAATCAGTCATACATATACATCTGTTCCCACATCCTTTCCCTCATGCATCTCCCTCCCTCCCACCCTCCCCATCCCACCCCTCCAGGCGGTCACAAAGCACCGAGCTGATCTCTCTGTGCTCTGCGGCTGCTTCCCACTATCTATCTACCTTACGTTTGGTAGTGTATATATGTCCATGCCTCTCTTTCGCTTTGTCACAGCTTACCCTTCCCCCTCCCCATATCCTCAAGTCCATTCTCAAGTAGGTCTGTGTCTTTATTCCCGTTTTACCCCTAGGTTCTTCATGACTCTCCACCTGATTGATTAATTGATCTGCATTGGGTCTTCGTTGCTGCATGCGGGCTTTCTCTAGTTGTGGTAAGTGGGGGCTACTGTTTGTTGTGGTGCACAGGCTTCTCACTGCCATGGCTTTTCTTGTTGTGGAACACGGGCTCTAGATGTATGGGCTTCAGTAGTTTCAGGACACAGGCTCAGTAGTTATGGCATGCGGGCTCTAGGGTGCACAGACTTCAGTAGTTGTGGCTCGTGGGCTCTAGAGCACAGGCTCAGTAGTTGTGGCGCACGGGCTTAGCTACTCCGCGGCATGTGGGATCTTCCTGGATCAGGGATCGAACCCGTGTCTCCTGCTTTGGCAGGCGGATTCTTTTTTTTTTTTTTTCCGGTATGCGGGCCTCTCACTGTTGTGGCCTCTCCAGTTGTGGAGCACAGGCTCCGGACGCGCAGGCTCAGCAGCCATGGCACACGGGACCAGCCGCTCCGCGGCATATGGGGTCTATCCCGGACTGGGGCACGAACCCACGTCCCCTGCACCGGCAGGCGGACTCCCAACCACCACACCACCAGGGAAGCCCCTGGCAGGCGGATTCTTAAGCACTGCGCCACCAGGGAAGTCCCACTCTCTCCACCTGATTTAAATCGAGGTATTCTGTGCCCCAAATCAGCATTCACCCTCGTAGTAACAACAGTTTAGCCTGAAACTGTTGGACCCTATCAGAGATGAACCTTGTTAGCAGTTGAAATAAACAAGGGCCAAACAGGAGGCCGAACAGGATGGTCATTTCCGGGCCCAGAAAAGGAAGGCAAAATTTGGGGTGAGGGCTGCAGGGTGTGTGACTTTTTTCTGATCGGTTGGTGGTGAGGTAACAGGGCGGTGCTCCAGGACTCTTGTGTTCAGCCTGAAGTTACCATCCTTCACCTGGGTGGGGGCCTTAGTTCCTGCAGAAGAACTCAGAGAGATTGTTATGCATACTCCTTGGGGAGGAACCAGGACCCTGCCCCAAGGCCATACCATCACTGGCCTGCTCCTCCCCTGTTTCTATATCCCCACCATTCCCTGATTAGCAACTGTTTGAATCTGCTCTTTGGAATTCAGGGAAGGTCAAGGAGGCTGAATGAAGCCTATTCCTACAAACAAGAAATAGGGGGCACAGAAAGGATTTGTATTCCAGAGCCCAACAGAGTCCTGCTCAGTTTCAATTCAGGGAACTGGGGTACGACAGCTCTGGCCACTCCCTGCTAAAAGGGGGACTAGTCCTGCCTCAATTTGGAAAATAGACACCGAGTTGGAAATATTCCTGAGTTCCAAGTCCTGGATCTGAGTCTTGTATGATTAAAATCTCAATCCCCGCGTGCTCTAGGGCCTGCATGCCACAACTACTGAGCCCAAGTACTGCAACTACTGAAGCCCACGCACCTAGAGCCCGAGCTCCACAAGAGAAACCACCGCACTAAGAAGCCTGCGCACCGCAACAAAGAGTAGCCCCTGCTCGTCACAACTAGAGAAAGCCCATGCGCAGCAATAAAGATCCAAAACAGCCAAAAATAAATTTAAAAAAAATTAAAATCTCAATCCCTTGGTCCGCCATTTTGGTGTAATAGACCCAATTAGAAGTAGTTGGGGACTTCCCTGTTGGTGCAGTGGTTAAGAATCTGCCTGCCAGAACACTCTATGACATAAATCACAGCAAGATCCTTTTTGACCCACCTCCTAGAGAAATGGAAATAAAGACAAAAATAAACACATGGGACCTAATGAAACTTAAAAGCTTTTGCACAGCAAAGGAAACCATAAACAAGACCAAAAGACAACCCTCAAAATGGGAGGAAATATTTGCAAATGAAGCAACTGACAAAGGATTAATCTCCAAAATGTATAAGCAGCTCATGCAGCTCAATAACAAAAAAACAAACAACCCAATCCAAAAATGGGCAGAAGACCTAAATAGACATTTCTCCACAGAAGATATACAGACTGCCAACAAACACATGAAAGGATGCTCAACATCTTTACTCATTAGAGAAATGCAAGTCAAAACTACAATGAGATATCATCTCACACCAGTCAGAATGGCCATCATCAAAAAATCTAGAAACAATAAATGCTGGAGAGGGTGTGGAAAAAAGGGAACACTCTTGCACTGCTGGTGGGAATGTGAATTGGTACAGCCACTATGGAGAACGGTATGGAGGTTCCTTAAAAAACTACAAATAGAACTACCATATGACCCAGCAATCCCACTACTGGGCATATACCCTGAGAAAACCATAATTCAAAAAGAGACATGTACCAAAATGTTCATAGCAGCCCTATTTACAATAGCTCGGAGATGGAAACAACCTAAGTGTCCATCATCGGATGAATGGGTAAAGAAGATGTGGCATATATATACAATGGAATATTACTCGGCCATAAAAAGAAATGAAATTGAGCTATTTGTAATGAGGTGGATGGACCTAGTGTCTGTCATGCAGAGTGAAGTAAGTCAGAAAGAGAAAGACAAATACTGTATGCTCACACATATATATGGAATTTAAGAAAAAAAAATGTCATGAAGAACATAGGGGTAAGACAGGAACAAAGACACAGACCTACTAGAGAATGGACTTGAGGATATGGGGAGGGGGAAGGGTAAGCTGTGACAAAGTGAAAGAGCGGCATGGACATATATACACTACCAAACGTAAGGTAGATAGCTAGTGGGAAGCAGCCGCATAGCACAGGGAGATCAGCTCGGTGCTTTGTGACCGCCTGGAGGGGTGGGATAGGGAGGGTAGGAGGGAGATGCAAAAGGGAGGGGATATGGGAACATATGTATATGTATAACTGATTAAATTTGTTATAAAGCAAAAAAAATAAAAAATAAAAAATAAATTAAAAAAAAGAGAAATTACAAAAAAAAAAAAAAAAGAATCTGCCTGCCAGTGCAGGGGATGTGGGTTCAAGCCCTGGTTCAGGAAGGTCCCACATGCTGCAGAGCAACTAAGCCCGTGCGCCACACTACTGAGCCTGTGCTCTAGAGCCCGTGAGCCACAACTACTGAGCCCACGTTGCACAACTACTGAAGCCCATGCACCTAGAGCCCGTGCTCCACAACAAGAGAAGCCACCGCAATGAGAAGCCCGCACGCCGCAACAAAGAGTAGCCCCCACTCGCTGCAACTAGAGAAAGCCCGCACGCAGCAACGAAGACCCAACGCAGACATAAATAAATAAATTAATTTACTTACTAAAAAAATAATATAGCTAGCAGTATTAGTAAGCTCACAAGTAAGAACTTAAGTCAAGAATTTCCATTAGGTGCGGCACAGTATATCCCAGGTTTTCTTAGTCTGTTCTGTACCAATCCTTATCTTTAAGGGAAATAATATATTGGCACTGTCCATAAGGCACCCAGCCCAGTTTCCTAGTGTTACTAGGCTGGTTATCTCTAGTATAGTTTAATTGTCCCCAAATAAAGTCGCCTTTAAATTTAAATGACCATAGCCTGGTGTTAACCTCCCTGTTGCAGATCATGGAGCATGTGAGCTTCGTCCAAAGACAGATTACTGAGTTAAGCTTCAGAAACAAACTTAAAGTGTCCTTTTAATAATTCAATTAAAACTTTACAAATTAAGTCTGATTAATTGATAAAAGGCTTCCCCGGACCAGGAAAGCAAAGCCAAGGGCTTGTCACAGATTTAGGTGAATTCCTCCCGTTTTAAGGTCCACAAAAATACCTTCAGATTCCTGCACCTGTTAGGAGGTGGCCTTTCTAATTTATCTGATAAAACTGCTAGGAACCCAAGAATTTCCAATCTCTGGAGGGGTCAGGTAGAGAGAAAAGAGAAATGTTTCAATTCTGCTTACAAATGTGTAATTTACCAAATTGCTATAAGTCATAATTAGTTTGAGGGGAAGGGTTTCTTTGTATCTGGAAAACACAAATTAACAGCTAGTAATGTTTCAGATAGAAACATAAACATTACAGCTATATTCACCAGTCCATTCAGTAACTAATCCTCTTAAACTTTTGATGAAGCATCAGGTTTCCTTAAGATTCTTTAACTTCTTACCCAGTTCCCCAGGATAATTTGAGATTTATCAGAGTACAACAACTGTCTATAAATGACAGAAAGACTTAAAAAGTCACAGTTAAACATCTGATCACAATGTAATTGACAAAAGAAACTTACTGCTGTGACATGCAACATTTAAAAATAACTAGAATTATGACTGGCAACATTTTACTAGGACATACTAGATTTTTAGGAATTCCATGTAATTTCTAGGATAATAACATCCATACAGTATATATATATACACTTTTTTCAAAATAAGAAAGGCTTTATTTGAAGACAAAACAAATAGCACACACACACACACACATTCAAATGCAAGTAAGAGAGTTCACTGGGTTTTATAAAAGAGAAAGCTGCACTCAGGCACCAATTAAAATTGGAACCATTGAAGAGATGCCCCCTGCTTGTGGTGACACAGGTACAACATGTGCTTGTGAAGAAGTTGTTCTGCGGTGGCATAAATGTGGGAATGTGGGACAAAGTGATACAAGGCAGAACAGCAGGTGGGCAAAAGCTTGAAGACCCTTTTCTCCCCTCTAACATGCTCTCGTTCTGCCCTGGGGAATTAAAGCAGTCAGCGGGTCACCTTACAAAGAACCTCAATTTCAAAGAACACTTTCAAAAGGTGAAAATAGATTCAGAGTTATTATTAAAGTCATACAGAGAGGTCAGTGGGGGAAAAATAATTTACGTTCTCAAAAACCAGGCTTGGGCTTCCCTGGTGGCGCAGTGGTTGAGAGTCCGCCTGCCGATGCAGGGGACACGGGTTCGTGCCCCGGTCTGGGAAGATCCCACATGCCGCGGAGCGGCTGGGCCCGTGAGCCATGGCCGCTGAGCCTGCGCGTCCGGAGCCTGTGCTCCACAACGAGAGAGGCCACAACAGTGAGAGGCCCGCGTACAGCAAAAAAACAAAACAAAACAAAACAAACAAAAACAAACAAACAAAAAAAAACACCAGGCTTCACACAACAGCAGGCATGAAATCGAGTTCCATGTGCTTGTGGTATAAAAGATGACACTGATCTTGGTCTTCCCTGGTGGCTCAGTGGTTAAGAATCCACCTGCCAATGCAAGGGACACGGGTTCGAGCCCTGGTACGGGAAGATCCCACATGCCGCGGAGCAACTAAGCCCGTGCGCCACAACTACTGAGCCTGAGCTCTAGAGCCCGCAAACCACAACTACTGAGCCCGTGTGCCACAACTACTGAAGACTGCACACCTAGAGCCCATACTCTGCAACAAGAGAAGCCATGACAGTGAGAAGCCCACACACCGCAACAAATAGTAGCCCCCGCTCACTGCAAATAGAGAAAGCCTGCGCACAGCAACGAAGACCCAACACAACCAAAAATAAAAATTAATTAATTAATTAAAAAAAAGATGACACTGATCTTAATAAAGGCTGGTCTTCTTCATGATACACAGGAACTCTTGCTCATTGACTTCTCCATCTCCATTACTATCAGCCTCATCAATCATTTCCTGCCCCTACTCATCAGTGAGGTTTTCACCCAACTCCTTGGCCACACATTTTAGATTTTTGAACGATATCTTCCCAGTTTCATCATCATTAAGAGCTTCAAAGTTTTCAGGATTTCTTCTTTGGTATCTTTCTCAGACATTTTCTGACTCATCACAGTCAAAAAGTAGCTACAGTTCATTTTTCCTGTCCCTTCCTTATCAATTTCACTTATCATTTTCTTATCTCTTCTTTCTTGGGTTCAAAGCCCAGTGCCCTCACTGCCACCTTAAGTTCCTTAACATCAATTGTCCCAGTTCCGTCAGCATCAAAGAGATCAAAAGCTTCTCGAATTTCCTGTTTCTGCTCTTCAGTAAGCTCCGGTTTAGGACTCATCCTTTTTCACTGAGCAGTTGATGCCATGTTTGTCTTCTTAAGGTTAGAGGTCATCGCAGATGGACTCCACTTCCCGTTCCATACAGTATATTTTTTTTTTTTTTTTTTTTTCTGTACGCGGGCCTCTCACTGCTGTGGCCTCTCCCGCTGCGGAGCACAGGCTCCGGACACACAGGCTCCGCGGCCATGGCTCGCGGGCCCAGCCGCTGCGCGGCATGTGGGATCTTCCGGGATAGGGGCACGAACCCGTGTCCCCTGCATCGGCAGGCGGACTCTCAACCACTGCGCCACCAGGGAAGCCCCATACAGTATATTTTTTAAAAAGTTTATCACTCATGTAATAATGCTCTCCATGTATTGTAATTTAACATACTGATGAAATATTTCTCTGTGAGATGCTTCATGGGTCTTCTAAAGCATCTCGAACTTAGCTGGAGGTCAAAAGAACTGTAATTAAAATTTGGTATTTGGAAAGTTTGTCAGAAAAATATCAAAAGGGTTTAGAACACTCAGTCAGATAGGATCACAGGTCACTGTGAAACAATAGTTATTCACTTAGCCAAAGTAACAATAAAAGATTTCAAATGCAAATACAGAACAGATCGCTTAAAAGGTAAAGAAACTTAAAATCTGTTATCAAAGTCAGTTCAACATTTTAAGAAAACTTGTTCTCTTAACAGAGAGAAAAGCCAAATTCAAGTTTTGTACCAGCTTACTTTTAAAATTCATTTAATCAATTAAATTTATTCTAAACTTAGCCAGTCCTGACCATGCACAAAACTCCTTCCTCAGGGTCCACTTCCCACAAATCTTCCATCACTTTCTGTATCCATCACTTTTTCTTCCATCCAGAAACAACCAGCTCTCAGTCAGACTTACTTTCTTTTCACTAATAAAATGCAATTCTATTCCTCATACCTTTTTTTTTTTGAAAGCAGAGGGAGTTTTATTTTATTCATTTATTTATTTATTTATTTATTTATTTTTGGCTGCGTTGGGTCTTTGTTGCTGTGTGCAGGCTTTCTTTAGTTGCAGTGAGCAGGGGCTACTCTTCATTGCAGTTCATGGGTGTCTCATTGCAGTGGCTTCTCTTGTTGCAGAGCACAGGCTCTAGGCATGCAGGCCTCAGTAGTTGTGGCTCATGGGCTCTAGAGTGCAGGCTCAGTAGTTGTGGCACACAGGCTCAGTTGCTCTGTGGCATGTAGGATCTTCCCGGACCAGGGATCGAACCTGTGTCCCCTGCACTGGCAGGCAGATTCTTAACCACTGCGCCACCATGGAAGTCCCACGTTTGCTTTCTTATAGGGAACATCTCAAGGTGGCACCAAACCTATTCATTAATAGTCCTAAATATCTTTAGTTTCTCTGTTTAGTAATTGATGTCTCAGTATCTTATTTTATTTGGGAATGACACAGCTATTCAACAAACTTCCATCATTTAACTTAACACAACGGTAAAATTTCACATTATCAAATATCTGGAAAGATCATCCTCAAGTAGACATTTCTAAAACATAATTATTCCTAAAAAGTTCATCTAAAAGCACTTATCTCACTTGCATTTAATACACTTACAAAAATCTCATCATACCAAGTTATTTTTCTTGCTGAAAAATTTGCAACAGATATAATAATGGCTTATTTGACTTCTATTAAACCCAAGTACAATAAAGGTATTATATTTGATGTTGATGACTCTAAAGACATGTCTATATTAATTAGATCAACAAACTTAAACATTAATACCAGGT
This sequence comes from Mesoplodon bidens, assembly GCF_964165515.1. Lineage (NCBI taxonomy): Eukaryota > Metazoa > Chordata > Mammalia > Artiodactyla > Ziphiidae > Mesoplodon > Mesoplodon bidens. The sequence continues at coordinate 122,209,875 of NC_138163.1, forward strand.
ATTAATTTAATACTGAATATTTCCCAGTTCACATGAACCTAAAATTAATTCTGGCCAGTTACCTTCTGTGTTTTTTTGAGAATTTATATAAGTGCTTAATTTCCTTTAATCCAACTAAGTAGAGCTCACTTACAAATTAATTTTGTTAATACCACCCAAAGGTAAAAACAAAGATAATGCACACATAAACATATAGACAGATACAACCAGAGGTCTCATAGCCTCATTTCTAAACTCAGTCATGAATCAGGTATTACAACATAAAACTCACTAGCTTATAAATAACAGTTGGAATAGGTAAAATTTAAAAGTGTTCTTACCTTTTTTTTCCCCTCAGTCTCAGCAATTAGAGATGGTCTATATAAGATAAGTGATCCTGAGAGCCCTGGTCTCAAGGCACAGGGAGAGAAAGTCAAGTTCTCCTAGTAGGACTTGTTCCCTCAGGGTCAGAATTCTGAAAAGACGTTTTATCAAGCTTGCTTTTACTAACTATATATGCAGAAAGAACCAGTTTTGGAATTTTCAAGAGTTTTACCTAGACCAACTTTCTCTGGAGTCTAAATAATATGGTGGCCACACAATGCTGTAGTAAAATATCTCTTTCTTAGTTATAGGTTCATAGCTAAAATCTTTCCAGTCAGACAGAATTTGCCCAAGAGGGCTTCACAGGGGAACAGAACTAGAATTTCCCATTTCACAAGGCAGAATGGCCATCACAAATCACAACACAGAACACAAAGCATAAAACACACACAGGCTCGGCCATCCTAATCAGTCACTCCCTTAAATACAAGATTGCAGTCTCTCAGAAAACTTCCTGCAGAGACACAGAACTTCAGATCCGAGTACTGACAGAGTAAAAGGAAATATCTCGGGTCTTCGGAGATTTCAAAGGGAGAAAAAGAGGTTGAAAGAAGAAGGGAAGGAGGGGGATAAAAGGGAGATGGCCTTACGGATATCTTCTGCCACCTGCAGATGCCCAGGTGTTACCGGACTTTTCCCTGAGCTTCCAGGAAGGGAGGATGGAAACTTGGCCCTACCAGAAACCAGAAACCAGATACCACATACCACATACCAGACCAGAATTTGAGTTCTCTGCCCACTGGAGGTGATCAGGCTCCGACCCTCAGATTAGGCTGAGGCCCTTCAACTAGACCCCTGCGTCCAGGACCAGGACAGAAGAAAAAAAGGTAGGATAGGAGGGGTTGAAAAGAGGAAGGGAAGAGGGAAGGGGAAAGAGATCAATAAGGTCTCTTGTTCCTTACCTGGTCAGGGCACTCTGGCCAGTCATCTGTGTCAGAAGGAGACCAGGGACAAAAGGGTCCCGGTTGCGGCCTCTGGGTCTGGTCTGTCGGCAGGCGAGCTGGTCCCTGAGTACCCCGAGTGGCCAGGATGTCAGTCGTAGCGAAGAAGAGGCCCACCAGAGTCACCATTTGCTGCAGGAAGGGGGACCCCTTCCAGGGCCCGAGAGTGGGCTCTTGTCTAACACTTGAAAATGAATTGTCCGAGGAGACACACGTGCTGACAAAGCAAGAGACTTTATTGGGAAGGGGCACCGGGGCAGAGAGCAACAGGGTAAGGGAACCCAGGAGAACTGCTCTGCTTCGTGGCTTGCAGTCTCGGGTTTTATGGTAATGGGGTTAGTTTCCTGATTGTCTCTGGCCAATCACTCTGACTCAGGGTCCTTCCTGGTGGCGTGTGCATCACTCAGCCAAGATGGATTCCAGCGAGAAGGATTCTGGGAGGTTGGTAGGACATATAGACTGGTTTCTCCTCTCTCCTTTTGACCTTTCCCAAATTCTCCCGGTTGGTAGTAGCTTGTCAGTTCCACGTTCCTTAACAGGACCTCCTGTTGTAAGAGAACTTATGCAAGTGGTTACTATCCGGCCTGGCTAGGGTGGGTGGCTTCAGTCAGTGGTTCCCCTAATAGATCTTTGGCTTGGTTGTGTCTTTTGACTTGACACCCACCAAGAGATGAACCCAGTGTTTGGGTAACAGAACCCTGGTGCCCCAGTTCCCAGGCCAGGGCTCTTTTCTTTAAACTACATCGTCCTTATGTGCAGCTTCCATTATTGAATGTCCACTATGGGCCACAGTATTTGTAAAGTACTGTGAGTTCTTTACATATGTCATTTCTAATCCTCCCAATCCAGCAAGCTTCATTCCTTGTATAAAGACATAGACACTGAGGCCAATTGCGGGCGTCAGTCTGACTCCAAAGTCAGGAGACTTCTAGTCTATCATGTGGTCGCTCAGTACTGGAAATGAGAGCAGAAAAGAGCACTGAATGGTTCATTTAAAACACACTCATTCTACATGCAGACAATTGTTGCTTTAAGGGAAGGGTAGAAGAAAAGGAGAGATTACATTTTGGCATGCAAAGGCAAAACAGTAAATACTCTTTTTTCCTGTTCCTGGATCCTACTGCAGCTTCTTCAAAGCAAGTGAATGTATGCATGTTGACACAGCTCTTATTTTAAAATCTTCTTTGGCTCAGTTTTCAGCTTCTTCTTTCAACCAGTCCCATGACTCTCCTCTGTCAGGCTCAGGCTCTGAGAATCTGCCTAAAATCATTATGCAGCAGTTACTGTTAAGATCCACTCTGCAAAAATAATTCAATTCTCTCCACTTCTTCTGGTTTTAGAGTATATTACCTGGCATGGCGCCATGTTAATCATAAAGGTCTTGCACTTTCAGTATACTTTAATATTAATATTTAAAAAATAGGTTCATTCTATCAGAAAGTTTATCCTTTTTTCTTAATTATTTACAAGTATATAGTTTTCTCATTTTTGTCTGAAATAGTACATTTTTTTTGCCCCCGCCCCCACCCCTGCCCATGCCTGCTGCGTCTAAGTACATTTTGCTTTAACCTAAGTATACCGAGACTTGCCTGGTGACGCAGTGGTTAAGAATCTGCCTGCCAATGCAGGGGACATGGGTTTGAGCCCTGGTTCGGGAAGACCCCACATGCTGCGGAGCAACTAAGCCCATGAGCCACAACTACTGAGCCTGCGCTCTACAGCCCGTGAGCCACAACTACTGAAGCCTGTGCGCCTAGAGCCTGTGCTCTGCAACAAGAGAAGCCACCGCAATGAGAAGCCCACGCACCGCAATGAAGAGTAGCCCCCGCTCGCCGCAACTAGAGAAAGCCTGCGCACAGCAACAAAGACCCAACACAGCCATAAATAAATAAATAAATAAATAAATAAATAAATAAATAAATAAATCTAAGTATACCTGTTGACGTTAAAACTCCACAAGTATGAATGAATAGATAGGGAATTCCACGGTGGTCCAGTGGTTAGGACTCTGCACTCTCACTGCCAAACCCTGGTCCAGGAATTATAAAAATCCCACAAGCCGCAAGACATGGCCAGAAAAAAAAAAGGATATTATTTTAAACTTGCTTCCTTAAAAAACACCAGGTTATTGTACTTTGGTTATTTGCAAATAATCAAAACTAATTTAGAAACTTCACATTATCATGGTTGTGCAAAAAAGAAAATTATACTGCAATGCAAGAAGCCTGCCAAATGGGAAAAATAAAGCTCAAAGAACATTCTACTGCTGTTATAAAGCAGTGGTAAGATCTCCAATTGGGTCAAACTGACATCATGTGCCTCCTGCTGGGATGTACTGAGAAGGACCAAACATCCCTTCTGTGGTCTTTTTGCCAAAAATGCACAACCTGAATCTAATCATGAAGAAACATCAGATAAACTCAAACTAAAGGACCTCCCACAAGATGAATGACCTATATTCTTCAAAAAATGTCAAGGTCAAGAAATACAAAGTAAAGTTGAGGAATAGTTCCACATGAAAAGAAACTAAGAAGACAAGACAACTAAATCACAATTTGTGAGTCTGGACTGGATCCTAGACCAGGAAAGAAAAATAGTCATAGGAGACATTACTGGAACAATTGACAAAAGTAGAACAAGGACTGTGGATTGAACAATAGCTTTATCACAATGTTAAATATCCTGACCTTGATCAGTGTACTGGGGTTGCATAAGAGAATGTCCTTGTTCTTAGGAATTACAGCCTGAAGCATTTTGGGTAAAGGACTATAACATCTCCAACTAACTAGTGGTTTGGGGGAAAAAATGCATGTAAACATAAAGAGAGAGAGACTGATAAATAAACGGAGCAAAATATCAACACTAGTTGTATCTGGATAAAGGGTATAAAAGAATTCCTTGTACTCTTTTTACAGCTTTTCTGTGCATGCATTTAAAATTATATCAAAATGAAAAGTTATCGAAAACAGTGAATGTATAGAAAATGTAAGAATATAAGAAAAAGGAAAAAAAGAAAAACAATGCTCCTGAATTATATATGACACAACAGCATCTAAGACATGTTTAAAGCTCTCGATAACAGGCAAGCTTGACTTAAGGGAAACAAATGGTCTGCCTTTTAAAGTGCAGGGTTGAAGAAAACAGGAAGGTGGCCTTTTTGATACTTTCAGCCCATCGTTCACAGAGTTAATAAAATAACCCCAGGAGGTACATGCCTCATCCAGCCCAGTCACTCTCTACCAGGCCTCCAGGTCTCAGCTCACTTTCACTGACAACTTTTTTTTTTAAACAAATTTACTTATTTATTTATGGCTGCGCTGGGTCTCTGTTGCTGCACGCGGGCTTTCTTTAGTTGTGTCAAGTGGGGGCTACTCTTCGTTGCGGTGCGCGGGCTTCTCACTGCAGTGGCTTCTCTTGTTGCGGAGCATGGGCTCTAGAGCGCAGGCTCAGTAGTTGTGTCACGGGCTTAGTTGCTCTGCGGCATGTGGGATCTTCCCGGGCCAGGGCTCGAACCCGTGTCCCGTGCATTGGCAGGAGGTTTCTTAACCACTGCGCCACTAGGGAAGCCCCAGTGACAACTTTGACACCTGTGTGACCTCAATTCAATGCCTGCCTCATTCTGGGTGTAGTTTCTGCTTCTCTGTGGAAGATTCAGCCAAGGCCCTGTCTCAGCTCCTTAATCTCCTCAACTCCAGTACTTCTGGATACTTGGGGCAGGGCGGGAGGAGGAAGCAGTTTCATGTAAAGGCCATAGGCCGCTCAGAATATGTATGCTGTGCCCGTTCCTTGATCATATCAAGACCTTCAGTCCCAAACCACCTTATCTCCCTTCACATTATCACTCACCTCGTTTCCATTCTCTCCCCAGGGTTAATCATCACATCCTCAACCTCTCAAGCCCCTGTCCTTTGTCCCTGCAAACTCCCAACCCTGGATCAATCCAGCCTTTTGCCTCTTCTGGTCCTTCCCACTTGTTGTTCAGGATAATGGGAAAAACCTCATGTTGGTGCTGACTGGTATGTGTGTGTACACACACACACACACGTGTGTATGTGTGTGTGTGTTTCCCCCAACATGATTGGGCTTTCACCTTATTTGGCACTTTTTTCACCTTTTCTCGGTTCTTTTATTCTTTGAACTTATTTCATATTGTTGAAACCTCCTTTTCCTGTGGCTTCCATGACATCACTATCTTTGGGTTCCCACTGCTTCTTTTTTTTTTTTTTTTTTGCAGTACACAGGCCTCTCACTGTTGTGGCCTCTCCCATTGCGGAGCACAGGCTCTGGACGCGCAGGCTCAGCGGCCATGGCTCACGGGCCCAGCCGCTCTGCGGCATGTGGGATCTTCCCAGACCGGGGCACGAACCCGTGTCCCCTGCATTGGCAGGCGGACTCTCAACCACTGCGCCACCAGGGAAGCCCCCCACTGCTTCTTTGCCCTGCTCTCTGTTGTCTCTCTAAATGTTGAGTTTCTGCAGGATTCTATCATTGGCATGTCTTTTTTTCTTACCCTGTACCAGTGGTTCTCAAACCTGGCTGCATATTAGAATTGTTACAGCAGGCAGGTAGCTAGATATGAGCAGAAAAAGGAGGGCATGGACAGATGGCAGGAAACCACGCATCTTGTAAACAGCCGGTGGCCCATGGGCAGACAAAGAAAAGCAGGACCTCCAGACTGACAGGAAACCACACATTTTGGGGTGATAATTGTTCTGAAGGCAGACAAAAAAAGGCGGGAAAAGGCGGGAATCTCCAGTATCTGGATGTAACCTTTTGCTCATTATGCTCTCATTACAATAAAATTAGCCTTGCAGATAAGAAGTACCCATCATGCACCGAAGCCATGACACTTCCAATGAAAGCTAAATAAGGACAAAATCCTTCCTCCCCTTGGGAAGGTGGTGGTGGTGTGAAAATCAGAGAATACGACCTCCAACCCCTCCCTCCCCAATGAATATTCTGCCCCTTCATTTGTACACTCCACATAACCAGCTTGCCAAAGAAACTCAGGGCAGCTATTCACCTGAAACTGCCCGCTCTCATCTCTGGAGCATACAGTCGCTTAAATAAATCCTCACTTTACTTATTTTACTGACCTCCCTGTCTCGTTTCTGAATTCTTTCTGTGATGAGACAAGAACCTTTCACTGGGAACAGAATCACCTGGGAAATTTTAAAAATCATCATGCCTGGGTCCCACCCCTGATTTGATTTGTTGGTAGGATGGCCTGGGCATTGGGGTTTTTCAATCCCTCCAAGTGATCATAAGGTGCAGCCAAGGTAGAGAACTTCTTCATCCAGGTGATCTTATCTACTCCTACAATTCTAGCCACCTATATGCAGAAGATTCCTAAATCTCCATTCCTAGCTCCCACCTTTTCCCCTGAGCTTTGGACCTGTCTATTGGTTATGTTCACCCCCTAGGGAGTCAAAGTCAAATGACCAAACTGAACACTTGACCTTCCTCCCCAGCTTGATCTTTCTCAAGTAATCTCAATCTTGAGATATTTACATGTTAGTAAATAGTGATGGTCTGTGCCATCGCCGTTCACTGAGCTGACCACATCAAAAACTTCCGACTCATTCTGGACTCTTTACCTGCATTTCCCACACCCCACCAATCTCCAAATCTTTCTTAAATCCATCTCATCTTTTCCCCCACCCCCCTTATTTCCAATTACCTAAACTTGGGTCTTTATTCTTTCTATTCTGTATAGTAATAACTGGCTTCCTGCGATTCATGTCCCACAGGCTTCAATAGTTACCTTTCCAGAATACAAATCTAATGATGAAAAAAAAAACCCTTGCTAAAACTCTTCAATGGCTGTCAATTGCCTGCAGAATAAACATCAAATGCTTAAAGACTTCTCATAGCTTGGCCTTAGACTTCCTTTTCTGACTCAACTGCTATTATTCTTCCAAAGACACAGGCTCAAAACCTGCTGAGTTACTACAAGTCTCAGACATATCATGGTCTTTCATGAGTCAATAATATTAAGAAAAATTATCCAAAATTTGGGAATAAGATTACTTATCAAATAATAAAAAGACTATTCTGTGTTGTACTGGGGAATGTTAAATAAGTACAACTAAGTTACCTGATGCAAAGCAATGCTGTCCAATGGAGCCACATATGCAGTTTTAAATTTTCTAGTAGCCAAATTAAAAAAAGAAGTTAAAAAGAAACTAGAGAAATTGATGTTAATAATGCATATTATCTTACTCAGTATATCTAAAATATTATCCTTTCAATATGTAAGAAAAAAGAGTACAAAAATCATTTTCCTTTAATATTTGCATCCACACTGATAAAACTAGTTTATTTTTTCGAAGAATTGATTTGACCTTAAAGTTAAAGCATGTCAATTTCAAAACCACATATGTCCAAGTTAAGCAAATGCACTTATTTGTGTCAACTTAATATTTTTAACATTAAATCCAAAGGGGTAGTGTGAGATTTGAGAAGCAATTCTACATTTATCAACGTAAATGAGGCAAAAAAAAAAGTAAATGAGGCATACTTCAAATTTTTCTTCCAGTATTTACAGTCAATTTACATAATACTATTAAAATTAAAATCTTCTACACATTGATTTATGATAGAAAGATGTATAAAATCACTATTATTGCTTTGAATCATTGAAAAATTTCAATTCTAACATCAATTCTTATACCTGTCTAGCTAAATCACAAGCTTCTCCTTGGACTTTCAAATTTATCTTGTTCACATGCAGTGTGAAATCCGTGAGAAAACATGTAAGACACATTGCCTTTTTTTTTTAATTAGTGAATATTTGGCAAGCACTACTTTTTTGTTTTGTTTTGTTTTTTGGTTTTTTTTTGCGATACGCGGGCCTCTCACTGTGGTGGCCTCTCCCGTTGCGGAGCACAGGCTCCGGACGCGCAGGCTCAGCGGCCATGGCTCACGGGCCCAGCCGCTCCACGGCATGTGGGATCTTCCTGGACCGGGGCACAAACCCGTGTCCCCTGCATCGGCAGGCGGACTCTCAACCGCTGCATCACCAGGGAAGCCCAAGCATTACTTTTGTTTCAAGAAAATCTTGAATTGGAGTTAACAGCACAGTAAAACTCTTTGTGGCTCAACCAAGGAGCATTGGCAATGAATACAAGATCATTAAATTTATTTTCTACTTCTTTCAACATTTCCATAAACTGGTGATGAGTCATAGCATTTGCATGTATATGCTGAACAGTTTTAACAACTGTATCCATGACGCTTTTCATAGAGTCTGTTTCAGAGAACTGGGAACAAATATTTTCAGTGTGTATCATACAGTGATATGAAGTCACCAGAAAAACATCAGTCTCTTGTTTTTAAAATTCCAACAGATCCAGAATTTTGACCTAACAGCTGGAGCGCCATCCGTTATGATATATTTTTTCATATCTAACTGAATTTCTTCTTTGACAGATATAGAAGATTCAAAAATATCTATGCCATAGTTTTTTAGGCTATGAATTGGCTTTTTCTTTTTTTTTTGCAAATATGGCAGTACTTTGAGACAAAACATACCAAAAGTATTAATTAGACAGTGTCTTGTATCACATGAATCATCTAAAACTAAAGAAAAGTACTTGCAATTTTTCCAATTTTTAAATCAATTAATCTTGGTTACTGTTAGAAAGGTCTTGTAATCTACATGCAGTTATTTTGCAGTTTAACTGAAGATCTTTTTGTTTTCTAAAATATCATTTTTAGTCTTTCCTTTATATTTTTAAAACAGAATTTCCATAACAGAAATAATTTCTTTTACTATCACCATCTAAAACAGTTTTCTATTATGTGCAAGAATGCAACTCATTATAAAGATGGCCAACATTAAAAAAAAAAAAGAAGTTACAAGTTCAGAGGCTGTTATCATTTTTTTAAGCAATTTTCACTGGACATTCATTTTGAATGCTGGCAACTAATTATATTGACTTCTTTTTTTGGACTGTTAAACTCACTCTGTACTTACTGAAAATGTCCCTTAATATTATCCACTTTACTATCTTTAAACAATTTTTACACAACAGCTTTTAAATTTTGCAAATTACATGAAATTTACAACATGCTTTCTTCCAATCTCTCTGGTTTTTTTTCCTCTTCTGATATAGTGCTAATATCCACATCTCCACTCAATTCTGCCTCAGTAGTATGCCTTTGTTTTGTTTTGTTTTGGTTTGCAGTACGCGGGGACTCTCAACCACTGCGCCACCAGCGAAGCCCTATGCCTTTGTTTTAAATTTAAAAATTAGTCCATACTTATTTTTTATTAAAAAATAGCTTAATTATATTATCATTTAAAGCATAAGAAGTATTTCAATTTAGTTACCAATTATGATTCACAAAGGTATCACTGTAAATGGTGCTGATTGCATAAAATGTTCAGATAAACACATTTCAGTGTTACGTTAATGCATATAAAAATAATTTGGGGCCTCCCTGGTGGCGCAGTGGTTGAGAGTCCGCCTGCGGATGCAGGGGATACGGGTTCGTGCCCCGGTCTGGGAGGATCCCATATGCCGCGGAGCGGCTGGGCCCGTGAGCCATGGCCGCTGGGCCTGCGCGTCCGGAGCCTGTGCTCCGCAACGGGAGAGGCCACGACAGTGAGAGGCCCGCATACCGCAAAAAGAAAAAAAAAATAATAATTTGAATTGATTCTACCCATTGACACTTACTAGAGAGATGATGAGTTTACGTGTAATACTGGAGACAACTCTTGAAATACAGTACAGCAATATCCATGAGATGAAACAGTTAAAGTGAAATGTAGTCCTATGGAAACAATAAAGTTGAATTTAATGGAAAAATATTTTACACTGCTTCAGTTTCACATTTAAATTAAAATTGAGTAAAATTTTAAAAAACTAAAACTTCAGTTCCTTAGTCTATCACACTAGCCTGTCAGGTGCTCAGTAGCCATGTGTGGTTAGTGGCTACATTATTGGATAGTGTAGCTCTAGAGAAATGTAACTTTAACTTATTAATTACTATTGATTAGGGTCCAGACTCTATGAAGTTACATATTTACATGTTAACTTGCAGAAGAGATGGATAAGTTGGGAATGAACTATATATATTTTTGGTCCAGTAGAATTGCAAATGATTTCTGCCCGGTAAAAATGATAACACTAATGGTTGCATTTCTACCTAACTTTGTAGCTTAGTCAGTAATTTTATTTCAACATTCTCTCTTTCCATATAGTGCTACCCTTTAATTTGATATCCTAGGAGAATATTTGATGATGTAGAAAGATAATCACAAAGTATTGTTAAATGAGAAAAAAGTAGGTCACAAAAGAAAACACAGATCAGACCTATTTTCATATATTTTTAAGTATATATGTTCTAGAAAAATAGAAAGGATATAAACAAAGATGTTTACCTATGGGTGGAATTGTACATGATTTTAAAATATTTTTCTTGGACTTCCCTGGCAGTCCAGTGGTTAAGACTGCGCACTTCCACTGCAGGGGGTGCGGTTGGATCCCTGGTGGGGAACTAAGATCTCACATGCCACGTGGTGTGGCCAAAATAATAATAATAATAATAATAATTAAATATTTTTCTTTCTTTGACTGTCTTCCTTGTTAAAACTACAGTTTATACTAACAAAAATCTCATTAAAGTATTTTATAATTTTAACTCAGGTTAACTGCAGGAGGCCTTTTTTCACCCCAGTTTAGCAACACTGGTAATCCTAGGTACTTGTCAGCTAATTCAAGTACTACTTTTAAAAAATGATGATGATAGTGATGACACTGAGACTGTACAGTTCTCTACCTGTCTTTTCTATAACTATGCTAGGTTCTTTCGGCTGCTGAGATGCTGTGCTTTTTTTGCCCTTCCCTCTGAATACTATTTTGATGTGCCTAAATTGTGAATAATTTGACAATGCCTTATAAATACAACAACAACAACAAACCCAGTGCACATTTATATCAGTGCCTGCCTCTCCCCCCAGGATTTATAATTCGTTGTTTATGTTTCTCTCTTTCCATCTAGCCTGTGAGCCCTTGAAGCAGGGGCTGTGGTTTATTAACCTCAGTGGCTCAATGCCTAGGAGAATTCGTGGCACATAACAGGAGAGTGGGTATGATATAAATCTGTGAGGAATGAATGAAAGAATGGGAATCCTCATGTATTCATCTATTCATGTGTGTACACACTCAGGCCCTATTTGCTAACCTAGGCATGAGGAATATAGCCATGAACGTCTGTAAGTTTGGAATATAAGAGGACCATGACTTAATTGCTTGAATATGATTAAATAGTATATTTAAAAGCAGAAATTAAGAGATATGGAACCAAGAAGGCAACATAGACCTGACTAGTTTTATATAGTGGAATGTTCATCCTAACTAGGAAACAATTGCATTGCTGTCAAAGAGAGAAGCAGTGTCCTTAATAGACTTCTTTCTCAGCAGACACCCGATCCTAACTCCATTTGAAAAGCTTAAAATAAAAAGACTGCTCTTTGCTTTTTTTCTTTCTCCAAATCTCATGATTTGGGATCAGAATCACCAGTTGGCAAACCTACACACAGTTTGTAGCATTCTGTTTTAAGCACAGACTCTGTTGAACTACAAATAGAATTGAATGTTTTCATCACAACTGGATTTCCACCTTTTTATGCCAGCTGTGGAGCCCACTCACTGGGTAATCAGTCACTGGAGCTCACCTTCTGTCTGTATTCCAATGGCATTAAGGCAGGTATTTCCACAGAGAAAAATGTAACTCTGAAGTAGGGTCCCTTGACTGCTATTGTTACGGTGGTCTTAAATCCATGTAGCAACAGTTACTAAAGAAAGAAGATGAGAGCCTCCCTGGTGGCGCAGTGGTTGAGAGTCCGCCTGCCGATGCAGGGGACGCGGGTTCGTGCCCCAGTCCGGGAAGATCCCACATACCGCGGAGCGGCTGGGCCCATGAGCCATGGCCACTGAGCCTGCGCGTCCAGAGCCTGTGCTCCGCAATGGGAGAGGCCACAACAGTGAGAGGCCTGCGTACCGAAAAAAAAAAAAAAAGAAAGAAGATGAGACAGACACCCCACAGATTACTTATTAATGAAACAATCTGGTAGGCAAGACTTTAGCCAAATGATACAACTTTTCATCACTGTTAATGGGACAAACTGACATCATGTGCCTTGTGATATAATGCCATGGTGTCTGGGCTATCCATTGCTGTCTGATAAACTACCTCAGAAGTTAGTTGCTTAAAATAACAATTGAAGGAGACCTTAAAATTGAATACAGGGGACCTCCCTGGTTGCACAGTGGTTAAGAATCCGCCTACCAATGCAGGGGACACGGCTTCAAGCCCTGGTCCGGGAAAATCCCACGTGCCGCTGAGCAACTAAGCCCATGAGCCACAACTACTGAAGCCTGCATGCCTAGAGCCCGTGCTCCGCAACAAGAGAAGCCACCGCAATGAGAAGCTCGCGCACCACAACGAAGAGTAGCCCCGGCTCGCTGCAACTAGAGAAAGCCGGCACACAGCAACGAAGACCCAATGCAGCCAAAAATAAATTAAATAAATTTATATAAAAATTGAATACAAACAGAAACAAATGAACTACGGCTTTTTTCAAATAAATAACATAATAACATTGCGGAGGGAGTATTAATCCAAGTAACTTTGATGCACAAAATTTGCACCACATGCCCTCAGGCTAAAGAGAAAAAGAACTCTAAACAAATATTGAACTCTCTAGTAAGAAAGCTTTTTTTTGGATAGGCAAAAGTTCACAATTCTGAAACTACTTTCTATGCATTCTAGGATTAGGCCAATAAGTAAATATATTCTGTATAATGGGATCCAGGTTTTCCTGTTTTGGAGAAGGTAGTCACAATTATGGAAAGAGGAAGGAGTAGATTGAACACGGCTGTGTTGGAATGGAACTAGAGGTATCAGTCAGATAGATAGATAGATAGGTACATAGATAGATACATAGATAGCTTGATATGGAAATGGATATAGATATGTGTGACTATGTATATGTATTCACTACATATATACATCTATTTCCCAGCTCTGTCTGAGAGGGTCTAGAAGTAATGACACCCCAGGAACAATGAACATATCCAGGACACAGATCATAGTTCCCTAATAACATTCTCCACTAAAAGGAACCAGGGATCCTTGGGGAAATGACTGGAGCAAGGAAAATACAAACTGAACCTAGATCATCTTGTGCTAAAAAATAAAGGAGAGCTCAAGAAATGATGGGGGCATGTTAAAAGGTCACAGAAGCCAGCTTGAAGAACTCCTTCTGGCTAACTCTGGAAAAATTTGAGCATAAAAGTAAATAATAACATTAAGGGTTATAATTTATTGAATAAAGTAAGAATCCATGAGTCCACACTTAACTGAATGAACAAACAAACAAGTAAATAAATAAGAAGAGAAAGATTTTTCTTACAGTAGAAAGCCAAATAATAAATGTAGAAGGAATGATGGAAATATCAATATAAAAATCACCATTTGGCCACTATCGTAATAATAGTCGATTCAGACAAGAATCATCAAGGTGTGCTAAAACCAGTAGGTGAAATTTGAAGTAGTAACAGGATAGTTACAGTCTCAAAGCATCTCTCCAGAAGAAATTTGTTAACTACAAAGAGGAAAGCAGTAACTTTATAGTTACTGGCAGATGCTAGCTTAACCCAACAATCAAAATTAACATTCTCAGTAACAGGTCTGACAGGAAGTGCCTCTTGGTAGGATGCCCTGAGAAGAACTCAGAATCACTTCTGCGGGATTCTTGCCCCAAATGCATGATCTGAATCTAATCATGAGCAACAGCAGACAAACTGCAAGTGAGGGACAATCTACAAAATAACTGACCTGCACTCTTTAAAAAATGTCAGTGTTACGAAATAAAGAGAAGACTCAGGAAATCTTCCAGATTAAAGGAGACTAAACAGACATGATAACTGAAAACAGCATGTTATCTTGGAATTTTCTGGGTTTGTTTTGTTTTTTTGCTATAAAAACAAGTCATTGAGGGCTTCCCTGGTGGCTCAGTGGTTAAGAATCCGCCTGCCAATGCAAGGGACACTGGTTCGAGCCCTGGTTCGGGAAGATCCCACATGCCACGGAGCAACTAAGCCCGTGCGCAACTACTGAGCCTGTGCTCTAGAGCCCGCGAGCCACAACCACTGAGCCCGAGTGCCACAACTACTGAAGCCCGTGTGCCTAGAACCTGTGCTCCGTAAGAAGAGAAGCCACCGCGATGAGAAGCCCGTGCACCACAATGAAGAATAGCCCCCACTCGCAGCAACCAGAGAAAGCCTGCGTGCTGCAACAAAGACCCAAAACAGCCAAAAATAAATAAATAAAATAAATAAATTTATTTTAAAAAATCATTGAGATAATTGGTTAAACCTTAATCAGGTATATAGATCAGGCTATAGTATTGTATCAATGTTAATTAACTTTTCTATAATTCTATATGATTACATAAGATAATTTATTTTTAGGAAATACTGATATATTTAAGGGTAAAGGAGCATCATACAGCTACTTACTCTTATATAGTTCAGAAAACAACTAGGGAGAAAAATACAGATAGTGATAGATGACAGATAGACAGAAATTGAGAGAAGAATAAAGCAAATATAGTAAAGCATTTGGGGGCTCAATAGCTGGGAACTCATTGTACTATTCCTGCAACTTTTCTGTAAATCTGATATTATGTCAGTAAATAATTTTTAAATACGTTATTATCTCTTGTTGTAAGTTGACTGGGCTCAGCTGAGCAGTTCTTTCTTAGGGTCTCATATGGAAGAGTCATTGCATGATCTTCGATTGGATCCTGGGAGAAAAATAGCTGTAAAAGTGACAGCTGGGGGATAGTTGGGGAAATGTGAATGTGGACTGTACACTAGATAACATTGTTGCATTAATGTTAACTTTCTTGGATGTGATAATATTGTGACTTTGGAGGAGAATATCCTTATTCTCAAGAGGTATAGGCTAAAGTACTATGTTTCAGGATATGGTATCAGAATGTCTGCAACTTATTTTCAAATGGTTCAGCAAAAGTAAGAAGAATAAACTTAGGGGGGAGGGACAAATTAGGAGGATGGGATTAACAGATACATACTGCTATACATAAAATAGATAAGCAACAAGGATCTACTGTATAGTACAGGGAATTATATCCAATATCTTGTAATAACCTATAATGGGATATAATCTGAAAAAAAAAACAAACCCAAATCACTGTGCTGTGCACCTGAGATTAACACAATATTATAAATCAACTATAATTCAATTTAAAAAAGAGTAAACTTAAATATGTGTGTGTGTGTTTGTGTTTGGACAGAGAAACAAATGTGGTAAAATAATTGCCAATCTTGGTGAATGGTACAGAGCATTTATTGTACTATTCTTTCAACTTTTCTGTAGTTTCGAAATTTTCCAAAATAAAGAGTATTTTATAAAAATAAAAGAAGAGCATTTCTTGAAAACATCTGCCCCCTCTAATACTATACTTATTTATATGATCCACATGCACATCATAGAATCTCAGAATTTGAGAGTCCTTGGAGTTCATCCAGTCCAATGTTTATCAAACTATGGGTTTCAACTCAATCCTTAGCCACAAATAGCAGATCACTGGCCAGCATTTCTTTGAATGGAATAGAATGGCATAGAACAAGAAATACCAGTGGGCCCAATCACTTATTAAGAGAAGTCTGTCTGGGGAAACCTATGTTTGAATTGCGCATATGTGTATGCATGCACGCTTGTGATGAATTCCAATGAAAAAAAAAATTTGTTTCTTACCATGGGTTGTGCTCAAAAACGTTCAAAAGATTCAGCTGCTCAGGATCTCTGGATGATATTTGTTCAATTCAAGGCTGGGCATTCTGTTCTTTACCAGGCATTTTGAATACTTCTTTTTTTTTGTATTATTATTATTATTTTACTGTTATTGCTATTATTGTTCAAATACCCAAAATTTCAGAGATGTAATTAAAAGAGACAGTATAACACATGAGTGGACTGGCACAAGAATTAAAAAATTATATGCTCAAGAAGTAGATACTAGGGCTTCCCTGGTGGTGCAGTGGTTAAGGATCTGCCTGCCAGTGCAGGGGACACAGGTTCAATCCCTGGTCCGGGAAGATCCCACATGCCGCAGAGCAACTAAGCCCGTGAGCCACAACTACTGAGCCTGCGCTCTAGAGCCCATGAGCCACAACTACTGAAGCCTGCGCGCCTAAAGCCCGTGCTCTGCAACAAGAGAAGCCACCGCAATGAGAAACCCGTGTACCGCAACAAAGAGTAGCCCCTGCTCACCGCAACTAGAGAAAGCTAGTTGAATGAATTCAGTAAAAATTTTGCCATATTTAGTTAATTATTAGGTTTAAAAATATTTTAGGGGGCTTCCCTGGTGGCGCAGTGGTTGAGAGTCCGCCTGCCGATGCAGGGGACACGGGTTCGTGCCCCGGGCTGGGAAGATCCCACATGCCGCGGAGCAGCTGGGCCCGTGAGCCATGGCCGCTGAGCCTGCGTGTCCAGAGCCTGTGCTCCGCAACGGGAGAGGCCACAACAGTGAGAGGCCCGCATGCCACAGACACAAAAAAATAATAAATAAATAAATAAATAAATAAATAAACAGTGAGCGCCTACTATGGGAAAAAAAATATTTTAGAGCCTTACTCCAGAATGCATATTATTTTAAAAGTCAAATTAGGGAATTCCCTGGCGGTCCAGTGGTTAGGACTCTGCACTTTCACTGCTGAGGGCCCTGATCCGGGAACTAAGATCCCAGGAACACCGAGCAGAAGGCAGAGATGGTTTAAAAGCAAGCTCCCTTTTCCAAGTCTGCTTTTAAAAGCCCAAGCTCCCTGAGGGATATGTGCTGAGTAGAGAGAGGCCAACTGCATAGACTCCATCAATGTTTTCTTTTTTAATTAATTTTATTTGAACTCATCTTACATATTTCACATAAAAGATTCCTCACCTTTAAAATGAAGAGAGTGTATTAACCTAGGCATTCTCAACCTGGGGTTTAGTAGATCAGTGAACTTCAAAGAAAAAAAATTTCCTCTTCACTTTCAGTGATCTCTAACAAAAGTTAAATGTTTCCTTCAACGGCAAATATAAGTATCAAAGCACATTTGTGTTAGAAGGACCTGTGACTTGTCACCAATGGAAATCACAAATGTTTTCCTATCACATGACAGTTGTCACAGATGCCTTGAAATATCATTTACACTCATTGCCACTTCAAAATCATGGGTAGTTATTAGACTGCTGCTAGATCTTGTTATTTAATAGATTAAATAAAGAAGTACATCTATCACACATTTATAATATTTAATACTTTGATAATCACATTTTCAATGTAGTTGGCTTCCTTTGTATTCCTATGTATGAAGTTTTATGCATTCAGAAACATTATTCTGAGAAGGCAGATTGAAAGGGCCCCTGGGTCAAAAAAACATGTAGAGCCCCTGGACTGAATGCTCTCTGGCTTTCAACGTGCACATTGGTACATACCCAAAATCTCTACCTGTTCCTCTTGGAAAGTGACTCACCACTTAGATAATCATCTCTGTGACAAGGTTACAGTGATATTTTGATCATTCCATATATGACCTGAAGTACAACCTCAGGCCGAAACATCTGCAGGCTGAAACTTTTAAACTTAACCTTCCAGACAAACCCTTATATTAAAATTATTCTCTAGGATTTTCACGGCAAAATGTAGGAAAACAGCACCAGAAACTGAACCAGAAAACACACGTCTTACTCCCACTTCTGCTATCTGATCCTGGGAAAGTCATTTAACTTCTCTGAACCTCATCTATAAACACATTTAGATGAGCTTTAAAATCTATAAGTTCCCAGCAGGGGGCGGGGAGAGGTGGAGGGATGAATTAGGAGATTGGAACTGACATATACACACTACTATATATAAAATAGATAACTAATAAGAACCTACTGTGTAGCACAGGGAGTTCTTCTCAATACACTGTAATGACCCATATGGGAAAAGAATCTAAAAAAAGAGTGGATATATGTATACGTATAACTGATTCACTTTGCTGTACATCAGAAACTAACACAACATTGTAAATCAAGTATACTCCAATAAAAATTAATTAAAAAAATAAAATCTATAAGTTCCCTTTACTATATGTATAGAATTAGTAAAATTCTATACTTCTGAAATTTTCTGCCTTTCTGCTGGGTATGTTCTTTGGGATTTAGTTATTAGTATTCTATCTTTAATTAGTTCATTCACTTATCAAGTATTGAGGTGGGAATAACTAAGCAACTAAGCTAGAGAATTCTGGGAAAATTTTCTAATAAGTCATATTTAAGCTGGGCTTCAAAGGCTGAGTAGGAGTCTGTGAAGAGAGGACTAGGACATTCCAGGCAGAGAGGATATTGCTAATGCCCAGTGTGCTCAGGGCACAGAGCACACTGAGGGGCTTGATAGGAGTTCAAAGGAGACCAGATTTGTACTGAGTCTGGGCTCCTTGCCTTATAAGAAATGGGAAGAAAGTATATAAACATTAGGTGAAGTGACATGGCCAGGTATGCGTTTTGGAAAACAGCCCTGAGAAGAATGTGAAGCATGGGAGAAACTGAAATCACAGCGATCAGTTAGAAAGGAGGATACTGCAACATTTGAGGTAAGAGTTCATGGAGACCCGAAACACGGCACTGGCACAGAGAAACGAACGCAAAGAAGGAAGTAGCAGATCTTTATGAGAAACTGGGTGTGGTGACGAAAGAATCAAGGGTAACCCTAGTTTCTAGTGAGGACAACCATGTGAAGGGTGATGTTGAAAGGTGCAGTTCTTTTTTTTTTTAAATTTATTTCATTTAAGTACAGTTGATTTACAAGTTTGTGTTAATTTCTGCTGTACGGCAAAGTGATTCAGTTATACATATATGTACATTCTTTTTCATATTCTTTTCCATTATGGTTTATCACAGGAGGTATTTTTTTAAAATTTTTATTGGAGTATAGTTGATTTAAAATGTTGTGTTAGTTTCAGGTGTACAGCAAAGTGAATCTGTTATACATATACATATATTCACTCTTTTTAAGATTCTTTTCCCATATAGGCCATTACAGAGTATTGAGTAGAGTTCCCTGTGCTATACAATAGGTCCTTATTAGTTATCTATTTTATATATAGTAGTGTGTGTATGTCATTCCCAATCTCCCACTTTGTTCCTCCCCCACAAAAGGTGCAGTTCTTAACTAGAATAGGAAACACAAGAGGAAGAAAAGGCTCTCTGGGGAAGAAAGCTTAGCTTTGAAATGTTGAGTTTGAGGAGGCTGTTTGACCTCCAGAGAGAAATTCTGGCCAGCCCTTGGAAGCATGGGCATGGAATTCTTGGGAAAGGTACACCTGGAGATATAGAATTATAAACATCACATGAGGTAGCTGAAGCCCTTTTTTCAGCTTCCCCATCACCACCAGCAGCACCACCATCTATCTGCCTGGTCTTTCTGCAGGGAGAAAGACCTTTCCAAGCCCCTCCAATCCTGACCCCTGAGCTTGCTATTAAGGCTTAAAACAATTGCTTCCTCCTCACTCCTACCTTTCCAATTCACCTTTCTTACTCTATAACACATCTCTCTATTAGTTAGAGTACAGGCAAAGTTGCTGTAGCAAAGGAACCTCAAAGTGCAATAGCTTATATATGATAGGAGTTTCTTTCTTATATAACAGTCCAGGGCCTGCAGGGCAGCTCTGTTCCATGACATACAGGAACCTAAGCTGGTGGGCAGCTCTGCCACTCTCAGCATCCCTCTTAGCACTGAAGCGATTGTTCCAATCATCACCATTTCCTAATTGGTGGGGAAAAAAATTCATGGCAAGCAGCTTCATCTTTATGGAGGTAATACACATTGCTTCTGCTCATATTCCTTTGGCCCAAACTTGGTCACACGACCACACCTACCTTTGAGGGAGATTGGAAATGTAGCATCTTGCTGGGCAGTTGTGTGGTAAGCTCACACTCAGAGAGGCTCCTTTACTGAAGTGCAGAAAGGGAAAATGGACACCGGGAACAATTAGCAAACTGTGACACTTCTAAACCCCTGGCTGTCTAAATATCCATGAACACCCTTATTTCCAAGACTAAACTACATTCATCCCTCCCCTCGGGAGATAATCTACAGTACGATCCATTTACTGAGTACAAAATAAAGTCTAATATCTCTGGGTAATGGGTAATCCTCTCCATCAAGTCTAGCTCCAGCAATCTGTATAATAACAGAACGTTACTCCCCCACCACTACTCAACTTTCAGTATGTAATGTGAAGCAGAAACAGGATATCTACAGTGAAAACTCCCATTTGGAAAAGAGAAGAAAGGAAAGCACTTAGCAGTCACTGGTGCATAGCAAAAATGAACCATGTTGGACAAGAAGTGCAGATTCCCTCCTCCCGAGTGAAGGAAGTTCTCGTGTCGGGACTTGGATCTGCTCTCTGGGAGGAATGCTCTGTACCTGGCCCTCTCTGGACTTTGTCTTTGTCTTTGTCCACTATTCTCCATGATCATACCTGAAATGGGATGTAGAGAGATTAATATAGCTATATCAGCTTTCTTTTAGTTAACAATTGTGGGGTAAATGTCATTTCTTTTCTTTCTATCTTTTAAAATTCTCATGTATTTATTTATTTATTTGGCTGTGTCAGGTCTTAGTTGCAGCACGTGGGATCTTCGTTGCAGCATAGCGGGCTCTTCCTTGTGGTGCGCAGGCTCCAGAGCGTGCAGGCTCAGTAGTTGCAGTGCATGGGCTCTCTAGTAGAGGCTCTCTTAGTTCCCCAACCAGGGATCGAACCTGCATCCCCTGCATTGGAAGGCGGATTCTTAACCACTGGACTACCAGGGAAGTCCCACTCTTATGTTTTAAATGTATCTCTTTAAACAACAGATAGTTGGGTTTTGTTTGTTTGTTTTCCATCTCACAATCTTTGTTTTTTCACTGGAAAATTGAATAAATCAAAGACAAATATCATATGATATCACTTATATGTGGAATCTAAAAAAGTGATACAAATGAACTTATTTACAAAACAGAATCAGACTCACAAACTTAGAAAACAAAATTATGACTAACAAGGGGGAAAGGTGGGGGGAGGGATAAATTAGGGGGTTGGGATTAACATATACACATTACTATACATAAGATACATAATCAACAAGGACCTGCTGTATAGCACAGGGAACTCTACTCAATACTCTGTAATAACCGATATGGGAAAGGAATCTGAAAATGAATAGATATATGTAAAAAAAAAAAAGAAAGTTGAGTTCACTTATATTCAATGTAATTACTGATATATTTTTGTTTAAATCTACTGTCTTATTACATACGTCTTTTTTCCCATCTGCTCTGTGTTCCTTTTTCATTTTTCCCTTGCCTTCTTTTGGATTAATCATTTTTATCATTCATTTAAAAAAATCTCTTTTAGTTTAGAAATCATGTACTCTTCTTCTATTCTTTTGGTAATTATCCTAGAATTGCAGCATGTACCTTTATTTATCTAATGTTAATTGGTATCTTTCCTCTCCTCTAAATGTAAGAAATTTAGAACATTTACCTCCACTTAACCCCCTCCCAAACCCTTATGGTATTATTGTCATGCATTTTAAATATCTATCCATCTATCTATCCGCACAGGACATTATAATAATTGTTCCACATAGTCAATGTTCATTTCGATTTACCCAGTGGAATCCCTTTGTGTCTGTTTTGTTGTTTATTTTTCCTAGCGGTTCTTGCTCATGGTTTTCTGTCTCCTATTAAGGCTTAGTTATCTTTGATTGTGTACAAATTAGTTGTAGAAATAATTTGATACCCAGGTTGATGTATCTTCCTCTAGAGAGGATGTTCATTTGCTTTTTCCAGT
The DNA here is from genome assembly GCF_964165515.1 of Mesoplodon bidens. Classification (NCBI taxonomy): domain Eukaryota; kingdom Metazoa; phylum Chordata; class Mammalia; order Artiodactyla; family Ziphiidae; genus Mesoplodon; species Mesoplodon bidens. Next base: position 122,232,082 of record NC_138163.1, read on the forward strand.
TTGCCTTAATTCAAGATTTGAGATTCTTTAAGCAAGCCACTTCCAATTCACCCTTACTTCTAGGGGTGTGTGTGTATGATGGGGAACGTTTTACCAGATCTCCACCTTGGCAGGTCCTGATCCAACTTTTGTCCCCCTAGTCCCATGAGATTGTTACAAAGACAGCTCACCCTCTCAATTGTCTCTTCAAAATCAGTTCATGACCCTGAGGGAAAGAAGTTTAAAATTAGGCAGCCTCATCCCTCTGAATTTCTATTCTCTTCTGGATCTCATCCCAGTAATTTATCAGTATTTTCTTAGCTTTCTGATGTTTAAAAAAATATGTTTAATAAATTATGTTCAGCAAGAAGGTTGATCTGAATTAGCTAGTGTGCCATTACTGAAACTGGATGTGTTGCTTCTCTACAGCTCCTAGAACAATGTTTCTCAAGATGGGGGTCCATGGACTATGTGCATCAGAATTACATTACGTTTGTTAAAAACTGAGATTCCAACGCTGCCATCTCTGACGTCATTCAGAACCTATGACACTAAAACCTAGATATCTGCTCTTTTGATAGGTTCTCAGACTATAATTATGAAGACGTAAGTTTAAGAAATTTTGCCCCAGAGCTTAGCCCAGCACTCTTAGTAATAGGCATTCAATGAATTGATTTGATTCTTGTTTAAAGGTCAGTTAGGGAGAACAGTTCTCAGAGCTTTCTGAGATGCTCTTCCTAGGTTATAATCCTCAAACAAATTTGGCTCGAATAAAATTTCCCATTTCTTAAATTAATGAATGAATGAATGGCAGGTAAGGCAGAAGAAAGCTGAATACATGTCTCAGTCAGAATTTGGTCAATGTTCAAATCTCCTTTTGAAAAAATCCGCCTTAAGACAAGAGGATCCTAAAGAAAAATTCTCAAGAACCCAGCCCCTATCTGGAGCTAAAGTCTAATCCTGTCACATTCACCTGTCTCATTTTGATCATTTTGAGTAGGATTCATTTTGATCATTCATGGATGACAGGTACTTCAATGTGACTCTTAAGTCACTAATGAAAGGTATGAGAAAGAATTTACCTAAAGATATCTTGACCCCAAATCCACTGGTAAATCCAATTAAGAACTAGCCTCAAAAAAATAGTCTGTGAAAAAAAAAAAAGTCTGTGAAGCCCCATCTTTTATGAAATGATGGCAATGATAAATAGTAAGTTTTTTCCCCCAGTATTATTATTTGGCAAAATAAGAAGTTAACACCATGTTAGCTTTCAATATTATTTTGAAAGTTTACTGGTCCAAGAAATCTGTAGATTTTGGAATCACTGACTTAGAATTTCTCAAACCACTCCAGGCTCCAGTATTCAAGAAAGCTCTCAGCCTGAATGCTAAAGTCTCTGCAAATAGCAGGCTAATCTGCATTCCACACTGTCAGGAACATGATTGATTATCTGTTTGGGTTAGCCAGCAGAATCTATGTTCCCATGTTTCTGTGACAGTTACTTAAATTTCTTAGTTTTGGTCATACTTCTGGGTTACAATGCTTTCCCAAATGCTTGTTTTTGCTTTCTTGCAGGAAAACAAACAAACAAAAATAAAAAAACACAGCCAAACAGTCAGTGAGCAACACCTTTAGATTTCTCATTTCTGCACCAACATGCGGTGTCTTAGATTTCTTCAACTTTTAAAGGAAAATGTTTATGTGAGTTCTTGTATTTTCCACAACTGAATAACCTTACTATGGAAATGTGCTCATGTTACATGCCATAGACTTCAATAGAAAGTTTCAGAGAATTTGAGCTTTTTAATCAGATGATCTTACTCTCAGAAAATGAAATTCCATGGGGAAACTGCTACTCAGAGCAGGCTTTGTTCTTTTATAATATTCGTTTTCTTTTATTTCTCTTTAACCAAGAGGATACCTCAAAAACCATCTGAATAAGGAGGATGGTATTACAAATGAGCTGTTATGAGCTTTTTAAAAATCAGAACTGTTTTGGAAACTACTATCAGTTGGAGAGTGGGTTAAATGTGAACTGGGCTAAATTCCTTAAAGTTAAGCCAACTCTGAATATGCCTTATCCATGAAATAATGTTTGTCACTTCAGTAACCTAATAGACTAGCATACATTTCATGGGCTGTGGTGACCTACATAATGCAAGATGACTGAAAATTATCACATGCCCTTATGGTTTCATTTAACCAGATTAATCTGCTTTTAATGGAATCATTTAGGCCTAATTAAATCTATCTAGATATGAATCTAAAAACAGAAAGGGTAATATGTGAGTAATAAAATATTTGTAAAACTGTAAGTTTGGAGCAACATCACAATTCTATGTTTTTAAAGATACCTATTCATTTGTGTCTCTAAAGCAGAAACCCAGACTTGCTTTAAATGTCTACCTTTTATTTCTGTAGGCTCTTTATAAATTCATTCATGGCTCTTTGTTCCAGCAGCTGTCACCAGACTGGGTTCGTGTCTGTTAAGGTGGATGGGATGTATGTAGTGTTTGACTATGTTAAGAAAAAATTACCTAACATTTGGAAACAAGGCAAAAAGATGACTGCTTGTCCTTTCAATGTGGGACTGAAGCTTTATTTAAGGGCCTTTATCTAACAGGCCCACCCAAGGATTCAGTTATCCATGGGAATGCCCTGTGGCTTGATTAAGGCTCAGACAGTTAACTTGTAGACTTTTGTCCAGTAGAGATGCAAAAGATTTCTGTGCAGAAGTGATAGCCCCAAAGATTATGGTTTCATTGCCCTGTTTTGCTTCTAATTTAGCAAACTTATTTCAGCATTCTTTTCCTTTTTGAACATATAAATCTCTCTCCTGAATTCTCTTTTGTACCAGATTTACCATCCTGCTGGCTCCCCCATTAATGTCTAAAACCTGTGACAAGTATTCACGCCATATTTTCATCAGAGTTTTGTTTACGTTTTTTAAATACCTTAAAAAAATTTTTTTAAATTACACTTTGTCTCTATGAAGATAAGAGATGGATTTCACAAGACATCCAAGAAAATGAATCTCATCACTTTAGTTCATCTAATCTCACCTCTCTAGGGAACACATTTTATAAGAATTAAACCAATGCATTTTGATTCCCCCCTTTAAATCCTATTCCTTAGTAGCCTTCTGACAGAGTCATCAAGCTTATTGTCCCAGGAAAGAAAGGACAGACAGGTGCTGCCCAGAACAGAGAGGCCATTCATCAGCTTTGAATTTCAAAGCTGATTTTCTTGACCTCTTTTTAGTAAGACAATGTACATAAAACCCAGGTTTTTTGAAGAAAGGGATTTCTAAATAACAAAGCTTCCTTTTTAATGCATAGGCTGTGTGTGCAGAATAGAAGGAAGGCCCCCCCCACCCCAGGCTGTAAAGAAGAGAGGGGAAAAGCATCCCCCCAATCCTTCTGGACTCACTTGTAGGGGAAAAACAAGGGGGGAGAGGAGCCTGGGAGGGAGATCACAGGGAACAATTGTCCTGATCTCCTTGTTCCAGGTTGAAGTACTAGGGCAGGAGGTATGTTAGCTGGGTTGCTGGGCAAGCAGAGGACAGGAAGAGGCGCGGGGTCTGGATCCTACTTTTCTTTGGCAGGATTAACATCTGCCCTTTGCTATTTTGAGGTCAAGGAAACCACATCCCTCCCTCACACACCCGGATGCCTTCTATGAGAGGAGCAGAGGGAGGAGCGGAACTCTTACCGGTTGAGCACTTAACTGGGTCATCCAAGTAGAGACTGTTTACCTACAAAGGCATTATAAATTATGGGATTGAATTGAGGTTAACAAATTGGACTTGATCTTATTCCTCCCTCCCTGCTTCTTCTACCTATAGGAAGGGAGCTTGTCGGGTAAATCAGAGCAGACTTAGAGAAATAAGCTACATTTTTTTTTTTCCGGTACGCGGGCCTCTCACTGCTATGGCCTCTCCCGTGGCGGAGCACAGGCTCCGGACGCGCAGGCTCAGCGGCCATGGCTCACGGGCCCAGCCGCTCTGCAGCATGTGGGATCTTCCCGGACCGGGGCACGAACCCGTGTCCCCTGCATCGGCAGGCGGACTCTCAACCACTGCGCCACCAGGGAAGCCCTAAGCTGCATTTTTAACCTAGTTGAGTAATCTTGAGTAAATTTGAAAGGCTGCCACCTATGTATGTATTGCATGCTCTTCTATCCCCTTTCTGTCATACACAATTAACAAATGCATTGGTGGTGGTGTGATGAATTGGGAGATTGGGATTGACATATATACACTAATATGTATAAAATGGGTAACTAATAAGAACTTGCTGTATAAAAATTTAATAAAATAAATTCAAAAATTAAAAAAACAAAACAAAACAAAAACCAAATGCATTGCTGCTTTTTGATTTCACGAAGAGCATGTCCTATTCTCTTGTGATTTCTGGTCTCCACCTGACACATCTGTGCACTTTCTTCAATGCCTGTATCTAACAAGATCAAGTCGGCCACAGACTCCAGTAGCAGGTGCCAGAAGTACAACCACTGTGATTACAGATTTACTATAGGAATATGAAAAATACATATAAGCAAAATTTTCAAAAAATCACCCTCTAATCCCACCACTCAAAGATAACCAAGCTTCTTTGGGGAGACGATCCTTACAGACTTATATTCATACACATAAACATTTTTATCTCTTCCTATTCTTTTAAGGGATGTTTTAAGGTATGCACTTTTTTTAACCTGCGTTTTTTTCACTTAATATGTTGTGAACATGTTGTCAAGTCAATAGACATGTTTCTACATCATTTTATTGGCTGCTCATTTTTCTATTGTATATTTATACCATAGTTGACTTCACTAATCCTTTATGTTTGGGTTGTTGGACATTTGAGTTGTTTCCAATTTTTTACTAAAAAAAATTGAAGTTGTTTCTACTTTTTTTGCATGGTGATTAATTTCATTATAGCCAATCATTTCCCTAGGATCATCTCTTAGAAGTGGAATTTCTGGGCAAGCAGCTGTTTTTTTTTTTTTTTTGGCTGTGCCACGCAGATTGCAAAATCTTATTTCCCCGACCAGGGATCGAACCCATGCCCCCTGCAGTGGAAGCATGGAGTCCTAACCATGGGTAAGCAGCTTTGATTATACCATTTTATAGGATTTTGCTTAATTTCTTTTCTTATGCTATTATAGTCAGTCATGCAATGAACAAAGTTTCATATCCTGTTCTCTCTCTCTCTTTTTTTTAACAGCTTTGGTTTTTTGTTTGTTTGTTTTTAAATTTTTATTGGAGTATAGTTGATTTACAATGTTGTGTTAGTTTCAGGGGTACAGCAAAAGTGAATCAGTTATACATACACATATATCCACTCTTTTTTAGATTCTTTTCCCATATGGGTCATTACAGTGTATTGAAAAGAGTTCCTTGTGCTATTCAGCAGGTTCTTATTAGTTATATATTTTATATATAGTAGTGTGTATATGTCAATCCCAGCCTTCCAATTTATCACTCCCCCGCTCATCCCGTGGTAACCATAAGTTTGTTTTCTACATCCATGACTCTACTTCTGTTTTGTAAATAAGTTCATTTGTACCCTTTTCTTTTAAGATTCCACATATAAGCAATATTATATGATATTTGTCTTTCTGTGCCTGACTTAATTCACTCAGTATGACAACCTCTAGGTCCATCCATGTTGCTGTACCTGTTCTCTTTTTTAATGAAAATATCTCCCAACGTTATCACATGTGTTCTGTAAAACAATTTTTAATAGCTTTATGGGAATATAACGCTGAGTCATTAATCAATTTAATCTATCCAGTCCACTATTTTGGTTGTTGGGCAATTAGGTAGTTTCCATTTATTCACTGGGGTAAATCACATTTTTAGGAACGTCTCTTTGTAGAAAGCCTAGTGTGTACTTAGGATATATTCCCAGAAAAGGAATTATTGCCTGAAAGGCTATAACCGAGCAGGACCCTATGGGGCCTTCCCACAGGCTTTCCCCCATATCCTCTGCTTTAGCTCCTCTCTGAAGTACCTAGATAATAGTAGTTGATGCAAATTTCCTGAGTTGTTTTGCAGATGTGAAAACCCCCCACCAAATGCAAGACATTAACTACTTGATGACCATGAGCACATAGGCCCAGGCCTCCTGGAGCCTAAGGACTGATCATGTGAATCCCTGTGACACCACCTGTTCCCTCACCATCAGCCAGTCAGAGGACTGTGCACGATCTGATCGCGTAACCTATGACGCGCCCCCCCCCCCCCCCAGCTTTTTTTCTTTATTTGGCTGCGCAGTGCGGCTTGTGGGATCTTAGTTCCCTGACCAGGGATCAAACCCAGGCCCTCAGCAGTGAGAGCTCAGAGTTCTAACCTTTGGACCACCAGGGGATTCCCTCACCTGGCTTTTAAAAATGCTTTGCTGAAACTGTTTGAGGAGCTCAGGGCATTTTAGGGCATGAGCCACCTGTCTCCTTGTATGGCCCTGCAACAAACCCTTCTCTGCTCCAAGCTCTGACGTTTCAGTTTGTTTGGCCTCACTGTGTGTCGGGCACACGAACTTGCACTAACAAGGCCATGAACATTTTTGAGGTTAGTTGATAAATATTGTAAATTGCTTTCCAAACTAGTTATATCAATCTACATTGTAATGTGTCATGTCTTACCATGATAAATTATAGGCTAGATGTTAGAACAGCCTGATAGACTGTAGGACAATCTTCCTTAGAGATATTCAAAAAGAAAACAAATTTCCTTTTCTGTGTTCCAGGTCAGACTTTCAAAGACATAAAAAAGGGTTGCCAACTCTCAATTAAAAAAAAAAGACATTTAGGGACTTCCCTGGTGGCGCAGTGGTTAAGACTCCGTGCTCCTGATCCGGGAACTAGATCCTACATGCATGCCACAACTAAGAGTTCTCATGCCACAAGTAGGGAGCCTGCAAGCCACAACTAGGGAGCCCGCCTGCCACAACTAAGACCCAGTACAACCAAATAAATAAATATTAAAAATAAATAAAGACATTTAAATCATAAACACCAGGAATTTTAACATGCACTTGGTGTTCTTTACCTTCTCTCTTATTTCGGATCTTAGATTTGGATGGTAACTTTCTTTTCAATTGAAATGTTCTCACATTATCTCTAAGAGTAAAGTAGGTACCTATTCTATGGATAGGGAAATACTGAGGCACAAGAGTTTTTTAAGTGACTTTCTTTTTTTTAAGTGACTTTCTTATAGCCATATAATTTACATGGAATTCATATCTATAGTCCATACCTTGGGGAGGACCCTTTGCCATGCTGGTCAAGTTCAGGTTCACCTCCGGAAAGACTAGATAAAAAACAATATTTTTAGAGAGGGGGTTCCAGGAAGAAAGGCTTCATCTAAGTTCAGTTAAAAAACAAAATTCAACTGAGTAAATTTGAAGATCTAATTGACTGTGCTCAATGATTCATGAATCTGGCAGCATCCCATCTAGTAAACAGAAGGGTATTGTGAAGGGTTGTACAAAATGGAAGGTTTTTATAGGTAGAGGCGGGTGGGGCAAGAAGGCATTGGCAAAAGCAAAGAAAGGATTGTTTCAGGCCAGGCCATCTTTTTTGGGGGCGGGGGAAGGGAACAGCAGGGGTCTTTATCGTGCAGATTACCTACCTCACTAGTGTTGCTCAAGAAATTTCAGATTGTCTACTTAAAGGTCACATTCCTGGAAGTGGTTGAAACTGCAAGTAAGTCTTGGTTTGCTGTTATCTCTGGGGGCAAATGATTCCATTCTGGGCTTGTTATTTCTTTTTAACAATTCCCTTCTGATCAAACTCACCCTAATGGAGAGATGTGATAAAAATTTAAGGCATTAGCACCACTCTCAGCTACTGCTCTGTAGTTCCCACAGCTTTGTTGATCCTTGGTGTGGTATCCATAGGTCATGACTTTTTGTTTAATCCCCATGACAGTCACAGGTCAGGGTTCCAGGTTCATAATCCTTAAATCTGTCATTCTCTTCATTCCCTTTTTGACAGTCCTGTCTTAGGGAGATCATTTGCCTGGTGGTTAGTGGCTGTGAACATGCATTTGAAGCTTTTGAGAGGATACAATGCTAGGGAAAACATTATGATAACTATAAGCAGGATAATTTCCTATATTAGGAGTACACTTTGGAGTCCCTATTGACTGAAAAAAAAAATGCACAAGCTAAAAGTTGAGACTTATGTTTTATTTGGTGGACTTTCTGAGGACTTCAAGCCCTAGAGGTAGCCTCTTAGATAGCTCTGACGGACTGCTCCGAAGACGTAAGGGGGAGCCAGGAGATATAGGAGTTTTGTGACAAAAACCAGGTAGTCAGGACATTAAAAGATGACTGTTAATTAAAGAAAACCACACATTCCAAGTTAATGAATTTAGAGCTTTTCTACATATGGGAAGATGCAAGAGTCTGGGCTCACTGAAATCCTTCCTTTGCTATGCGCCTCAGCTAACTGGGGCCAGTATCCTGTGCTTTCCCATCCTGAGTCCCCTCAGGGTACACTGTTGGGGGTGGCTGCAGTGGCTGAGGGCTTGGCAGCAGGCATCCTGTTGGTCTCCATCCTGAGTTCCCCCAGGCTCACCTTCAGGGGTGGTGGCAGTGGCTGATGGCTTGATGGCCACAACATCCTTTGTTTGCTGAGATGGCGGACAACATTTTTTACCCACATTCTCAAGACCCAAAACAAAGAAAGACCCCATTGAAGGACCCCATTTTAAGCTACATGGCTTGTTCAGTGATCTTACAAAACTGAATTTCAACTTCCCCAGAAATATTGATCCAGGTTGTGGACAAAGAATGTCGCCTGCCTTATCAGTAAACAAAAAATGTTGAGGCCATCCAGCCATCAGCCACTGCAGCCACTTGGACTGTGTGCCCTCAGGTAGCATTCCATCTAGTAAACAGAAGGGTATTGTGAAGCTTTGTACAAAAGGCAAGGTTTTTATAGGCAGAAGGAGGGTGGAGCAAGAAGGTATTAGCAAAAGAAAAGAAAGGATTGTTTCAGGCAAGACCATACGTTTTTGGGGGAAGGGAACAGCAGGGGTCTGTGTCATGCAGATGACCTCACTAGTGTTGATCAAGAAATTTCAGATTGTCTGCTTAAAGGTCACATTCCTGGGAGAGGTTGAAACTGCAAGTAAGTCTTGGTTTGCTGTTGTGGAGGCAAATGACTCCATTTTGGGCTTGTTTCTTTTTTATCAGTTTTGTCTTTGCATGAAAGAAAATATAACATCAAAAGGAGTTTCTCATACAAAACACACAATACATACAAGCTGGATGTTAACCTAATGTTTTACAGTTTGTAAGAACCCAGCCTTCCCCTGAGAAAATGTTGAGATGATTTTAAAATGATAATAATCTATTCTTTCCTCTATAGGAATTCTAGTGAACAAAGAACTGTTGTCGAACCCAAGTTCATGTGCCCAATGTACAGTGAGGCCAAAGTAAATGAAAAAGTCCGAGTTTGTTTCTTCCTTTTCCTTTGTTTCTGCATTCCCTCACTTCCCTAGTTAGTTTGAATCTACCCTTCGGAACTCAGAAGGTCTAGGAGGCTGAAGCTTTTTTCGTACAAAGAAGAAAGAGGGGACACAGAAAGGCTTTGTACCTGGCAGGGCCTTGCAGGGTCCTGCTTGGTTTTAATCCCCTGTTCTTCGATACTCCTCAATCTTGAGGTGAACAGGTGTCGGACAAGAAAGGGAATAAAGTTTTGGGTAGAAAAGTTAATCATAAACTCGGCAGAGGAACTCAGTTTTAGGTGGACTAGGTTTCAGAACCAGTTTGTGCTGTATTTTAAACATCAGGGTGCTTGGTGTAGACCAAAGTTTCTCAACCCTGGAACTACTGATACTTTGGAGATCATTCTTTGTTTTGGGGGGCTGTTTTGTGCATTGTGGGATATTTAGCTGCATCCCTGGCCTCTACCCACTAGATGCCACTGGCACCCTGCTAATTCCCCAGTTGTGACAATCAGAAGTGTCTCCAGACATTGCCAAATCCCCTGGAGGACACAATCATCCCAGTTGAGAATCACTTGTGTGGTACATATGGTATATTAATTGTATTTGATAAGCTCTGATTATGTCCAGATGAGTAACAGATGGCAAAAATGGAGAGCTTGGACACTAACATCCTTTAACAGATATTTTTATATTAATTTCATTTATTCAACTTGATTTGATGCATTTTGAGAAAAATATATGTCTTATCTTAGCAAAATAAATGGAAGAGGAAAATGGACATCAATCGCTAAATATAAAGTGTCCCAAATCTGCAAATCAAATGTGTGGGTTCCATATAAATTACAGTAAATCTAAATGTTAATGAAGATAGTTTTCTAGCAAACTCGATAAAAACAATGGATTTGTTCGTTACGTAATTACCTGTGACCGACAATACTTTATCAGTCAATGGCTTTTCCTGTTTTATTAAGAAAAATACAAGGTCAGATATCTAGGTTTTCTAAGATATTACAGAAAAAACTTCTAAGCTGTTTTATTTATTAATTCTACTTTCAATCTGGATGATTTATGTGGCATTTCAAACTGGACAATTTAAAAACCTCATTACAATCAGAATAAATGACAGATTTGAATCCATAAGAAAACACCTGACTAATTAAGATTGGCAGTCTTATCTTTGCCCTTAAAATTTAAACCAGTTAATTTTGGATTGTATTCTAATAATTGTGCCAATAAATGTGGCCCAAAATTTTCCCAATACATATTTTCACTGTTGTAGTATGTCTTCCCTCATATGTTATGAACAACTCTTTCTGACGCTACAATACCTGAGACATTCTAGGGCAATCTTCAGGGCTCTATCTTGGGAGCGTCCATTTATCTTAATGTTATAAAGATTTTCTTATGTACTTGCGTTTAGTAATATGCCCTCCCAATATCTGAGGGAAAATTAGTAAATATTTGGTGTAAAATAGTTTCCTCCTGGACTGTATTTAAAATCTCCTTGGATCAGTTAAGATGCTTTCAGCTGGGAATAACAATATCCAACTTAAAGTGGCATATGTAACAGGAAGTTTTGTCTTACCTACAAGAAGTTTAGAGGTAGATGGTTGTCCGAGGCTAAACAGTGTCATCAGTGACCCAGACTCTTTCCATCCTTTTTCGTTGCCATCCTCAGCACGTTCACTTTTGTCTATTGCTTAATGGCTGCAGTATGGCCTCCACAGCCTATGAAATGACAGGAAGGAAGAAGTGGGAAAGAAAGTTCTCCTTGAATAAATATCTTGCTTTCATCAGTATGGAAAATCTTTTTAGAAACCTTTAGAGAGAGTGCTGCTGAAATGCTCATTGACCAGACCTGGGCCATATGGCCAGCCCTACCTGCAGTGAGAGTGGGAGAGAGAGTACCTGGCATTTTTAGCCTCTGTTGCGGGAAGCAGACCCTGACAGAAGAGAAAAGTAAGAGAGGATTGGCTTTTGGGCAGGCAACCAAAAGTGTAGCCAACTCGTATTTTTGGCAACGTTCCTCAATTTAAAAACCTGTGGTGTTACCAAGTTCTATGAGCACTCTGAATAGTTAACATCTTTTCTATATTTCTTGTTTTGATGTGAAAATTAACAATGTAACCAACTTCACTCTGAGAAATATTTTATACTATGTAACAATCGCAAGTAGATGAAGGTTACTGGTAGGTTACTAAAATAAAAGCCTGCTGATTTCCCTTTAGTCAGGGAGATCCTTTGAAATCCTGTGTGTTGCCTATTTCCACAGAGCTTGCATGTTCAAAAAATGTGCTAATGTTGTTTTCGCCGACATACAAAGGGAAATCATTTAGTATCTTCAACTGCTTTACTTTTCAGGTTGCATCCAGTTACTTCATACCAACCACTCTCCAAAGTGTGCTAGAGGTCCTGGCTCGAAAACACTTGAGTGAATCCCTCAGGTTGTATCTCTTCTGGATGCCCTTGTTTGAAGTAGACTTAGGCTGGTTGAAGCATAGCTTTTCTTTCTGGAAGTAGGTACCTTCTGCTTTTCAGACACACTCCTTCAACATTCTGCTTCAGAAGTGGGACTGGTGGCATGTGGTCCAGCAGCAGCTCCTGCCAGATGAGGCAATGAAGACCTGTGGGCTTCCTGGGGCTGCCCCTGACCTGGCCACATTCCCCACTGGACTCTGAAGCCAGGTTTGCCCTTGAAGCTCTGCTGCTTCATAGAGGTGGAAGCCTGGCATACTTGTGAGAAGGGTCTTGAAAGTCTTTACCTTCTGACAGTCACTAGTGGGTGGCTGAGCTAAACCTGGACCCCAAATGTTTCTTGTTCCATTTCTCCTTTTTTATTCTTTAATGTTTATTTGAACTATTTAATAATCAAATAGCATGACAAGGCAAATACATCTCCAGTATACTCAGATGACACCAAAGATTAATGACCAATCATCTGAGAAGTTCATTCTTACCATGTGACTAGTCACTTTCATTTTTCTCAGAGGAGGAAAAAAAAATGACCAGACTCTCCCTCACCTCATATTACTAAAAGACAAGATCTTTTCTTTTCTTTAAAGAATATTGCATGTATGTTTTTTTTTTTTTTACAGTGAGCAGGGAGCTACATGCCTAAAATTCACATGCCTGCCATACTTCCAACCTGGGGAAACATCTTAAGCTATGTCTGACTCCCACTGCAATGATAGAGAGAACAATTATGCTCATCCATCTCCTTGTCTCCAGTACCTGAGAGTCAGAGTGGAAGTGGAATGTACAAGTATAAGAGGGGATCATTTTCTGCTTTAGAGTGGCCTGTATCTATCCACTCAAGAGAGTTTGTTGAATATTATTATAAACTAGGCACTGTGAGTGTGGCCATACCAAGAGTAAGTGCAGGATCACAGCTCTCAAGGAGTTTATAAACCAGGAAGGGAAATAGGATACATGAGAGCATAGGTGAATGTCATGAGCACAAATGTTTTTAAAATCTGAGAAGGACACATCTTACAACATGGACAAACCTTGAAGACATGCCAAGTTAAATAACCCAGTCACAAAAGGACAAGTACTGTATGATTCCACGTGCATGAGGTACCTAGAGTTGTCAAACTCATAGACAGGAAGTAAAATGGTGGTTGCCAGGGGCTGGGGGATACAGTTTCAGTCTTATAGTATGAAGAGTCCTGGAGAGGATGGTGGTGATGGTTGCACAATGTGAACGTACTCAATGACACTGAGCTGTACACTTAAAATGATTAGAATGGTAAATTTCATGTTATGTATATGTTACCATAACTAAAAAAAAATAACGATTTCAGAAGGAGAAATATCAAATTATGGTGTAACATAAAGAACACAAGACTTGGGGCTAAAAAAACTCTGAGCTCTCATCTTTGCATTTCTACTGACTGTGTGATCTTAGCCAAGTCATTTATTTATTTATTTTTCTTTATTATTCATTCTTTTTTTATTGAGATATAGTTGATTTACATTATATAAGTTTCAGGTGTATAACAGTGATTCACAATTTTTAAAGGCTATACTCCATTTAGTTATTATAAAATATTGGCTATGTTCCCTGTGCTATACAATATATCCTTGTAGCTTATCTGTTTTATACATAGTAGTTGGTACCTCTTAATTCCCTACCCTTAACTTGCCCCTTCCCTTTCCCTCTCCCCACTGGTAACCATTAGTTTGTTCTCTATATATGTGAGTCAGTTTCTGTTTTGTTATATACATTCATGTGTTGTCTGTTTCTTTTTTATTATATTCACTAGTTTATTTTTTAGATTCCACATATAAGTGACTTCATACAGTATTTGTCTTTCTCTGACTTATTTCACTTAGCATAAAACCCTCCAAGTCTATCCCTGTTGTAAATGGCAAAATTTTGTTCTTTTTAATGGCTGAGTAGAATTCCAGTGTGTATTTATATAAATATACATTCTTTACCCATTCATCTGGTTTTTTTTGTCAGTTATATTTAGCTTTATTCCCATGGTGAGCACCATCCAGAAAATTCATTATTCCCTATTTTAACAGTATGATAATAATGCAAATCCTTTAGTATAGATGGCATTTGCCTTTCAAGGAAGATAACTTTGTTTCTTGTTTTGGATGTTTAGGGAACATCTTATTTTTTAATGCTTAAACCCAAAAGGCACAGAATCTCATTTATTGATTTAGCCTTGGTTTATTATTGTGTAAACCATTCAGTAGCCAAAAGTCTGACTTGAAACATCTAAATACACTCAAACTTATGTTTTCTTCTCCATTAACCGGATGTTCGAAACAGTTGGTTTTAAAACTTCAGACCTAATAAATATAAATTAATATGATATTAAGAACATGTAACATACCAACCTCAGAATTTTAAGATTCAGTATTAAAAACTGCCAATTCATAGAAGGCAATAGCTTGTAATAATGAATCATATAACTCTTCTACCCTGTATTGTTCAGTAGATGAAAACATCTGTCTGTAGCGGACTATCTTATCTGGTGGGAAGAATACCCGAGGCTCTTCTTTCAGTACAGAGGAGCTGCTTCACTACCTCTTTTCCACTAGTCCGCGTGTCACCAATCATCAGTTCCAAGTGCTTCCCCACTGCATTTCGGTTCATGCTCAGCACCTGATGATGGCCATCCTGGGTAAAAGTTGTATTCAGCAAGGCATACAGCACGGCTTCCATGATATGAAAATGTAATAGTATAGGAAACAGAGATGAGTTCTGAAATGAAGGTCCTGTTTTCTCCAGGACATAGAAGTCGGCTTTAGGCATCTTTGAAATAACTGAAGAAACCTCTTCTAAATAGACAGATGATAGGTATGTTCCTTTCATCAATCGGCAGTATTCAGTTTGCTGCCAGTCCAGCACTGCCAATTTACGATCAAGGTGAGCCCAGGCAATTCTTCGAGTACCAGAAACAATGGATACAATACTATTAATTGCCTTAAGTCTCTCTCTTCCTATTTCTGGTTTGATGAGCTTTCTCAAGAGCCGATTTTCCTGTAACTTCCTTTTTTTCCCTCCAGTCTCTGGATTAAGAATGGAGTTACAAACTTGAATGGTGGTTTTATACTGGAACAAGGGCACATTCATTAAACTCTCCAAATTCTGAAATGGCCCAAACTTTTCTCTGTGCTCTACAATACTGAGGGACCTTTTTCCAGAAAGCTTCAAGTTCTTTATTAGACACTGTATTCAACACATGCAAGATGGAAGCCTGCTGTTCTGAAGAGAAGAGCTTGTCAAGTGCCTTTCCAGACTCCTTTGCGTTTTCATCAGAAAAATCAACATGGGGAATAATTTTCTTTGGTGCAGTGGATTTTTTCCGACAGCAGGAATTATGTAGGTCCTGGAATAAGGAGGACCCTAATGGAACTGGAAAACATCTCCACCTCCCTCCCGCCAAGAGGATACTAGGGACGTTCATCTTCCACGTTAAAGCAGTAGGCGCCCGCGCCCATCTTCCTCCACTAACTTCCGGTTCCTGCGTGCTTCCCATTCATCTGTTGATGGACACTTAGGTTGCTTCCATATCTTGGTTATTGTAAATAATCCTGCTAAGAACATTGGGGTGCATGTATAATATCTCTTTGAATTAGCGTCTTCATTTTCTTCAGATATATACCCAGGAATGGAATTGCTGGATCATATGGTGTTTCTATTTTTAGCTTTTTTGAGGAATCTTCATATTATTTTCAGCAGTGGCTGCACCAATTTACATTTCCACCAACAGTGTATAAGGGTCCCCTTTTCTCCACATCCTCACCAACATTTGTTATTTGTGGTCTTTTTGATGATAGCCATTCTGACAGGTGTGAGGTGATATTTCATTGTGGTTTGGATTTGCATTTCTCCAACGATTAGCGATGTTGAGCATTTTCTCATGTGCCTGTCGGCCATCTGTATGTCTTCTTTCAAAAAATGTCTATTCAGGTCTTCTGCCCATTTTTTGATTGGGTTGTTTGTTTTCTGAATGTTGAGTTGTATAAACTGTCTATATATTTTGGATTAGCCCCATATCTAGCCAAGTCATTTAGCTTCATTAAATGTCCCAACCTGTAAGGCAGAGAAAATGATTGTAAAGGAGAAATCAAAGAGGTAATGTATGAAATTTAGCCACTTAGCTAAACGTATGGTATGATACAAAATAAGTTTTTATCATGGGGGTGATGAGGGGAGGTTTCATAAGGGCAATGAGATTTGAACTGGTACTGGAAGGGTAGAGAATAACATTTATTGTGTGCCTACTCTGTACCTATCTCAGTTTACATAGTAACATTTTTGAAGGTATTATCCTCAAAAAGAAGGAATTAAAACACAGAGATATAATTTGCCCAAACCTCAAAGTAGCTCCATATTTCAAATTCCTCATTTTTTCCACTCATAGGAAGTTGTGAAATAAAAAGGTGTTGATATTGGAAATAGATAATAGAACATAAAAAGGCAGAGATGATCAATAAATGCAGAAGCTGGTTCTTTTCTAAAAAACCATTTTATTTTGAAATAATTTCATACAGAAGTCTCAAGAAGAGTACAAAGAACTGCCTCATACCCTTCTTCCAGATTCAATAATTGTTAATATTCTGCCATATTTGCTTTATCATCTCCCTCTCTCTCTCTCTCTCTCAACCATCTGGGAGGATCATGCCCCTTTACTCTGTCAGAGAGAAAACAGTTTTTCCTCTACCCTCTTAGGTTAATGATTTGGGGCCTACAAATTAAACTGACAAAAGACAGATTAGCAAGAGAAAAAAAAAACACACCAGATTTAATTACATATATAACACAGGGGTTCACCAAGAAATGTGACTCAAGGAGGCAGCTGGAACTTAGGGCTTATCTAACATCTTAATGGGGGATGGGAAGGGGTGGAGGGGCACTTCTAGAAGAACAAATGACTTCTTAGAAGCAGGGGAGAAAGGGCACTTAGGAAAAACAAATGACTTTTTGGAAAGATAAATGGGCCCTTAGGAGTATAGGTAGGAGATAGGGTAGTTTTGTGACAATGTTTGAGAAGATTAGAGGTGCACCTGGGGAGGCACTTTATGATAATTGAGCTCTTCTGGGAGGCTCTGCTTTTAGGCAGATAGAGGGTTTTAGGAACTCAAATGCCTTCCGCTCAAAATCATTTTTATGCCACAATGCCTTATTCTGGACCTCTTCGACTTTTGTACTTCAGCCCTGTATTTCCTGAGAATTTAGGTAAACACAAAACATTCTTGAAATCACGAAATTCAGTGCTGTTATCCCAGAGCTGAGCACTGTGTGCCTGTTCCTCAAGTGCCTCTGCTGGCAGGTCTTACCTAGAAGTGGGATTGGCTAGGTTGCTTCTTGCAGCTATGTGAGGACTATGTTACTCAACAAAGATTTCTAGAGTGCCTACTCCGTGCCAAGCACTGTTCTAGACACTTAAGACTCAGGTGATATTTGATGGAGAACCTCAACTGAGGTTCTCCATCAAACCCACAGATAACCACACCTGAATCCGTGTTTCCTTTCTCCCCTCTTAGAAAGGCATCCCTCTTGCTGCTTTGCTTGTGCTCTGGATCCCATCTCCTCCCTTGATGGTCTTTCTTTCTCTAGGGGTCTTCCCATTAGCACCAAAAACATGCCTCATGAACTTCCCATTGCTAAAACAACGACAGTAACACTAAAAACTTTCCCCTACATCCTTCACCAAGTCCCTCACTCTTTCTCCCCACCCCTTCCAAATGGAACTTGATGAGGGCATTTTCTGCACTTGCAGTCTCTATCTGCACAACCCCCCTTCCCCTGTCCCCATAATTCCTCCATTCACTACAACCTGGCTCAGCTTCCCCTGCTGTACTGGTGCTGCTCTCTTAAGATCATCTATGAACTCCTGCTAATCCCATGGACATTTTGCAGCCTCTCTCAACCACATCTCATATTATTGACGCCTCCTTCTTGACACATGCTCTTCCTTTTGTTTCTCTAATACCAAACTCTCACTTATGATTTTCTTACTAATTTTTCTGAAGCTCCTTCTGTTTCCTCTTCCTTGTACCCTTCTTACCTAAATGCTGGTGTTCCTGAGAGCTCCATTCTAGGACACCTTCTCTTCCCTTTTCCTTTTTCTACATTCTCCCTGGACTATCTATCCACTCCCATGGGTTCAATTACATATTTGGTTTGCATGGTATCTCCAACTAATTTCTTTTGAGTTCCAGACCTGTATACCCAGTGGCCCACTTGAATTCCTCTCAGGCATTCAGACTCAAGAGTTCCAAATTGAACTGTGCATTTTCTGATGTTCCCTAGCTCTGTTAATAGCACTGCCATCATTTAATTATCCAAGCCAGAAATGTGAAGTCCTCTAGACTCCTTCCTGAACCTAAACTATGTGTAACCATCAAATATAGTGGATTCTACTTTTGAGTTGGTCCTCTTCTCTCTTTTGATCTTCACGGCCACCATTCCATTCTTTCTTTTATTTTATATTATTTTTAAATTTTTTGGCCATGCTGTGCAGCATGTGGGATCCTAGTTCTTCAACCAGGGATCGAACCGTGCCCCCTGCAGTAGAAGCACCGAGTCTTAACCACTGGACCGCCAGGGAAATCCCGTGCCACCATTCTATTCTATATCATCATCATCTCTTGCTGAGATTACTGAAATAGTCTCCTAAGCTTTTTTTTTTTTTTTTTTTTTTAGCTGTGTTGGGTCTTCGTTTCTGTGCGAGGGCTTTCTCTAGTTGTGGCAAGCAGGGGCCACTCTTCATTGCGGTGCGCGGGCCTCTCACTATTGTGGCCTCTCTTGTTGCGGAGCACAGTCTCCAGATGCGCAGGCTCAGTAGTTGTGGCTCACGGGCCCAGCTGCTCCACGGCATGTG
The DNA here is from genome assembly GCF_964165515.1 of Mesoplodon bidens. Taxonomy (NCBI): domain Eukaryota; kingdom Metazoa; phylum Chordata; class Mammalia; order Artiodactyla; family Ziphiidae; genus Mesoplodon; species Mesoplodon bidens. Next base: position 122,250,868 of record NC_138163.1, read on the forward strand.
GGATCTTCCCAGACTAGGGCTCGAACCTGTGTCCCCTGCATTGGTAGGCAGATTCTCAACCCCTGCGCCACCAGGGAAGCCCCTACTAACCAGTTTTGTTGCCTACAGACTTGCTTCCCTCCAATCCATGCTTTACCCTCAGCCAAGGTGATCCATACAAAATGTAATTCTGATTATGGCACTCTCTTGCTTGAAACTTTCAATGACTTCCCATTTTTGATGAGGTTAAAGTCCACAGTCTCCTTATCATATTTGTAAGACTTGGCCTCTGCTAACCTTCATTTTTTTTTTTTTTGGCTGCATTGGGTCTTCGTTGCTGTGCACGGGCTTTCTCTCTAATCGTGGCGAGTGGGGGCTACTCTTCGCTGCAGTGCGCAGGCTTCTTATCGCGGTGGCTTCTCTTGTTGCGGCTCACAGGCTCTAGGGCCTGCGGGCTTCAGTAATTGTGGCTCGCGGGCTTAGTTGCTCCGTGGCATGTGGGATCTTCCCGGACCAGGGCTTGAACCCGTGTCCCCTGCATTGGCAGGCAGGTTCTTAACCACTGCGCCACCAGGGAAGTCCCTCTGCTAACCTTTAATCTCTTGCCACCCCATGCCTACAACATTTAGTAGCAGTCAGCATATACTTACTGTTTTAAAAATAAATGGCATTTTTTCTTTCAAAATACAAAAGAGAAAAATTGTCTTACTTACTGCAGCATCCCCAGCGCCCAGAACACTGCCCAGAACATAGTAGGTATGCAATAAATATTGCTTAAATGAAGGAAAGAATATATGTATCAGTTCTAGTGACAGCAGAATGAGAATGAGCAAGAAAAAATGGGACATTTTTAATCCAATAAGCATCTATTAGAGTAGCATACTTACAAGAGTCATACTCTAAAATTTGGCAAGTTAAAAAACCAACTACAATGATCTCAGAAGCATTTTAAATGGGGGGGGAAGCACACTTAACCAACTTCTTTTAAACTGATCATTTATTATGAATAGAAAAAAGTTAAATTTTTATAAGAAATAAAATACAAGTTCATAGTATCCTAACTTCTTGTTTTCCTGATTTTAAACCATGACTAAAATTAACGCATATATTTGAACAAGTAATCAAGAAATGCAGCACTCCATACTTAATCATTATATAACTAAAACAGATGAAGATAAGATACTTACTTTAAAATCAGGACATCTATTTCAAAGACAGGTTTTTTTTTAAGCTTTAAAGACTAATATTTAAAATTCCACAGAAAGAGAAATTAATGTTTGAAAATCTCAGCAAAAAAAATTTTAATTAAGAAGTTGATGAAAACAGTACCTTTAGATAATGATGTATATTAAGGATAACCTCCAGATTGCTAATCTGTATTGTTTAGGAATGAGAAACACTATTTCAAAAAAAACACAAAAAACCCGAGAAACTTACCTTAAGGAAAATAAATTATTTAAGCACTCTATTCAATTAAAACACATGAGATATACTCTCACTTCATTGTATTAATGAATTGAAAAAGTAAAATAATAAATAGTTGCTTCCTATATAAATAAGAATGATTTATCAAATGAGAGACGATTTCACTTATTATATCTATTATCTCCAAGGGATATAAATTTAGGCCTCTTCCTGGCTGGTATGAAAAATCTCTTAAGACTAAGCCATCTCCTTTGAGACGACTGGTTAATCATTTGGGGCTAACAAAACACAAGGTTACATCCCTACTTTGCACCAACATCAAAATACATTGCACATAGATTAATGATTTGAATGTTTGAAAAACAAAATAATAAAAATATTATAAGAAAATGTGAAAACTTATAAAATCTTGAGGAGACTTTCAAAACATATCATCAAAGGTGGAAAGCAGGGCTTCCCTGGTGGCGCAGTGGTTGAGAGTCCGCCTGCCGATGCAGGGGACACGGGTTCGTGCCCCGGTCTGGGAGGATCCCACATACCGCGGAGCGGCTGGGCCCGTGAGCCATGGCCGTTGGGCCTGCGCGTCCGGAGCCTGTGCTCCGCAGCGGGAAAAAAAAAAGGCCACAACAGTGAGAGGCCCACATACCGCAAAAAAAAAAAAAAAAAAAAAAAAAAAAAAAAAAGGTGGAAAGCATAAGGCAAAGACTGACAGACCATGATATATGAAAACATAAAAATAAGCATTATACTTAAATGATGTTTTAATATATTTGCAAGTAACAAATGATGGAGCTGAGCTTATGAGGAAAAGCAGTAAGAAGATAATAATCACTCCCTTGCAAAATGGGCTAAGGATAAGGATAAACAAAAAGAATACAATGGCCAATAAATACATTTTAGTATTCAACCTCTTTTCTAATCAAAGAAATGTGAATTAAAATGAGACACCATTTTACCTTACCCAATTAACAGAAAAAAATGTAAATGCAACAAGGCAATATGTATATATAAAACTTTGTTCAATTTCAAGATAGCAATTTTTCCTTTTAGTATTAAGTTTCTAGAATTACCCCAAATCATAGATATGCAAAAAGATGTAGTTATAAGGATATTCCTCACAGTTTTGTTTATAATATTGCGAAATTGGAAGTAATAGGGGCTGATTAACTTATGGCATATTTAACACTGCAATATTATACAGCTATTAAAATAACACCAGAATATTAATAACATTGAAAAATGCTTATAATACATTGCCAAGTTTAGAAGGTAGCTTACCAATTATCTATAATATAATGCTATTTTTTCAAGAGATTACAGTTTACTTTCATCTAACATGTTCTCTATAATGAACTTGCCTTTCTTTTCTAGTAAGAAATATTCTATAAAGGCCCCTAAATTACATTATCTGTCTCTTTCTGTTCCAATTCCATATTCCCAAAGTAAACTCCCGATAACTAACCTCTTTTTCCCAGTTATTTCCGTAACAGAAAAGGGGATGGCCTGAACCGGATGAATGAAAATTCTGTAAATTGCTAAGTGCTACCTCCCACTGTAGATTGCTGGTGATACATAAAGCCTAGGAAGAAAATTAGAAGCCATTAAAGGATGGAAACAAAGTGGCTGAAAGGGAAGATAAGAATGCTAGGAATAAAGCATGAAAGTCAAGGGCAGGTAAAAGAAGTTAAGACATGGTCCAATATATTTGCAAACCCTTTGTGAAAATGTGAATGTTGAATGATGACAAGCAGTAAGACTGTGATAATGGCTGCAGGGAAATATGGGCAAAGGATGTGAATAAAAAAGATCTACAAAGCAACAGACATTAAAAACAAAGTTTAACCTCTTTTCTAACTAAAAAAATACAAATTAAAATGAACTTGTTTTTTAAAAAAAAGAGCTTTCTTTGAAATGTAATATCCCAGACTGTGTACAGCTTTCTATTGTCTGATTTAGTCCTCAAAGTTCATCCTACCCCAAATTCTCTCCTACATTGGTTCATCACAGTGCCTCCTTCTGAGTTAAGACAGTTTGGGTTAAATGCCCATGTTACTATCAATGAATACACCCATGAACACAGATTATTTTGAAGAGTTTCAGTGAGCAAAATCCTTAGCCAACACCTTAAATACGATTTTAGGTCCATTTTGATTGCAGGAAAAAATATTTAAAAGGGTCAAGGCCTGGGGAGACACTCTGGAAAACCAGAGCTAGCCCGAAGGCACTGGAAGCCAAAAAGGCATACCAAAAGGAGGCAAGATCTAATGCCAGTGTGGACTGAGATATGAGGGCAAATTTATGTTATAATTCTGCATTCTGAAAATAAATAAAGTACATAATAGTAACTTGAGCGTGTCAGGCGCCATATTAAGAACTTTAGGTAAACTGTTTTATTTAACAATATTATAAAGGAAAATACTATTATGTCTATTTTAAAGATAGTTCATTCTATACAGAAAAATAAACCTGGATTTCCTACCTCACACCATATATTCTAGAAATTAAAGATCACACTGTGAAAGTACAACTCTAAAGCAAACAGAAGAAAGTATAGGATAATATTGTGACTTTAGGACAGAACTTTTTAAGTAAGACTCACAAAATACAAACAATGAATCAAGAAATTAATAGATTCGACTACATCAAACTAAAAATCTTTGTTCAACAAAGGATCTCATAAATAAAAACTTAGAGATGGATGATAGACTGGGAAAAATTATTTGCAACATCTAAAATGGACAAGAGTTGATATCTAGAACTTGGGTTATTCTGTAAATAGATAGTAAATATTTTAGGTTTTATGGGCCATATGGTCTCTGTTGCAACTGTTCAACTCTGCTGTTGTAGCATAAAAGCAGCCATAGGCAACACATAAATGAATGAATATAGTTGTGTTTCAATAAAAACTTATTTACCATGATAGCTGGTGAGCAGGATTTGGCCTTCAAGCTGTAGTTTGTTGATCCCTAATCTAGAATATACAAGAAATTCCTATGGATCAATAAGAAAAATTTAGGATGCTTGATGGAAAACTGAACAAAGGATGTCAATAAGCAATTGGCAGAATGAAAAATCCAAATGGCTAAACAAATACACAGATGTGCAATATTATTAATAATATGAGAAATGCAAGTTCAAAGGAAATGCCGTTTTGCACCTAAGGGATTTGTCAGGACATGGAGGTCAGATAATTCAGGTGGAGGTAAGGGTGTGGGTAAACATGAAACCCACACGCCTTGCCAATGAATAAATTTCAGTTACAGAGAGCCATTAAGTGCTAAGTGAAATTACTGCATTTCCATACTCCAAATAAAGGAGGGCTCTTTGATAAAGGGCAGCAGGCAACCTTTTAACAACACACATACATTATCTTTATTTTGTAATTAGAGGTAATACACATTATCTTTATTTCACTATGGATCCAAAAACACCAACATAGGCTGTCACTAGTCTATAGACCAGCTGTTATATACTTTTTACCAATGTGTTTTATTTTATTTTATTTATTTATTTTTTGGCCACACCGGGTGGCTTGCAGGATCTTAGTTCCCAGGCCAGGGATTGAATCTGGCTCATGGTAGTGAAAGTGCTGAATCCTAACCACTGGACTGCCAGGGAATTCCCTCTACCAATGTGTTTTAGACATGAAGAAAATCTTAATATTCATAGGGTTTAATTCTTTTACAGTTTAGAGTTTCATATCTTTAAGAGGAGGACTGGCTTTATGATGCCTGATTAATGGAATGTAAAATTCACATGAATTTAAGATAAAGTGAGATTCAACTTTATAGGATGGAGAGCCAATTACAGGGTTCTACTCTTAGATACTTCTGGGTTTTCCCTTCTCTACAGTGTCAAGAGCACTTCAGTACAAAAGTCTGAGAAGCATTCAGATAATAAGGGACATTTATTGAATATCCATCAATCTTTAGCTAAATAAAACTAAGATATAAGGGTGTTTTTTTTTTTCTTTCTTTAATGGGAAATCAAATTACACAATATAACCTGCTTGGTAATTAGAACTGCAACTTCCTTTAGCCATTTTTTTCTATCTCCACCCTGAATATAACCTATTGTAGCATTAGGTTCTGAAATAGTGGCTTTCCCCTCATTGAATTCATTTGCCATGGTCTGATAAAATATACAATGGATTATTCAAATTAGTATGGCCTAAACAGCAAGAGTAGCTTGCATATGCACTGATTTAAAAAGGCTTACTGTTTCAATAAAGCATATCCACGTGCTTTACCTTAAAGATAAATTTGTTACTTAACTCTATCATTTATCACATGTTCATGCACTTAAAAGGTTAGATTATACTAAAGCATATGTATACTATTGTTTGATGAGTCATTAAAAGAAAACTGGTTTACATTGAATCGTACATTTTAAACAGGTGAATTTTATGGTATTTAATTATATTTCAGCAAAGCTGATAGATAATCAATCATCTAGTCTGGTGGCTCTTAACTGTAGTATAATGGGATCAGAGGCAAAGAGGAGGTGTGAAATGGGGCTAGCCAGTCAGGAATTGCGCTAAATTCCCAGCCTATTTTATCTGGCCCTTAGTAACCAAGAAAAGAGAGGAAGAGGGGGAGGGGGTGAGAAGGAAAGGGAATGTGAGAGAGAGAGAGAGAGAGAGAGAGAGAGAGAGAGAGAGTGTGTGTGTGTGTGTTTCCTAAAAAACATAGACTTAGAGAAGACTTCTATCAGACACTAATGAAACATGATGGTCTTCTTTCTTTATCCATGAACAGGCCATTTCCAAAACAGTAGTGAGAGTACAGGGATTTCATTTAAAAAAGACTTCTTTCTGTGGCCTACCAACAACTTTCATATATGGATTGCTTGAGTGAAAACTGAGGCTGCTTTTATTTTATTTTTTTTTTTTTTTGCGATACGCGGGCCTCTCACTGTTGTGGCCTCTCCCGTTGCGGAGCACAGGCTCCGGATGCGCAGGCTCAGCGGCCATGGCTCACGGGCCCAGCCGTTCTGCGGCATGTGGGATCTTCCCGGACCGGGGCACGAACCCGTGTCCGCTGCATCCGCAGGCGGACTCTCAACCACTGCGCCACCAGGGAAGCCCTGAGGCTGCTTTTAGAATCAAGAATTTTAAAACATCTAAGATGGTACTGTATGTAAAGGGAAAATTTTTGACAGAAAAGAATACAAATTAAAAAAAAAAAAAGACAACACATAGATGATAAAACATAGAGTGCTGGTACACATTTATTCTTTTATTGCTAAACATTAAATGCCAGCAACTATGATATCTTCAAGTTAAAGCCTAAGAATGAATTACAGCTCAGTTGAAAGATTTATAGAAAAAAATACCTGTGTACCATTAGTATGTGGACATTCAATAAATACCACAGGACAAACTGATGACTAAGAGCCACATATCCATGAAGTGCATGGTTACAATTTACTGTTAGAACAGATAGCGACCTGTAAGAGCAATTATCAGAAGGTCAAGTTTAACTGCATGTCTTTTCAAACTGAAATGCTAAAAAGAATATATACATCCTTTATGGATTTTAAGTGATTAAAAACAACCCTGAAAAATGTAAACAGTGTAGAATAGGAACACTGAAAATACAGTTTTACTGCTGAACAAGTGCCAACACAACACTTTCTTCAAATCCTCAAAATAATTCATTTTTCTAATTGCTCTACAGAAACCAAAATGGACTATTTTCATAAAGATGATAATATATCAGGGACACAAAGACCTTCCAAGTTATTATTTTATGTTAACATATATTTACAGTATATTCAATAATACTTTTTACAGCTTACTTAAATAGAAACATGCTTTTCTAATCCATAAATAACACTAATCATCATCCATTCAACCACATTTATTAAGTATTTTTGATGTCTCATGCACTGTGCCAGGGATGCAAAGATGAGTATGACATGGTCCTCGCTCTACAAGTGCCCACAATCAAGCTGAAGAAACAACACATAACATTTCCTTTCTTACACAATGAGGCCATTTCTGTAAAAATGGGACTGACGTGCTCAATATGCTAATACAGTGCTTGCCAAATCCTGACCCAATGTAGCAGAAGACCAAGATGTTTAAAAGCCATAAGAAAATGACGTGCTTGGGTTTTTTTTCCACCCAGAAAAAGAAGTTTACAGGTAGGATTTCATCTATTAAATTTTTTTCTCAGTTTTAAAAAACTGACCTGCACATATATAGCATTTCCATTAATAAACTGCTTAGTTCATGTCATCGAATTAATTATGTAAGTATTTCATGGTATTCCCCAAATTTTACTACCTGAACAGGTCTGCGTATTACTCTGCTAATATACTTTAATCCTGAAAGACTGTCTGCCTAAAAATAGAACAAATGCCTTTTTCCTAGGATAAACCAATAATTTGTACAGTTTTAAGTAGTGGTAATTACTGATGACTTTGAGTCATTAAAAATATTAAAATTAGGGGCCTCCCTGGTGGCGCAGTGGTTGAGAGTCCGCCTGCCGATGCAGGGGATACGGGTTCGTGCCCCGGTCTGGGAGGATCCCATATGCCGCGGAGCGGCTGGGCCCGTGAGCCATGGCCTCTGGGCCTGCGCGTCCGGAGCCTGTGCTCCGCAACGGGAGAGGCCACAACAGTGAGAGGCCCGCATACCGCAAAAAGAAAAAAAAAAAAAAAAAAAAAAAATATTAAAATTATATTCAATATATAATTTCTGTTTAAGAAGGCAGGCAGATTTATAATACAATCTAAAGTTTCCTTAAAAATGGTTAAAAAGTTTTAGTGCCTAAAAAGCAACTCAGTGATCTGAAAGAGGTGAACCCCACAAATACCTCAATTAGTGAAAAAGCTGGATACATGACTACTCATGTTCTTGAGTATATGAGAGAAGTAAATATTTTTCATCAAAGAAACAGCTTGCTCATATACTTCTAATACCAACAGCTTCACACTGGCCTATTGACTTCCCAGATCTTCCAGGGCTGCATCTCCAGTCCAAAAGATCTCAAACTAGGCAGGGCTCTTTCGGGCTCAAGAGGCAGTTCCCAGGCACTGGCAAATCCACATTTGTACTCACATGCAGCCATACTCACTCTACTACCAAGTCTTTCGTGGACCCACAGAGGTAGCTTAGGGGAAAGATGGAAAGCAAGGACTACATATTTAATTACCCAACACAGAGAAACATTGGAGCCACTGGTGAGGACAGAGTATGGTTCAGGGCTTAAGGTAATTGCTTCTTGAAGACAGGGACCTAGGAGCTAAGCCCCAGATAGCTCCAGCAGCACAAGAGAAAATATCTACCCTGGAAGGATTCCAAGCTTTGAAGCTCTGTAGAGAACAGTAACCCGGACTGCAGAAGGTCCTGTGATCTGTCTTGTGACCTGCCGCAAGACCCACCTGGCTCATTTCTGAGGTTCACCCCTAACTGTCTCAGCTCACATATTGCAGGTGGGAGATACTTCTGCAGCTCACTCTGAATGTCGAGGGTAGTGTTGCTTTATGAGAGTATAGGGACATATTATCAAAGAGGCAACTCTTGTGGGGCAAAACATGTCTCACCCTATTATAGACCCTACTTCCTCTTTGTTCATTTATTTGGCGTCATTTGACAAAGATTTTCCCTTTCATGTCAGCAGATTCTTTTACAGAATTTTATTAATTTAATTGTAATCAGACCTCAGTTGTCAGAGTACAAAATAATACACAGTTTAATTTAAAAATACTTTTCAAACAAGACAAGGGACAAGAGATATAGACCAAGAAAATGCTCACCTTTCCACTTGGCCAAAGTCTGGTCTCCTTCAAATCTGGATTAATGATGCTTTTTCAAGAAGTTTTTCCCAATTAATCCTACCCAATTCTGTTTTCCTTTACATTATTTCAACATGATACGTAGCCACACAGAAATGGTTTAATATGAATTTGCACTTGTTTAGAAATTGTTCCACAAGCATCTGAAGGTTGTAGGTTCAGTCTTCAAAACTAGAATGTAATCAGGGACTATGCCTTTCATTTCTTCTGTTTATTCCCCATCCCATAGTTTGGATACTCTGGATAAAGAACTTAAAGTTGTTGGCTAAAATGTAACTTTAAGGAAACACTTTATATTTCACACCAAGTAAGGTTTTCAATATTGTATATTGTAACTCAGAGATTCTATCAAATGAGTGCAAATATTACCGTGCTGTAACCATCCAGAGTCCCAGGGTCACATTGGCAGCCAAAAGTATACTGCCACCAAGCAAGATGAAAAATCCTATCAGATCTTTGACATCATTGTCTCCAATCACTGAGGTAAGAGTAGCATCTAGGAAAGAGTTTAAAATCCATTGTCCGTCCAAAGCAAAGCAGGGCACTGCATTAACAATAGCCAGAGCTCCCGAGAGGGAAATCAGGTACCTGGTTAAAATCCGTTAAGGAGCTTACAGCAAGGTCTGAGGGCAAAGCACATTTCTGGGTGTCAGAAGCAGGCATTTTACCAGGACTGGATTTGAGATTACAGGTGACTTCCTTCCTTTCTTTAAATCTCTGCTTACCAGTATACACCATTGCTTCTTAGATCTCTACTATTTAAAACAAATGACATATTATTTCGAAGTTCAAAAACCTTGACTAGAAAAATAAAGGTCAACCACTTGTAAACCAAGACAATCTGTAATGAAGTCCTTCAGAAGACTAACTCTTTCTAATCCTTTAATGATACATCAAGAGAAAGGAATAAGAAATAAGGGAAAATTACTTTTTGATCCTTACGAAGTATACGTTATATTAGATAATAAAGATTTTGGCCCCTTGAACTTTATTTTACTATCATCTGTAAGGTCATAGTGTAAATATCTCTGAGAAAAAGCTGCAGTCTACAAGGTACAATTTTGACTGTACACATTTTTTAGTAACTCATTTATTAACTAATTTTCTCATTTGTTTTGTTTCATTTTTTTGCAAATCATTAAGAAATTAAAAAGATTTAAAAGTGACAAAAGTAAAGAACCTTTCCAAACTGTTCAGTTTATTCAAATTCTATATAATAACCAATTAAAATTTTTCTTTATATGCAAATATAATATGCTAAAGAACACATGAGATTTTGTCCTCTGAATGCTATTTTAGTAGTGGAAACCAGTTTGATCTCCCTTACGCATTCCTCCACTTGATCAGAGCCAACAGGCTCAGAAGCGGTGGAATTCATCACCTCATTAGTAGCTGAAGCGTTCATCCTTTATAAACGTACTAAAAGGTTGTATACCTCTAAATTCAACTCTCAATTTGTAGTCTAGGTTCCTTCCCTTCGACATCTTAACCTTTCTCTCTTCCCAATCAATCTTTCTTCTCTGACTTCTTCCTCCCTAGGTACAATCTGAACTTTTTCAACTTTAAAGTCTCTTTTTTTTGGTATTAGCAGTTAATTGATACTTGTAAGGTCTGTTCATGCTCTCTAATCAAGGTAAAACTGATGAAGTTCCAAGTAGCACATTTTAAAAACATCTTTCACGCCAGAAAGGATACTTGACAAATGTCTCCACAACCACAGGCAGATCTATGCTTAGAAAGTTGAAACGTGGGATAAAACTGGTGATGCTCACTAAAAAAGAAAAATAAGAAATAATGAATAGTATTTATACAGATAAGCAACAGCATTATGAATTTTACCATATGACTAAAAATTGGGCTAGCCTATTAAATTGATTGAGAAAGCCCTTCCCAAACATATGCAGGCAGACTCTATGGCCCACATACAAAAGCAACTGGCAATTCTAGAACATCTAATAAAAATAGTGGAATACAGAAATTCATGTCTCAGTGTACTTATATTTTGAGGTGAGAATACGATAAAACTGATTATATACCAACTATGACTACCAAATACAGAGACTGACTTTAAAAATACACAAGAATTTATATCAAAAGAGTCCTTATTCTTTCAAAGAGGTATAACCTTAAAATCACATTCACTCCAACTATCAATATCATGCCACTTAATCTCCTGGTCTCGGTGTTTTTTTCATTGCTAAAACAAGGATTAAGACTAGGGGATTTTTAAGGTCTCCTCCACTTTGTGGATTCCATGATCCTGTTTTTGTTGAAAACATTTAAAAACTCTCTTATAATTAAATAGAACCCATAGCACACATTTCTGAATTACCCTGAAAAGGGACATTTCTACATTTGTTGAGGAGGTATTATACACTCTAGAGTCACTTAGTGTCAAACTAATAAATAAGAAGAATGACCCGACTTTTATCTTAGGATATGACTATGGAGAAATGAGAGAGCTTTTTCAAGAGTAACATAAAACCCACATGTCCATCAACTGATGAATAAATACAGAAAATGTAATATATCCATACAATGGAATATTACTGGCTTGGCCATAAAAAGGAACGATGTACTGACACATACTACAACATGGATGAACCTGGAAAACATTATGCTAAGTGAAAGAAGCCAGTCACAAAATATTCCATTTACATGAAATGTGCAGAAACAGGCAAATTTGCAGAAACAGAAAGTAGATTAGTGGTTGCCAAGGGCTGGGGGTCGGTGGGTGTAGAGAAGTAGAATGACTGCCTAATGGGTATGGGCTTTCTTTTTGGGGTGATGAAAATATTCTGGAACAAGACTGTGGTGATGGTTCCACAACTCTGAATACATTAAAAACTACTGAACTGTACATTTTATTTTTTACTTAAAAAATTTTTTTAACATCTTTATTGGAGTATAATTACTTTACAATGGTGTGCTAGTTTCTGCTGTATCACAAAGTGAATCAGCTATACTTATACATATATCCCCGTATCTCCTCCCTCTTGCATCTCCCTCCCTCCCACCCTCCCTATCTCACCCCTCTAGGTGGTCACACAGCACCGAGCTGATCTCCCTGTGCTATGCGGCTGCTTCCCACTAGCTATCTATTTTACATTTGGTAGTGTGTATATGTCCATGCCACTCTCTCACTTCATCCCAGCTAACTGTATAATTTACAAGGGTGAATTGTATGATATGTGAATTATATTTCAATAAAACTGTTATAAAAAAAGGAACGTAAAAAAATCTTCTACAAAAAAATAAGTTAGACTGTATGATCTTCAGCCATATGGAAAAGCTATATGTTTAATCCAATCATGTTGCCACTGTTAAAACAATTATGCTGGCCCGGTTTTGAAATTATATTCATATAAAATTCATGTGTCATGCACAAATTACTTTATCATCATTATCACTACAATTCCAATCGCTTCTTGGCCTTTTGGCTAAGATCAAGTGTAGTATCACTATGATTCCAGGCATTCTTTGACATATGCTGCTCTTGCTACTGTTTTGGGAGCTTGGATAAATTTAATAAACACTCAGAGAATATCTGAGAGATCATCTATGTGACAGAAACGGTAGTGAAGGAAAAATGCGTCATGTGTCACTCTCCATAGGCAGACATGGGGTTCAGCTCCATCTTGCTTTCTAAATTCAGATTATTTTCCTAATGGTTAAATTTCATTTCGTGCTTAAGAACAAGTTAACAAGACTTTGAAAAGTGATCAAATATAATAAATAAAATTAATGCAAGATGTGTACTGAGTTGCTACCACTGAGAATATATGCCATTGAAGCGATATTCTGAGGGTCTACCACAATAATACCCACCTGTGTAGTGAAGGTGCAGTGGATGTCCTACATACAACATATCGATTTGAGGTGGGTGTTTCACTTTTATTAAGCGAGTATGAGTTTCCAAAGAAGGTATTATACAGAAACTTGAACTTGAGCTTTTTTTACAATCTTTATTGGTTCTACAAACTTGGGTGGCTTCCACTGCTTTCCGGGCAGGTAGACATGTATGCTAGGGATAGAACATGAATTAGTCAATACTAAAAATGACTTGTTAAGAAGAAAAACACCAAGTTACATTACTTCAATATCTTTCATGTCACCTAGCATATTAGGAATGAAGTTCATATAAAGGAAATGCCATTTATGTGTATCTACTATAAATTAGATTCAATTATTCTACTTTGGCCAAGTAAGATATTACCATTATAAAATTTTTAAAGATTCTCAGATGAAATATGACATATGAAATGTAGAGATTTTAATAAAATGATACAAAGCAAAAGGGCAATGGTTTCAGAGATTCCATTTTAGTTCTATATGCTTATTTTGTAATAATTATATCAGGCAAGCAAGACTGCTTCAGGGACAACTTACCAAACGCTTATTAAAATTATTTCTATAGGAAAAGCACACATCTGTAAGGCTGTGATTGTTACAGCATTCAGTCGAACCGTCTAGCCGTTTGTATGCTGAAGAGAAATGGTTTATTAAAATCTGTTATTAAAAAAAAGAATCCATTACATGGAAGTACATTTGTAATAAGAATTTTGCTTTCAAGACAAAAAGAATTAAGTAAAATGCATATGAATTCAGAAACAACTATAATTGACAGTTCAGCTTGTCAGCTACTCACTGCAGAGTTTGATTTTACATTATAAAAAGAGATACATCCAATTTGAAATCAAGAAGCATCAATTACCCTAGGTTAGTTGTCTTCATATAAACTTACCCACTGGTAAAGCTGGAGTTCCAGGGTCTCAGTAGGTTTTGCAATAACTCCAGGTGGTCAAGCACAAATATTTAATGAGCCACTATTAGATGTCCTAATGCTGCTGATCCACTGATCCAAGTTCACTACTGAACTCCTGTGCTGGGCTGTTAGCAGAGTGAGCTAGAGCAGGGGGTCCCCAACCCCGGGGCAGCAGACCGGTAGCGGTCCATGGCCTGTTAGGAACCGGGTCGCATAGCAGGAGGTGAGTGGCGGGCGAGCGAGCGAGCGAAGCTTCATCTGCCGCTCTCCATCGCTCCCCATCGCTCGCATTACCGCCTGAACCATTACTCACATTACCACCTGAACCACCACCCCTGCCCCCTGCCCCGTGGAAAAATGTCTTCCACAAAACCGGTCCCTGGTACCAAAAAGTTGGGGACCACTGAGCTAGAGGATGCCTAAGAGACTCTCACCCCTAAGGACATCCCTATTATATCAAATATCTATTCCACCTCCAGGCTTATCTTGAGGCCTTCCCCACAGAACCAGGGCAGCCCAATTTGACCCCACAGATATGCACATATTTGCCTGCATACTAGTAATCCAGTTACCATTTTTGGAAGATAACAGAAACAGGGCAAGTATCCCCATTATTCATTTATTTTTTCAAGTTCTTTGGTAGACTGCTTCACTTGTGTCTAGGGTCGAATAAGGAAGCTAAGTCACTGATATAGCTGGGACAAAAATTTGTTTCCAGATATTTATTTTGGAAGGTTTCCTGCATTCAGCACATCAAACTTGTAAAGCAAAATTGATGTGTGGGGACTTCCCTGGCAGTCCAGTGGTTAAGACTCCCAGCTTCCACTGCAGGGGGCGCAGGTTCGATCCTTGGTTGGGGAACTAAGATCCCACATGCCACGGGGTGTGGCAAAAAAAAAAAAAAGTAAAAAAAATTGATGTGTGGCAAGGACCAATTAAACTTAGAATCTTATATATCTACTACCATACTCATATGTGCTGAAGAAGAAAGAGTAAAGTTATCCCCGATTTCCAATACTACGAAAAGCATTATTAACAAGTGTCTTTAGGAGTCTGGCATGAAAATGGTTGTTGATATGCAATCTGACTTTATAAGGATTTTATATTTCAGGCAAAGGTTTTTGTTTGTTTTTAAATCTTTTTTTTTCTTCTAGATCATTTGGTTAGACTGGATGTCCTTAAACACGCACTGCTGCCAACACGAAGAACAGAGGTGAAGTAAACTAACAGATGCATCAATTTCTCCTCTGCAATGGCTGGCTGTGTGGGTAGTTTTGCTTTGTTTTCTTACCATAACTGAATGGGTATTTAAGTTCTGGGTGATGAGTAATATTTAAAATATGAAAGCAAACTGTGAACATCTAATGGCACAAACTTGTGCCTATAATCACTCATCAGCCCTAACGGTAAACTATAAGGTAAAAAGGTGTTTAGGATTAAAAAAAAAAAAAAGATCCAGGCAAAAGCCCTCAGTATTTTTTCTCATCAGTTGCAAAGTCGCACCAATTTTTACCTTCTCATTATTTTTATCTTTATTCCCACTAAAGGGTAGACTCCAATTCTTTCTCACTTGACCCATTTGAAGAGAGGCCTAATGCATCTAGTTTACCACCTAGCTCTCATATGCAAACTTGTCCTACATACTGAATGCTTCAGATTAACCTTCCAGTGTAGAACTCTGAGAATGTAGCTCTTCTAATCCAAATATCCAAAGACTCTGTGCTGCTCCCAAACAGTCTAAATGCCATAGCCTAAAACGTAAAGACTTCTACTTTTTTTTTTTTTAGTCACCTTAGCTCATACTCTTCTCTTGCTGAACCAAATTATTAGCAGTTCCCTGACCAACTTCTAATCTGTGGCGCCGAGGTTCATTTATATCCGTCTCCTGAAATTAAACTCACTGTTGAGGCCCAGCTCAAGAGCTGCTGCTATGAAGCCTGTCCTCATCTTTTCAGTCAAGACTGACTGCCATCAACTCTCACAACTCCCAATACTTTTTGTCATTAATTATATTTAACCTTGTACCATAATGTGGGCATGGACTAATTCTTCGATTAGACTGTGAGGTCTTTGAGGGAAAAGTTTCTCAGTATCTTATATAAGGTGAATAACTCAATATGCACTGAATACATAAATGGTGTTCTATGCCACTTGCCTTTGTATCAGTAATGATTTTTAAAAATTTACATCTGATGCTTGATCCTTATTTTTTCTTGGAGGAATGTATGCAATACAGAATTGAAAGTCAAGAATTTGATATCACTGTTGATATAGCATGTCTGATAATACAACAGCTTAAAGGGGCCAAGCAGGTATCAAATAAATGAAGTGGATAGTGTGTGGAAAAAATAGGAAATGGTGGGGGCTGTGATGAATTAGAGAATATATACCTTGTTGTTCTAAGTAGGGTTAGCAGCCAGGCCACTCAACTTGGGGCCGAGAGTCAAGAGATCATCTATTTTATTCTGTAAGAAAGAAGTCTGGACCCTCATGTGAAACCTTTTCTTTTTTCTTTTTGGCCGTGCTGTGCAGCATGCGGGATCTTAGTTCCCCGACCAGGGATTGAACCCGTGCCCCCTGCAGTGGAGTTTTAAACACTGGACCACCAGGGAAGTCCCGAAACCTCTTAAATACTGGCAGCCAATTAAGAATTTAAAAAATATTGTGCAAGCCGAACCATACACATCTGTCAAGGCTGGCTGGATTTGGCTTCTAGGTTCCCACCAATTTGTGACCTCTAGGTTATGGCTTCTTCCTATGGTGATTAATCCAATTAAAACATAAACTGATGGCTATGGCTACCATGACAAGATGAAGTGCCTACTGACATACAGAATTTCCCATTATTTTGTTATCATGTGAGAAGTATACTTGATATTTCTCTGTTTATCAATTAAAAAAAAGTTGTACGTTTAAAAATGTATTTTATTTTAGAATCTTTTCTACTGGAGCACATTAAAGGACAAGTCACTTAATTTCTGTGACTCAATTCTTAACCTATAAGACAGGTATGCCACAGGTAATTTTCACATTAGTATACTGCTATCAACATGAGAGACCAACCCAATTCTACTTTGGGAGGCACATTCAAGACTGCAATGGGAGGTCCCAGAGGCATTCATGGGTTCAGTTTAACTCTAGGAAATTAGAATTCTCCCTTAAATCTCCCCAGACTGGGAAAGAATTAGGGAAATTAAGACCAGAACAGTTTCATAATTCCATTACAAGGAGAACCTGCATATTCTGAGTGTACCCTAAGATGGGCCCTAAGATACTTGTAGAAATAGTCTAGTCTTCAAAGGATGGTCTAGACCAGAGGTAATTTTGGAATAAGGCTGGAAGGAAGAGACTTTTTCAATCTATAGTTCACAGTACTCACTATTTTCTACATCACTAAAATGAATTGAACAATTTTCTTACCCTAGCTTAATAAATATATAAATGTAACTAGAGTTCCAATATAGGCATGCAAACCTATTTATTCTATTTATTTATTTATGGCAGTGTTGGGTCTTTGTTGCTGTGCGCGGGCTTTTTTTTTTTTTTTTTTTGCTGTACGCGGGCCTCTCACTGCTGTGGCCTCTCCCGCTGCGGAGCACAGGCTCCGGACACACAGGCTCCGCGGCCATGGCTCGCGGGCCCAGCCGCTCCGCGGCACGTGGGATCCTCCGGGATCGGGGCGCGAACCCGTGTCCCCTGCATCGGCAGGCGGACTCTCAACCACTGCGCCACCAGGGAAGCCCTGTGCGCGGGCTTTTGTGGCGAGTGGGGGCTACTCTTCGTTGCGGTGCGTGGGCTTCTCACTGCAGTGGCTTCTCTTGTTGTGGAGCACCAGCTCTAGGCACGCGGGCTTCAGTAGTTATGGCTCGCGGGCTCTAGAGCGCAGGCTCAGTAGTTGTGGCGCACGGGCTTAGTTGCTCCGCGGCACGTGGGATCTTCCCGGACCAGGGCTCGAACCCGTGTCCCCTGCATTGGCAGGCAGATTCTTAACCACTGCGCCACCAGGGAAGTCCCTTTATTCTTAGTTCTATGGTAGAATTTATACCAGAACCACCTAGTACCAAGTAGTTAAAAAATTATAAACTCTCTCTCTCTCTTCAATTGGTGAGAGCAAAGAAACCTTGGATGATACCTTGATATTCACAATGGGAGAACAGACACTTTTTTCTAAACATTAGAGAAGATTTGAGCATAAAAACAATCTGGGTACTCAAACTACGTGGAAAAGATTTCCAGAGTTTTCCTTTTACTATCTTAAGCTAAGATAAGCAACGGTCTTTTCTCACTTCAGTTAAAGATGCATAAGACAAGACAATACTCTCTGTGCCAGGCAGTTACAGGTATATACCCTCGTCTCCTTTGAACAGGAATATAGGCTATTCAAAGGGGGTGCCTGTGTCTGGACTCATAGCTTCATTTTAGGGAGCGGTTGCCTTTAGTATTCAATCTCACTCTTTTTAAAGTGCCATTCAAATGCTGGACTTAGTAGTCTTTCTTATTCAGGACAATGCTTCCAAGAAAGAAAAAAGGAATTTAGCTTTAGGCATATATGAAGAGTGTCCCCTCAAACTAAAGAAAGAGGATGCAAGCTACTTGTTAGAAAATAATCCCCAAAAAGAAACAAACTAGTTCTTGTCTGTAACTTTTAGTTTCATTCAAATCACTAAGTGGCATATGGACACACAGCAATCTTAAATTAAGCAGAGGGTTGAATATGAAGAGGGGAAGTTTGTTCTGTTCTGATGCAGAATGAAACCAGAGATTTATTCCGGGTACAAAGGGCTCTAAGCCTCACCCAGTGTCCTTTTTGGGGCTTCCTGGAAAGGCCATTCAATCTGCAAGGAGTGTGTGGGACAAGCTCCTTAGGCTTGCCCCATGTACCAAGGGCAGAGGCGTAATTAAACCAGCCTTGGTTTTGTTGGTGCTGCTCATAGCTCAGCAGGTTAATGTTTAAAAATAAAAAATGAAAGGACTGACAGAAGAAAAAAGTAGTTCCCAACAATTTCATAAAATGAATAGTCATTTCATGTAGATTAACCACATTTTTCTAATTTGCCAGAAATATACCTGTTAATATTTTAAGGAGAACATCTAGTCTGCTTAATTAATACCTTAATTAATTCATATCTTAGGGAATATCTTTAAAAATTTAAAATTACACCTGGGAGAGTCAGGGTATGAAATGAGGCCAGAAATGATTGGCTGGGACAGCTTATGAGAACTTTCAGGGTCAGATCTTTCCAAGGTGGCTTTATTGTTTTCAAGTGGTATAAATTTTTAGAATTTTAATTATGTATATTGAATTCTACTCTAACTTGAATATGAATCACTTTTGGATTATGAGCTACTTTGTATTACCACATTTGGTTATATCTTTGCCCTCTACTCATAATGTAGGATAAGGAAGGTCCCTAGATACATGTAAAATAATATCAATCTGTAGTTTTCTTAAATGTCCATAGCCACAGTGGTCAAGTCTGCCATTAAAATTAATCTAGTATATATTTTAAGTTACATTTACAGTCATTAAGATTCCTACAGTCTGGCTAAGCATATGTACTCCATTTAAAAATGATTAAATGGAGGTACGGGTTTATCAGATACCGTCATCATGTAAAATCAGCAAGTATCCTAATACAGTTGCTCCTAAGGAAATGAAACATATATTGAAGAATTATTATTTTGGGATTGATTTTTTTATTAGTGTGGGAAGAGTAATATCTGCTTTGGGTTTTTAAACAAATACCTCCAAAATATAGCATATGATCCATAATAGTGAAATACTCAAAAAGTTAATAAGGAAAGAGTTTCAGAGTATTTCAAGAAAAATTTCACTTCCATTCTGTCTGCTGGAAAAAAGACAAAACCTTAAACATCTGAAATGCAGATATTCTAAATAAAACAATCCTACTGGAGAGAGCTTTATTTGATTACGATGTCATTTTGGCTTTTGTAATTCAATACAGATTATACCAAGTTTAGAGAAACTTGAGGAAAATGATAAAGGACTTAAGAAGTATGAAATTATGGATTATTTCTCTTACAGAAGAACACACTGTGGATTACACACCCAATTGAAAAGATGCGATACCTGGAAAAACATGAGATGCAATATGAAGTACTGAGTGCCACCTACGAGGTATTTTTGCCCTTGCCAAAAATGGATCCTGAATCTAATCAAGCCTCTGGACATAACTACCATCTATAGGAAATTTGGGGGATACCGAACATGTTAATGATAAATTTGAAAAAACAAATGACTCAGTTTCTTCAATAAATGATATTAAAAATAAAAAGTCAGGGGGAATTGTTACAACTTAAAAGAGACTTAAAAGGCATACCATCCAATTTAAATCAACTATAAAAACAAAACCAGAGAAGAGTGCAGGTATTAGGAATTATTGTTAATTTTGTTAGGTGTGATAACAGTACTGTGGTCATGTCTAAAAGGTCATCATCTCTTAAAGATATGCTGAAGTTTATGGATGAAATGACAGGATACCTGGGATGCGCTTTAAAATACTTCCCTCAAAAGTGGACAGGCTGGATTAAAAAAACGGCAAAATGTTGATAATTGCTGAAGCTAGGAGAAGGATACATGAGGTTTCATTTATACTACTCTCTCTTTTTATTTTTTTTTGGGCCGTGCTGTGTGACTTGTGGGATCTTCGTTCCCTGACCAGATATTGAACCCATGCCCTCGGCAGTGAAAGCACAGAATCCTAACCAATGGACCACCAGGGAATTCCCTGTACTACTCTCTTGACATTTAGGTATGTTTGAAAAATGTTTACAATAAAAAAAATTCTTAAAAATGGGTTATACATGGAAGACTACATTTGAAAAAAATTTTTAAATCAGTTCTTACTACTTTGTCACTGTTGCACACAGTACTTTAATACAGTTATTCTTGATAATTAATCATATTTCTTAACCCCAGTAGATGTAGACAAGTATCCAGGCATTTCTTGACTTAAAGATGTAGTCTGTGAGCATAATTTGTGCTTTCCAGCACTTTCAATAATTTGGGTCCCCATAATTTTGTATGAAGAGTTGGCAGACTGATTTTTCAGAGTTGGAAGAGCTAAAAATAAATTTGGAAGCTTCTGAGAATAAACTTGCTTCACCCTGTCGCCTACTACACAGAACAACAGATGTGACTTCAGTGGGTATTTTCGGACACCAAGATGACTTCCTCTGGATGACTGCCACACAAAAAAACCCTACCCCAACTAGCTTTGGACATGCCACCATCCATACAGCACAAGGGTATTTAATTGCTGGAATTTAATTAATTGGTTATGTTTGAGCTTGAATGCTGACTTAACACAAGTGTTTTTTAAATGCTGAAAGAATTAGATACTAGAGTTCTGAAAATCAAATATGAAATTAGTTAGAAATTCAACAACAATATATAATAAACAAAACATACATATTAGTATCTAACTTACCAAGAAGAATGTTTACTAGTTTAGGCTTATTATTACTTTACTGATTTGTTTTAAAGAAGTTAGGACAAAATAAATCTACAGACATGATCTAAGAATTAGCAAATGGCAAGTACTGCTGCTTGAAGCATTATATTATACTGAGGAAACAAACACACCTCTAACTGGGAAGCTTAACTGCTGTAAAGTTGATGCACTTATACAGTAACCAATTTGGGGCTCATAGGCGATGGTATCTAGACATTCATTCCAATCTTGTACATTTGTAACAGGACAATCCTGTAGATGGGTGACAAGGTCTCCCACAAAAAGGCCTCTAGGTCCAATGGCAGGTGAGTCCTTGGGAAGAAGGCAGAAATAAATCAGATAATGTATGAAGACAAGCTGTGATTAATCTGAGCAAATAATAAAGACACTGACTTAATTAAGTAGACTATTTTGAATAATGTAGAAAATAATCCAGCTTTGAATCCAAGATGTATAGTCCTAGAAAATTAACAAAATAACACCCAACAATTATAGTTACTTTTCATATTTCACTAAGATTTTGAATTTTTCACAAATGAAAATCAAACAAACCCCACTTGCCAACAATTAAGATTAAAATGATAAACTTTTTCCCAAACTGCTAATTAAAATTTTTTGTGAAAGCAGTCATCAGAATGCCTTCGTTGTCCTATATCATCAATGGATAAAATTATAAGACTTATCTAAACACAGTCCCAAATATGCAGACAATACCATCAGCACAATGAATACATGAGTACATGAGGCAGTTGCTCACAAGGTAATTTTCCTTGTCCCAAAGTGTGAAGAGAAGACTTGATACCATCATAGTAGTCTAAGGGAGTGAAATACAGAGTTGAAGACATTAAACTCCCACGGAATGTTCTGGCTGGCTAGCCTAGGTTCCATCTTTCTTACTTCTTAGGAGTAAAGACATCTGACTCAAAAGCTGAGTTATAAAAATAAACAGTAAAGGTAAATGATGCATTTAATCAAACTACAGGTAGAAAGTCTTGATACTATCCTTGTAACTCAGAACAGAAACAATTTTCAGTATTTTAAAAGAGTCAATGTAGTTCACAAAACTATTTCTTTGATGTGAAAGGATTACAGTAATTTCTTCAGGAGAAACTGAGCATTCTGTATATGAGAAGAGTTTGAATAAAAGTTCCTGACATAAAATGCTAAGTGTTACATCACAAAATCTGGTGAAAGAATACCCCAAGTAATCTATTATTTACCTCAGCAACTTCAGTGATAAGCACCCCAACTCCAGTGTAGTAAAACGGCAAGAGAATTACAGGAAGGAGAACAAGAGCTAAAATACCCAGGAGTGCAAGGACGAAATTATGCCAGATACCTGAAAAGAGGGAAAAAAAGGAATAAGCTCAACCAGGGGCAGGGATGATATCATTCCAGGTAGTTGTACTTCATAATACTTAGGCATTCTGATAAATTAGTAAAGTACCCAGAAGAAGCTGTGAGGCAGATAGATCTACTTATTAGTACAGAAGACAGATGTTCAGTTAGAGGTTTCTTCCATTTCAGATATTAAAATCTAAAATGAGCATGTTAATACAATACTAGGAAGACCACATGCTAATACGATTTAACACTATTAGAATCTATATTCGATTACATATATACCTCTATTATATATGTAAAGGTGTGTGTGTATATAACGAATAGAATATCTTCTACTTACTACTCTTTTCTCAGAAAATGTATACATATTAATTTAAACATAGTTGTGAAAAAAAACATACTTGTGATCTTTGAAAGGAACTTCAGAGCTATCAAATAAAAGTTATGATGAAGTAAAAAACATTCTTGCTGAACTGGGGTATCTTACATCAAGACTATAACTATCTCTGCCATCTCTGCAGAGATGGTTAGGTGAACCCAGTGGTGTGCTGGAGCCTGCTCCTACCACCTTGCCACAGCTGACTGGGCCTCTTTAACCAACTCCTCCTTCAGGAACTTCAAGTTGGCGCTTTGAAATTGGCCATGGTGGGAGTGTTTACACCACAGAAACCAGCAAATGCTACGTATCAGAGCTCTCCACCCTCTCCTCCAGGGCTAGATGTTAAACATTCACTAGCATACCTCTAGATAAACCCCCCTCCCATACCGATCCTTGCCCTCTAGTACAGTTTTTCTCATAAGGCAGGGTGGAAGCACTACCCGCTCTCTGAGCAGTGTGATTCTTTTTTTTTTTTCTGCGGTACGCGGGCCTCTCACTGTTGTGGCCTCTCCCGTTGCGGAGCACAGGCTCCGGACGCGCAAGCTCAGCGGCCATGGCTCACGGGCCCAGCCGCTCCGCGGCATGTGGGATCTTCCCGGACCAGGGCACGAACCCGTGTCCCCTGCATCGGCAGGTGGACTCTCAACCACTGCGCTACCAGGGAAGCCCAGTGTGATTCTTAGTTGTGCAGGTCTTGTCCGTTACAATACAGGATATATAGCATTCCCAACTCCATCCTCTGAATGTCATTAGTGTTCTCCAGTCACTGAGACAAGCAAACAACTGCCCCCACCCCACACATTCCAAATATCCCCAGGAGGGTGATAGCACCAGTGGTTGAGGACCAGTGTTTTGTAATGATAGAAACATAACTTAAAAGACATCTCCCAGACTCTCAGGAGTCTGAGTATGGCCATATGACTGTTTCAGCAAAAGGATGCAAGTGGAAGTGATGGGGATTGCCTTACTGGCTGGAATGTAGCTATGATGGAGCTAAACGTGAGTCCATGACGCAGAAGCTGCATGTTGGGAATAGTAGAGCTAAGACAGAAAGAGTCTGAGTCCCCCAAATCATAGAATTATCATATCAGCATTGAACTACTTACATTTGCAATGTTTTATGAGAGTTTAAGTCACTGTTATTTTTAGCTTTTACAGCAGCCAGATACCTAGCTAATATGGACCATATTCACATTGTAAAATGTTCCTCTAGTCCAGGACATATTGGGTAAACAATATTTTCTGTTTTGCACACAGAAAGATCTTTTAAAAACACTAATGGTATCAAGCTATTTATCACAAACTATATTTTGCTTTTTCATTTATATATTTTCGACTTCTTCCTTACCTTCACATTCATATCTAACCCATTTCTTATATCCACTACAGAGTAATCCATTTTTAAAAAAACATATTGACTTATTTATAAGGTTCCCTACTAATGATCACTTAGGCTGTTTTAACTTTTTATACAATGCTGCAACAAACAGCTTTTCTCATATTGTTATGCATCTAACTAAGAATGCATCTCTGAGGGTATGGAAAATTGCACAGAAATGGAATTATTGGGTCAAAAAATACGTGCATTAAAATTGACCTCCAACAAGTTTGCATTATATTCTCCTAAGTGGCATATGTTTCCCCACCCTCTAAACAATACTGGATGGGATGTTATCATAACTTTAGACTGCCATCTGCTAGGTGAAAAGTAAAATCTCATCCTGATTTCTATTTCTTTAATGATGAGTGAGCTTGTACATTTTTCATGCTTATTAAATGGTTATTTGTATTTTTGTCTGAGAATTGCTTACTTCTATCCATTGTCAGTTTACATTTTTTGACTGGGTTGTCTTCTTTTTCTTAAACTAATTTATATATATATTATTATTTGTAATACATACACTGAGGAATTTGTTCTTCTGTACGAGGTATTATTATCATTTCTTCCAGTTTGTTTGGCTTGGTTTATAGTTTTGCCTATGCAGACATTTTAAATTTTGGTGAGGTCAAATGTCTCCTTTTGTATTAAGCCTTTCCCAGTTCAAGACTATAGAAGACACTCACCTGTGTTTTCTTGTATTGTTTTCATAGGTTTTTTTTTAATTTTCACTCGAGGCATGCGGGTTCTTAGGTCCCCCACCAGGGATTGAGCCCATGCCCCCTGCAGTGGAAGCACAGTCTTAACCACTGGATGGTCAGGGAAGTCCCTAGCATCATTTAAAAAACAAAATTAAAACAAACAGAAAAAACCTCGAATTCTTTGACCCACTGGAATTTACTCTAGTGAAACTAATTAGGAATACAGCTATACCACCCCACCACCCTGTTGCTAGTCCCAAAACAATTTCACAAAATAACCCAGCCCATTGATTAGATTTGCCACCATTACCATGTGCTAAATTCAACTTTCCCCTTAACCCCTCAGGATGGCCTAAATGCTTGCACCCTACCTCTCCCTTATCAGGATGACACCACCATACGACCCTGGCTTTTCTCATCCAAGCAACAGTCAGAGGGGCACACAGCAGCACTGATTCTTTGATTCTCTGGGCAGGACTCTCCTATCTCTTGTCAGGGATGCAGCTGGTACCAGACCACCCTGCTGGATTCCAGATTTGCCCATGATGGCTAAATTGCAATGCAAGTACCTTTATTTCCTTTATTTAAACAATCTCTTGTTCATTAATGATTTGCTTTTTGAGTATACCAAACAAATTTTTGTTACAATTTTTACTTTCTCTAGAGCAGGGTTTCTCAACAGTGCCACTACTGGCACTCTGGGCCAGATAATTTTTTGTTGTGGGGGACTATCTTGTGCACTGTAAAATGTTTAGCAGCATCCCTGGCCTCTACCCACCAGATACCAGTCGCACCCTCCCTGTTTTCTCTATTTTCTAGGTACAATATTTATATAGGCTAGTTTTTTTTTCTTTAGAACAGGTATTTTATTTTTTGCTTTTTCTATTACAAGGGATGTATGTACCAAGTATTAAAAAGTCAATACATACACAACATATTCCACAACTGAGCACCACTCCTTAACTAAACAGGCAAAGAAATGACACTAAAAGACAGCACATGGTAGTATTTGGGGGAAAATAAAGACTAAAACAGGTTTAAATCGACTACTACATCCCATCCAATATTCAATACTACACAATCCAGTGCATCTAAAAGGTAGTTATGCAAAATGTGTTAATGTCAAAGAATACAACCAAAATTAAGATGGCAAACTAAACCTATATAACTTTTTTTAAACAGAAAAATAATTTATATATGCATGTAACTGTCCTTCTTTTAAAGAAAATCTGCAAGCAACGTTATCTACTTCCAGAAAAACCATATATAGTACTAAACATATTCTTAAAAGTATAAACATGAACATTTAGAAAATCCGTAACTGTAAAAACTTATCAATAGATGAACTTCATATTTAAAAGAATGTGAAAAGAAGTCCCATTTTTAGTTTTAAAGAAAATCTGCAAGCAACGTTATCTACTTCCAGAAAAACCATATATAGTACTAAACATATTCTTAAAAGTATAAACATGAACATTTAGAAAATCCGTAACTGTAAAAACTTATCAATAGATGAACTTCATATTTAAAAGAATGTGAAAAGAAGTCCCATTTTTAGTTTTAAAGAAAATCTGCAAGCAACGTTATTTACTTCCAGAAAAACCATATATAGTACTAAGCATATTCTTAAAAGTATAAACATAAACATTTAGAAAATCCATAACTTAAAAAACTTATCAATAGATGAACTTCATATTTAAAAGAATGTGAAAAGAAGTCCCATTTTTAGCACAGTTGTATAAACAAGTCTTTTGATGTGAGCTTCATGAATTGTCCTCCTTTGTGACCAACTATTACAAAAACATAACGTTTTTCAAACGGTATTACAGAACAAGACAGAACATCTTAACAATGTTATCTTATATAAAGAATTATTTTTAACCTTTTAAATTTTACTTTTACTAACCTATCAAAACCTGACCCTTAGATGTGTTAGAGTCATTCAAAGAAGTTCTTTTCTAGAAACAGTACACAAAAAACAGGCATATCTATTTCCCATCACATTCCTGGAAGATGCTTTCTGAGCCTGAGAAATTTCTTCTCTCCTTTTTACTGTTCATTTTTATGCTTAGCATGTACTAAGATATGAGATTTCAGGTTAGCTGACTGAGCAAACTTCTTATTACAGTTCTCGAAGGGGCACAGGAAGGGCCTGTCTCCGGTATGGATTCGCATATGGGTACGCAAATTGAAATTCAGGGAAAAGCGTTTTCCGCAGCCTTTGAAGGTGCACTGAAAGGGCCTCTCTCCCGTATGCACCAGTTGATGACGTTTCAGTTTTGAGCTCTCAATAAAAGCTTTGCCACATTCTTCACATGCGTGGACTCTGGGACCATGGGTGTGCAGATGTTTTCTCAAAGCAGACTTATCCTTCAACACCTTCATGCAGCCTTTGTTAGGGCAAGCTATTGATTTCAGGGGATCTCCCTTGGTTTTCTGGGGCTTCTTAATAAATTCTGCCACTTGTTTGGGATCTGAGAGATCAACGCCAGGAATTCCTCCAGGAGGCAGCTTCTTCCCCGTAGCGTACTCTGAATAACCAAGAGCTGGCTTCTCATTAGCCTCTCTAGTCTCGTGGCCTCTCTTATTGCACCCGGACCACATGGTGACGGCGAACTCGCCTTCCAGGGTTTTGACGTACACCTGCTTCAGCTCCCACTTGTTCCTGTCCACCTCGGAGCTGCTTCCCGCCCTGGCCTTGCCGTCAGCGTACCTATTCTTACCGCTGGGCTTTCTGCCTTGGCCACTGCACTTCCTGCTGTGGCTGTAGGCCGATGAGGACGTGGAGGGTGGTGACAAGGGAGCCAGGGTCTCCTGGAAGCAGTCGTCTTCGTCGGCCAGGATGACCATCTTGTTCTCCAGGTTGCTGACCTGCAGGTCTTCAGACTGGTAGTAGCCCACCACCTCCTCCTGCATCTGCACCATGCTCCTTTCCTCGTTGTAGTCCCCTTGGTTTGGGGTGCTGATAAAGAGAGGCTGCAGCGCGAACAGAGGCGGAAGGTGGTGGCCACTGATGTCTTCGTACTCCTCGGCTGCCTCAACCGCCACGGTCTCCACAGGGGCGGCCTCCACAGGGACGGTCTCCACAGGGCTCTGGTACAGCTCCACAGCATCTCCATACAGCTCCACAGCATCTGCATACATCTCCAGAGCATCTGCATACATCTTCGAGTTTTCTACGGAGGTGTATAAAGTGTTGTTTGAGGCCATTGCCGAGGGCTCTTCTGAGGCTTTGGCTACTGGGCAGCAAACGGACGACCAGAAGGCCGCGGAGAAGAAAGGCTGAGAGAGAAAAGCCCGAGCTCCAGAGGAAAAAGGCACTTCCGGCGCGGGACGCGGAAAACGCAGGAGACGTGGATACTTTTGGACACGCCTCGCACATGCGCTTTGGGGCACCCCCCACGCGCTTTACGTCACCCTGCACTTGCGCTTTGCATCACCCCCGCACATGCGCTTTGGGGCACCCACACCCCCGCACATGCGCTTTGGGGCACCCCCTGCACGTGCGCTTTGGGACATCCCCCCGCACGTGCGCTTTGGGGTACCCCCGCGCGTGCGCTTCGGGGCATCACCCCCACACGTGCGCTTTGGGGCACCCCCTCCCTGCACATGCACTTTGGGGCACCCCCCCACACGCGCTTTACGTCACCCTGCACTTGCGCTTTGCGTCACCCCCGCACATGTGCTTTGGGCACCCCGCACATGCGCTTTGGGGCACCCCCACCCCCGCACGTGCGCTTTGGGGCACCCCCCTGCACGTGCGCTTTGGGACATCCCCCCGCGCGTGCGCTTTGGGGCACCCCCACCCCCGCGCGTGCGCTTTGGGGCACCCCCACCCCCGCACGTGCGCTTTGGGGCACCCCCCCGCACGTGCGCTTTGGGACATCTCCCCGCACGTGCGCTTTGGGGCACCCCCGCGCGTGCGCTTTGGGGCACCCCCACCCCCGCACGTGCGCTTTGGGACATCCCCCCGCACGTGCGCTTTGGGGCACCCCCGCGCGTGCGCTTTGGGGCACCCCCGCACGTGCGCTTTGGAGCACCCCCCCCCCGCACGTGAGCTTTGGGGCACCCCCGCGCATGCACTTTGCGGCACCTCCCCACGTGCACTTTGGGCACCCCGCACATGCGCTTCTAAGCTAGGGCACACCAGCAGAGTGCGCGACCATGCTCATGCCCAGGCTCACGGGCTCGTGCGTACACCAGCCCTCCTGCCACTGCGTGCCTCTTCGCTCAGCGTGCCAAGCTATTGTTTTTTTTGAATATGGCAACCAGGCTCTACAGAATTTTTCTGTATTTCATTTCCATTGACTTTTTTGTCCCTCCCCCTCCCCCCTGCCAGGTATATAATAGTATGGGGGGCGGGGGGAAGGCCTACTCCTTTCTAATATTTATGCTTCTTTTTTTTCTTATTTGATTGCACTGACCCACATTTACAGGCCATTTTTAATAGTATCGGTGGAATGCTTGTCCTGGCCATTAATAGGAATGTTTCTAAGTGTTATACCATTAGGAAGTAACCAGCTATTTCTATTCAATACTTCTACTAAAGATTTTTGGCTTTTAGCCATTAATGGATGTTGAATTTTGTTAAATACCGATTTCAATATCTGCTGAGATGAGGATATTTTTCTCTTAAGAGTAATTAATGTTTACCACATTCAAATAAGATTTCCTAATTTTAAGCCATCCTTGCACTGTTCAGATACACCAACTGTCTGTAGAATTTTTGTGCTTTACAAGTATCAGTGTTACACTGACTTTTAAAAAATTCTTAGTTTCCTTCTCTATGCGACCTGGAAAGTTTATACTAAATTGGAATTGAAAAGAAAAATCTTTTCCTTCAAGATCTGAAAGAATTCTACCTATGCAACTTTCAGGACCACTCTTAAACTTTCTTAATTTCTCCCATGGTAATTAGCCTATTTATAATTTTTTTCTGTCTCTGCTGGGGTTAATTTCGGCTGTTTAAAAGAAAGATAATTATCTGGGTTTGTGAAAATTTTTTGCAGAGATGAACAAAGAACACTTTATTTATCTATCTATCTATCTATCTATCTATCTATCTATCTATTTATTTATTTATTTTTGCGGTACGGACCCAGCTGCTCCGCGGCATGTGGGATCTTCCCGGACCGGGGCACGAACCCATGTCCCCTGCACTGGCAGGCGGACTCTCAACCACTGCGCCACCAGGGAAGCCCCAAGAACACTTTTATAATTGTTTAAAATTTCTCTATCAGTTGTCATTCCCCAATCTGACTGCTAATTCTGTCTATAAATGCTTTCTCCCATTTAATCTTTTTTTGTTCTTCAAAGAACTCTTTTAACAGTTCTATTTTTTCTAATTTATTATTTTTTGCCTATATGCATGCTAATTACATCATTTCTTACCTATTTTATAGTTCTTTTCTCACTTCTTCAGTTTAACTGATTTACTTTCATTTCTTATTTCATAATAATTGCCTAAGGCAGTGACTTTTCCTTTTAGCAGAACTTTACACATTATTTCATTATCATTTTTAAACATACTGCAATTATGGTTTTGAATTAAATTGGACAATTTTTATAAGTTTCATGGGCACTTGAAAAGAAATTGTCATGGTATAGGGTTTGACATAACTATTGAGTTTGCCCTTGCTAATTAGAGCCTCGATGATTAAGCCTTTTTCATACTTACCTGCTATGTGTTGAGAGATGAGATAAGCCTCCTTTATTACATTTCTGTTTTTTCCTTGTACTTTTTCCATTTTTGTTTTGATGATTTGTTACTTTATTCAGTAAGACTCAGGATTACATTTTCATTGTGGATTACACTCCTTATGATTATCAAGTGACCTCCTATGTCTAATTTAATGCTTTAGTCATATTTTCATGATATGTTCTCATTTTTTCAATCTTTTAAAAATAATTCATGTTAAAAAATGAAAAAACTGGAATGTAAATTATTTTGCTCTACCACTTTTGACTGAGAGTTTTTTTTAAATTTATTTATTTATGTATTTATTTTTGGCTGCGTTGGGTCTTTGTTGCTGTGCACGGCAGTTCTCTAGTTGTGGCGAGCGGGGGCTACTCTTCGTTGCGGTGCGTGGGCTTCTCACTGCGGTGGCTTCTCGTTGTGGAGCATGGGCTCTAGGTGCGTGGGCTCCAGTAGTTGTGGCAGACAGGCTCAGTAGTTGTGGCTCACGGGCTCTAAAGTGCAGGCTTAGTAGTTGTGGTGCACGAGCTTAGTTGCTCCGTGGCATGTGGGATCTTCCCGGACCAGGGCTTGAACCCGTGTCCCCTGCACTGGCAGGCGGATTCCTAAGCACTGCGCCACCAGGGAAGCCCTGACTGAGAGTCTTATAAACTGAATTTATCAACCAAAAGGTGAGTTGTTTTCATTTGTGATGTACTTTCCATAAAACCACTAATAACACACAGATGAATAAAGAAATTTAAGTCTTTTACCTGCACAAAATATCCTTAGCTGCTGGACTGGTGATATAAGTTGCAAATGAGTGGTGAACAGATCAACAAATGCTCCAGGATAAATAATGAAGAGAAAAATCCCAAAGCCATTAAATCGAACTTGTTCCCTAAGAAATCACATAAGAAAAAGGAATTTACTACTAGTATTGCATTTTTCAGATTAATAATGCATGTAATCTTAAAACTTCCCACTGTAATTCAAATTCTTGCTTAAAATACAAGTCTCTCTGGACAGTCAAAAAATTATATATGATGTATATCATCATAATTTAATAATAGCATACAGATTTAGTTACCAGTGAAATTGCATTTTGTAAAACAGGGCATTCTGAAATAGACTTAACAACTTCAATAATTTTTAGAAACCAATATGCTGAGCAAATAACTTAAAATTAGTCACTTGTATAAAGAAATAGTTAATATTTCTATGGGAAACTAAATGAAAAACATTTGTATGGGTTTATTCTGAATTATTTTCAGGGAAGGAGACAGTAGAAAATAGAATTCAAGTAAATTATCTAAATATTTATATTTCTCTTAGCCATTATAAAGGTGGAGGCTTATCTAAGTGTATTCCTGTTGAATTAATGTTAAAATAAGTACTACATTTAAAAATGCATAATGCTCAGACTGTCCTCAAGAGAACTATTTTTTATCAATTCATTCTCTAAAAATGGAATTACATTTAAAAGCCTCGTAAGACCACACAGCTACTCTAAAAAAAGCATCATCTAAATATTTTGTGCTGTCACCTAGCATTAACTATACAAGATGACTGTAAAATTCACTTTTTCTTGGCAGTGGGATTTTATAAAATATTACCCAAACTATTTCACAAACATATTATCAATGATTAAACTGTCATAACAATGCATTTCTATGTAAAACCCTAAAAGCTGCAAAGTTAAGGTGGAAGTAAAGATGAAAGAGAGAAAAGAAAAAGGAGCCGACCACTTAAACCACTACATGGCACACCTGTGTAACAGTATATGCTCTGTCAAGATGAGGGTTTATTGCCAGTCAATAGACTCTTGTTCATAAGCAACTGGAAAGTAATAAGAAGTGATTAAATCTTCTCCTCTAAAACCTTTTATCTGGTCCACACACCCAAAGGATGAAACACATTGCCATCAGTATGTGTGTTCATTATGTGGGAGTGAAGGGAAGTTGTGACTCAGTCTCTCCCCCCATCAGGATTTTACACATTTATGAGTCTTTAAAATGCTCAGGTATAATTACAATGATACATTTGGATAGTCAAGACAAAACATGGCATGATACTTGAAGCAAGTCCCAGGTCTCATCCTCCCTTATCTTCTTCCACTTGGATTTCTAGATAGGCTATGATATTTGTTAACAAACTCAGAGCTTTCAGTGTTCTTGCTGTAGCCAGCAGAGGCCATGAGTAGAAGCAGGAAAGTATTTCAGATGATGAGCCAAAGAAAGTACTAAGAAGGCAGGTGGATGGGCTTTGAGTGCAGTGGTTATCATTCTGATCCAGTGATGAACAGAAAGATTAGGTTTCAGGATTGGATGAAAATAGTGAAGAACCATGAGGATATAACCATGCTGGCAAAGGACAAAGGATAGAAAGACCCAGGTTATAGATGTGCACATAGTTAATTGAGCAGATTCATCAATATATTAATCTCTACAAAAGGGAAGTTACGTTAAAATAATAATGGTGGATATGCACTGGGCAGTATCCAAAGAAAGAAAAAGTATCAAATGTAGCAGATTTTAGTAATAAATCCTCCTATATGAAAAGCTTCTTTGCATGGAATAGAGAGAGAGAGGTAAATATCATTACCTAATAGCTGCTATCCCATGTCCAATTTCATGTACAACACCACTAATGAGGACTGCAGCGAAGAAATAGGTCAGTTGGTTGACGGGTAAATTTATGCCAGGAACCTGTTCACAGACACAATGATAAAGACACACTTGGGCACCAAGAGACCACAATGTTCACTCTGTACTAAAACTTAAACTTCCAAACTCAGTGTTCGGTAAGCTAAAAGTAATATGAACACTGATGGTCCACTTCTCCATTTCTATCATAATAAATATAAAAACACCAGTCAGTTTTTTTTGAACTAGGCAGTTTTTGAGCTAAGCACAACACCAATCTAAAGAGAATAGGAAACACCAGGTTAAAAAGTTGAAACGTTAGCTTCCTGAAGTCTTCACCACGGGAAAGAATTAGGGAGCCTGGCATAGTGCCAGGGAAGGCAGAGTGGCAGTGAAGGAATCAGTAGCTGATCCACCCTCGAGGGCTGGCAGCCTGATTTGGGAATTCTTGTTACAGTTCCCATTCCTTCCGCTAAAGTGTTATTGCAAGGCTCCAAGTACTTATGTGAGTAATACAGGATGTCCCCACCCCCCTTCAATGAGTTTCATTTTAGTATTATCAAGTTATATGAGAGTTGATCATTAAAGGCAGTGTAATAAAGTGCCTTATTGGTGTGGGAGCACCAGGCCCTTCATTTCTTCTATCAGTTTGTCTAGTACATTGGCTAGAAAAATCATATCAAAGTGATACACAAATATTATACTAAAATTGAAATTTAATGCAGAAAGTAAGGCATTTGGAACATACAGACATGTTAAGGGCCCACGTGCTCCTGACTGTTGTGCACTTAAGTTTGCTATTTTAAGGGCTGCAGAGTAAAATTTTTTTTAGATACCCAAGAATCTTCTTGTAAGATAAATAATCGTTCCTAAGTTCTATTTCTCACAATCCAGGCAGTGGAATCTAAAGGTATCCTTCTGGAGGAAAGTTCGTCTTTCTTTCATTAGTTAGTATTTTAAATTAATTACAAAATATGTTTAAAGCAGGAAAACTTGAAAACTCAAAGAATAATAGAAACCGTTCCTGTTCCCCAAACACAAAACAAAAAACCATTCTCAGTGTTTCAATGCATGTCTTTCCAATCTTTTCATGTACACATATTTTTTTTTTTTTTTTTTTTTTTTTGCGGTACGCGGACCTCTCACTGCTGTGGCCTCTCCCGTTGCGGAGCACAGGCTCCAGACACGCAGGCTCAGCGGCCATGGCTCATGGGCCCAGCCGCTCCGCGGCATGTGGGATCTTCCCGGACCGGGGCACGAACCCGTGTCCCCTGCATCGGCAGGCGGACTCTCAACCACTGCGCCACCAGGGAAGCCCCCATGTACACATATTTTAAAAAATTATACTCTTTTATTATAAATATGGTTTTGAAATCTACCCTTTTCACTTAATAGTATCACAAACATTTTCCCATGAGTATTTCTGGTTCAACATGATTTTTAATAGCTGCATTGTATTTCATGGAATAGATTGCTGGGCATTTAACTGTTTTAAAGGTTTCTGCTCTTATAAAATACTGTGATAAATATATTTGGACACATATACACAAATATTTGGGGGGAATAAATTGTTAGACAAGCACGGTTGGTTCAGGCTCTGGGGACATATCATTTGGGTTTGGTGTTCTGGCTCCATCATAACTAGCTAAGGGACCTTGAAGAAGCTTGGATTATTCCTCCAGTACTTCAATTTCCCCATGATTAAAATGGAAATCACCACAGTTACATAAAAGGGTAATTTTGAGGATTACAGGAGATAATCCTTGCCCACTGTTTAACATTACGCCTAACAGAGAGGGTAATTATACACAAAATTTAAAGGACTTTGATACATATCAAACTGCTCTCCAAAAGCAGACACTTCAATAACCTTGGGTAAGCTCACTTTATTCAAATCTGCAATTTGAGAGGAATAAAAAGCATCCCATTGTTTGATTTCTATTTCTTTGATGATTATTAAGCTGAATATTCCCCCTACTTTTTGACCACTGATAGATCTTTTGTGAGTAGCCTACTCCCGACTTGTCAATTTTTTTCTCCTTAAAGTGTTCATGTTTTTCTTATTGTCTGTAAGATCACTTCAAGTATCAATTATCAATTCTCTGTGATACACATCACAGATGCATTCCCAAGTTTTGCCTT
Source organism: Mesoplodon bidens (assembly GCF_964165515.1). Taxonomy (NCBI): domain Eukaryota; kingdom Metazoa; phylum Chordata; class Mammalia; order Artiodactyla; family Ziphiidae; genus Mesoplodon; species Mesoplodon bidens. The sequence goes on from NC_138163.1 coordinate 122,286,578, forward strand.
TTAATTTTATTTTGCTTTTGGTTTTTTGATATATAAAAAATTTTATGTAGTCAAATCTATCAATATTCATGGTTTCTGCCATGAGTTTTATGCATATGTCTTTCTCATTGTGTTCCTATAAATAGAAACCTGTTTTTTTTTCTTTCAAGGTCTTTTATGATTTCACATTTTAATTTTAATTCAATTGCAATTTATTTTTGTGTATAACAAAGGAATTTCACTTTTAAGCCTTTTTTAGTAGCTGAAGAGGAGATTCAAACCATGCTGCTTTCTAAATTCATTGATTCCAAGAGTCCTTTCTCTAGTTATGAAACTAGCTTTCATAGTCATCATTTTTAATGTATTCATAACATTTCACTGAATGACAGTCCCATAATTTAACCATTCCTCAATTACATATTGTGGTTGTTTCCAATTCTTCATAGTAATAAATGTTAGGATAAAGACCTTGATGAATACTCATTTTTCTGTAATTTGGAAGTGTTTCCTTAACCTAGAGTCCCAGATGTAGAAGTAAATGGTCAGAGGATATTTTTATGATGCTCATTATCTGAAGTTCTCTCTACTCAGACCCTACTAAGCAACTCTTTTCAAAAACATCAGTGTACCTTTTTCTACATATCTGCTCCATTCCCATGTTGTCAGGCATCTGTCTGTTCAGACCTGTAGTTTCCTTTTCTCTGATTCCTCTCTAAATTTATGTACTTAAGATTAATACACATACATGCCCTCTATATCACAAAGTATTCAGGTTATCTTACCTTTATTTCAAATAAATCAGTAGCCTTGATCCAATAGGATATTGATTTATTCTCTTTATTATTTCAGTGATGTAATAATGAAATAAGGTAAGGATTTGAACATGTGACTACAACCAACAGATGGTAGGTCTTATTTACTGGCAACAATACTCGACTGCCCATCTGTCTCGGCCGTGATCACACAGGGTATTAGATGTACCAAAATACTGATCTCTCAATAACATAAGAGTGCCAGGTTTTGGGGAAATAATACTGAATAAGGCTGTAGGGAATTACAGAGTAAACAGAAAGTATGTCCTCTAAGCTACAAGAGCTCATATCAAAGTCAGGAGATACAACAAACTTAAACAAAAATATGCCAGGTAGATATACAGAGGGCAGCTGACTTCTTAATGGTTCCAAAGCATGGCTCTCCTAACTGAATCAATATTTTGTGAGCTCTATGAGTAAGCTGAAAAGCAAACAGAAGAAATAATTTCTTCTGTAAATAACACTTTACCATTCAGGCAATGATTCTTTGGACATGATGCCAAAAGCACAAACAACAAAAGCAAAAATCAACACATGGGATTACATCAAACTCAAAAGCTTCTGCATAGCAAAAGAAACAACCAATGGCAGCCTAGAGAATGGGAGAAAAGTTTTGTGAACCATATACTGGATAAGCGGTTAATATCCAAAACATATAAAGAACTAACAAAACAAACAACCCCCGCCCAACAATCTGATTAAAAAATGGACAGAACTACTATTTAGTAGTTCCAAAGAAGACAGCAAAATGGTCAAAAGGCACATGAAAAGATGCTCCACATCGCTAATCATCAGGGACATGCCAATCAAAACCACAATGAGATACCACCTCACACCTGTTAGAATGGCTATCATCAAGAAGAAAAGAGACAACACAGGTGCTGGCAAGGACGTGGTAACCCTTACACACTGTTGGTGGAAATATAAATTAGTCCAACCACTATGGAAAACAATATGGAGGTTCCTCAAAGAGTTAAAAATACATCTAAGGTATGATCCATCAATTCCATTTCTGGGTATATGCCCAAAGGAAATGAAAATATTTCAATGAGATATATGCATATCTCTGTTTATCACAGCATTATTCACAATAGCCAAGATTATGGAGACAACCCAAATGATCACCAACAGATGAATGGATAAAAACAATGTGGTACATGTACATAAACAATGGAATATTACTCAGCTATGAGAAAGGAAGATATCCTCCCATTTGCAACAACATGGATAGACCTTGAGCACATGATGCTAAGCGAGATAAATCAGAGAAATACAAGTACAGTATGATATCACTTATATATGGAATCTAAAAAAGTCAAATCTATTAAAAAACAGAGAGTAAAATGGTGGTTACTGGGGATGGGAGGGATATGAGTGATGGTATTTAAGGGTACAAACTTGTAACAAGTAGTAAATAAGCCACAGAGATCTAATGCACAGGATAAAGAATACAATCAATAAAATTGTACTATAATGTGATAAATATTGCTCCAATGGCAATCATATTACAATAAATGTATGAAAGCAACTCGCTGTTCACCTTAAATTTGCAAACTGTAACATGTCAAATTTATCAAATAAAAAAATTTAAAAAACTTGTTAGCTTTCTTTCTGCCCGTGGATGCTGCCGAGTAAAGCATCATTAAAGTCTCCCCAGCCCCACTGCTGTCACGTCTAAATCAGAGTCCCCCAAAGAGCCCGAACAGCTGTGGAAGCTCTTCGTTGGTTTGAGCTTTGAACCAACCAATGAGAGTCTGAGGAGCCACCTGAGCAGTGGGGAACGCGCACAGACTGTGTGGTAACGAGGTTCCAAACACCAGGCGCTCCAGAGGCTTCGGGTTTGTCATGTATGCCACTGTGGAGGAGGTGGATGCAACCATGAAGGCGAGGCCACACGAGGTGGATGGAAGAGTTATGGAGCCAAAGAGGGCCATCTCAAGAGAAGATTCTCAAGGACCTGGTGCCCACTTAACTGTTGGTGGCATTAAAGAAGACACTGAAGAACATCACCTAAGAGATTATTTTGAATAGTATGGGGAAAAAAGTGACTGGCTGAGGCAGTGGCAAAAAGAGAGGCTTTGCTTTTGTACCACTTGATGGCCATGACTCCACAGACAAGACTGTCATTCAGAAATACCACACTGTGAAGTAAGGAAAGCCCTATCTAAGCAAGAGATGGCTAGTGCTTCATCCAGCCAAAGAGATCAAAGTGGTTCTGGAAACTTTGGTGGTGGTCGTGGAGGGGGTTTTGGTGGGAATGACAGCTTTGGTCGTGGAGGAAACTTCAATGGCCAAGGTGGCTCTGGTGGCAGCTGTGGTGGGGGATATGGTGGCAGTGGGGATGGCTATAATGGGTTTGGTAATGACGGAAGCAATTCTGGAGGTGGCGGAAGCTACAATGATTTTGGCAACTACAACAATCAATGTTCAAATTTTGGACCCATGAAAGGAGGAAACTTTGGAGGCAGAAGTTCTGGCCCCTATGGGGGATGAGGCCGATACTTTGCCAAACCACGAAACCAAGGTGGCTATGGCAGTTCCAGCAGCAGAAGTAGCTATGGCAGTGGCAGGAGGTTTTAATTACTGCCAGGAAACAAAGCTTAGCAGGAGAGGAGAGCCAGAGAAGTGACAGGGAAGCTACAGCTTACAACAGATTTGGGAACTCAACCAAACACAGAGGTGGCGGGGCCTAGTTGCTACAAAGACATGTTTTAGACCAGCGGTCCCCAACCTTTTTGGCACCAGGGACTGGTTTCGTGGAAGACAATTTTTCCATGGATTGTGGGGGGGGGGATAGTTCAGGTGGTAATGCGAGCGATGGGGAGCGGCAGATGAAGCTTCACTCACCCGCCTGCCACTCACCTCCTGCTGTGTGGCCCGGTTCCTAACAGGCCACAGACCAGTAGTGGTCCGCGGCCCAGGGGTTGGGGACCCCTGTTTTAGACAATACTCCTGTGTATGGGCAAAAAAACCCCCAAGGACTATATTTGTGACTAATTGTATAATAGGTTATTTTAGTTTCTATTCTGTGGAAAGTGTAAAGCATTTCAGAAACAAAGGGTTTTAATATAGATTTTTTTTGTACCCACGATGTTGACTGCTAAATGTAATAGTCTGAATAAATGTGACACTGAATACATGTGTCTTAAAAACAAAAACAAAAACAAAAACAAAAACAAACTTGTTAAACTGAAATAAAACCAAAAACCCCCAAAAAACCTTTTGCCATTCTAATCCTAGCAGGCAGACAGGCCAGTGATCATATTTCCTCCAAGCCTGCTTCTTTCTCTACTATCCTCTTTCTTGGCAAACACTAACCAGTCACGCAGCCTGAGAGTCATCCTTGACTTTCTCCTCCCTCCAGCCTCACATTCAATTAATGACTGAGGTCTGAGAACTCCACTGCAAAAGATGCCTTGAATCCAGCCCCTTCATTCTCCTTACCACTAATTTAGTTTAGATCTTTATAACTTCTAACATGAATTATTCCAAATGCTCTCTTAAATGGTCTCCCCATCTTTGGTGAAACCCTACTCCAATCCATTTTGCACAGACTTGTTATCTACAGATAAAATAAAAACTTCTTAGAATGGCCCTTCATAACTCAGACCCTACCTGTATCTCCCATCTTATCTCCTACACCATCTACCTTCCACCATATACCTCTTAGATACAGGTCAAAGTTACTTTATAGCTCCTTGAGGAATTATTGGTCTTTTTTAAAGGAGTAGAGCATACTGTGCACAGGCTCTGAGGTCAGTGGTGGGTGAGTGATGGACCCACCATTTACTAGCTGTGATCACAGGCAAGTGACTTAACAGCTCTGTGCCTTGGTTTTCTCATCTGTGAATCAGGGATAACAACAATACTTACCTCTAGATTGCTGCAGGAATAAAATAAAATAAGCACAAAAAACCTCACATGGGAAGCACTGCATATTAACTAGGTTTTTTTTAAAAAATTAATCTATTTATTTTATTTGTATTTATTTTTGGCTGCATTGGGTCTTCGTTGCTGCGTGCGGGCTTTCTCTAGTTGCGGCGAGCAGGGGCTACTCTTCATGGCGGTGCGCGGTCTTCTCGTTGCGGTGGCTTCTCTTGGTGTAGAGCACGGGCTCTAGGCGCACGGGCTTCAGTAGTTGCGGCACGCAGGCTCAGTAGTTATGGTGCATGAGCTTAGTTGCTCCGTGGCATGTGGGATCTTTCCGGACCAGGGCTCGAACCCGTGTCCCCTGCACTGGCAGGCGGATTCTTAACCACTGTGCCACCAGGGAAGCCCCTAACTAGGTTTTATTATTAGTATTATTACTCCCTCTGCCTTTCCATGTTATATGGTTCCCTCTGTTTCTGGCATGCTCAACTGCCATCTTCCTTTCCCAGGCTATGTGGACTCTCCTTCCCTTCTCCTCTACTCTCTTCCCAGTGCCAGGCACACCTCAGCAGGGCTTGTCTTTGTTCCTGCAGCACCTTGTACTCTGTCCAACTGTAGAAAATCATAGCAGCTCTCCCTCTAGACTAAAAGCTCTGTAAGTGCTAGGATTGGATTTTGTTCCCTGTATAAGCAGGACTAAGCACAAGGCCAGTAGGCAGACTACACTCAGTAAATGTTTGCTGAAGAAATAAATCATCTCGTCTGAGGCCTCACCCACCTGAATCCTTTTAACCTCTAAGAAAGAGCTATTACCATAGGAGAGATTCTTTATGTTTTGCTACAAATGACTTGTAATCTTCCCATAGTGCCCCAGCTAGTAGAGGCCACAAAGAGATGAGTTAAAAAAAATATCTGTCCATCTTGAATAGACATTTTTCCAAAGAAGACATACAGATACCTAACACATGAAAAGATGCTCAACACTGCTAATTATTAGAGAAATGCAAATCAAAATCACAATGAGGTATTATCTCACACCTGTCAGAATGGCTATCATCAAAAAGTCTACAAATAACAAATGTTGGCGAGGATGTGGAGAAAAGGGAACTCTTGTACACTATTGGTGGGAATGTAAATTAGTGCAGCCGCTATGGAAAACAGTATGGAGGTTCCTTAAAAAGCTAAAAACAGGACTACCATATGATCCAGCAATCCCACCCCTGGGTATACATATGAAAAAAACAAAAACACTAGTTTGAAAAGATACATGCACTCTAATGTTCATAGCAGCACTATTTAATATAGCCAAGACATGGAAACAACCCAAGTGCCCATCAGACGAATGGATTAAGAAGATGTACTTATATATATATATATATATATACATATATATACACACTGGAATATTACTCAGCCACATAAAAGAATGAAATACTGCCATCTGCAGCAATGTAGTTGGACGTACAGAATATTATGCTTAGTGGAACAAGACAGAGATAGACAAATACTGTATAATATCACTTATATGTGGAACCTAAAAAATAATACAAATGAATGTATATGCAGAACAGAAGCAGACTCACAGATATAGAAAACAAATCTGTGGTTACCGAAGGGGAAAAGGAAGAAGGGAGGGACAAATTAGGGGTATTAACAGATACAAACTACTATATAGTTTGTATATTTGGAATGAAGTGAGAGAGTGGCATGGACATATATACACTACCAAATGTAAAATGGATGGCTACTGGGAAGCAGCCGCATAGCACAGGGAGATCAGCTCGGTGCTTTGTGTCCCCCTAGAGGGGTGGGATAGGGAGGGTGGGAGGGAGACCCAAGAGGGAGGAGATATGGGGATATATGTATAGCTGATTCACTTTGTTATACAGCAGAAACTAACACACCATTGTAAAACAATTATACTCCAATAAAGATATAAAAATAAAATAAAATAAAGTAAAACAGGTAAGTAACACGGATATACTGTATAGCACAGGGAATTACACCCATTATCTTGTAATAACCTACAATGGAATTTAATCTGCAAAAATACTGACTCACTATGCTGTACACCTGAAACTAACATAATACTGTAAATCAACTATACTTCAATTTAAAAAAAAGTCACTAACTCATATAGTCTATTTCATTAATAAGAACACGATTAAAAACATAACATCCATGACTCACAGAAATGGAAACTATTAACGTAAAAAATTTAAAATTGAAGTTAGTCAGTGGTAAAGCACCCTTTCAAACTCTGGAAACATGAATTGATAAGGTATTGGTGTACATATGTGCTTTAAAGTGGGAATTATTTTAAGTAGCTTACAGTCAAAGGAGTACAACTCAGCACATTATTCTTCATATCAAGAAATCAGTGATCATTCAAAAGGTCTTTTACCTTTAATTAAGAGGATATTATTGCTTAAGAATCTGAAAGCCATGAAGAAGGGGAACATTTTGCATAGGATTAAGATGCAATTTATTTCTACATTATAGAGATCTTAAATCAGTATGCTTGTTCCTTGACAGTAACAATTATTCAACACCTCAAGAAAACAACATGAATTACCAAGTTAGGTATAAAACAAGCTACAAGTTATATATTTTACAACACAGGGAATAGAGCCGATATTTTATAATAACTATAAACGGAGTATAACTTTTTTTTTTTTTTTTTTTTTTTTTTTTTTTTTTTTTGCGGTACGCGGGCCTCTCACTGTTGCGGCCTCTCCCGTTGTGGAGCACAGGCTCCGGACACGCAGGCTCAGCGGCCATGGCTCACGGGCCTGGCCGCTCCGTGGCATGTGGGATCTTCCCGGACCAGGGCACGAACCCATGTCCCCTGCATTGGCAGACAGATTCTTAACCACTGCTCCACCAGGGAAGCCCGGAGTATAACTTTTAAAAATTGCGAATCACTATATGGTACACCCACAACTTATATAATATTGTACAGCAACTATACTTCAATTAAAAAAAAAAACCTTGCACTGAAAAAAAAAAACATGAATTAAATTGAATACTTGTGTAATTGTTGACAGTCTTAGTGGTGGTCCATTTGTTCTATTATTACTACTACTACTACACATTGCAACAATTCTTTGCTATACTCTTACTAATGATTTTGTTTAAGCAAGTAATTTTTGAGAAATTGTGAGACTTTTCATTTATTTCATATTTATATTATGGATAGGAATTATGCTATCCAGAAGAAATTTCTTATATCTATGTTTCAACAAAGCTACTTAAAGCAATAAGAAGGCACTTACCACAACTTGTAGCACCTGTTCGTTGTGAAGTGAGGAAGAGGAAGAGGACGAAGAGGAGGAGGAAGAAGAGGAAGAGGAGGAAGAGGAGGAAGAAGAGGAGGAAGAATAAGAAGAGGGAGAGTCAGCCATCATTTGGCCTAAAGTCTGCATCAGCGTTTTCCCCAGGAGAAAAAAAGAGCTGAACATGGCAATTACACCAAACACCATTCCAAAATTGAACCTGTCAAGAGGAAAAAAATTACATAAATGTAAAATTCCTCACAATTCATGGACTAAAAAATTCATTAACCAGCCACCTTTTATAGCTTCAAAACAATGTCTAAAAATTTCAATAACTCTGCTTCTTTTTCCTACTTGAAGTTCAGATACTTGACTGAAGCATGGGCACTAGTCTCTTTAAGCAGTTATAATTTACAATTCTCTCATAACTGAAGAGGCTGAATGTTGTTCCCAATAAAAAGTTTGTTTCCTCTCATATTTTTTGCTCATTTACATAGCATTGTTTTGATCTTGTTCTCATGTAGTTATGAAAGCTCTTTCGACATTATAGACATCCATTCTTTTTCATCTACCAATTCTTTTGTTTGCATTTTATTTTACTTGAATTTTGTAATGAGCTTAAATAGTAACATGGTAAAACTTAACAACAGTTTCTTTCTTCTACTGTTTTAATAATTAGAAATCACTCCTCTATAGTTGGGAATAATCTATTACATTTTCTAACTTTTTGATAAGTTGTGTTTTTCAAGGCACTTGTCCATTTCATCTAAATAGTCAAATTTATAGGTATACAACGGTTCACAATAGTTTCGTTTTTCATTTTTTTTTTTTTTTTTTTGCGGTACACGGGCCTCTCACTGTTGTGGCCTCTCCCGTTGCGGAGCACAGGCTCCAGACGCGCAGGCTCAGCAGCCATGGCTCATGGGCCCAGCCGCTCTGCGGCATGTGGGATCTTCCCGGACCGGGGCACGAACCCGTGTACCCTGCAACGACAGGTGGACTCTCAACCACTGCGCCACCAGGGAAGCCCTCACAATAGTTTCATTTTTCAAAATGAGTCTCACTCCATTCTCTCACTGCCAAGGGCTTGGGTTCAATCCCTGGTTGGGGAACTAAAATCCCAGAAGCTGCATGGTGTGGCCAAAAAATATATAAATAAATAAAATAAAATAAAATAAAACAAGTCTCAGAATCTATAGTAATGTTTCTCCTTTCAATTCTGATTTTTAGTTATTTTGTTTGCTTTTTTTCTTGATCAGTCATGGTAGGGTTTTATTAATTTTATTAATCTTTTCAAAGTACCAATTTTTGGCTTATCTGATTTTCTCTACTGTATACTTTCTATTTCACTGATTTCTGTTCTTATCTTTATTGTTTCTATTTTGTTTGCCTTGATTTGCTGTTGCATTTTCTGCTTTTTGATGACCTGATTGTTTATATTTAGCTCTACTCCAGTTGGAGCTAAATTTTTAACAAAAAGGAATTTCGACAAAGGCCCCCTACTGCCATATTAGAAATTCTGTCAAGTACAGAAACTGTCAGTCTCTAGGGTGTCCCAGAGATCACTGTAAACCTCCTAACCATAAACACTATAAACCATGATTTTAAAAATATTTTAAATTAAAGGGATATGCCTGGCATAGCCAGAGGGCTCCAGGACCCTGCTGCTGTAACCTGGCTGGCCATTTTCCTGATTGGTTTGTGTGTATGCCTTACTGGATGGTAAGTATTTTAAATATCCTTGCCCTGGATGGGTATCACAGAAGAATTATAGAGGAAAGCCTGCAGACTTTTGGGAGCCCTATGACTCCCAGGACCCTTGTTTCTATGTGTCATGATGGGGGAGAGAATTCTCCAGGATTATTTTCCTGGTGGAAAACGCTCCATATGCTTTTTGCCTTTCTATTGGTGCATAACTTACACAAAGTGCCTAAGTCTGAAACATACAGCTCACTGAATTTTTACATATGTGTACCGATGTATCCATCACCCAGATCAAGACATAGAACCTTGATTTTGAATGCATGCAAAAGCACAATGATGCAATCTCATGAATCTTTATAAAGCCAGAAAGTTTTTACATTGTCAACATTTTAAAACTCAATCAATTGAAAATGATGGAAACAGTTCATTTAACAAGTATTTCTCATGATCACAAATGACTAATTTAAACCAAAAAGAGAAAATAAAGAATACCACTGGTAAAGCATCCTTGCTTTCCGCCGTCCCCAACTGTAAAATGCACGATTGAAAACAGCAGTCTGCCATCTTATGTGAAAAGGGGAGATGCTCACTCCGTTGTTTTCCAGCCAGTCTTCATAAGAATGCTTAAAATACACAGATGACTAAGAGAGAAAGAAAAGTTCCACATCACTGAATTTTGAAGAATAATTTATAAGGTTTAAGAAAATAAAAGTGTTTTCTACAGGAAAGCAAGATACTGACTAATCAAATGTTTATAATTTTAAAGCTTTATGTTTATTCTTCAGGATATTAAAGTAAGAGTCTTGGATTAGCTTATCTGCTGAAGTCAGGGTCTGGCAAACTACGGCCCATGGGCAAAAAAGTTTGCTGACCTTTGCTTAGAACATCATTGTCCAACAGACATATAATGTGAGCTACAAGTGCAAGCCACATATGTAATTTTTAATTTTCTAGTAGCCGAATTTTAAAAGGCAAACAGAAACAGAGATTAATTTAAATGTATTTTTAACTCAAAATATCAAGATATCATTCAGAATATAATATACTGAAACACCTCACATTGTATTTATTTACTTACGCATTAAGTCTTTGAAATTCAGTGTCAGCTTTACACTTACAGCACATCTCTATTCGGACTAGCCCCATTTCAAATGCTAGATGGCCACATGTAGTTAGTGGCTACCGTACTGGACAGCACAGGTCTAGAAGCCTTGTTACCAGAGAAAGAGGTCTTTTGTTGTAATTAAAAAAGACCCCCAGCCAATCCAACAGAGGGGACAGGTTAGCTGGAATTGGTGCTTTCTATCCTCTTCTGAGCAACAACCCTAAGAAATTAGGCTGAATTTGACCATGAAAAAGTACAAAACTTATCTAAAGCCACCTTGGTCTCAGTAACTTCTTACATTCTTCACTGTTGGGGAGACAGCTGCTTATACGCAGCCTAACAAAGAGTTTAATCTTTAGGGAAGTTTGAAGTCCTTGAGTAATGTAAGATTTTGGATAACATAAGGCTGTTTTACATACACTGCCTCTTACCTCTTACAGTAAGTATGGTTAAGTATTTTGTCATATAGATGCCCATCCATTTGAGAAACTTATCTAGAAGGATATTTCAGCCCTATCACAGTCATAAAATGACCTGAGTCTGAATATAGGTATCTGTTTGCCTTTGGATCCATAATGCTCTCTGCTCTCAATCTTCAGGTGAAGTTATTAAAACTGCTTGTCTTCTAGGACTTGGAAAAGGAGAGTGACACATCCCTCCAGGTGTCTACTGAGGAAATCCTAGACAAACCAAGAGTGGAACAGCAGACCAAGTTAGAAGCAGAGAAGCTGAAGGTGCAGGCTCCTAAAACCTGAGGTCTCTCCATTCCCCAAGCGGACACTCTGAATGAGAGATCGGTCTTTCGCTCAAGGAATAGTGCTCTCTTAGCGAGTTAGGAGCTGTTACTGAAATTAAAGTGACATCCTGATCACCTCACACACTGGACCAGAGACTATAGAGGTTTGAAAAATTCTTTTTATTTTGGATTTTTGTCACACATGCAACATGAAGAAATCATGTGGCTTTGTTTTTTCCAAACAACAAAATCACTGTTTAAACAAGCAGTGGCCTGTACTGCTCATGACATGCTAAGCACTGTGCCAAGTATGTGCAGAGAAAGCACCTGGGGATCTTATGAGGATGCAGATTCGGATTCTGTGGGTCAGGAATGAGGCCTGAGATTCTACATTTCTGACAGGCTCCCAGATGATGCCAAGCGCTGCTGGTCCGTGAATCTCAGGTTGAGTAACAAGGCTCTATGTAGATGAATTAATGAAATCCTCTCTATAATCTCAGGAGAGCTTTACAATTATTATGCCTATTTTAAAGATGAAGAAATGGAGAAACAGAGAGTAATTTGCCCAAGCTCTCAAGGGATAGGAAGTGGCAGAGCAGAGCTCTAAGGACTGCTCTAAGGATTGAAATGTATAATCTCCTCACTTTGCAAGTTTGAATGCAACAAAAGTATCATTTTGCTGTTAAGCCTAAACCACACAATACTAAACTACAGTATTCTATTTAAAACAGTATTCATAGCATGAAGGTTTTACTAGGCATGACTGGAATTTTCATTAAATATTTGAGAATTTACATGATTTTATTCCACGCATACAATACTCCCACCCCCAATATGCAATTCCGAAAGGCTGCCTGAAGCATGTGGTCAGACAACTGTCCATAATATCTGCTACCCAAATAAGAATGGACCGTGCACCCAGGGTGTGTGTGGGGGGCGGGGGTGGGAGTATTAAGGAGGGTTAGTGTGAAGAAACGGCATCTAAGATACAAATTAGAATTCGAGTAGTCAGAAACTAGTTATCTAAAGCCTTGCTACTTTTAAGTATGGTCTGTAGATTGGCAGTATTGGTAGCACTTGGGAACTGGTTAGAAATGCAGAATCTTAGGCCCCCGCCCCAGACCTGCTGAATCAGAATGTGCATTTTAACTGGAACCCCAGATGGTCATAAGCACTTCAAAGTTTGAGACCACTGATGTAAATCACAATCATTCCAATACCAGTCTCTGGAGGGTTGTGGCCTTAAAGACAAAGAGGGCAAACAATGTCTTTCCCCGGAGGATATTTTATTTCCTCCAAGGTGAAATGCCGCGGTGTTTGGCAGGGCCCCGGCCCTCCCGAACCCACTACCGGCGCCTCCCGGGCAGGACCCGAAGGCTGCGGGGCCTGCAGAGCCCCGCAATGAGACTGCGGCGGCTGCGCAAGCCGCCACACCCCTCCCGCGGCCAGCCGTGCTTTATTTACTCCATGGGACCGGGCGCCACGCGGAAGCCCGTACGTGGGTTCCGGTCGCACGGCTTTCAGCCCGGGAGGCACAAGGCAGGGGAAGAGAAAAGGCCTAGGACCTTGCGCCCGGGCCCTGGCACCGCGGGCTTGGGCCTTAGGCCCGAGGCCCTCACCTTCAACACCAAGTCGGTCAGGTAGACGGCAGTCCAGCCGCCCACCACCACCACCACCAGCGATACCGGAATCATGGCAGCGGCGGGGGCAGCGGAGGAAAGGCGAGCGCCGGCGTCCTCCCTGCGAGCCGCAACCAGCCGGCCTCGCGGCGCCTACAGCCCCAACATCTGCGCAGGAACCCAGCTGCCACCGGCTCCTTTTTCGTGGTGGCGTCGTTTCCTTCCGGATCCTTCTGGTGGGTCGCACGAAAGGCAGTGTGCGCACCGGAAAAGGGCGTGGGGGCTTATTTTCGCGGGGCACTCGGGCGTCGCTGTCTAGGCTGCAGCTGCCAGTCCTCTAGCGATTTCTTAGGCTATGGCCCTCCCTGCTGTCTGCTCTCCATTCTCCGGTTTTGGTCTGGGGTTTGCGGTTCCTTTTAATCTAGTCGGGGGTAGGATAATCCCAAATAATAATCGTCTCCGCCGCTCAGACTCCGTCATAGGTATCCAGATTTAAGTTAATCATGTTTATTCGTTCTTTTTAGTGAAGCGTAATTTACATATAGCGAAAACATAATACAGATCTCAACTATTTCGATGAGTTTTGATAACGATATATCTGTGTACCCTAATAAAAATAGAGAACATTTCCATCTCAGAAATTTTCTTCGCTCGCTTCCTGGTTAATCCTCTCCTCGCCCTCCCATCACCCCTTTTCTAATTTTTAAATCTTTGTGTAAATAGAATCATACAATAAGTACTCTTTTGTGTTCGGCTTATTTCGTTCAACATGATTTTTTTGAGCTTTAGGATCTTTTCTCAACCTCTTCCATTATAAAATTTGAGATTGGTGCTACATTAAAAAAAAAGTTCTGAACATCTGTACATATTTTTTGTTGACGTGTACCTGATTATATATTGACCTGGAGCAGTGGTTCTCAACCTCGGCTGTAACATTAGGATCACCAGGGGGCTTTAAAAATTCCTGATGCCCGTTCTGTAGCTTAGACCACTTGAATCAGAATTTCAGAATGAGATCCAAGCATCAGTATTTTTTAAACTCAGGTCATTCCATTGTGCAGCCAAGACTGAGAACCACGGAAGGAAAACTAGTATTTATGGAGTTTTGTTTGTTTGTTGTTTCTTTGTTTTTTGCATTCTCTTAAGGCCCAAAGTTATTTAAAAGTTATTTGTTTTTACTTTTCTGGAAAATCATCATTAGCAATAGTAATACTAATACCGAAATATTGAGAACATAATACTAGCTTAAGAACAAGTATCCCAAATAAAACTGCACCCTCAGCCTTCTTCAAAGTAAAAATATAGTGTCATACTAGGAACCTGTATGACAGATACTGTTACTCATTTGCCTCACTCTCCCATACTTTTCCTAAAGTTTTAATAATTTAGCACCATATCTCCCTAGCTTCAAGAAACCTTATGACTCAGTTTTACATCTTCTTGCCTATATGTGTGTATATGTGTTGTTTTAAAATGTTTCAATTTATTCTGGACAAAGCTAGGTATAATTATAAAAGTTTATATTCAAGCACCCTGTGACTCCACAGTTTTCCATGTACAGGTATCCCGAAAGCATTAGTGCAGTTTTAGGTTTTGATACCTTCAGAAGTATAAATGCCAAAAACTTGCAAAAAGCATCACTTGAAAATTTATTGAAATTTCTTTTACACTATTTAATTTGGTGAATTTTGAGTAATTTTAAATTTCAAATTTTTTAGTCCCCCTAACTGAGGATGGCAAACGTTGACTGAAACAAAAAACTGAATTACATTTATTATTCAAAAATTCCCGGGCTTCCCTGGTGGCGCAGTGGTTGAGAGTCTGCCTGCCGATGCAGGGGACATGGGTTCGTGCCCCGGTCCGGGAAGATCCCACATGTCGTGGAGCGGCTGGGCCCGTGAGCCATGGCCGCTGAGCCTGCGCGTCCGGGGCCTGTCCTCCGCAATGGGAGAGGCCACAGCAGTGAGAGGCCCGCGTACCGCAAAAAAAAAAAAAAAAAAAAAAAAAAAATTCCCGAGACCTAAGAAGCATGAAAGAAATTTAAATAATTTTATTTTTCAAGTGATGTTTTGTGTAAGTTCATAGAGTTTGTACTTCTGAAGTTATTAAAGCTTAAAACTACACTAAGACTATTGGTATACTATTGTATTTGAACTGACCTTTGTTTGCTCTTGTATAATGACTGTAGCTTTTAACACTGTTCTTTCCTAGGATGAGAAAATTTACTTAAGAATTAAAATGTCTTCTCTTTTGTTAGCCTGAAGCCTTGTCTGGACCACTTGCTGGGACAAAAACCAGTTACTGTGTGGCTGATTACCCAAAATATGTAGGAAATGAGTTGATTGTGTTTTTCTGTTCCCAACCTAAAATTTTACTTGTTCAGCTGACTTGGTGTTCTCATCAGGGACCCAGCAGTCAAAACAAAACACTGAGTAGAATCCTGCTGGTTTCTGGAATTTATCGGTAGTGGAAGCCAGCTGGTGGCAGCAGAAGAGACAAGACCTAGGATGCAAGGTGGCAGCAAAAAACACCTGTATTCCATAAGATCAAGGTATTCTTCCTTAGAAGAAATGTGACCTAATTTACAAATAGTTTCAGGTTTCTGTCAAGTAACTATCTTGAAGGACGCACAGCCAGGCTTTTATTCATATGATTTTTATTTAGTATTTTTTTTTAGAGGGGCACCAAAAATACATTTTGGCTGAATGCAAAACAGCTACATGTTAGGGACTTCCCTGGCTGTCCAGTGGTTAAGACTCCGTGCTTCCACTGCAGGGGGCACGGGTTCGATCCCTGGTTAGGGAACTAAGATCCCACATGCCACATGGCACGGCTGAAAACAAACAAACAAAAACCAGCTACATGTTAAAAATCAATATTTGGCTGAAGCGGAATATCACTATTATAAACTTCTGAGATACCAGAATCAACATGAAATATAAAAATTAGATAATATTAATTTTAAAATATTATAATTTTGCTGTTAAAATGTAAGTATTCAGATTTTTAGAGTTTGACATCCCCTTCAGGAGTATTTATTTCTCATCAATGTAAGCTGATAGTTTGCTTCTGGGGTCATTATACTATATGTTTATGACACTAACTTACACCAGTCAGGATAAGCTAGGTTATGCTTAGGAAATAAGCCCTAAAATCCCACTGGCTTAAAATGAGAAAGATTTATTTTTTGTTTGTGCTGCATATCCAACAGGGGTTGGTAGACTGATGGAGACTCCATTTTATCATGCCCAGTTCTCAAAGTGAGGCTCAGGATTTAATGCAGCAGAGAGAGGACTAGAGTGTTTACCACTGGCTGTGAAATGCTATGGCCCAGACATGCACACGTTCCTTCCACTCCAGCTTCATGAGCCAAAACTAGTTAAATAGCTGTTCCTAATTTAAAGGGCAGAAGCAGTGTAATCCTCCGTATACCTAGAAGTAGAGAAGAATATACCTGGAAGTAAACAGTAGTGCCGTCTACCACATAAATAGATGCTCTCTTTCATCTATGGAGGGCAGTGTAACAGAAAATGTTTGGTTAGTGCTGCCATTATGGGATACTGCTAGTATTGATGCCGCCACAAAATTATTAAGCTTTCCTTTCTCTTTAATAGGAAGTGACTAAGATAAAGGCTCATGTCTGTTTTTTTTTTTTTTTTTGGCCGCGCCACACGGCATGTGGGATCTTAGTTCTCCAACCAGGGATCGAACCCGCACCCTCTGCAGTGGAAATGCTGAGTCTTAACCACTGGACGGCCAGGGAAGTCCCTCATCTCTATTTTATATCCTCAGCTTGGTGTGGTTGCTGATGATGGTGCAGTTTGGTTGAAGCAGTCCCACAGACAGAAGCTTCTAGTCCCAGGTTAAGAAAATATTTTTTGAATCTTTTCTGAAAGTATTATCCACGCTTATATTTTTTACTCCAAATATACACACACACACACACACACACACACACACACACAATATTTGCCTGCAACTGCTACTTTACACGGTCATGTGAATAAAATTTGTCCTTAAACCTTGGTTCTAAAACTGTGGCAAAGGAGCAATACAATTGGCCTTCAGGAAACCAGTCATCTGGGTTTTTCCATTTATATTTCAGTTTCATTTCATGTACACCAGTCTCAGCATCTTCCTGGAGTAGAATGATAAGAGAATCTTTTCAGCCACTGTCATGTAAGAAATACTTGTACTCTGAAATCATCAGTTTGATTACTTCTTCCTCAGGTTCCAGAAAGCAAAGTATTTTTCTCTGCAAGCAGTTTTAATAAGTTAAGATACATTGTTTTCATCTAAAAATCGTGTTATTTTAGTTTTGCTCTAGATGGCTTTTAAACACGTAGTAGCTGCTATTCCATCTTGTTTAAACATCTTGTTAAATATATGACAAGGCGATTCAAAAACTTTTGGATGGCCACCGAGGCCAGGAGGCGACTGGAGTGCGTCAGCCCCGTGTGAGGAGCGCTGTGGGGCCAGTGGTACCAGATCTTGGAGGAGGTGTTCATTGAAGTTCGGGTGTCTCCAGGCACTCGCGCTCAGGATATCCAGTGCGGCCTGCAGAGCCGGCATGTGGCGCTGGCCGTGGGTGGCCACGAGATCCTCAAGGGCAAACTCTTTGATTCTACAATAGCTGATGAGGGAATCCGTGGACTCTGGAGGGTAGAAAAATGGTCCGTATTGTTCTTACAAAGAGAGATGCAGCAAATTGTTGGACTTCTATTCTGGAATCTGAGTATGCAGCTGATCCTTGGGTGCAAGACCAAATGCAGAGAAAACTTCCAGAAAGAAAATCCTGGTTTTGACTTCAGCAGAGCAGAAATCTCAGGAAACTACACTAAAGGTGGATCAGATTTCTCAAATCTTGAGAAATATCTGTGAACTTGCTGCATTTTGTGGATCCTAGCAAATGTTGCCAGCTTAATCAAAGGAACAGATTATGTGGTGGAAGAAAAATGTGGATGCCTACAGTTAACAAATTGCAAAATATATTTAAATATGGTTCTGAAAATTGCATTCAAATATGATTTACATAGGAAACAAATACTGTAGGAACTATTCTACTGATATATGGTAGCTTTTTTTTTGGACTCGTTTTTGCTCAGCATGAACTTTCATATGCTGCGGTTTACTAATTTCATATTTACCCTGTATTTTTAATACAAAAAACTTTAGGGTATAGATCATGTGAAATGACAGGGTGCCTTCAGGGAAAATTAAGTTTTTCTTTCAATAAGTGTGATGCAGGAATAATGTTCAATAAACTTTTCTAAATAGGAAAAAATAAATAAACCTTGGTACATCATGTGTTTTTGTCTTTGACTGAAGTACGAGGCAGTGGCCCACTATCTTTCTGCTTATAGACAGTTATAATTGCTTTCGGATTACAGTACTGAAGGTTATATGAGCAAAACACTGTATGCTTATGATTCCTAAATCACTCTTAGCCTTTACCATGTTTGTTCTATTATCCATAACAACTGACACATTTTGAAACTGATTTTCCATCCTATAAGTATTTCTTCAGTCAGAATGCATTATGTTGATAGCTGTGTGAGGGAGGCCTCAACAATCTCTCAACAATTGAACAGAATCAGAGTTGAATTCATTATTAATCTGTAATACTGTTAGACTTAAATATGACTTATAGTCGTTTTTGCATATCCAAGTGTCTGATGTCCAAGATATAGTGGCGCATTTAATACTATTGCCTTTTTGTTCATAGCAGAATACAATTCAGGAAGTTTTTCAATACCATATTTTCTAGAAGGAACTTAACAACTAGGATTTATAGCTTCAGCAAATATGAAAAATCCATCATCTTCAACTACTGAAAACAGTTCATAGTCTGTAGCAGGAATTGTCAAATTATGGCCTGGGGATCAAATCCAGCCCTCTGCCTGTCTTGTAAATAAAGTTTTATTGGAAAACAGCCATGCTCCTTCGTTTGCATTACCTTTGGCAGCTTTGCATCACAACAACAGATCTGAGTAGTTGTGACAGAGACCTAATGGCCCACAAAGCCTAAAATATTAACTGTCTGGTCCTTAAAGGAAAAAGCATGCTGGTTTGTGGTCTGTAGTGATACTGTCAATAAGATTTTTCTTTAACTTTAGCTTCCCTAGACATGGAACTATAAGGAATTCTCTACTTTTTTTTTTTTTGGCCGCACCACACAGCCCTGACCAGAGATCGAACCCGCGCCCCCTGCACTGGAAGCACTGAGTCTTAACCACTGCACTGCCAGGGAAGTCCCAGGAATTCTCTTCTTAAAGCCTTCTCATAAAGTCTATTATTTTGGACTTCCAAAGGCAAAGTTGAGGGGAAACTAAATCCCAAATCCCAAGGCGTAAACTAAACATAAGTGCATCCCTGTTATTTAACTCAGCAGGCTCTAAAATTAATCTCTTACTGCTTCTCTGAGCATATTTTGATTTCCCTCTTATTTGTAGATGATAGTTCTATAGAGCATAAAATTCTGGACTGAAAGTTGTTTTCATTCAGTATTTTGAGAATGTGACTTATTTTATGGCTTCCATTGCTGCTGTGGAGAAGTCTATTGTTAGTCCAACTGTCACTTCTTTTAGGCAATCTGTCTTCTTTCTAGCTTCTTTCTACTGATCTGAGTTTGACTTTGGTGTGTCTAGGTGTAGATTTCTTTTGTCTAACTTGCTTGGAATTTGTCATTATATGAATCAGGGTCCAGGCAGGAGAACAAAAGCCCTGCTAGGTACTTCAAAACAGAGAGGATATGGTAAGGGAATCGGCTACACATGTATTGGGAGATTGAAAGAGGAACAAAGGTCAGGTAGCCTGGAGGTTAGAAAGCAGAAAGTATTAATAGCTAGCACATCCCTAGGGTTCAAGGCACCAAAAGGAGGCGGTTATGTTACCAGAACCTAGGAGGGTGGAGCAGGTGGCCACCATCTCAGGAACAGCTATGCTATTGGGGATGGATGGGTGGCTGTTGCTAAGGGCTTCGGACCAGAAGGAGTAAAAGGAAGAGAAAAAGAGAGAGAGAGAGAGAGAGAGAGAGAGAGAGAGAGAGAGAGAGAGAGGAACTCCTGCTGTTACCCTCCTCCTACCTTTTGATCACATACCAGAGCTTCTTATTGGTGGAACCCAGGAGGAAGCCAGCTGCTAAAGGAGCCTGGAAAAGCATTGTGGACACCCAACCCCAGTGCTGCCTTACAGGGAATAGAAGCCTGGGTGTGGAGCTGAAAGACCAGCACAGTTTAGGTTCCTGAATTTTGAGATTTGTCATCTTCATCAAACTTGGCAAATTCTCAGCCATCTTCTCTTTGAATGTTCTCTCCCCCTTGTTCATCTCATTTTGAAAGTCTGATTGGATGTAACAGGTTCTCTATCCTCCGTGTCTATTTTCCTTTAACATTTTCCATGTCTTTACCTTGCTGCATTCTGGGTAATTTCTTTCTTCCTTCCTTCCTTCCTTTCTTTTTTTTTTTTTTTTTGGCTGTGCCACGCAGCATGTGGGATCCTAGTTCCCAGCCAGGGATAGAAACCGCATGCATTGGAAGTGTGGAGTCTTAACCGCTGGACGGCCAGGGAAGTCCCGGTAATTCCTTGAAATCTATCTCTCAGTTCATTATTTCTTACTTCATTCAGTTGTGTCTAATCTGCTGTTTTGACCAGTGTACTGATTTTCTAATTTCAATTATTTTATTTTTTATTTCTAGAAATTATATTTGTTTTTGTTTCAAATCTGATTTACTATTTTTTTTTTCGGTACGTGGGCCTCTGAGTGTTGTGGCCTCTCCCGTTGCGGAGCACAGGCTCCAGACGCGCAGGCTCAGTGGCCATGGCTCACGGGCCCAGCCGCTCCACGGCATGTGGGATCTTCCCAGACCGGGGCACGACCCCGTGTCCCCTGCATCGGCAGGCGGACTCCCAACCACTGCGCCACCAGGGAAGCCCTGATTTACTATTTTTTGCTTTCTCTTGTTCCTTAGCCATATTTTTAATTGTACAGATTAAACATGCTTATTATATACTGTGTATCAGATAATTGCAGTATCTG
Source organism: Mesoplodon bidens (assembly GCF_964165515.1). NCBI lineage: Eukaryota > Metazoa > Chordata > Mammalia > Artiodactyla > Ziphiidae > Mesoplodon > Mesoplodon bidens. The sequence continues at coordinate 122,307,716 of NC_138163.1, forward strand.
TAGCACTGGCAGATCTGATTCTTTGTTTCTGCTAATTGTCATTCATGGTGACTTGCATTTTTTTCTTTTTTATTGCAAACTCATGTTTGTTGGAACTCTATCTAGTGGAAGTACTTAATACCTGAGCTTGAGGTAAGTTTCTCCAGAGATAATTGGCATTTACTCTTCCAAGTACCTAAGGACCTCACTAACCTGGGGTCACTTAAATCTAAATCCTTAATGTAGGGTTCTTTTAGGTCACAATTTTAGGTTTCAGATTAGAAGTTGATGTCCAGTTGTAGTAGGCTGCTTCTGAAATGGCTTCCAATGGTCACTGCCTCTTGGTAATCACACCTTGTGTAATCCCCTCCCTTTGTGTGTGGGCTGGACCTAGTGACATGCTTCTAACAAACTGAATATGGTAAAAATGATGGAATGTCACTTCCATGATTAGGTTATAAAAGACTGTGACTTCTGTTTTCCTTTCTCTCTCTCTGGCTCTCCTCACTTTCTCACTCTGATGAAGCGAATTATTATGCTATGAGCTGCTCTGATGAAAGGCCCACGTGGCAAGGAACTGAGGGTGGCCTCTGGCCAACAGACAGCAAGGAACTGAGGCCCCCAGACCAACAGCCTCAAGAAACTAAATCCTATACAAAACCACAAGAGTGAGCTTTGAAGCAGATCCTTCCCTGGTTGAGCTTTGAGATGACTGCTGCCCCAGCCAACAACTTGACTGCTACTTTGTGAGAGACCCTGAGCCAGAGGACCCAGCTAAGCCACATCCAAATTCCTGCCCCACAGAAATAGTGAGATGATAACTGTTGTCATTTCAAGGCACTAAGTTTCAGGCTAATTTGTTATTCAGTGGTAGATAACCAAAACGTCAATCATGAGTGGTAATAGTTCCATTCTAGTCTGTCGGTTGAGCTAAATCTGTTACTATTTTCCATTATGACTATCTCCTTAAGGAGATACTGGAACAAGCCAGAAAATACCCAAAGGGATACTGTTAGGAGGATAAGAGGCCTGAAGAGTATATCATATGAAGAACAGGTGAATGAATTGGGTGTGTTCTACCCCCCAAATTGATCTATGATAATTTTTCAAATTTTAAAAAAGGTGGTAGAAAAGAAGCCTGATCTGGGAGCAATAGGAATGACCAAGACGTATGGGCTTCAAACCTACTAGAGGCCAGTTTGTAATCAGAAAACTACATGGGAGGTTTTTTTTCTCCTCTATTTATAGCCAAGGCCAAGAGAGGCAAGTTTCGTTAAGGTCACATTCTGGGAGTGGTTGGTCTGTTCTAGTTCATTCACCGAGGGTCCAGTTTCCAAGTCTCTGAGCTTTATCTTCTACCCCTACTGAAGGCCCACTCATATAGCTAAGGTCAGCAGATGACAGCAGGGCAGACACCAGCTTTAGATGTCACCTCTCTGGATTTATGTTGTTTCATCTTGCGTTTTAAAAAAAGAAAACAAAAACCTCTGAGGATTTCCCTTACTTTCCACTACCTCTACTACGCACTTATGAAATATTTACAGTACTTTATCCAATGCTTTATGTATTTTTGTCCCAGGAAGGTTTTTTCAGGACGGCTAATATGCTATATTGCTGGAAATGGAAGTCCCTATGGACCAGTTCTTTAAAACAATGGGTAAAATATACATAACATAAAAAGATCCCGCATGCTGCAACTAAAGATCCCACATGCCACAACGAAGATCCCGCGTGCTGCAACTAAGACCCGGCACAGCCAAATAAATAAATATTATTAAAAAATAACCATTTTAGCCATTTTAAAGTGTACAATTCAGTGGCATTAAGTACATTCACAATGGTATGTAACCATCACCACTGTCTATTTCCAGAAATTTTCCATCATTGGAAACAGAAACTCTGAACCCATTAAATAATAATTTCCTACTCCCCCCCGCCCCCAGCTCCTGGTTACCTCCTGTGGGCCTGTTCTAAACGGATAAGTTACTACAGACCTTTGAGAATATATCTGCCAAACCCCAGATATTCTCAGATCCCTGGTTGAGAAAAAAATGGTCTAACACTATAAATTTAACATTGGGAACTTACACCGGGGAAGCACTACTGATTACCTCTGTACTCTGTGCCCATGACCAGTTCCTTTCAAAGTTGACATGTGCTGCCAATATTCATATTTTAGGAAGCTGAAACTTGGCTTTTCTACTATTCTCCAGAAGCCATGCTAATTCCCAATTTTACTTTTACAGTCTCCAGCAAAACAAAAAAACAAACCAACAAACACAAACACACTGCACGGAATTCCTGGTATAGGCTAGTAGATATTGCTAAGAAGAGCAAGACCAAAGTTTACTGCCTTTTCGGTGAGAAGCCAGTTGTTTGTACTGGTGCCCACTATCATTCAAAGGAAATAATTACTCAGTGGTATTTTTGCCCTAGGAAAGTTCAATTAACTTCATAACTGAGGGTGTGAGAGAGGAAAAGATACATTACTGGCTGAGCATCCTCTACTTCTCTCCCTGTAACTATCTAGTAAAGAGAATTTTGTCTTTGCTGTCCTATTTGAGATTTTTCAGGATGTGGAATTGGGAGAACGAGATGGACTTAGAAAGAGATGGTCCTGAGAGATCGACAAGAGAAAAGGATTTAGTGAAAAGCCAAGTCAAACCTGGAGTTAAGGTTAAAAGAAGGGAGAGATAAAGGACAAACTAAGGGCTGGATGTCAGAGTGAGTTTGGGGATTTGGTCAGTCAGAGGGACTGTAGCAAGTATGTGTGTGAGGGAATCGGGGAGGAGAGGAAAGCTGACTCTAGGGCTGTTGCTGTCAGTTATGATCTGGATCCACTTTCATAATCTTTGCCGATTTCACATTTTTCTTTTATTTTGAGATGTTACTCATGTACAGTCATGCGCACAAATCTTAAGGATTGAGCTTGACGAATTTTGACATATGTCTACACCTGTGCAACCACCACCCAGATGAAGGTACAGAACATACCAGCGCCCCACAGCTCTTCCTCATCCCCTTCCCAGTTCACCACCCTGGAAGTGATCACTCTTCTGCTTTCTCTCACCATAGATGAGTTTTTGTCTGTTTACTTAACTTCATAAGGATGGAATCATATGGTAGGTACTCTTTTGTGTCTGCCTTCTTTCACTCAACATTACATCTGTAAGACTGATCAATATTGTTGTAGGTAGCAAAGCAGGTTATTATTTTTTTACCATTGTGAAGTATTTCACAAATTATTTCCCTGGACTATATACTTGATGAACATTTGGGTGTTTCTAGTGTTTGGCTATTACGAATAACAATGCTATGAACATTCTTGTATATATGTAATGGTGGACGTAATCACTCATTTGTGTTGGGTATATGTCCAGGTGTGGAATTACTGGATCCTAGAGTGGACATATCTCTATCTTTAGTATTTGCTGCCAAACAGTTTTTCAAAGCAGATGTACTAATGTACATTTCCACCAGCAATGCAAGAGAGTTCTGGCTGCTCCCTGTCCTTGTCTAGACTTGATATTTTTAAAATTAAAAAAATTTTCCCCCAGATTTATTGTATATTATTGACATGCAAGGACTTGGTATTTTCAGTCCTTTAATCTTAGTCACCTTTAACATTCTTTGAGGGGCACAAGCAGACATCAGAAATCCTTTAAAATTATTTTTGTTGTTAAACTCTGCTTCAGTATAAAAGATTCTATGCATAGACTGGGTACATGAAGCCTTGGAAATTATCAGGGTCAGAGGCCTGAGGTTTTGGATTTGTGCAGATCCACTTCAGCTGTTGCAGGAAGAACATATATGAGAAGAATTCAAGAAGATCACTGTGTTCTTGAAGGTGAAACTTTATTCCATAAAGATAGAACACTCTCTCTTAGAAGATGGATCATTCAGTAGAGACTGTCTGAAGTAGGCAAAGCTGTCAGAAGACTGGACGAATGCAACATTCTGTTAAGCCAGTTGTTAAACTTGAGGGTGCATCAAACTCCACTAGAGGGCTTGTTAAAACACAGCTCGCCAGTCCCACCCCCAGACTTTCTGAGTCAGCAGGTCTGGGACTTGGAGGGCAGAGAATCTGCATTTCTAACCAGTTTCCAGGTGATGTCTATACTCCTGATCCCAAGACCAAAACTGTGCCATGAGGGCCACTGAGGTCCCTTACTGCAATGTCCCAGTGAGAAGCAGTGAAGGCAGTGAGAGGTAATTGGATTTGGGATATATTTGGAGGGATAGAGCCTACAAAACTTGATTTAAACACTGTGATCCTAGAATGTTCCTTAAGTAGGTTTCTTGCTTGTGTGTTTTTGCTTTTTAGTTTTTAAATTTAAGAGCCATGCAGTTTTGTTGTTAAGCATATAGGCTATAGAGTTCAATGGCCTGGGTTCAAATTGCAACTCTGCTACCTATTAGTTGTGTGGTCTTGCAAATTCATTTCTCATTTGTAAAATGTGGATAATATGAGCAGGGGGTTCTTGCAGGGAATAAATGAGATATCATATATAAAACACATTGTATATGGAATATAGATTTCTGATTGCTTCAATTTGGGGCAAGAACACATTGCTTAGATATGATAATGAGGATTGTCGACATAAAATAACTGAGAAGAAAATTCTGCATTTATTTTCTAATATTTTTTGATAACTGATAAAATTTACAGAAAGCTAATTTTTAAATTTAGATTTTTATTACTTTTACACAAAGCATAAATTGTGTCAAAATAATTCTGATAGGTGACTTGAAAAATTTAATTTGTACCTTCTGTACAAATTCTGTACAATATTCACAGTGGACATTTTATCTCTTCAGATTTAATGGGTTTTGGTAAGAACTGCAAATTAGATAGCAGTTGTACTTGGCACTTGAAAATTTTCATCTAATTAGTTATCTTATCAGTGACACAATTAAAAATTGCTGAATTATTATCCATTCAGCTAAAACACTGCCAAAGGTCAAAATCTCTGATACTGGTTTTCAGCATATTGACAGGCCAAAGCAAATGATATAAAAGTTTTAAAATGTTCTCAGAGCGCAGCAAAATTTTGGCCAAGGAGTTTTCAAACAGGAAATATGAGGTAAACATCTATTTTTTCTTACCCTTTTAGAAAATGGAATTGTCCACTATATAATGATACATAATTCCAACAGGGTCTTCGGCATCCAACTGGCTGTAAAAAGAACTAACCATCAAAAGGCAATCCTCTGTAGCAAAAGCATTTTATCTTTGTAGATGCCAATAAATGTTTCATTTCTTTTGAAAAATAGGCAAAGCATGTTTTCCTGCAAAATATAAGCAGTCTCCTCACATGATATGATTATCCAAGCTTGTGATTTTGTGTTCTAGTGGTTCTTAAGCCGGTACACACACCAGAATTGCTTGGTGTGGGGGTGTGTCTTCAAAGTACCCCTGACTCTGGCCCCTGGCCGGATGCAAGGCTGGGACTCTCTGAGGATGGAGTGTGGACATGCCCATGTTTACATGCTCCCTCAGCTTTGACACCACCTGCATTTCGGCCATGTGGCAGTTTGGATAATCTGCAAGGCTTTCTGCTCCTTTTATCCTTTTTTATCCCTTTTATCCACCTAGAAGTGGCAGATAAAATAAGGCAAGCATCCTTTTAAATGCATAGTTAGGATAGTAAGGGAAAAACTGAAGGGCCAAAATCAGAGCCAGACCTACAGTTGCCCATGGTGAGTGGCTGCTGACACTTCATTTCTCCTGGAAGAGGAAGAGAGTATGCCCATCTTTGTAACCAAGCACTCGTATCTTTGGATTTGGGTTTTAACAGCTTTTGGGGTACAGAGAAAAGGCTCTGGGCACACACAAGATGGGGAATTGGAAGTAAAAACCTTGTACAGACTTGGGACCCTGATTAGGCTACAGTGGAGTAGAAAGCAAAGCCATCCATCAGCTGAGGCAGAAAACAAAGAAGCTTGTCTGCCCTTGTCTGAGCTTTGAGTGGAGAAAAAAAAATACACATATATGTATAAAAAACCCCCCACACATGTAGAATCTCCATGGGAACTAATAATCACCACCTTTCCTCAGGTGGTTTTCTTTCTGTATTTACACTAGCTGTGTGGTCTGGCAGCCCCGAGCTGAGAAATTAGTATATGAAATGGTCCCAGGCTGGGACACTTTCAGGGCTTCTGGCAGGTGGGAATGTAAATTGGTACAGCCACTATGGAGAACAGTATGGAGGTTCCTTAAAAAACTACAAATAGAACTACCATACGACCCAGCAATCTCACTACTAGGCATATACCCTGAGAAAACCATAATTCAAAAAGAGACATGTACCAAAATGTTCATTGCAGCTCTATTTACAATAGTCAGGACATGGAAGCAACCTAAGTGTCCATCAACAGATGAATGGATAAAGAAGATGTGGCACATATATACGATGGAATATTATTCAGCCATAAAAAGAAATGAAATTGAGTTATCTGTAGTGAGGTGGATGGACCTAGAGTCTGTCATACAGAGTGAAATAAGTCAGAAAGAGAAAAACAAATACCGTGTGCTAACACATATATATGGAATCTAAGAAAAAAAAAAAGGTCATGAAGAACCTAGGGGTAAGACGGGAATAAAGACACAGGCCTACTAGAGAATGAACTTGAGGATATGGGGAGGGGTAAGTTGGGACAAAGTGAGAGAGTGGAATGGACATATATACACTACCAAATGTAAAATAGATAGCTAGTGGGAAGCAGCCTCATAGCACAGGGCGATCAGCTCGATGCTTTGTGACCACCTAGAGGGGTGGGATAGGGAGGGTGGGAGGGAGGGAGATGCAAGAGGGAAGAGATTTGGGAACATATGTATAACTGATTCACTTTGTTATAAAGCAGAAACTAACACACCATTGTAAAGCAATTATACTCCAATAAAGATGTTAAAAAAAAAAAAAAGCAAATGCAGGACTTCTGAGGGACACACACACAGCCGTGCAGCTGTGGTTGCAGTGGGGTCAGGGGAGTAATTCAAGCAGAGCCGAGGCACTTCTGGGGTGCGGAGTGGCTGAGGGCAGGGTGCACTGCCTGACCTTGGGTGATCACCCCACTCCCTGCAGACCCTCATAGCTGATGGAGGCTGCCTTCTCCAAGTGGGTTCAAAGGTGTACCTCTAACCCAAGAATTTGTTTGGTGGGACGAAAGTTAACAGGTGAGTGACTCTATTTCACCATCCTGTCCCCAGCACATAATATATTTAGTGCCTTTCTTGAGGATTTGCTTATAGGGAGCACTTTTTTTTGCTACTTCCCTTGAGCTTTGGAGCTGACCCAGATTAGGGGCTGGCCTTCAGTCATTACCTGTAGATATTACCAGGCCAAGTAGCCAGTACCTCTAAGGGAATGTGCATTCATAGGTCAAAATAACCAGATATCTGAAGAAGATAGATACCTTAAAAGAAAAACGACAAACTGGAAACCATGTACCAATTTTAGTAGCAACACTAACAAACCAAGGGATTTAAACAAATATGAAAGGACTTCCTTTTCTGGTTAGGGTGTTAAAAGTTGTAAGAGATAGCTGTTCTCACTCTACCAGTTGACTCTGATGTAACCATCCATTGAAAATGGCTACTCTGGGGACTTCCCTGGTGGCACAGTGGTTAAGAATCCGCCTGCCAATGCAGGGGACACAGGTTCGATCCCTGGTCCGGGAAGACCCCACATGCCGTGGAGCAACTAAGTTGGTGTGCCACAACTACTGAGCCTGCGCTCTAGAGCCCGCGAGCCACAACTAATGAAGTGCCCGCGCTCTAGGGCCCGTATGCTGCAACTACTGAAGCCCAGGCGCCTAGAACCTGTGCTCCGCAACAAGAGAAGCCACCACAATGAGAAGCCCACACACCGCAATGAAGAGTAGCCCCCACCTGCCCCAACTAGAGAGAAAGCCCGCACACAGCAGCAAAGACCCAACGCAGCGGGGGTGGGGGGGAAGAAAAGTAAACAGCTACTCTGTTCCAATAACCTGTAGAGCAGTAAGTGCCTGGGTTAGCCTGATTTTTGACAAGAAGCGTGATCTATAGTGATATTGTTTACCTTGATTTTGACAAGAATCAAAGCTTATTGTGATAAGCTTAAAATGTTAAGCTTGTGCTTACATTTTATTCAGTGCCATGTAATTTTATCTTGAAACTGCTTAATTAGGGGTTAGTTGGGGGAGATGTAAAGGTGAATACAGCACTGACAGAATGATTTCTTACTCTGTGGTTCATTGGAAGACCAAAGATTGTTCAAACAAATACTTGTGAAATTTTCCCTAATCCCTTGTCATGGAGGTGTAACCCCCAATTAAAATCAGTGTGCCATTATTGTAGTACTACAACCAGCTTTGTAAGAAGAGCCAGCCAAATTTTATTTATTTAGCACTACTTCACTCGCTGTTTTTTTTTTTTTTTTTTCTTTCTTAACAAATTGTATTTGCCTATTCTACCCTGCTGTATTAAAACATTCCACGTGGGAAGGTCCCATGGCCTTGATGTAGTGAATTCCCTACAGAGGCTTCATGGAGACCCAAGTGTGAATCAGAAACAAGGGTGGCCAGCAATGGAGCCTAGAAAAAAACAGGGTGAGCTAGGTAGACAATGGGCAGTGCCTTTCTATGCACTGTCCTGGGGAGACATTCTCTAAAACCTACTGAATGAAGTGCACTAAACTAAGTCCTAGCTCTTTTTGGGTAGCAGTGTTCAGGATGGGTAGTCCACAGTGCTTTAGGGCCAGCTGTAGCCTGTGTACTCGTTAGTACACCTTAGGTTCTGGGAGTCTCAATAAATACCCCCCAAAATGCCTGACACTTCAAACCATGAAATTAAGTCAGGTAAGAAAAACCTGATTGTATTTTAACATTTAAGCCCTCTTTCTTTGCTCTAATTCCATATACCTCAAGCCACCTTCTGACAAACAGACATCCCATATAGCTTGTTTAAAGGAAAAAGTATACTGGTCAGACAGCTAAGAATAAAAAAAGTCCACACAATAGTCATATTTCTCAATAAAAGTTAATCATGAAGGATATTAGTGCATAATATTTAGTCCCTTGTGGTTAGCATGAATCAGGATCTCTGAGAGAAAGCTCATAGACTGTTAACAACTGAGGGCCAGGCTTAGACCAGGGTGAATGCGTTAAGGTAAATGCCATTAAGGTAGTAGCCATCCTTCTAGCCCTTCTTAGCTGTGTACCTTCCTTCCCACATCTACAGTGCATATGGCGAGTATGCTAATCCCCACTGATGGAGAACTTAAAACCAAAAAAGCAGGATGAGGACGCTTGCGCTTACAGTGTGGTTTCCTACCCCAGCACTCTATCAAAACTCTGCCCTCAGAAGTCAATAGCAGCCTCCTGGTGGCCCAGCGCGATGTCTTCTCAGTTTTCCTCCTACACTCCCTTTGTTACTCAAAACTATTGACCATCATCTCGGTTCCCCGGGGGATGCTATCTGAGGTAGTCCAGACCGGGGAGAGACAGAGGGTGAACCTGAGCCAAAGTTTGGGAAACTAAGCACAAAAACCAAATATTTATTAACCATCTACTAATTATGGGTGCTAGGCATTTTCTTTGAGGTACCTGAGATATATTAGTGAATAAAACAGACAAAACCCCCTGCCCACATGAATGAATATAAATGTCTCCAGGAACATTAATAAAGTAAAGGATCGTACTCTCCTCTATGTTCCTGTAGGTTTTATTCTCACTTTTATTATAGTACTTCCAACATATTATCGCAATTATTTACGTGTCTATCTCTGCTTCCTGAACTGTGGGTGCTGGGATGGCAGGGATGTCATATCTTATTATTCACACGGCAGGCATTCAACAAATGGCAGTAGAATGAATACCCGAATGAACAAATCAAGCTGGACTGCTAAACAGGCTGTTGAGCTCTAATGCCTTAGAGAGATTGTACTTATCTTGGTCTGAGAGGAAAATAGGTTTTATGTTAGAAAGAGAAAGCCCCACAAAACAAGAATACTGCACTAAAGGAATACTAAACAGGTATTAGCACTTCTCTCTGTCCCCTCCCACTGACACCCTAGGCAAGGCCACCATCATTTCTCTCTCGATTAACAAAACCATGCCCCAAATGGTCTCTACACTGCTTCCAACTGGTCCTCTCTCCTTTAGTCTGTTCTCCATAATGGAGCCAGGGAGTGTTCTAAATTATAACGATGACCATGTCACTCCCCTCTGGAAAATTTTGCCATGGTTTTGTATTTTAGTCTGTTTTTGCCATATAACAATCCCAAATCTCAGTGGCTTACCAAAAGAAATATTATTTTCATGCTCTCGCGTCTGTGGGTTAGTGGCAGTTCAGCTCACCAAGGCTGGGTTCAGCTGGGTAGGACCTCAGGCTTCTGGCTGGGTTTAGTTCTAGCTCATGAAGTGTCTGTCATCCTAGGGCCCGGGCTGAAGGGGCAACAGCTACCCAAAGCATATCCTTTTCATAGCTGATGGCAGGGGCACATGAGGGGGAGTCAAACCAAGTGAGCTCCTTCAAGCTTCCTCTGGCCTTCTCTGTCAACTTTCCTTTGGCCAAAGCAAGTCACATTGCTAAACCCAAAGGTAGGGACATACACTCTGCCCGTTGTGAGGGCATGATCACTTCTGTAACATGAAGGGAGTGAAGAATGGGAATAACAATCAATCCTACTTTTCCTTGACCTTAGGGTCAAGTCCAAAACCCCTGACAATCTTATTTTTTCTTATTTTCCACCTTCTTCTCTTGCAACCTCTCCACCTCCTTCACTACATTCTTCTCACTCTACTCTCCTGATCATCTTTCAGGTCCAATTATGGGACATACTATTTCTCACTTTCAAGCCTTCATCCATGCTACTGCCTTGTGCTGCTGCACTCTTCCTTCTCCCTTCCCCACCTCTGTCTCCCCGCCCCACTTACTACAGGGTATCTGCCTCTCCCAGCCATCAAAGTAGATGTCACCACCTCCTGTAGGACTGAATTAGTTACTCTTCCTCTGCATTGCCAAAGCTCCAACACTTGATTTTATCAGAGTCTTTAGCGCAAGGCGTTGTTTTTTCTTACTTAATTGACTGTCTTCCCTGATAGGCTATGTGTGACCTTCATGAGGTTGCAAACTGTGATGTATTTCACCATCCTCTCCCCAGCACCTAACATTGTTAGTGCCTTGCATATCGGGAGTGCTCATTTTGTTTTTATTTAACGAATGTATACATGAGTGAGGACGAACAACCAAGAATACAATTTGGTTTGAGGATCTGCTCAAAGTAATTTATTTTGAAAAGTCTAGTATATAGACATGTCCAAAAAACTCATGGCAATGAAATATGTGCATATCCTTTGCCTTTTTCAAAGTCCTCTCTGCTGTTTATTTTCATTACACAAATCTCCCCTTTGTTAGACTTTTGTCATCCACACACTACACTGCAAGACAGCCTACAGGTGACCCTAGTAGTTTGAAGAGAGACTTTACCCTGTGGCTATAATAAAAAAGACAGAACTGGGCTGATAATGTTTGCAACAATTCAAAGGATGCAGCTGGAATAATGATCAGCTCTGGTGGCTGATTGGATGTCAAGGGACAAAGGCATCTCCCCCAGGAGGGAGTGCCTTTGTAAGATACACTGCTCCAAGTTATTGTTGATAGCCAGGAGACTAATTTTAATCGATGCATTTCTGAATGAAGAGACCCAGATGTTACATGCTAATTTTCCTTTTTAGAGTGTGTCAATTTATGCAGTCTGGCTTGAGGGTTGGGAGAGTCTATCAGTCACCCCTGACTAGCTGCTCTGCATGAAAATATGAACAGTAATGTTTTGTCTCTGGAATTTGAGGAAGAAAATTTCGTTAAAGACAGGAGCCATTCCTAGTCGCCAATAAAGAGCAGACAAGAAGGCCGATTAAGGATTTGAAAGTGATTGGCTGGTGCGTGGTGTGGTGTGGGAGGGTAGCAGGGTGCGTAGGGGGGATGGGAAAAGTCATGGAAGAGACCCAAATCTTCCAGGGTCCCAGCATATGGATTTGTTTACTTCGAGAGGTAATTGCCAGCTGAGGCCCATGTTCTTGCAGCTCATTTCAAATTCTGATGATAGAGAAATTATTCCTTTTTCTGATGATGAGAAATCTGATCCAAGTTGCATAGGCTTAGAAATGTCTCTGCTAGTAATTTGCTAGATTAAAGGATATAGGATTTCACAATTAGAGTCTCATTTAAGAAAAACCATCTTGCTTATTTAGAGAATTAGTCTTTTATTAGTCAAAATGGATTTGCTTCTGAGGCCTAAACTACTTGGACTCATTTCAGGCAAATGTTTTTGAAGAGCTGAATTCTTAAATTGAAAGAGAAACATAAGCCAACACAATAACATATTTAATGAACTGCATGAATGCCTTGGAAAATTCCCATCCTGGCCAAACAGTAGAATAGAAATCACAACCGAAGGTGCCAAATAGCTCCCATTTCCCCCAAAGGCCCAAATCATCCTAGGTCACGGTATTGACTCGTGCATTTATTGATTTTTTTATTTTCTGCATTTCTTACATAAAACCTGATCCTTAAAAAACTTGGCCTGATTGTTCTAGGCATGATTGGCAACACTGAATTGTTTATTTCTCAAATGAGATCAGTAATCCCTTTGGGCAGAGTGTGTGTGTTCGTGTTTGTGTTGGGGGGTGGTGGGAGATGGTTATGAAGAGACTTTGAAAACTTCACTTTATATGCAGGAGTAGGGATGTGGAGAACTCTAGACTGTATGATTAGCCTCTTCCGAAATGTATAATACCTCCCATCCTTTGTGTTGTGACCCTTCATCTTCCAAGTATTTCAAAAGTTACCGCGAAACTCTCGGCATAGCTACCTAACAATGGCCTTGGGGAACTCTGCCCATTTACTCACCCACGGGACAGTGAACCCTCAAAGTGGAGGTGGGAATTGTTCTGGTGGCCAGAGAGAAGAGCCCAGCAGGACAGGGCCTGGGTGAGGAGTGGCGGTGAGGGAGAGTGGGCTGAGGGCTGGAGGGAGGGGGAAGTTCTGGGAGGATCATCATCTGTAGGGTGAAGAGATGACTTCTCAACACACACAGTACCTAAGTTCCGGGGAGAAGCCCTGGAAGGAGAATGTCCATGGATGGATGATCTGCTGACCATGCTGTTCTGACTCAGTCCCCTAAATATGACCTAGTCCTTGGGGTTCTCTCCCCAGCACTCTTAGAGCTCTTGTAAATGAATCTAAGCCAGTGTGGCTGCTCAGACATTGCCAGGTTTTTGCGTTAATATAGGAAAAGACTTAATGATCAGAGACACATGAAAGTCCTGGATCTCCTCCCCTACAACCAGGCGGGATATTACTGTAAAAGCACATCACAGACCAAATTCTGCCAAACATACAAGTAAGTTAGAGCCAACAGTCCCCAAACACGCAACCTGTTCCTATGAGTTCCATGACCTTACTGTCGGTTCCTTAGTCATTCCGACAAGCACCTGGCCTCAAAGGTTTAATGCACGTGGACTCAGCACTATTCTGGAGACAGGTGACCAGGTCTTTTAGTCAGATCAGGCTACATTGTCCTTTCTGAAGGAAGCAGGACACCAGTTCAAATAGAATGCTGTGCCAACATGTTAGGCTGCTGGGTATGCTGGATTCTTATTTTCTCACTACGCAAGAGCTGTGAGCCTCATGCAGTCTTTCTAGCCCAACACATATCTCGAACACCACTCACTTCACCAATGAGAAATTCTTTCTAACACCCCTTAAGTTAATATAAAAGCCCCAGTGCAGATTCACATGGCCATGTTTGCATAGCTACCCCGGAGGGTGGATTATTGATTAGAGCCCTTCAGTGTCCACTGACTGTCCCTGGGGTGCAGATTAAAGTACATTTTCACTCACAGATTTAGCAATTCCTGTGCTCCTCCCCCCGCCCCCCACTAATCCCCATAAGTGATATTATAAACTACATTCATTGAAAGAAGATAACTCAGTAAAACCCCTGCCACTCAGAGGAAAGCAGTGCGCAGGTTATTAAGCCATTGTTTCTCAACTCCGAACTCTTCTTTGTGATGCTAGGGCGGGGACTCTGCAAACATCTCTGCTTTGCCAGCTGTCCCTGTTAGGCTCTGTCTGTAGGGGCACTGGAGAGAGACTGCAAAGCTGGGAGACTGATAAGGGACTGTTCCTTCTGAGTCCAGCATCAGCCGGCAACTATACTTCACTTTATCAGTAGCCGTGGCTTCCAGCACCAACTGGTTCCACTTTCTAGGTTGTTTATAACACTCCTGGAGTCTCTCGTCATGCTCTCCTCAGTTCCACGAGGCTGTCTTCTCACACATCTGAGGCACCAGCACCAGCCAAGCAGCTGCCCACTCAGGGTCGCAGCTCCATGGGGCCCTTCCTCTGAGCTTCGAGGCTCCAGCAACTCTGACTTCTTTCCTTTGTTTCCTCAGCCCCGGGGCTGGTACCTACTTCTTGCAGTTAATGTCTTTGTGTTACCTCAGTGTTCCCCTTTGGCTTTTCCAACCCTCCAACACCTGCTTTATTAAACCCCTATATTAAATTTTCCCTGTTAAAATAAGTGGCCTGGGTTCTATTTTCAGACTGGATGCTGAACAAGACAGTCAGGGTCTAAAAATAAGAAGAGAAGCAGAAAAAGTATTCTAAGAGCTTTACGAAGAAAATTTCAAACCAAAAGGTTGGTTTACAAGGAAAGGCCTAGTAGAATGTGATTATCTTTGGATATAGCCCAAGATCTAAAATGTCAATATCGAAGGCCTGCATGGATAATTAGAAGATTTGCCAACATCTAGTTACCAGAATGATCTGACAGCAGGTACTGGAGAAATAGGAGTTATAGACAGTGTGCTAGCTAGTCTCCAAAGATGGCCCCAGCAATTCCTTCTCTCTCTCTGTGCACATGCCACTCTTTACATCAAGGGTAGAACTTATTTCCGCTCCCTGTGAATGTGGGCTGGCCTTTCAACTGGCTTTATGCTGACATTCTGGGAATTCTGAGCCCAGTCATTAAGAGGACTGGCAGCTTATGCTTCTTCTGGGGTTGCTCATTCTTTTTTTTTTTAATACATTTATTGATTTATTATTTTTATTTTTGGCTGCGTTGGGTCTCATGGCTGCATGCAGACTTTCTCTAGTTGCGGCAAGTGGGGGCTACTCTCCGTTGCGGTGCGTGGGCTTCTCGTTGCGGTGCTTCTCTTGTTGTGGAGCACAGGCTCTAGGTGCACGGACTTCAGGAGTTGTGGCACGCGGGCTTCAGTAGTTGTGGCTCGCGAGCTCTAGAGCGCAGGCTCAGTAGTGGTGGCGCACGGGCTTAGTTGCTCCAGGCATGTGGGATCTTCCCGGACCAGGGCTCGAACCCGTGTCCCCTGCATTGGCAGGCGGATTCTTAACCACTGCACCACCAGGGAAGCCTGACTGCTCATTCTTGAGACACTCCCTCTCATAACCCAGTCACCATGCTATGAGAAGCCCAAGCCACATGGGCAGGCCATGTAAAGGAGAACTGAGGTATGCTGGTCAACAGTCCCAAATGAGATCCCACTGGACAGCCAGCATTTACTGCCAGCCACATGAATGAGCCATCTCAACTGTTTCAGACCACTTGGGCCCCCAAATGACTGCAGTCCCAGATGACACTATGCGGAGCAGGAGAACCACCCAGCTGAGCTCAGTCAACCAAGGGGCTGGTGAAAGAGAAGGAAATGGTTACTTAAGCCCCTAGGTTTGGGAGTGTATTGTTCGCAGCAGGAGAGAACCAAAACAGATAGGAAACCCAGCTCCCAGATACTGGGAGGCTAAGATCACTGAAAGGAAATTTGCTGTCACGGTTACTAAGGTTGGTCAAACCCATCCTAGCAGGAGTATTTGTACCTCTACCAAATGATTCCTTTTAAGGTAGCACAGCAGGGTGAAAATTTGATTATATCAGCTGCTACTAGAGTGTAGGGAAGGGTCTAAGTCCTCTGATAGGCTGTTTGGGAGATGGAAGATGAAGCATGTGGACATTGAGTGAAAGGAGATAACAAAGAAAATTGCCTACACAGAAATGGATAGGAATTCCCAGAGTGAGTGAAGACAGGAAAGAGGAGAAGGGGAAGTAGAGAGTGAGAGAGCAAGTGAGCAAGTAAGCAAGGACTAGGGTGAGAGTGAGGCTGAGAATGAGGGGCAGGGTGAACAGGTAATGACGCAGCAGGCTGGATGCTTGAGAAATTCCTGGTGGTGGAAGGGGGGACGACTTTTAGAACAAGGTCATCCAGTACTTGGTATTTGCTGTAAACTTAGGCCTTTGGGGAATGTTTTATTTTGAAATTGATGTGGCAATGAGACCACAGACTCAGAAATTTTTGAAAGAGAAACATTTGACATTTACTAAAACATATTCATGTGAGAAGAAAGGAGAGCAGCTCCAAGACAGAGCCAAAGACCAATTTGCCTTTCTTTTCTTTTTATAATTAATTTCTACTGGAGTATAGTTGCTTTACAATGTTGTGCTAGTTTCTACGGTACAGCAAAGCGAATCAGCTATATGTATACATATATTCCCTCTTTTTTAGATTTCCTTCCCATTTAGGTCACACAGAGCACTGAGTAGAGTTCCCTGAGCTATACAGTAGGTTCTCATTAGTTATCTATTTTATACATAGAATCAATAGTGTATATATGTCAATCCCCGTCTCCCAATTCATCCCACTCCCCACCTTTCCTGCCTTGGTATCTATAAGTTTGTTCTCTACGTCTGTGTCTCTGTTTCTCTTTTGCAAATAAGATCATCTATACCATTTTTCTAGATTCCGCATATATGCGTTAATATACAATATTTGTTTTTCTCTTTCTGACTTACTTCACTGTGTGTGACAGTCTCTAGGTCCATCCACGTCCCTACAAATGACCCAATTTTGTTCCTTTTTATGGCTAATATTCCATTGTATATATGTACCACATCTTCTTTATCCATTCCTCTGTTGATGGACATTTAGGTTGCTTCCATGACCTAGCTATTGTAAACAGTGCTGCAATGAACATCGGGGTGCATGTGTCTTTTTGAACGATGGTTTTCTCTGGGCATATGCCCAGTAGTGGGATTGCTGGGTCGTATGATAGTTCTATTTGTAGTTTTTTAAGGAAACTCCATACTGTTCTCCATAGTGGTGCCTCACTTCTTAACAGTTTTACCATTTCTCTTATTCATGAGTACAATTCAAGATGCCCACCCCACCCCTCCCAACCCTTTCCAGAAATTGTGTTGGGATCCACAGGGAATGGAGACTCTTGTATTCATAAACAAATATATATGACTTTGAAAAGCAATTCAAGTGTACATTTTGAAAACAAAGAGAGTCACAGCAAATAGAATGATTGTTCACCTGGAAAAATATTCAGGTGACTCTTGAAATAGAAAGAATTACAGTATTCACTCAGAAAAACAGAGGCATTAAATGTTGAGGAACAGGACTTCCCTGGTGGTCCAGTGGTTAAGAATCTGCCTTCCAATGCAGGGGACGCTGGTTCGATCCCTGGTCGGGGAACTAAGATCCCACATGCCGCGGGGCAACTAAGCCCACACACTCTGGAGCCTGCGCACCACAACGAGAGACCCTGTGTGCCGCAACTAGAAAGCCCACGTGCCACTAGAGAGAAGAGAGAATCTCGTGTGCCACAATGAAGAGCCCACACATCGTAACTAAGACCCAACGCAGCCACATAAATAAATAAATAAATAAATAAATAAATAAATATTTTTTAAAATGTTGAGGGAACAAAGCATTAAGGATCTATTTTGTTACTTGGGTTTTTAACTTTTGGGACACATGACATAGAGTTCTTTTTTTTTTTTTTTTTTTTGCGGTACGCGGTACTCTCACTGTTGTGGCCCCTCCGGTTGCGGATCACAGGCTCCAGACGCGCAGGCTCAGCGGCCATGGCCCACAGGCCCAGCCGCTCCGCCGCATGTGGGATCCTCCCGGACCGGGGCACGAACCCGTGTCCCCTGCATCGGCAGGCGGACTCTCAACCACTGCGGCACCAGGGAAGCCCGACATAAGAGTTCTTTTGCTTTTGCATAGCTGATTTCCCTCAACTGAATGAAGGATAAGGGGTTGTATTTCCCTCTTGGACCGAGAGGAGAAAACAGAATAGGAAGAAATGTGTGAGTGAGACTCAGGAAGAGCTGGAAATCTTACCAAGAAGTGGTCAGGAAATCATGAGCTCCAAGGAATTTGCAGACATTTGGGGACAGCACTGAATTTGTCACAACGTTTGGGGAGACCTGAGCTCCTTCAAAGGCAAATAACGGACCCAGGTGACAATTATAAGAGAGTTTCAAGAGAGAATTAGACCCATGTGTGCTATGGGCATTCATTCTATGTAATGAATTATCTTTCCTGTGCATCTAGAATGATACTTATCAACTCTCCTTGGGAGAAATGAGAACAGAGTCACTTGCATCATCTTCTGTGTTCTGGGGTTCAGATATGGAAACCCAGTTGAGATATCAGGCTTTTTATAGCCAAATAAGGTGCCTTCTGATAGAGTCCGAAGAGTTTTAGAGTCTTTATTTATTGATTGATTTTTATAAATTTATTTTAGTTATTTATTTTTGGCTGTGTTGGGTCTCCGTTGCTGCACGCAGGCTTTCTCTAGTGGCGAGCGGGGGCTACTCTTCGTTGCAGTGCTCGGGCTTCTCATTGCGGTGGCTTGTCTCATTGTGGAGCACAGGCTCTAGGTGCACAGGCTTCAGTAGTTGTGGCACGTGGGCTTCAGTAGTTGTGGCTCGCAGGCTCTAGAGTGCAGACTCAGTAGTTGTGGTGCACGGGCTAAGTTGCTCCGCAGCATGTGGGATCTTTTCGGACCAGGGCTCGCACCCGTATCCCCTGCATTGGCAGGCGGATTCTTAACCACTGCACCACCGGGGAAGTCCCTAGAGTCTTTAGAGAAAAATTCTGGCGATGCGCTCTAGGCCCTGGCTGGTGAGAGGGTCCCTATTACAGCCATCAGGAACCTCTGGTCTCTAAGCTGGAAGGCACTTTGAGAGTCATGGAATTCAGTCCCTTATTTTCCTGATTGTAAAAGTGAAGCTCAGAGAGGTGAAGTGACTTGGCCGAGGTCAAGAGTTGGTTAGGCAGCAAAGCTGGAAAGGGAATCCTGCTTTTTGACTCTAAGTCTAGGGCTTTTCTGAGAAATAATTCCATGTACTTGTGGTAGATTGTATTACTGTTCCCCCCAATACTCCCTTTTTTCTCTCCCTTCAGTATCCCTCCCCTGTGGTTCGTGATGTCTCTTTCCCTTTTGCCTCAACAGCCTGCGTGAATATGACGTGGAGCAGAGCTGTGCTCGACATATAGTGTGAGTACACATACCCTTTGCTGGCTGTCAGCCACTGAAGTTTTGGAGTTGTTTGTTACCACAGTGTAGCAGGGTAACTGAGGACATGGGAAAAGACGTGACCCAAGAATCGGCTCACCTAACAAGCTGGGTGCATGAGAATGTTTCAGGACTGCAAGCAGTACTGATTGCTCTGGGCACTGATCCACGCATGTCCTTGGTATAATTGGGAACATAAGAAAATAAGGAGGTGCATTACTTAGATGTTCAAGGATGACACAGCCTGTGCTAAGAAGAACCTTTTTGTATTAGATAAAGCTTAAATAAATACGCCATAGTGGACTGAGGGCTTTGCTGTTTTGCCTGAGCGAACAACAGCCCTCTACCACTGTGCTTTAACGCATACATCTCGTGTGTTGGACTCATTTTCGTCCCTGACTGAACAACTACAACACCACAGGCTAACTTAGCTGATCCTGACTATTGCAACTTTCTTCTGCCTTGTAAGCAGGCTGTGTTGCAAGTGAGGGAATGTCTTATCCATTGGTCTGTTTGGAAACTACATTTCCACTTTAAGCTATTAATCTGGAATGCTGCTACAAATTCACTTCCTAAGAGTCTCGGTTAGATCTGAATGGATCTAATCAACTTGGTTAACTGAAACATCAGAGCCAGGAGTTTAGATAAGAGACAGTGACCTTGAGGCCTTCCCTGACCATCCCTTCCTCCACTAGAGAGAAAGCAAGGGAGAGAGGAAGGAGGGTGAGGAGAAGGGGACCAGGCCAAGAAAGGGATTTGGGGGATTGCAGATAGGCAAAATTTCCTGACTTCATACTTCTGCGGAGGGCCAACCTTGAGAGTTAGCTCTGTACCTGAGCCTTAGAAGGTTCTTCCTTACCTGGTACCATTCCATGTACCCTACCCTCTCAGAGGAGGCCATTCCTTATCCCTAATTGGGGGCAGAAGGAAATTTTAAGATGGTGGCTATTGGACTGTATCCTAAATGTTAAATTTCGATTTCCATCTCAGCAGTGCCAAACAGTCTTTATCCTATATTGCTCATTTTTTCATAATCAAATTTAAAATTATCAAAGAGGTTGACTTAGGGTATTCACTGGTTATTATTTATTGCATTATATCATTAATGTCACCCCCTGTGTGTCATTAAAGTGAATCAGCTTAAGGTGAGGTAATGGCAGCCCCAGAATTGGATTATGTCATTAAAGAGTCACCCTTTGGCTGAAAATATTGTATACCTGCCCTGTGATTCACACATCATCCAGAGGCAAATCCCAAACACTAGACTTAGGTGAAATACTATTTCTGAGCTTTTAGAATTTTGGCATTTCCCTCGTCAGAGGCTGAGTTACCTAAAGGTGTTGCCAATAAACAGTCCTCATATTTTAACCCAAATTTTATATATTTTATGAAGTCATGAGTAACCTTTAAAAGGAGCCCTGAAGGAAATCTACATGTATAAAAAGCCTCCTTAAAATGAATTTTGTATTTAGTACTTCATGGACAAGAAAGGCACAAAGTAATTAAAACAGATAGGAGCAAGCTTTGTGTTTCAAATACTGTTACCTCATGACTCTGGCAGTTGAGACAAAAGTTTTTCATGTCAGCATTCAGTAGGCAGCCATTAAGATCTCTCTGAAGTAACTGTGTGAGAAACAAGATGCTTTGTTTATGTATTGTCAAAAGTTCACAGAGACTCCATTATGTGGGAATGTTAAGTATAACCCAAGTGGCAACTCCACCCTAACATATGCCATGTCTGATCTTGCCTGGCCAAGAGCAGCCCAGCCACAGGGACTGCTCTTTTCACAAATATTTGGATGAGATACTGTCTATTTAGGCTTCTTATGAACACAGCGTGTCACTGTCCAGATGGAGTAGTCCTCACTGCCCGATGGGTGCCACCACAGCCTACCACCGCAGCACTAGGGAAAGGCACCAGACCCTGGGGGCCAATGACTGAATGACTGACAGTGCCTGGCATTCCTTCTTCATCCACGTGCTTCCTACTGCCTCCGTGAGCTGCATTTTTCAATGTTTGGTTCAAAGGACTACAAAGTTTACATGGGTAAGAGGCAGTGTGGTAGTTAAGAGCATGGATTCTGGGACCAGGCTGCCCTGCTTCAAATCCTGGCTCTGCCATTTATTAGCTGTGTGACCTTAAGCAAGTTCCTTAACCTCTCTGTGTCCCATTCCCTCGTGTATAAAATGGGTATCATGATAACAGTATCTACTGGTTGTTATGAGGATTAAATGTGTTTGGGCATATAAAGGACATAGAAAATGCTGTTCCTGGCTCATAGTAAATGCTACCTAAGTGTCAGCTGTCACTGGGTAGCTGTCATTGCCTCTGGTTACAGTTCCTGTGATTTGGAATTGCATCTGTCAGGAGAGGGTCTACCTGCTTTATCAGGACATTAGTTGCCAAGACACCTAGAAAGCCTATCACAGGAACTAATTTGAGGCCCTGGCCTCCCCAGGGATGCCTGAGGAGACCAGTATCTTAGGGGACAGTTTTACAAAACTTTGTCACTGGATAGAGCTTGGCAGCCCCTGCATGGTAAAGCCTCCCTTCACCTGAGTGGAGCCAGGGCAGGAGTTCCTGACATCGATGCAAAGACGGACAGTGAACTGGTGGCGGCAGCTAAGCTCCCGGAAGGGCGTGATGATGGACTTCACCATTATTTCTTACACGAAGGGAGTATTTCATGCACATAGTTTTAGGTGAAGAGGATTGTTCCAAAAACATCTGTCTATGCTAAAGACCTTCAGCCAAAGGTTTAGTCCCATACAGGCCCTGAGCCATCTGAACAAGAGTGTTAGAAGCCCCATCCTTATTGGCAATGGGGATCTGGACTTGGTCTGGCTGCCCGTGCCTGGTGTCTGGGATGCTGCTGAGTGGGGAGACCACGGGCCCTGGCAGATTCCATCAAGCTGCAGCCTCCTTGGCATGCTGTGACAGATGCTGCTGGCTGGTCATCCTATAACCATTCCCCTTCTTCCTTTGCCTACCTCACACTGTAGAAGTGCAAACTCAAATACCACGTGTTCTCGTGGGTAGTCATGTGACACAGCTCTGGCCAAGGAGACACAAGGAGAACTCTTTGGAGAAATATTTTCCCCTGTTTTCGGCCTTTGGGGACAGTTATGTGAGGATATGATGCTTATAGCTGTGGTGACCATCTTGTGACCATTAGATAGCAAGTCCAAAGGCAAGAAAGCCAATATTCCGAGGAATGGTAGAGGGGAAGGATAGAAAAAACCTGAAATCTCTATGTCCTTGTTGAGCTGCTGAACGAATCCTGGGACTGCTTATCTCTGGACTCTTTATTTTTTATTTTAAACAACAGATGCTCTTAAGGTTTAAGCCACTGTTAGCTGTTTTTCTGTCACTTATAGCCAGAAGCATTTCCAAGTGATCCCTTAACTCTCACCCTGTATGTCTAGTTTGTGTACATGAACTGCTGTCTTTTCTCCTGATTGCACACCCTTTGGCCCCGAGTCAGGCCCTTGTGTGATCAGGTATTGGTAGCCTTACCAGCTCTTGCATTTCCCTCTCTCCAAGGTGCTGGAGTTGACTATCCTGAGCCGCTGGCCAAGACCCAAGGATGCCCCACTTTCCGGCACTCAGATGGAGAATCTGGCCAGAGATTCTTGCCATGGTGTCCCATTCACTGAATTGCACCCCTTCTGTGTTTTCCTTCCAGACCCAAGGCTTCCCTATTATTTGGAACATTGTGATTTGAACTAGAGGCCACCCAAGGCAAGGTCAGCTCCCTTGGTCTCAGGCTCGCCCAGTTCTGCCTTATGCATGTCCCCCTGATAGACCTTCAGTTGAGGTGACATCGCAGCATGGCTGACAGGTGGGCCCACGCTGGCTGGGACTCGCACAGCCTGGAAGCTTAAAGCCCAGAAACAGCTCCTCTCAGTGCTGAAAATTTGAGTTCTAAGTGCCTCGCTACTTCGATTTTCTCATGCTGCTGACGTCATTTTGACCTTGGCCAATAAACCTGATCTTAATCCCTGCATTGCATCTGTTCAGCATGGTATTTTGGAAAAGAGGCCTGGATTTTAAGGTTGAGGAGGTTTTGGCTCTAGTCCTGTCTCTCCCACGAACAAACCGAAGTAGGCCGCTACTGTTCCCTTCTGGGCTTCTATTTTTTGTGTACAAAATGGAGTGGTGAACCTTTGCCTGACACTGCTATTTACGTATTTTAGGAAGTGAATTTTAAACTTGGAGATACAATAAAATTACAGAGTACACCTTAAAGAAATTATTTAGACCACTGAGGGACATTTTCATAAGTACTCACGGTGTCTTTCTAGATTTGAGGTTCGGGGAGTATAATGAAAATTTCATTGGAGCCCATCTTAATTTTTTTAAGAAGCGCATTAATTCCCCCCCCACCCCCAGCTTTTCTAACACACCAGAAATAAATTACAGAAAGGAGAGGTTAAAAAAAGCACTAAAGAGTAATTCTTCCCAGCTGTAAACCTTGCTTTTCATGTGAATTAAGTCTTTGATCCCTAAAAATCCAGTTTGCTCTTGGACAAATTCCAGAGACACTGCCTTCTTGGGGAAGCACCAGTGCCAGGGACAGAAAGGCTGTTTACGGATGAAGCTTCTCCTACGATTGTGCGGATCCAAGAAAGAAGCTTGAGGAATGGGGGTGGAGGAATGAGCTCTGTGTTCCCACTTTTTGGCATATACAAGGTGTCTTATCCCTTTTTCAATGCATTCTGCTGTTTCTCTCCGCTGTCTTAAGAAACGCAGGCCCTTATGAGTATATTTGTCTTTGTAAGTCTGCAAGGCCGTGGCAATCCAGCTGAATGCACTCTGCTGGAAATGGCAAGGCCTTTAGTGTATAGTCAATTCTATCCTTATGTAAGCTCATCTGTTTTTTAACATCTGAGCATTTCTATGTGCCAGCTACTGTCCACGGATGTACTGAGAGGCAAAGTGGGTGCAGGGCACCAAAAGGAGAAAAAGCCCATTTGGGATAACTCATGCTGGGATGGGGACTGCTTTTATTAAAAAACAGTTTTAAAAATTGTGGTTAAATATATATAACATAATATTTGTCATGTTAACCATTTGTAAAAGTGTACAATTCAGTGGCATTAATTATATTCACAATGCTCTGTACCCATCACCATTATCTATACTCCCAAATTTTTCATCATCCCCAATATAAACTCTGTACCCATTAAACAAGTGCTCCTCATTTCTTCCTCCCCTCAGCCCCTGGTAACCTCTGTTCTGCTTTCTATCTATGAATTTGCCTATTCTAGATATTTCATATAAGTGGAATCATATAATATTCATCCTTTTGTGCCTGACTTCTTTCACTTAGCATAATGTTTTCAAGGTTCATCCATGCTATAGTATGTATCAGAACTTCATTCCTTTTTATGGCTGAATAATGTTCCATTGTATGGACAGACCACATTTTGTTTATTCATTTATCTGTCGACAGACACATGGGTTGTTCCTACCTTTTGGCTATTACAAATAGTGCTGCTAGGAACATTTGTGTACAGAGATCTGTTTGAGTCCCTGCTTTCAGTTCTTTTGGATATATACCTAGGAGTGGGACTGCTGAGTTATACGGTTTTTACATGTGGATATGGTGTCAGTAGTACCAACACAGGCAGTAAGTGTTTGCTAAGACAGGACACGTAGCCACATCCAGAGGGCTAGGGCAAGGATCAGAGCCAAGTGCAAGGAGAAGAAAGGGTCAGAAGACGGACCACGTGGCTCTGCTGTAAGGTGCTGAGATTCATTCAGGCCCACAGTGAAGCCAGAAGTAGGGGCCAGGAGCCAGGGGAACTGTCCCTTTGTAGAAAGACTGCAGGAGCTCCAGGGAGGGTGGAGCAGAGCAGACAGATGGGGAGACTGAGCTGCCAGAAAGGAGAAAGAAAGGCAGAGGCTCAAAGGGTGGCCATGTAGTAAAGAGCCAGAGAATCCACAGGAACCAAGTGGCAGGGAGAGTAGTGGTCAGGGGCCAAACTACCCATCCAGGAAGCAATATAGGTCCTAGAAACCAACAAGCCTTGATCCTGTGGGCATTCCCCCCAAGCTAGAAAGCCTCTTATGACTCTCCTGCTGATACAGAGAGAAAACCGTGATGGCTCTTGGTTTGAGAGGGAGGGTATGTAGATAAGGGCTGATCTTGAGCCAAGCCTACTAGTGGGAAAGGATCTTGAATCACTTCCCTTTTGGAGACCAAAGTGAGCAGCTAAAGGCTCCGGGTGATCCATCACCCTGGACTATGACATGAGCAACTATTACAAAACAGTACAGTTTTATTATATGTTGCACCCAAGGGTAAATATGTACTGGGCAAAGTTTTCTGCTAGGAGGCCAAGAAACACACATATTATATTCTAGGTGATGACTAATTCTCAACTACTTGGCTTAAAAATAACTGCAGAGGCCATTCCAGGCCACTACGATCAGTAAGTAATTCCATGAGGGCACAAAGCAGGTGGCATCCTAATCCCCTGTCCTACGGCCTGCTGGGAAGGGAGTTTACACGTCATCTCCAGGTTTATCCCTTGAGCAGGGGCAACAATAGAAAACGTCATCTAGTGAAGACAGCCAGGAGAACAGCTGCCTGGGACAAATCCCAGGTAGGTGAGAGCTCTCAGCCCAGAACTGTACAGCTATCCACGTTCAGCAGCACCAAACAAGGCTACACAAATCTTGGATGGTACAAAACCTGGTGGCTGGAAACCCCAGGTGGTTTTTTTTTTTTTTTTGCTGTACGCAGGCCTCTCACTGTTGTGGCCTCTCCCGTTGTGGAGCACAGGCTCCGGGAGCACAGGCTCAGCGGCCATGGCTCACGGGCCCAGCCGCTCCACAGCATGTGGGATCTTCCCAGACCAGGGCACGAACCCGTGTCCCCTGCATCGGCAGGCGGACTCTCAACCACTGCGCCACCAGGGAAGCCCCCCAGGTGGTTTTTGAAGCGGCCTTCTAGACCAAATTATTTCTGGGGTCAGAAGTTGCAAAGCCCAATCAGGCCTAATCTGAGAGTCTTCTTTGGGACTAACTTGTACTATCATTAATAGCACCCAGCTATGATTAGGAAAGGTTCCTCTGCCGCATCTCTGCTACAGAAAATCGCACCAGTGCTTCCAGAAAGCATACAAACACCGCTTTGAATTTGCACAATGTGTAACCCAAGCAGAGAACCTACGTTATGAGAGAATTGAGTTCATGTTCCTTCCCTCAAGCATTTAACACAGGCCTCAGTAGTAATAGGCTCAGCTGCTGTCATTCTGACACTTGGAGAAAAGTTCTGTGTTTCTGGCTTCTGATGTGTTTATTTATGCCAGCCCCTTTCTCTGGTGGGGTCTCACACCTTCCCCATTTGTGCAAATCTGAACTCCTCTAGGCTCAGAGATGCCCTTGCTTACTGCTCCCATGGTCCTCCCCCTCTTCTGAAAACCTAAAGTCACTTTTCATATTGTTTTAGTTGTGTACCTTAAAATCTCCTCTACTCTGGGAATTCCCTGGGGGTCCAGTGGTTAGGACTCGGCACTTTCACCGCCATGGGCCCACATTCAATCCCAGGTCAGGGAACTAAGATCCCACAAGCCACACAGTGTGGCCAAAACAAACTAACAAACAAACAAACAGTCTCCTCTACTCTATGGCAAACTTCTTCAGGTCACATATTTTTTCTTCAGTTTTCCATTTCCCCAGTGTGTCTTGTAGCTAAGACACATGCAATGGATATTTATAGAAATATTTCATGAATAAACTCATGAATATAGAAGGAAATTATATTTAGCACAACTTTTTGGAATCTCTACTGTGTCAGTATATTTTGGGAAAGTGTTCCTAAGTATCTGATTTCGATTCACAGTGTTTCAAGATGTCTATTTTTCCCTGTCTTTTTCTTAGTAGAAAAAGCACCATCTGCTGCATAGTATTACTTAACTAATTAATTAAATGATTAATTTGGTCCTAAACGCCTCTGCAGCTCCTCCTTCTTCCGGCTGGCTGACTCCTATTCTTTTTGTCCTCTATTTTCTACCCCGTGCCTTAATTTTCTCGGCAGTGAACTAGGTCTGTATGTCACCTCACCGGGTTGGTGTTGTGAAGGCCAAATAAAACAGTGCCAGGAGAAATGAGACTGGACCAGGAACTTTTCAAACCAATGTGTAGAACGACACATTTGATCGTATGGGAGAGGACAGCGCCACAGGACAAGTTATCGGTCATAATGAGCTAAGGGGAGACTGTGCACTACGAGAGTCTAGGGAGGGGCAGACAGAGCGCAGGACTAAGGACATTTTCTCTATTAACCATGGGGCCGAGAGCACAGCTCTCCTGTGTACCCACTTAATCAAAACAGCACACCTCCCCTCCAAAGCAGCCAATAGCTAAGGCACACAAACGAGTTATTTCAAAGTCACAGGAGTTGCGTTACAGAACAAGCCAGCCTATTAAAAAATGAGTAAAAAATGAGTAATGGGGCTTCCCTGGTGGCGCAGTGGTTGAGAGTCCGCCTGCCGATGCAGGGGATGCGGGTTCGTGCCCCGGTCTGGGAAGATCCCACATGCCGCGGAGCGGCTGGGCCCGTGAGCCATGGCCGCTGAGCCTGCACGTCCGGAGCCTGTGCTCCGCAACGGGAGAGGCCACAACAGTGAGAGGCCCGCGTACCGCAAAAAAAAAAAAAAAAAGAGTAATGTGCATTTCTTCCTGGAAAGAGCAAATCAATATCCCTCAGTAGGCCCAGTGCCACCCACCAGCCTCCACAGAGTAGTTAGCCTTTATCCAGAAGACGCGGATGCAAAGGACAGCTTTTCCTTCCCCTCCCTCTGGCTCACCAGTGAAAGCAGCTCACATCTCTCCCCTCAGAGGCTGAGTCTGAAGTAAAAGAAGTTTACCTTCCCCCAACAGTACATTATACACTTCAACTATGATGGATACTCTGGGGGCAAATATTTTATCCTAAACTCCATGTAGACTTTAGGCTCAGATTACTCAGAGAAGTACAATTGCTCATTTTGTAGATTCAGCTATAACTCCTTTACAGCTCAATTCAGTTAAACAGATATTTATTTTTAGGCTAAATACTTTTGAGTTTCTACTATGCATCAGACACTGTGCTAAGCATTTTCGATGAATTGTCACTTAATTCTCTCTTTGTATAAATAAGGGGATTGACATCAGAGAGGTTAAGTTGTATGCCCAAAGCCACACAGCTGGTAAGCAGGAGAGCTGGGTTTTGAACACCTGAGCCTCTGTGGCTCCAGAGTCCTTTCTTTTAATCATTAGGCTATACTTTCATTTGCTGTGTGGCAAGTACTGTATTAAGTACTTAGGACACAGGAATGAATCAGATTTGCTTCCTGCCCTCGAGTGTGAGACACTGGCATATTATCTTGCATATTTTACCTAAATTTAATTTAGAGTTTACTGGTTATCATAACCCTGTGAAGTGGAAACTGAAGAGCCACAGAGCTGAAGGTCTTGCCCAAAGTAGGGTTATTAAGTGACAGAATAGGGATTCAAACCCAGGCAATGTAATCTGACTCCACAGCCCACATGCCTAGGCACTGTGCCACATTTCTCCCTGCAAATATTTGTAAATAGATATTCACCCAAGGTGTGCTAACTTCTTTAACTGAGGTAAGTAAATGTATAGTATAACATAACCCCAGCTTGGACTGAGGAGTTAGGGACACCAGATTTGTAGCTTAAATGCTGCCACCAAGGGCAGGAAGGTGTATCGGTGTCCATCACACACCACTCCTCACTTCAGTGCTGCATTCAAAATGACTCGATAGCCCAGACATTGCAGAGCAGTCTCCCAATACCAGAGGTTCGGTTTGTCACTTTTTGGTTTTGTTTTGTTTTTTACTTTTTGTCGAGGTTTTCCTTACATGTGGTAAAGTGCTCTAATCTTACATGTAGAGCTTGATGAATTTTCACATAGGTATACACCCACATAGACACCACCCAGAGTAAGACATAGATCATATCCATAGCCCCAGAAGGCGCCTTCCTGCCCTTTCCCAGTCAATACCCATACTAATCTCCTGAGATGATCAGTATTCTGACCTCTATCACCTCTATTGGTTAGTTTTGTCAGTTCTTGCATTTTACGCAAACAGAATCATATAATATATATGTGTTCTTTTGTGTCCGACTTCTTTTGCTCAGCAAAATGTCCCTAAGATTCCTCTGTGTGGTTGTGTGTAGCAGTAGTCAGTTCTTTTCATGGCTGTGTCGTTTCCATTGTATGAATACACCTCAATTTACTCATCCATTTTAATAGTCATGGATATCTGAGTTGTTTCTAGGTTTTGAATATTATGAATAAAAGTACTATGAGTGTTCCTTTACAGGTCTTTTGGTGGACACATGCTCTCATTTCACTTGAGTATATACCAAGGAGTGGAGCTGTCAAATCAAAAGGGGTGTGTGTGTGTGTGTGTGTGTACCTTTTGGCTACACACACACACACACACACACAAACACATTTAGATTCAGTAGGTATGGCCAAAGTGTTTTCCAAAGTGATTGTATCAGTTTATACTCTAACCTTCTTACTGACATTTGATATGGTTCAGTCTGACCATTAAAAAAAAACCTTTTTATCTTGAAATAATGATCGATTGAACGAACTACAATCAAGATACAGAACTGTTCCATCACCACAAAGATTTCCCTCATGCTTTTCCTTTATAGGTCTACCCACACCAGCCCTAACCTTTGGCAATCACTAATTTGCTGTGTCTCTAGACTTTTGTCATATTGAGAATGTTACATAAATGGAATCATACAGTCTTGAGGCCTTTTGAGATTGCCTTTTTCACTCAGCATGGTGTCCTTGAGATTCATCCAAATTGTTGTGTGTATCAATAGTTTGCTCCTTTTCATTGCTGAGTGGGATTCCATTGTATGGATGTAGCACGGTTTGTTTAATCATTCACTTAGCATAGAACATCTTGGTTGATTCCAGTTTTCGACTATTACAAATAAAGTTGCTATGAAAAATCACGTACAGGTTTTTGTGTGGTAATAAGTTTTCATTTCTCTATGATAGATGCCCAGGAGTAAGACTGTTGGGTCATAAGTTAAGCATGTGTTTAGCTTTTTAAGAAACCGTGAAACTATTTTGCAGGGTGGCTGTACCATTTTACATTCCCACCAGCAATGTACGAGAGAGCCAGTTACTCTACATTCTTGAAAGAAGTTGTTGCTGTCACTTTTTTTGTCATTTTCTGTTTGTGCTCTCTGTGGTTTTTTTTTTTCCTGTCTTCCTATGAGTTACTTGAACATTGTTTAGGATTCCATTTTGAATGGAATTATTTGTGTTTTTGTGATTAATTTGTATTTATTTGATTTATTGTTTCTGCGTGTATCTCTCTGAATAACTTTTTAAATGGTTGCTCTAATTACTATATTACGTGTATATAACTTATCACACTCTACTAGTTTCAGCGTTTTACCAGTCTGAGTGAAGTGTAGAAATCTCACTTCCCTTTATGTTCCTTTATCCTCTCCCATTGATAATATAATCATGTTAAGTATTTCCCATACATACACTGAGAACTCCAGGCAGTATTATAATTTTTGCTTCAACTGTAAAACGTAATTTAGAAAACTCAAGAAGAAAAGGAAGGTGTATTGTATTTATCCATATTTTTATTCTTTCCATTATTCTTCCTTCCTCTCTGATGTTCCAAGATTTCCTTCTTTTATAATTTCCTTTCTGTTTATAGAATGTCCTTTAGCTATTATTTTAGCATAGGTCTGCTAGTGACAGATTTCCTTATTTTTCCTTCACCTGAGAATGTCTTTATTACCTTTTTTAATCTTTTTTTTTTTTTTGGTTGCGTTGGGTCTTTGTTGTCGCGTGCAGGCTTTTCTCTGGTTGCGGTGAGCGGGGGCCGCTCTTCGTTGCAGTGCGTGGGCTTCTCATTGCGGTGGCTTCTCTTGTTGCGGAGCATGGGGCCCAGGTGTGCGGGCTTCAGTAGTTGTGGCACACGGGCTCAGCAGTTGTGGCTCACGGGCTCTAGACCGCAGGCTCAGTCGCTGTGGTGCACGGGCTTAGGTGCCCTGCAGCATGTGGGATCTTCCTGGACCAGGGCTCGAACCCATGTCCCTTGCATTGGCAGGCTGATTCTTAACCACTGCGCTACCAGGGAAGCCCACCTTTTTTATTCTTGAAGGTTATTTTCACTGGCTGTAGAATTCTGGCAGTTTTTTTTTTCTCTAGGACTTGAGAAATTTTGTGCCACTCCCTTCCAGCCTCCCTAGTTTCTTATGAGAAATCTGCTGTCATTCGAATTGTTTTCCACTATAGGTAACGTGTTATTTCTCTCTCACTGCTTTCAAGATTTTTCCTTTGTCTTGTCAGGAGTTTGACTATGATATATCTTTGTGTGAAATTCCTTAGGTTTATCCCATTTGGGGTTTGCTCAGCTTCTTGAATCTGTTTGTGTCTCTTGCCAAATTTGGAAAAGTTTTAGCCATTATTTCTTCAAATACTTTTAAAGCGTGACCCTCTTTCTCCTCTCATTTCGGGACTCTGATGACACAGATGTTAGATTATTTGTTATAGTCCCACAGGTCTCTGAGGTTCTGTTCATTTATTTTTTTCAGTCTACTTTCTCTCTGTTGTTCAGATTGGGTAATTTCTATTGTTCTATCTTTCAGTTCACCAGTTCTCTTGTCCATTCTCTATATTCTGCTGTTGAGGTCATTCATTTAATTTTAAATTTCAGTTATTGTATATTTTCACTTGTAAAATTTCCATTTGATTCCTCTTTATATCTTCTATTACTTTGCTGAAACTTTCTAATTTTTCATTCAAGTGTGTTCATCATTGCCCATGGAAGCATTTTTATGATGGCTGCTTTAAAATACTTGTCAGATAATTCTAACATCTGTGTCATCCCAGTGATGGTGTCTGTTCACTGTCTTTTCTCATTCGAGTTGAGATTTTCTGGTTCTTGGTGTGATGAGTGACTTTTGATTGAAACTTGGACATATTAGGTATTATGTTATGAGATACTGGATCTTATTTAAAGCTTCTGTTTTAGCTGACGTCTTTTGACATCACTCCAGCAGGGAGGAGGGGTGTGTGTGCTGCCTTGTTACTGCTAGGTGGGGGTAGAAATCCAGGTTCTCCATTGGCCTCCATTGACACCTGGGCAGGGAGGGCTCCTCATTACTGCAGGGTTGAGGTGGGAGTTCAGGCTCCTTCCGTACTGGGCCTCTGCCAACTACCCTGGCTGAGAGGAATAGGGGAGCCTCTTTATTGCTCCCCACAAAGCTTCCACTGACAACATGGGTGCGAGGCCTTATTACCACAGAGTGGTGGTGAAAGTCTTGACTCTCTGCTAGACCCCCTCTGACCCCACTCCAGTGGGAAGGAGGGAGGTGCCTCCTTCCTGCCAGGTGGGAATGGAACTCAAGGTTCCTCATGTGGTCTCCACTGACACCAGGAGCTGGGTGAGCCATCTTTAGCCCGGTTCCTTACTTGGTCTTCTCTGACAACACCCTTCTGGGGCACTTTCAGTGCCTTGTGACAGCCTGGAGAGCGTGGAAGTATGGGTTTCCCATCATTTCTTTTGCTGGTGAAGATGGCAGCGGCAGCAGCAGTTTTTGTATGGTGTTTACCTGTTGAAGAATGCATTGTCGAAAACTTTTCTTTCTAGGCTGTCTCTTTCATGGTCCTTTGGCTAGAGAGGGCAGGCTTTTGGGGGGCTTTTTTTTGTCTGTGCCCATTGGCATTTCCAGTTTGCCAGCTTCTGCAGTACATGGACTGGGATATTTGAGGCAAAAACAAAAAGGCAAAAAACCAAGAACTCACCACCATGTTTTTCTTCAGGCCCTAAAGTCTCTAGCTTGTCTACCTTCTTCTGTCTACATTTCGGAGTCTTTTTTTAAAATAAATTTATTTATTTGCTTATTTTTGGCTGCGTTGGGTCTTCATTGCTACGCACGGACTTTCTCTAGTTGTGGCGAGCTGGGGCTACTCTTCATTGTGGTGCATGTGCTTCTCATTGCAGTGGCTTCTCTTGTTGTGGAGCACGGGCTCTAGGCACGCTGGCTTCAGTAGTTGTGGCATGTGGGCTCAGTAGTTGTGGCTCACGGGCTCAGTTGCTCCGCGGCGTGTGGGATCTTCCCAGACCAGGGCTCGAACCTGTGTCTCCTGTATTGGCAGGTGGATTCTTAACCACTGCACCACTAGGGAAGTCCCCTAAGTCTTCTTATATTGTTTTATATATAATGTTCAGGGGTTTTTAGCTTTACTTAGAAGGTGGGGTCATGGGGTTCTGGGGTGTTACCTCAGAGGCTTCCATGGTGAGGGGAGGGGGTGGCAGAGGGGGATGTGGAGTGGGAACTCCCTCACCTATGATTTAATAGAGCAGTTTCACTTTCATTGATTTTATATATTTGGGTTCTATCTAAGATCTCAGGGACAAAAGGGTTCTGCTGCTTAAAAGAAGTTAGAAACTACTACCATAAACTATTGAAATGTCTTCAAATTCCAACATTTTGGTTTCCTAATTATGTGTCTCTCACTGTCTTTCACACCTGAAAGAAGTGCAAAAATCTTTTGTCAAAACCATGTGTCTATGTTTTTAATTTGGGCAACATGGTAGCCACAACCATATGCCATGAAAGCAAAGCATCTAGGAAAGTCCCAGATATCTGCACACCTAACACAGATGTTCCATTTTGCTGTTTCTTTGGGGTTTTTTTAGCTAGTGGGACAGGGAGAAGGATTCAGCCTCTGGACTCAAAATGCCTAGATTTGAGTCTTAACTAATTCCTACCTGTG
Source organism: Mesoplodon bidens (assembly GCF_964165515.1). NCBI lineage: Eukaryota > Metazoa > Chordata > Mammalia > Artiodactyla > Ziphiidae > Mesoplodon > Mesoplodon bidens. The sequence goes on from NC_138163.1 coordinate 122,341,856, forward strand.
TGATCTTATATAAGCGATAACTCCTCAGAGCCTCCATGTCTTCATCTGAAAACAGGGATAATAAGGTCTAACTTATGCAATAACTTGTTAAATGCTAATAGGCCATACGAAAGATACTGATTTAAAGAGCTGGCCTCTGCAATGCTGTCTGATACAGCAGCCACTAGCCACATGTGGCTATTGAGCATTTAAGTATGACTAGTGCCGTGAAGAATTGAATTTTATTTTATTTGAATTAAAATTTTAAAAATGATACTTGATTCAGTTATTGGAAAACTTTGTAGTATATTTGGAACAATTTAGATGTGAGTAGTTGGAACACCTTTGAGTATGGAATAGCTGTAAATGTTATGAAATCTAAACACAGATCAAGTATTTCTGATGAAAATTTAGTGTCTGAATTGCGATGTGCTCTAAGTGTAAAACACACTGGATTTTGAAGACTTATGAAAAAGAGAATGTAAAACTGTAATACTTTTTTATATTTACTACATGTTGAAGTGAAAATATTTTATTGGATTAAATGAAATATATTACTAAAATTAATTTCACTCAGTTATTTTTATCTTTTTTTCTTATGGCTACTAAGAAATTTAAAATTACTTAAGTGGCTTGCATATTTCTATTGGTCATTTACATATGAAGTAGGTAAATTAACATCACATGCTTTTAACATTGGTGAGACTGAGTGACTCCTTTAGGTAGTTTTATCTGCTTAAGTTATTAAAATATATTTTTTAAAATAATTGACCATTTATGGAATATGTAAAATTTTTGCCTAAAAGTTAGCTGACTGAGGTTATGAGAGCTCTTTTCATTATTTGTGGGAATGCAAACTGAGGTAATCCTTACCAGATGATCATTCATTCATTTATTCAAGAAGTAGTTTTTAAGCTTCTACTATGTGCCAGATGCTATATTGTGTCTACAGACACAGAGGTAAGCAGGTATGAGATGCCTGCCCTTATAGAAGTTACTGGCTATAGGGAACATCTGTGTTAGGTGTGAAAATATCTGGGACTTTACTGAACACTTTGCTTTCATGGCACATGCTTATGGCTACCATGTTGCCCAAAGTAAAAAGACAGACACATGCTCTTGACAAAAGATTTTTACATTTCCTTCAGACTTAAAAGACAGTGAGGGAGATATAGATTGGAAGCCAAATTGTTAGAACTACTTGGGAAGTCAGTCATTTGAAAAATAGTTATAAAAACTGTCATTTAGTTATACTTGTGGTTGGTTCTACAAAGTAAAAAATGCCCTTTTAAAAAACCCTTTTAAAATAAACATACCAGGCTTCCCTGGTGGCACAGTGGTTAAGAATCCGCCTGCCAGTGCAGGGAACATGGGTTTGAGCCCTGGTCCGGGAAGATCCCACATGCCGTGGAACAACTAAGCCCGTGCACCACAACTACTGAGCCTGCGCTCTAGAGCCTGCAAACCACAGCTACTGAAGCCCGAGTGCCTAGAGCCCGTGCTCCGCAACAAGAGAAGCCACTGCAATGAGAAGCCTGCGCACTGCAACAAAGAGTAGCCCCCGCTCGCCACAACTAGAGAAAGCCCGCACGCAGCAACAAAGACCCAACGCAGCCAAAAATAAACAAATAAATAAATTTTCAAATAAAATAAAATAAACATACCATTTGTATAGAAACTCCCTTCTTAGGAATTTATCCTAGAGAAATAAATAATCATGGTTGTGCCCAAATGTATGTATAAGAATGTTCCCTGAAGTGTTAAAATAGCAAAAATATCTAGAAACAACCCAAATGGTCAACCATTTGAAACTATCTAAATTAACCATTTGATGGAATACTATGCAGCCACTAAAAATCATATTCAGAAAGATACTGAATGACTTTAAAATGTGATCACAAAACAATATGTATACTATGATTCTGATTAAATAAAACACACAAATGCATAGAAAAGTATAGGAGTGTACTTCAGTAACATGTTAATAGTGTTTGTTTCTCTACTGGGGCTATGAGTGATCTTTCTTTCTTCTTTGGCCTTTGTGAAATTTCTACATTTCTTCTACAAGGAACATGTATTAGTTTATTATTCAGAAAAAAAGATAAATAAAGTGAGCTGATTGAATCATGCTGTATATATCATTTCATAATTGTGTTTAATTGGGACACAAGACATGAAATGGAAAATGGAAGTGTTAGTCCTATAGGATTTAATAGTTAATTTTTAAAAGTTAGGACATGTTTATTCTATATTCATTGCTAGTTTGAAACAATTAACATAAGGCAAAAAGAAATTTAATATAAATGAAAAAGATAGGAACCTCAGCAACCTGAGTGGAATAGGAAATGACTTTTTCTTCTTGGATTTGTCATCATGAACCAGCTTTCTCTGCACAATTTACTTTCTCAGGAGCCGTACTTTGTAAATTCAGATGCTTCATAAATTCACAATAAAGGCTTTTAATCAAAGCTGGGTTTTGTTCTATTTCAGAGATTAAACGTCCCCTTCAACAAAATGGAGATTACTTGGGGTTGATACAGAAGCTCCAAAATAAGAAGCAGTCTCTGTTTTTTACCACCTGCCAGGTACCACCTGGCTCAACCTGTATTTTTGGGGACCAGGATTTTGGTTCACCCCCATTTCACGCATTCTTTGGGTTGCTCTTTCGATTGTCCAAGCAAAAGACTGAACAGCCTGTCTAGAATAGAGATTTTACCACAACACGATCTCCTAATGCAACTGCCTGGAGGACTTTGTCTTAAGCAATGATGCTGCTTCCTTCCCTCAGATAAAAATACTTGTATTAAATCAATGACTTAAAGGAGTTGGTAATAGTTAAAGAGTGCCAGTGGGGGAAAGAGTGCCAAAGGAATCAGGGAGAGAGAACTTTCAGTGAGGACCAAACCAAACCAGTGTGCCTATCTGCTGTATTATGAGGATGATAAACATTTCTAATCGCATGTCACGTGCCATGGGGTAGAGAGATAACTATGGTCCACTGACTGAATAGTTGACATGATTTTGAGGACGTGTCTAGTGAGTGGGGACAGGGATCAGTGAGGGGAGGTCATGAGGTCCTAGGCAAACAATAACACACCAATAACAATAACAACTATATTAACTGAATACCTCCTTTCAGCCAGACACTGGCTTAGGTATTTTAAATGTTATTTCATTTGCAAATTTATTCTCAAAACCCTTACAAGGTGGGTATTATTTTTCTCACTTTACCAATGAAGAAAGTGAGGTTCAGAAAGCTTATTAAATAATATTAGTACTACTGCTACTACTGCTACTACTGTGACTGCTGGGTAATTTGAGCAATTGCTATGACCTAGGCACATGCACTGTATTTCTTTATCTCATTTAATCCTGGCAACAACTTAATGAAGCAGGTACCAGAACACACACCTAGTAACCTGAGATTCATATCCAGGTGTGTTTGACTTCTAAGTCCATCTCTTTTCATTGCACCATACAGTGTTGTTCACCACCGATTGTCTTTAGAATGGTAATCTAATGACACAAGTGAAGAATAAGTGAAGAACGAAAGTTAACTTGATTTTTCTTCTAGTTCTAAATTTGCTGTGGATTTCTTTTGGGGGGGGTGCTAATATGTTATATGTGCCACTGATTTTCATCCTCCTCTTCGAGGAGATGAAATTCGGGGGACTTGCATTTGTTGAAATGTTTATTTCTATCCCGTTCATTAAAGTAAGAACACTTGGCTCACTCAGTGATGAGTCCTGGGGCTGAGCCTCAATCTATTCCCATCTTGAGTCTCCCTGCCAACCCAATCCTCAACAAATATTGACCAGTGTCATTATTTTCCTTAAAAGTTTGTCCAAAGTCAAAGAGGAAATTAATTTCCACCCCAAATCAGGACAATAGAGATCATGAATACATGTTATGTGGTCTATTGGATTTGGCCCCAGTGAGGTAATCGGAATTCCCAGAGCTAGCCATATGTTCTCTCTTAGGCGCATTTGTTCTGTTCATTTCTCATGCAAATCCTGTAGATCAAATGCTTATAAAAATTGTCTTTTTCAAAAACTAGACCACCCTGAGGCCAGCTTCAGCATAGTTATACATTTAAAAGAAAAACCCAGTCTAACCCAAAGCCTTCAAGAGTAATGCAGATCTAAATGATATGACCGATGAAGGATTAATATCCAACATATATAAACAGCTCATACAACTCAACATCAAAAAAACAAACAAATCAATTAAAAAATGGGCAGAAGAGCTGAATAGACATTTTTCCAAAGAGGAAATGCAGATGGCCAACAGACGCAAGAAAAGATGCTCAATATTGCTAATCATCCGGGAAATGCAAATCAAAACCACAATGAGATATCACCTCACACCTGTCAGAATGGCCATGATCAAAAAGAACACAAATAAGAAATGTTGACAAGGATGTGGAGAAAAGGGAACCCTCTTACACTGTTGGTGGGAATGTAAATTGGTGCAGCCTCTGTGGAAAACAGTATGGAGGTTTCTTAAAAAACTAGAAATAGAACTACCACATGATCTAGCAAGTCCACTCCTGGGTATATATCTGAAAAAGACAAAAACAGTAACTTGAAAAGATACAACCACCCCAATGCTCATAGCAGCATTATTTACAATTGCCAAGATATGAAAGCAATCTAAGTGTCCATCAACAGATGAATGGATAAGAAGATGTGATATATGGAATACTACTCAGCCATAAAAACGAATGAAATTTTGTCATTTGCAACAACGTGGGTGGACTTGGAGTGTATTATGCTAAATGAAATAAGTCAGGCAGAGAAAGACAAATACTGTATGACATCGCTTATATGTAGAATCTAAAAAAACACACCAAACTAGTGAATATAACAAAAAAGAAACAGGCTCACAGCTATAGAGAACAAACTAGTGGTTACCAGTGTGTGGTGGGGGAGGGGCAGTATAGGGGTAGGGGAGTGGGAGGTACAAACTACTGGGTGTGAGGTAGGCTCAAGGATGTATTGTACAACAAGGGGAATATAGCCAATATTTTGTAATAAATATTGGATAGTAACCTTTAAAAATTGTATAAAAAATTTAAAAATTTAAAAATAAATAAAGTAACAATTAAAAAAAAAGAGTAATGCCAATCTCTATTTGTTACTCAGTTAGCTTTCCTTTCATTTCTCGCTCCTTTCTCATTCATTTTCAGCCACTCACTCTTACAAGTATACATTTCTACCTATTCCACTGATCTCAATGATACAAATACCATAGCAGCACAAAGCAGGAGTTGGAGGTTCAGAAGAGTCAGGAGACAGGTGCTATATATTTATAATTGTTAAGTCCCTGTCACTGTCTTTTTTGTTGTTGTTTTTTTGCGGTACGCGGGCCTCTCACTGTTGTGGCCTCTCCCGTTGCGGGGCACAGGCTCCGGACGCGCAGGCTCAGCGGCCATGGCTCACGGGCCCAGCCGCTCCGCGGCATGTGGGATCTTCCCTGACCGGGGCACGAACCCGTGTCCCCTGCATCGGCAGGCGGACTCTCAACCACTGCGCCACCAGGGAAGCCCCCTGTCACTGTCTTGAACAGTTTTCCCCTTCAAGGCAGTGGTTCTCAACCCACTGCACATTTGAATCACATGGGGAATTTTTATAAAGCACCAAATGCCTCCCAACCCCACCCATACCAGTTAAATAGGAATTTCTGCCTGGGTCCTGGGTACTGATTGTTTGTCTTTTAATCCCCTCAGGTGATTTAATGTGCAGCCAAAGTTTAAAACCTCTGCTTTAAGGGATCTATGGTTGGATTCTTTGGTTTTATCTCTTCCAGGATTTAACAAGTTTCCTTTTCATCTTTTCTTTTCTGCCTGCTATTCTTTTATTTTTCATATTCACTTTTTAACCTTTTACTTTTCCATTCTCATTTATTCCCTCACACCTACTTTCTTTCTAATCAACCTATGGGACAAGGATTCAAGTACAAGTTATTTCTTTGGGAGGTGATCCTAAGAAATTCCAGCTGGGGAGTGGGGAAGTAAGATAGGGCAGGGAAGTCAGCTAATAAAGGATGTGTTATCAAGGGTGCCCCCTCTGGTCAACTACAGCTTAATCTAGGTGGGAAGGTAAAACATATATCTCAGAGTTATCCCATCCAAGGAGGAAGGGAGCTAGAGTATTTATCTACCAATTCCTGCCAGTCTTTGGTTGAGGAATGCTCCCAGACATTCTTTGCCATTTCTAGCCTGCAAGCAGAGTGGGCTATAGCAACCAGAGCAGGCCCTGAAGTGAAGGGGTATAGGTGCTGACAGTTGGAAGTCTGGCCAGTACCCAGCAAAGTTAAGCTTACACCAGACTCTTGCTCTCAACAACAGGTAAACAGATTCAGGTTCAGCACCTTTACAACTTCTTTAGTGTCTGCATCTACTCTATTCTCCCTCAGCTTTCACCTATTTTTCTCATTATCTTACTTCACATCCATGATACCTCATACTTCCTCTTTCCTCATATTTCCTCTTTCCTGTCTGGCACTCTCCTTTGATGTTTAAGGCTATGATCTTCTCCCTCCTGGGCAAATCTGCATGCACACAGTGGTTGGGGTTACTGTAAAGAATGAGGGAATGGGCATGATCCACAATGCTGCCAGACCTAAACACTGATGTGTTTCCAAAGCACATATTTAATCACATCATTTTATCAACTCTTTGTCCTCAAGATCTAGCCTTTCTTCCCTTCATGCCTTTACCAGATTTTGCATCTGGCTAACTCATCCTTCGATACCTAGCTCAAATATCACTTCCTCTGTAAAGCCACCTTGAAAAGCCAAAGTAACCTCCCCTTCCTCAGTGTTGTCATAATGTTGTGTGTAAACCTCGGTGACAGTATAGTGCTCATCACAAAACACCCTAAGTATTTATTTATATGATAGTTTCCTCACACAGAATATGAATTTTAGGAAGACAGAAGTTATTTCTCTTTGTAATCCTTTCCCGAGTGTTCCACAAAAGTATGTGTTCCAAAAATGTTTGGAGGATTATACCAAATTCATGTTGAGTTGAAGTTGGTTTTGGAATATGGACACTGTTTTACAGGTGTGCTCACAAACTAATCAGAGAAGCTTTAATCAGAAATAAGATTTGGTAATTGTCCTGATACTGGAAGAGTGACAACAAAAGTTAGGAAGGGACTGAAATTTGAGGAAATACAATTATATATAGCCAACCTATACCTTGGAGGACAAATAATGAGAACATTCATTATGTTAGAATCATTGTCACAGTGAACTCTTATTTGTATGATTAACATAGAATATTAATCAAAGGTACATGAGTCATAACAGCTTTCCACAGCACAACAAGGTAGTGGTGCTGGAGAGAGGTATTGGCAGGTCTTTGACTGAAAGAATGGTGTAAAAGGAACACCCTAGAAAAGAATTTGAGTCAGATTCTCCATTGAAATAAAGCTATTTTCATTTCAGTCCTGTCCTATAATTTGGCCTCTGGAATTCGACCTCCTTTATTTTATCATCAGCTCATTAGTAATTTAGTGTAATACTTTTCTTCCCCAAGATGTTATTTTATTTATCTTGGGATTTTTTTCAACATTAAAAAATTTTTTTCTGTTTATTAATTTTGTATCCTGCAACCTTACTGAATTCATTGATGAGTTTTAGTAGTTTTCTGGTAGCATCTTTAGGATTTTCTATGTATAGTATCATGTCATCTGCAAACAATGACAGTTTTACTTCTTCTTTTCCAATTTGGATTCCTTTTATTTCTTTCTCTTCTCTGATTGCCATGGCTAAAACTTCCAAAACTAGGTTGAATAAAAGTGGTGAGAGTGGACATCCTTGTCTTGTTCCTGATCTTAGAGGAAATGCTTTCAGCTTTTCACCATTGAGTATGATGTTTGCTGTGGGCTTATCATATATGGCCTTTATTATGTTGAAGTAGGCTCCCTCTGTGCCCACTTTCTGGAGAGTTTTTATCACAAATTGGTGTTGAATTTTGTCAAAATCTTTTTCTGTATCTATTGAGATGATCACATGCTTTTTACTCTTCAATTTGTTAATGTGGTGTATCACATTGATTGATTTGCAGATATCGAAAAATCCTGCACCCCTGGGATAAATCCCACTTGATCATGATATATGATCCTTCAAAATTAACACACAGAAATCTTTTGCATTGCTATACACTAACAATGAAAGATCAGAAACTGAAATTAAAGAAACAATCCCATTTACCATCGCATCAAAAAGAATAAAATACCTAGGAATAAACCTACCTAAGGAAGCAAAAGACCTGTTGTCTGAAAACTATAAGATGCTGATGAAAGAAATCAAAGATGAAACAAACAGATAGAAAGATATACCATGTTCTTGGATTGGAAGAATCAATACTGTCAAAACTACCTAAGGCAATCTACAGATTCAGTGCAATCCCTATCAAATTACCAGTGGCATTTTTCACAGAACTAGAACAAAATTTTTTAAAATTTGTATGGAAACACAAAAGACCCCGAATAGCAAAAACAATCTTGAGAAAGAAGAATGGAGCTGGTGGAATCAGGTTCCCTGACTTCAAACTACACTATGAAGCTACAGTAATCAAAACAGTATGCTATTGGCACAAAAACATAAAGATAGATCAATGGAACAAGATAGAAAGCCCAGAAATAAACCCACGCACCTATGGTCAATTAATCTACAACAAAGGAGGCAAGAATATACAATGGAGAAAAGACAGTCTCTTCAATAAATGGTGCTGGGAAAACTGGACAGCTACATGTAAAAGAATGAAATTAGAACATTTTCTAATACCACAAACAAAAATAAACTCAAAATGAATTAAAGACCTAAATGTAAGACTGGATATTATAAAACTCTTAGAGGAAAACATAGGCAGAACACTCTTTGACATAAATCACAGCAATATATTTTAGGATCCACCTCCTAGAGTAATGAAAATAAAAACAAAAATAAACAAATGGACCTAATTAAACTTAAAAGCTTTCACACAGCAAAGGAAACCATAAACAAAACGAAAAGACAACCCACAGAATGGGAGAAACTATTTAGCTCCAAGGGATTAATCTCCAAAATATACAAACAGCTCATGCAGCTCAATATCGAAAAAACAAACAACCTAATCAAAAATTGGGCAGAAGATCTGAATAGACATTTCTCCAGAGAAGACATACAGATGGGCAAAAAGCTCATGAAACAACATCACTAATTATTAGAGAAATGTAAGTTAAAACTACAGTGAGGTATCACCTCACACTGGTCAGAATGGCCATCATCAAAAAGTCTACAAACAATACATGCTGGAGAGGGTGTGGACAAAAGGAAACTCTCCTACGCTGTTGGTGGGAATGTAAATTGGTACAACCACTATGGAGAACAGTATGGAGGTTCCTTAAAAAACTAAAAACAGAACTACCATATGATCCAGCAATCCCATTCCTGGGCATATATCCAGACAAAGTCATAATCTGAAAAAATACATGCACCCCAATGTTCATTGCAGCACTATTTAGAATAGCCAAGACATGGAAGCAACCTAATGTCCATTGACAGTGGAATGGATAAAGAAGATGTGGTACATACTTACAATGGAATATTAATCAGCCATAAAAAAGAATGAAATAATGCCATTTGCAGCAACATGGATAAACCTAGAGATTATTTTACTAAGTGAAGTAAGTCAAACAGAGAAAGACAAATACCATATGATATCACTTATATATGTGGAATCTAAAAAGATGATACAAACGAACTTATTTACAAAACAGAAACAGACTCACAGACATAGAAAACAAACTTATGGTTACCAAAGGGGAAAGGTGCGGGGGGTGGAGGGATAAATTAGGAGTTTGGGATTAACATATACACACTGTTATATATAAAATAGATAACCAACAAGGACCCACTGTATAGCACAGGGAACTCTACTCAATATTCTGTGATAACCTATATGGGAAAAGAACATGAAAAAAATGGATATATGTATAACTGAATCACTTTGCTGTATACCTGAAACTAACACAACATTGTAAATCAACTATACCCCAATATAAAATAGAAATTAAATTAAAAAACGTTTTTCAGCATTCTTGATTCAGGAGGTGGAAGTTAGAGGGGTGGAGGTGGGTGTTCTGAGAGGGAAAGCATTGTGTTGTCAAATGGTTTGGAGGTGGCCCAAGTAAAATTTCAGGATGTCCTGGTAGAGACACAATTTATGAGTTAGGAAATCTTTTTGTATAAAGAATGGATAAGATTATCTCTGTCTTTCTTCTAATTGAATTTATTAGCTACCTTAACCATCTCCACTTTAGATTAAATAAATTCCTTTACTATTTATTTACTTTTAATTTTGACAAAATTTTAGAGATATAGAAAAGTGCAGAGACCAATATAATAAATACCTTTGTACCCATAAGCCACAATTGCTAATGATTAACATCTTATCAAATTTATTTTTTTACACAGAAGTAAGTATTATAGATAAACTTGAAATCTCTTTCCCTGTTTTTTTCTTCCCCTTTCTACAGGCAGTTATTTTCATACATTTTATATGCATCTTCTCATCCAATTTTTGGATTAATATATTTAGGTTTACTTTTCAAATTTTTAATTAATTTTGTTTTCTGAAAATTCTATATCTCTAAGCTGGAGTGTCTTCTTCCAAGCTTCTCCACTTGGAAAAGTCCTACTCATCCTTTAGGACCCAATTCAAAAAAATCATTATTTTTTGAAGTTTCACCTTAATCCCTTAAACAGATTAATGGTGAGTTCCTCATTACTTCTACAGCTTTCAGTTCCTTCCTCTATTGTACCACCAGTCTGGTTAGGCTTATCTGTCTTCCTCACTATGAGGCCCTCAGGGATCAGAACAGGTCTTATTTATTGTTGCATCTCCAGGTTGAGTTCACTGCCCATTAGAGAACGGTCTCAGTAAATATTTGTTGAACAAATAAATTGAAGTTTAGAACATTTGAGCAGGTAAGGATGGAATAAAAAATGCTTTTGCTAGAGGAAGAGATCTTATGGAGTGGGAAGAAAGAACTTGATGTATTAGATGGTCTTCAAGGATTGGGACTCATTTGACTAGAGTTTCATTTGAGAATTAAACATGTTTACACAAAAATCAAAGAAGAAAACTAACCCAAGTTTGGTGAAGTTTACATTACCTGTTTGAAATTTACTGTGCCTATTTCCTCCATGATAAAAATGGAATTTTTAAGCTGTTTCATCTAAGGGAGATATGTAAAAACATGGAGAATGGAGAAATTATGAATATTCATGAGGGAGTATTACTATATTAATAGAAAAATGAGTCAGGCCCAAATTTTGTTCAATCTAGGTCATTATTGCCTGCTGACATAAAATATGAGCTCTAAAGACAACTGCCATTAAAATTTTTATGAAAGCACATTATCCTTCAAAATATTTTAATTAAAAGTACTCAGGAAAACACTTAGAGCAAATTCAAAAGTTTTTTCCTCCTTTTTTATTCTGGTGGGGTGGTTAGGAAGAAAGCAGGTCAGAAACAACTCTGGAGATGAAGGACAACACATCTCACACCAGCCTCAGAAGTGCCAATTGCAATTAACATCTCACAAACCACACAGTTCACACTGTGTTGGCAAGTGATTTTTTACAGCTGAACTTTCACATTCCAAATTTGTAGGGAGTTTAGGTGTTCCTGAAATGTTCCCGAAGATGCTTTATTTTTACTTTTCAAGGAGATTCTGGGCATCTGTCTAATGTCTGACCCTGTTCCCAAAGACTGTGAGATGACCTGGGACCCTGAAAGAGGCAGGAGCCACTGGGGCTTCCTGGGAGTCAAGTCATGGCATTCGACTTCATGGAATGTGGCACAAACGTGTCATTTTTGCTGTGTGTGTTTGTACGAGCTATTTAACAATTTGTAAGAGTGACATGAGAACTGTCTTCTAAATTCTATCTTCACCAGGGCTGCTTCTTATCTTGGAGTTCATTCAGGGGCCTTAAGGACTTCCATCTTTCTTTTCACTATCCTCTAACTGAAATTTAGTAACTATTTCAATTATGAATATAGGCAATGAACCACAGTGATATGAGGCATTGATCTGTAACTTTACCGCCAATGGAACAGATATTTCCCAAGGACGTTATCATTGTTGCAATTGTTGAAATATTGCTTATGCTCATCACTTGGGAATTATGACAGTTAACAGAACTACCTCTAGACTTTAGTTTTTAATGCACTAATAAGCAAACACATATATTATTATTTCAGATTGATTTTAAATATTTTGATACCTGTATTTCAATATAATTGACTAGCTTTATAGTACAATGTATTTTATTTTATGCATTAAAAACATTCTGAGAAGGTACCCATAGGCTTTACTAGATGCAAAAGGGTCTACGGCACAAATTTAAGAATGCTTGGGGGCTTCCCTGGTGGCGCAGTGGTTGAGAATCTGCCTGCCAATGCAGGGAACACGGGTTCAAGCCCTGGTCTGGGAAGATCCCACATGCTGTGGAGCAACTAGGCCCGTGAGCCACAATTACTGAGCCTGCGCGTCTGGAGCCTGTGCTCCGCAACAAGAAAGGCCGTGATAGTGAGAGGCCGGCGCACCATGATGAGGAGTGGCCTCCACTCGCCGCAACTAGAGAAGGCCCTCGTACAGAAACGAAGACCCAACACAGCCATAAATAAATAAATAAATAAATAAGTAAATAAATATTAAAAAAAAGAAAAAAAAAAAGAAAAAAAAAAAGAATGCTTGGTCTACAGAAGGATTCAGCTTCCTCAAATAAAACACTGTGCATGCAACTGTGGTATAGACACCAGTGGTTTTGAAACTTTGTAAAGTCATTGAGCTCGGTCTTCAAACAATAGCTCATGTGGAAGGCCAATATATACAGAAGATCAAAGCATGGCTGCCCTGTTTGAGGGACCCTTAGCTGAAAGCCCCATCTTCGTGGTCTGTGATTTTGAAGTTGACCCTGGGCAATGTCAGAAAATGGAAGTCCATGAAGAGACTGTGGCTGTAGCCTCAGATGGAGTCAGAAAGAGCAACAGAGAACAGAAGTTGGAGAGAAAAAGAAAGCAGACTAACAAAAGATAGGAGGAAAGACTGGAAGAAAAATTATGCCAGTGGACAGAAGGACATCTTTGATATAGCAGAGACAGCTAGCCCTCCTTTCAGTTTTGATATTAGTTGTACAGTAGTTTTATTATGAGAAGGCTGTTTGCTTTTAGAGTCAAAGGGAAATGCACGAAAGTCCGGTCTTGCTGCATGAGAGCAGACTTAGAAAAAATGGGGAATTCTCTCAGACCCACGCTGGAAGTTCAGGGGAGGATTCTTGGTGGAAATAACATCTGAAAAGAACCTTGTTGTAGGACAACCTCTTTAAGCCTAGTGGGTGCTGTTGGTGCCCCTCCCAGATCTTCTTTACTAGTCAGTGCACCAGTCCCCCAGCTGCTGTGAGTGTTGGGGACCCCTTCTCCAAGGAGTTGCCCTTGGCCCAACAGTAGCTTCTCCCACCCCCAACCTCCTAGAAAAGAAATGGGGGTGACAATGCTGATGCCTTATTGGCATGGTGCCATTTGTACTCCAGAGCTCTCCACTGCATCAGGCTAAAGCTTGTCTCCAGCTGAGACCACATCTACCCCTTCCTATCCTGCTTCTCTCATGCCCCTTCTCCCCAGAGCACTCCCACAAAAACCACATGAACAAGAATCCCTGTCTCAGGCTCTGTATCTAGGGAACACACACTAGGATTCCTCATCTCTCTCTCTTTCTTAACTCCTAAGGTTGGTTTTATTGAAGATAGGATCATAAAACAAGAGACATCATGACATAGAACCCAAGTATCACTGGCTTCACAATTTTGCCTTGCATTTGGGACAGGGATTAATCTCTTTTTGTATAATCAGCACCTTGGCCTAAAAGCTTGTCAGTTGCCTTGAAAAGCAACAAGTCTCTCCTACTTATGTCATATATTTCCTTGGTATCTGATCTTATTAATGTGAAGTACATCCAGAATCTTTCCTCATGAATTCTCCATCTTTAAAAGCAAATAACTCCTACCTCTCAATTGTAGCAAGAATTTTAAAAGATGATGGACCTGTTAGAAAGTATGATAATTAAGTGCTTCTAAGAGCATTAAAAATCAATTTCCTCAACTCTTGACCTCCAATGTCTTTAAATGACTACAGGTTTTTTGTCTTTTAAAAAAATATTGCCTTCCACTTCCCACATGCAGAAGGAGAAAAGTAAAATATAAATGTGTATGTGCCAGAATGCTGAGAGGCTGTATCAAAGAGGGGTTAGTGTGTAGACTGTGGAGTCAGGCTGCCTAAGTGTCACTCCTGCTCCACCAATTATTAGCTCTGTGACCTTGGGTAATTAATTTCTTGATGTCTCAGTTTCTACATTTATAAAATGGGGAAAATACTAGTACTACCTACCTTATAAGATTGTGCAGTGGAATAACTGATGTCACTAAAGCACTTACCACATTCAATATAGAAAACATTAGTTATGTTTTAGTCATATTATATGTACATCTTTTCCACTTTACTCATGACTCATGGATTTGAACATAGTCAAGGTCTCCAAATCATTTTATCTCACAAAGTTGACTATCATACTTTTGTTAGGATTCTGTTATTACCTTAATTTTATGTTTTAAGAGAGAATTTGAATAATTCACATTTGAGGTTTTTTTTGGTTTAGTGGAACAAAACTCTTCAAGTATAGAGATTTGGTAGGTCCTTGTATATTAACTGTTCATCAAGAGAAAAATAATGAAACAAATTGAGATCATATATTAGAGGTAATTGTGCATATCCTGATTTAGGAAAAAATTCAGTGAGTATTCTGGTTATTTGTATTTTGAGACTAACATCTTTTTTAAAGGTATTATGTTTATTTTAATCCAATGAGGGGTAAAGAAAGAATGTACGCATTGGTTTTTTTATTACTTTAGTTTGGAAACCAGAAGTGAAAAACTGATAAAGCTGAGGAATAGTTGCTTTAGTAGAGAAATGGAAAAGTGAACTGAATGTTACTATAAAGAGGAATAATAATGTATATACGGTTGACTGGAGTTTTCTCCAGAGTGGTCTACAGAAGGAATGAACCTGGGGGAATACCTGTGATCTAGAGCAGTGCTGTTACAGATGTATAGATGCTGACTGAGAGTTTGATGGGGACGCTACTGTATTGGTTTTCTAGGGCTGCCATAATGAAGTACCACAAATTGGATGGCTTAAACAACAGAAATTTATTGTCTCACAGTTCTGGAGTCTAGAAGTCTCCAGATCACGACGTGGTCAGGGTTGGTTCTTTCTGAGGGCTGTGAGGGAGAATTTTTTCCATGCCTTTTCTCTAGCTTCTGGTGGTTTGCTGGCAAACTTTGGCTTTCCTTGGCTTGTAGATATATTACCAGGATCTCTGCCTTCATCTTCAGATGGCATTTTCCCTGCATGCGTGTCTGTGCCCAAATTTCCCCTTTTTATAAGAATGCCAGTCATACTGGATTAGAGGCCCACCCAACTCCAGTATGACCTCATCTTAACTGATTACATCTACAATGACCCTCTTACCAAATGAGGTCACATTCTGAGGTACTGGGGGTTAGTACTTCAACATATGAATTTTGGGGGAGACACAATTCAATCCATAACATTTAACGGGAAAAGTGCTAATTATGGTTTTAAAGTTTGGCTGTGCCCCAGAAGTAGATTGCTAGTGGGTAAACTCTTCTCTTCAGATAAAGTGTGGACATAAAATATATATTTAAAAAAAGAAAGAAAAAGAATGATAAAACAAAAAAACAAGCAAAAATATATTCAGAATTAGCAAGAATCTTTTTAGCACTTTTCTCTAGCTAAACAGGATTCTTCCTTTCTTTGGCCTGAAGATATTCCTCTTACCTACTTTCCAAAATCTTCTCATGTTAATGCATATGTTTCACTCTAAGCCCTTTCTTGGCCTAGGCTGCTTCTTCACTTCTATTTTGGGACAACATCAGCCTTCACAACAGGTGACCTAACACTTCCAAAACCACTCAATAGATGGTGACTAGAAGAAACTATTAGAAGAGAAGTCAAGGACTAGGGGAGTGATGTGCCCAAATGGCAATAATGAAGAAGACTGTGAATATTAAGTATGACTATCTTTCAGGTTTTCAAAGCTGACATTTGCCTAGTTCTTATTTCTTCAGAGCCTCAGAAGTGGTTTCCTAAGGTCTAGTTCAAATAAACCAAAGGCTTTTTTCCCCCTAAAACCTAATTCAAATGTTAAAAGATAGCAAACCTGTTGGTCTTAGGTGGAATGATGAGTTCTAGAGTATATATGAAGTAATTTTTGGCAGGGCAAAGGAAAGTTCATGCTACCATCTTGGTTAGGCCACATGGTTATTGCTGAAGGTTTTTGATGATCACAAATGCCTATGTAGGATTAATCCAAGCCAATTAATACCTTAGTTTCTTAAAGGGTTTTTCACTGCTGGATATTTATTATATTCAAAGATTAAATGGTAACTGAAACCAACCTTGGGTCTGATGCAGCTGTCCCAGAGTTATATTTCAGTGTTTGTGTGGGCTACATTCATAATACACTTTGTAAGAGCTTAATATAAATTCTTGGAACTCAGATAATACCTCTATGTCTATTAAAAGAAGTTAGAACTTTGGGATTTAAGGTGATGTTGCTTGGCAATAATAAAACAGAATAAAGCAAGGCACCTTAACATAAAGCAATTATTTCTTCTACAAACAGACTGTCACAATTTAAGGAAAAAAGCTTTCATTTTTAAAAGACTAGAAAGAAGCAAGTTACCACATTGCAGAATACATTTTTTCATGAATAAAAGCAAAATTTTACTTCTAAAAATTCAGTAAAATAGAAAATAATAAATATAATTTGTGTTAATCATGCTATATAACATATAATTGTGTTTATATATTAATATAATATAATTATATTGAGAATATACCATAATGCTTTTCACATGATTTTAAAGAACATTTTGAATGAGGGTGGTCATTTTTACACATGAAAACAGTTAGGGACTTCCCTAGTGGCACAGTGGTTAAGAATCTGCCTGCCAGTGCAGGGGACATGGGTTCAAGCCCTGATCTGGGAAGATCCCACATGCTGCAGAGCAACTCAGCCCGTGCGCCACAATGCAGCCTGCACTCTAGAGCCCGTGAGCCACAACTACTAAGCCCTTGCACCACAACTACTGAAGCCCACACGCCTAGAGCCTATGCTCCACAACAAGAGAAGCCACCGCAATGAGAAGCCCGCACACCACAACTAAGAGTAGCCCCGGCTCGCCACAACTAGAGAAAGCCCGTGTGCAGCAACGAAGACCCAATGCAGCCAAAAAAAAAAAAAAAAAAAAAAAGAAAGAAAGAAAGAAAGAAAGAAAACTGTTATTCCCCACCAAGGAAAAGAAAGAAGATTCAGGAGAATTGAGTGACTCAGGGAATATTGGAATAACATTATATATCAGGAGTTGGCACACTTTTGCTGTTAAAGGCAGGTAGCAAATATTTTAGGCTTTGGGGGCCGTGCCGTTTCCACTACAACTACTCCAGTCTACCCTTGTGGGTGAAAAGCAGCCACAGACAATATGTAATGCACAGGCATGGCTGTGGTCCAATAAAACTTTATTTACAAAAACAGGCAGCAAGTCATAGTTTGCCAACCCCGTCTATACATCATTAGGGAGACCATCGTGATCAAGTAATAAATAGTGAAAATCATACAGAATGCAGTGGTTTATAACCTTTCAAATAATTCTACATACATTTTTTTCATTTGGATCACTCCAGATTTCAACTCTTTTCCTACCCCTGAGGGGGAAAGCTCTAGTGAACTTTGTATGAAAGCCTCTATCGGCTGTGAGTTCCCTGAAGACATGTTTCATGTCTTATTCTCCAGCGCCTGGCAGTGTATACTGAATTGACTTAGTGCATTTCCTGTGACCTCAATGTACATACTCTGTTTCCCTGCCTATTTCACTTTCCCTGTCTCAATGCATTTCACCTTTCCAACAGCTGTTCCCTTGACCCTTGTACACATTTGGAATCTTCCATATTTAAGCTGAGTATTTATACATGTTCCTAAGAACATTTCAGTTGACCCACAGCATTAGGGTGGAGTCAAAGGCTCTTCCTCCTCGTATCTAACCCACCTGTGTGGACGAACCTAACTGAGCATCCATCACTACACACATAAAAAGGAAACAAGGACTATTCATTCGGGCACAGTGGACAGAGAAGGAAAAGATAGAATCCCTTATTCTGCTATTCCCTTGACCTTGAAAGCAAGGCAGGATGCTTTCTTGGGCTGGCCATGCCCTTGAGATGCAAGAGGCTGGACAGTATGTTAGTGATCATTTTTGGACCAGGTTGTGACTGCTGCTGGCCCCCACTTTGAGTCATTTATTCCTAAGCAGGGCATATTTGAGCTCACTAAATTGGATCTCAAAAGCATCATCTAAAAGAGAAGATATGTTCTGCAGCAGTTTCTCTAGGTACCTCCCTAGGCCTTTCTATTTTTTGCCTTCATAGTAAATTGAAGAACATGGCCACACTATTTTGCAGCTTCTTCCATCAAGAGGTAGTCTTAGGGCTAAGAATTTTCCTCTGACTGTGCACTATTTTCACTGTGGTTAATTTATAAAGGGGTTATAATTGTAATTTTGATTTTTTTCTTTGGCCCTCAAGTTATTCAGAAGAGTATTTTATTGTTATTTTTATTTTTTTGGCCGTGCCACATGGCTTGCAGGATCTTATTTCCCCAACCAGGGATTGAACCCAGGCCCCTAAGCAGTGAAAGCACGGAGTCCTAACCACCAGACTGCCAAGGAATACCCTAGAAGAGTATTTTAGTATTTATTTTCCTAACATTTCTATTTCTTTCTTTGTGTTGTTAATTTCTAGTTTTTTAGCATTCAGGTCAGAGATTGTGGAATATGCAATTTCTAAATTTGGAGATTTAAGGTTTTGTCTCATAGTGCCTTAAGCCCTTCTGTAAATATTTTGTGGCAGTAAGAAATGAATGTTGAATTAAAAATTTATGTGTGTATGTGTGTACATATATGTATATACATGTAATATATTATACATATACATCATGTATTATGTATTATACATATATAATCATGTATGTGTGTACACCTATTCAATTGAGTTTAAAAACTGTAAAATTACAATATTTTATATCCATATTTAACTAGATGGTTTTCCAAATTCTGAAGAAGTGTTTTGTCAAAACTTTTTTTTTGTATTTATAATAGTCTCTGCTCTCTGTAATTTGACGAAAAGTTGTCAGTACTTAGAGATTCATGACTGAGATATTTGGTGGCTTGTATTTGTATTAAAAAATACTCCTAATTTATTAGAAATATTTTTAAAATTCTTATATATACTAAATGAATGAAAGAGGAAATAAAAACTGAGATTACATACTATTAAGAAATTATTAACAATAAAAATAACATATATTCAGATAAAAACTGATCCTGGTCTCACTTGAAGTTTATGACCTACTACATTTCCAGAGCAATTCCCTCTCCCTCTCTGAGAGGGCTAGTTTAAACCTTCTCACAACTCCAAAACTTCTTCCTCACATTTTACTCTCAGCTGCCAAACATGCTTCTTCCTTTTTTTTTTTTTTTTAAAGATTTATTTAGGGGCTTCCCTGGTGGCGCAGTGGTTGAGAGTCCGCCTGCTGATGCAGGGGACGCGGGTTCGTGCCCCGGTCTGGGAGGATCCCACATGCCCCGGAGCAGCTGGGCCCGTGAGCCATGGCCAGTGAGCCTGCGCGTCCGGAGAGGCCGCAGCAGTGAGAGGCCCACGTACCGAGAAAAAAAAAAGATTTATTTATTTATTTTTGGCTGTGTCAGGTCATAGTTGCGGCACATGGGATCTTCGTTGTGGCATGTGGGACCTTTCATTGCAGCACAAGGCCTTCTCTCTAGCTGTGGTGCATGGGCATTCTCTTCTCTAGTTGTGGCGTGAGGGCTCTGTAGTTTGCGGCACATGGGCTCTCTCGTTGAGGTGTGCCGGCTCAGTAGTTGTGGCACGCTGGCTTAGTTGCCCTGTGGCATATGGGATCTTAGTCCCTTGACCAGGGATCGAACCCATGTCCCCTGCATTGGAAGGTGGATTCTTTACCACTGGACCACCAGGGAAGTCCCCAACCATGCTTCGTATTTCACTGAAAAATTATTCTCGATCAGAAGAGCACGTCCTTACCCTCCGCCTGGCAAGTGGACCAACCTCCTCACCTCTGCATCCACAGGCCTTCTCCCCCTCCTGTCACACCCATCAGCTGCCCTTGCTCCTACGCTGTCTCCATAAATCGGATCCCCACCACTTGCGGCTGCTCTGGGCTTCGTGCCCCTGTGACAAGTGTCCCTTCTCTCTCTGTTACCAAGTCCAAGCTCGCTCTGCTCACCACACAACAGGCCAATAAATCGGAAGATGAGGTGTTGAGGCAAGAAATATGACTTTATTCGGAAAGCCAGCCGACTGAGAAGATGACAGACTAGTGTCCCCAGAAAAATCATCTTATTGGGGTCTGGACGCCAGTTTCTTTTATAGAACAGAGAGGGGGAGGAGGTGAGGAAGTAAAGTAAAAAGGCCATTTATCTTGCAAGATAGGAGGGGATGTGTTCTTTTTTTCTGCAGCCATTCACAGGTGGGCAGGGTCAGACTGTCTCCCTGTGAGCCGAACAAAGGCACTTTAGTTTAACATTCAGGCAGAGGGGCAGGGTGCCCTGAGGGAGGCCATTATGTATGATTATAATAACAAAAGAAACAAAAAGCAAAGGTTAAAGTCAAAGAAAGAGATCCAGCCTGGAGTCCCACTTAAGCTCTTCCCTGTTACATTTCCTGCCTCATCAATGTTTCCCCCTCTGTGGGATCATTCCAGCCTCAGGCCTGATATATGTTGTATTATCTTTCGTCTTAAAAATAAGACTCCTTCCTGTGACCACTTCCAGCCACTGTCCTCATTTTTCTGCCACCTGAAAAGTTAGCTACCCTTTCCATCTTGCCTTCCTCATGCCCCATGTTGTCTTTGAGCCCAGTTCAAGCAAGTGTTTGCTGCCAACTGCTCTGCTCTCAAGGTCACCACATTGCCAAAACCAACGATTAACTCTATTGTTTTCTCAGCAGTATTTGACCTCCTGCCTTCTGGAAACACTTCTTTCACTTGGGTTCTTTTTTTTTTTAATTAATTAATTAAAATTTAAAATTTTTGGCTGCGTTGGGTCTTCGTTGCTGCGTGTGGGCTTCCTCTAGTTGCAGCAAGTGTGGGCTACTCTTCGTTGTGGTGCATGGGCTTCTCATTGCGGTGGCTCTTCTTGTTGCGGAACGTGGGCCCTAGGCGCGCAGGCTTCAGTAGTTGTGGCTCGTGGGCTCAGTAGTTGTGGCTCATGGGCTCTAGAGCGCAGGCTCAGTAGTTGTGGCGCACGGCTTAGTTGCTCCGTGGCATGTGGGATCTTCCCGGACCAGGGCTTGAACCCGTGTCCCCTGCATTGGCAGGCGGATTCTTAACCACTGTGCCACCAGAGAAGTCCTCACTTGGGCTCTTGTATGCATTTATCACTCTCTTTTTTAAAAAGTTGTGGTAAAACACACAGAGCAAAATTTACCATCTTAACCATTTACAAACGTACAGTTCAGTGCCATTAAGTACATTCACATCGTTGTGCTACCATCACCACCATCTGTCCACAGAACTCTTTTCATCTTGCAAAAGGGAAACTCTGTACCTATGAAACACTGACCGCCCCCCCACCCCCCAGTCCTGAGTTTCTCCTTGACTTCTAAATGTTGTTGTGCTCCAGGGCTCAGCCCTTTGACCCCATCTCTGCTCTAGTTACACTCCTTCTCTAGGAGACCTCATCTAAATCCCAGTGTTAAAGACCATCTCCACAATGGTGACCCCCAAATTGGGATCACAGCTGGACTTCTTCCTTGAATTCTGAATTCATCTGCACATCCAACTTCTTCAACTTCTTTGGTATCTCCATTTAGAGATCTAATAGGCGTCACAAAGTTAAGATTATCCAAATCAAACTTTGTTTCCTACCCCCAAACCTGCTTCACGCACAGGGTCCCCACCCCAGCATTCCCTACCTCATCATTCACTGACTGCTTAGGCCTAAAGCTGGGGGTTGTTCCCAGAATATAAGATCCAAGAGGGCAGAGATTCCTGTGTTTTGTCTGCTCAGGTGCCTCCAGCACCTAGAACTATTCCTGGCACATGGAATGTTCTCTAAGGCTCTACCTGATCTAACTGTGGCTACGTCTTTCCTTTCACCCTCCGACTTGCTGCTCTAAAGCCATTTGGTTCAGCACGCATGCATGCACCCACCTTAGAAATGTTACAATTATTACTCTTCCACTGGGTTCTAAGATGATTTTAAGAATGTGAATTTAAGAGAAATTTCCTAAGGGGATTCAGGAATATCCAAATTAATCTTCTACTAGTCATTCTCTCCTCAATCCCACCCTGTATGTGGTCCTCGAGGGAAATAGATGCATACAGGCGGCAAACCGGGATCGATAACTTCCCGGGGCTGTGGCTCCCAACCACACTGCTAATGCATAGACATGATGGAAAATTCCCTTTCCTCGGCCAGGTTCCCCTGTTTGAAAAACCAGTCTTCTCCTTTTCAAAGCCCAAACTTAAGTTTCGTCTTGGCCCTGCTGAGTGAGGAAGGCCTCACTTTCCCACCTGTGCAGGAGGAAATGGGGTGAGAGAAACTCAGCAAATGAGCATGTTTGGCACAGGGATGAGAGCTGCCGCCCCATACTTTTTAATGCAGGAACCAGGGGCCCTGGAGTGCGCTGCCCTGGTGGAGAGAGAACATAATAAGGAGGGAGACCAATAAATTGGAAGGAGGAGTCACAGGGTGGGAAAAGAGGAGACAGAGACAGACACATACAGAGACACATGAAGAGCGAGAAAGAGATAGGTGCAGACAGAGCCACAGACAGACAGAGACAATGACAAAGAGACCTTGGGAGAGTGGGTCAGAGAGAGCAACATGGCAGAGCACAGAGCCTGGGGAGAAAGGTAGCCATGCAGCTTCTGTTCTTTTTCCTGGATTACTTGCTCTTGGAGCCCCGAACCTCCATGTAAGAAGCCAACTACCCTGAGGCTACCATCCTGGAGAGGCCACCTGTGGGCATTCTGGTTGATAGTCCCAACTGAGCCAGCCTTCCAGCCGTCCCTGCCAAAGGGCATCAGACATGGGAGTGAAGCACCAATCTTGGAAGTGGGTTCAGCTTGTGCAACTTCCAGAATGAGGGCAATAATTTCTTGAATAAGTCAAATAATCCTAGGTTATGTGTCAGTAACAAGCCCAAATTTCTTAGCTTTACATAGTAAATGTTTATTTCTCACTCATGTCAGAGTCTGATGTGAGTCTAGTGATCCTTTTTCATCTTGTAGCTATGATATCTAGGACCAGTGGCTTCTAAGGTTGCTACAGACGGAGAAGAAAGAACTGGATCGCACAGGATGTTTTTAAGGGCCAGGCCTGGAATGCCTTACAGCAGTGCTTCTCAAACTGAGGACCAGTTTTTTTTTTTTTGCTGTTGTTGTTGTTTTTTGGCCATGCCACAAGGCATGTAGGGTCTTAGTTCCCCAACCAGGGATTGAGCCCATGCCCCCTGCAGTGGAAGAGTGGAGTCTTAACCACTGGACCGCCAGGGAAGTCCGTGCTTCTCAAACTGAGGACCAGGTTTTTTAAAAAGTTTAATCCATCACAGACCAATAATTTTGTTAAAATGCAACAAAAATGAATTACTAGAACAAGGAAATGCTGCTTGGATGCAGAGGCAATGTCAAACTGCTGTAAAAGTCCCTAATTACTTTTTTTGGCTGTGTTGGGTCTTTGTTGCTGCGTGGGCTTTCTCTAGTTGTGGTGAGCTGGGGCTACTCTTTGTTACGGTGTGCGGGCTTCTCATTGCGGTGGCTTCTCTTGTTATGGAGCACGGGCTCTAGGCGTGCGGGATTTAATAGCTGTGGTGCACAGGCTTAGTTGCTCCGCGGCATGTGGGATCTTCCCGGACCAGGGCTTGAACCCGTGTCCCCTGCATTAGCAGGTGGATTCTTAACCACTGCGCCACCAGGGAAGTCCCCTAATTGCTTACTTTTAAATTTCTGTATTAGCTCATTCCCAACTGGTAACATACAGTTTGCAAATTGGCACTGGTGCATGGACCACACTATGAGTAGCACTGGCTTACAGTAATTGGGGCCCACATCCTATTGGCCAGAACTCAGCCAGGTGACCCCAAATGCAACTGTGAGTGAGCCTGGAAAATATAGCGTCCTGTGTGCCATAAAGAGGAGACAATGGCTGAACTTACAGCACTGCCTCTGTGACCTGCTTTAAGTTAGGGTTTTATTCTTTCTTTGCCTCTAGGAGGATCCAAATGTTTACAAATTTATTGTCTCATTTATGTTTATAGTTCTCACTTAAAAACAAAAACTTTGCAGGGCAGGAGGGAAAGGAGACAGGAAATTGCCCTGTATAGTATGTGGTGCCATTGTGATTCTCCCTGGTTTTACAGATCCTGACCTTGGGTAAAATTCTAGTTGGGTAAAAATTTCATTCAGATGGTTGCAGTGATGTTTCTGCAACATTCCAGATCTCTGGTGCATGTGCAGATATGGCTACTGTTTCTGCTTCAGACCCTAGAGGAGGACCGTCCCCCATCTACCATGTCTCACCAGAGGGACTAGAGTTACCTCATTTTTGGAAAAAAGCCAGCTTATAGAGGTTTCATATGACAGTGCAGGAAAATGTAACTCTAAATAATTTTGTAAGCTGCCAAACCCCTGCAAAAATAGTCCCTTTCCACACTCATTAGAAAATGACTAATTAGAAACAGAAGTGCTCAACGTTGCAATCATATAACTTTGTAAGATTGTTCCAAATAAATTAGGCTTTTTAGAAACAAGATGCTAATGTATTGGCAATGTCCATCAACAGAGGGATGGATAAAGAAGATGTGGTACATATATACAATGGAATATTACTCAGCCACAAAAAGGAACGAAATTGGGTCATTTGTAGAGCTGTGAGTGGACCTAGAGACTGTCATACAGAGTGAAGTCAGAAAGAGAAAAACAAATATCGTATATTAACCCATATATGTGGAATCTGAAAAAAATGGTATAGACGATCTTATTTACAAAGCAGAAATAGAGACACAGATGTAGAGAACAAACGTATGGATACCAAGGGGGGAGTGGGGGGATGGGATGAATTGGGAGATTGGGATTGACATATATACACTATTGATTCTATGTATAAAATAGATAAATAATGAGAACCTACTGTATAGCTCAGGGAACTCTACTCAATGCTCTGTGGTGACCTAAATGGGAAGGAAATCCAAAAATGAGGGGATATATGTATATGTATAGGTGATCCACTTTGCTGTACAGTAGAAACTAACACAATATTGTAAAGCAACTATATTCCAATAACAATTAAAAAAAAAGAAACAAGATGCCAATGTGTTGGCAATATTTCAGAGCAACTTTGCTGACGTCTGTATGCCATAAGGGACTGCTGTGTTGGGGCAGACAATAACCAAGTTCAGCCCAAATCCCTTCAGGTCCCACTTCCCAGTTTGTTGCCTGCTCCTGGCTTCAGTGGGCATTTGCTTCCAACACCTTAGCTTTTGGACGCCTGCCCTAGGGCTTCTGTAGCCTGCCTTTCCAGCTGATAAAGAGAGCCAGAGTCCCTGGGAAGTTGTTAGCCTGGGCAGTCCTTCTCCAATGACAGACAGGTGCAGGAATATGACAGCCCCACTCCTTTGCCTGGGTTAGGGCAGAGCTTTATGGCGTAACTTATACTCCAGAGCCCCCCTGCAGGATCAGACAGAATGCCTTCTGGGGGGCTTGGAGAGCGCTCCTCTGTTCCCCAGTTTTCCTGGAAACACTTTCTTAATAAATCACTTGTACACAAATCCTGATTTCAAGATCTGCTTCTGGGGGAACCCAACCGAAGATATGTGTTCTTTAGAACCAATACACCTGCAAAGCAGTCACCATGTTGATGGAACAGCTATCTCTGAGGTGGCAAGGTTTCCAACCTCAACTGGACCCTCCACACTGCTGGGCAGTACTTCCAGCTCTTTGTTCACTACACCTGGTTTCCTCTTCAAGACCCTTAGAAAGTTGAGGCCAGCCGTCAGGTGGCCTCTGCTCTCCCCATTCCGCCTCCTCCAACCCCACAGACCCTCTTACAAACTTTTTGGCCTCAGCCTTCCACCTCAGCTCCTCCTCAGTGGGAAAAACATTTATTCCTACCTCAATCCCTTCTGTGGACCTTGCTTGTCAATGACCTCCTCTTGACTTTTATCAACTTCTGCACCTTGGCTTCTAAACATGTTTAAATATTATTCAGACTGAAATAAGATATAGCCAAAAAACTTCTCTCCATATTGGAAATCTCCAAACCCAGGCACTATCCTTTTTATCTACTCTTCATCAAGGGTCTAGAAGAGATAGGTCCACTTGCTGCCTCAACCCTTCATGGTACAACCTGCAGTAACCTGGTTTTTGAAGCAACCCCTCAATCCACTGAAACTCTTCTCTCTGAGTCAACAGTGGCTTTTAATTCTTCATGCCCCATATTAAGACTTCGCTATGTGCCAGGCCCTGTGTCGAGTGCTTTAGATGTGGTTCTCATTATTGTCACTGCTACCTTTGCTCCTTGCCCAGGGACCACGTTCCTTCATGCCTCATGATCCAAGCCTGAAACTTAAGAGACACCTTCCATTCCTCTTCTCCATCGTCCTGCATCCAACCCCTTGGCAAGGACACATTTGACTCTATTACCAAAATACACTTTGAACCTCTCTTCTTGTCTTTATCTCCATTGCCAACACCTTTGTGCAGGTCAACATCATCTCTAACCTTTTAAACATTCTACGCTCTTCCTTGCTTATTCTATTACAGTCCATCCTCCACATGGCAGTGACAGTGAGCTCATCAAAGCTCAAACCAGGCAACTCTACTGCTTAAAACCTTCCAAGGAGTCCCACTACACTGAGAAGAAAACCAGCACCTCTTGCCAAAATGGCCTACAAAGGCCCAGCCAGCCTCTGCCTCTTTCTCACCTCATGTCATGCCACTCTTCTCCATGTTTAGGCTGCATTGTTTTTCTGCGAGTTCTGAGGACATACTTACCCATCTCAGGGCCTTTGCACATGCAGTTTCCTCTGCCTGAAGTGTTCTTTTCTCACTCTATCAATCTCAGTTCTTCTTGCAGAGATGCATCTCCTGCCACTCTCCCTCTGCCCCAGTTTCTCCTCAGTCTTTGTTTTTTGTTTTTGTTTTGTTGAGTTCTAACCACTGGACCATCAGGGAATTCCCATCGTTTGTTTTCATATTACTTATTTATTTATTTATTCATTCATTCATTTATTTATCATTAGTCTTGGCTGTGTTGGGTCTTCGTTGCTTTGTGCGGCCTTTCTCTAGTTGCAGCCAGCGGGGGCTACTCTTCGTTGTGGTACGTGGGCTTCTCATTGCGGTGGCTCCTCTTGTTGCAGAGCAGGGGCTCTAGGTGTGCGGGCTTCAGTAGTTGTGGCTTGTGGGCTCTAGAGCACAGGCTCAGTAGTTGTGGTGCACGGGCTTAGCTGCTCCGCGGCATGTGGGATCTTCCCGGACCAGGGCTCAAACCCGTGTCCCCTGCATTGGCAGGCAGATTCTTAACCACTGCGCCACTAGGGAAGTCCATGTTTTCATATGACTTAACAGGATTTATCTTCTTTATTTGTTTACTCAGCTTTGTCCGCTACCTACTCCCTGTTGTAAGCTCTGAAGGCAGGAACATATGCTTATTCACTGTTTTCTCCCCAGGGATAGTGGGGATAGGACAGTGCTGGCATTTAGTAGAAGCGCAAGACATTGAGCGCAAACATTCCTTCTCTGTGAAGCCCTCAGCACTGTGGGAGAGTTAGGGGCACCTTCTTCTGAGTTCCTGTAACAGTTTGTCTATAGCACGTAAGTCCAATAACCATGCAGTTATTTACTCGTTTGTCTCGTTGACCAGGCCATGGTGAACAGGCTTCTGGAACACAGAGCTATATCTTACTCATTTTTAAACCCTCTGTGTCTAGCGCTATGCCTGGATCATAGTAGGCACTTGATACAATGATGGCATGTGATGAATGAATGTATGAATAAATGAGTGAAATAGTATTCTCATGGGAAAGGATGACTTACAAAGGTGAAACAGAGGTCTCTTTTTGAAATGAGAAGTTTGTAGACAAGGAGATGCTAAACTCTTCTGCATAATTATATAAAAGATTTTTTCCTATGGGTAGAGTTATAACTCTGCACATTACTTCTTCTTAGAAAAACAATTTTTCCTCTCTGTGGGTACTCGTGGAAGAAAGCTAAGTTCCAAGGAAGGAGACAGAAGCATGGCCACTGCATCATGGCATACAACAGGGGCTAAGGAGAGAAGTGGCTTGGCTCACACAGTCAGGTAAGGAAGGAAGTCATCACATAGTATGTACCTCAGGGAACCAGCCTTGTCAACTGCTCTCCTGCATGAAAAACAAGCATTGATTTGTTCATAGTTATGGGGTCAAAAATTTAAATTTAACACAGAAGTGAACGCTATGGGAAAATAGAGTGTTTTCAAAGGTCATAGCTAGTTTCTTTTTCATAATTCTTTTTTCCTAGCTAATCATTCTTCATTTGCTAATATTTTCTTCTGTCAGCCTACACAGTTTTTTTGTTGTTTGTTTGTTTGTTTTGTGGGGAGAGGTTACATGTTTACACATAATGGTACAAATAGTTATCTGTTAATTCATTTAAAAATGTTCATATTGGGCTTCCCTGGTGGCGCAGTGGTTGAGAGTCTGCCTGCCGATGCAGGGGACGCGGGTTCGTGCCCCGGTCCGGGAAGATCCCACATGCCGCGGAGCAGCTGGGCCCCTGAGCCGTGGCCGCTGAGCCTGCGCGTCCGGAGCCTGTGCTCCGCAGTGGGAGAGGCCACAACAGTGAGAGGCCCGCGTACCGCAAAAAAAAAAAAAAAAAAAAAAAAAAAAAGTTCATATTATGATTTATTTTCCTCTTTGCCCAAACTGTAGGTGGGCCCAGGATAGAGAAGAAATGAGCAAAGAGGAACCTGAAAGAAGCCTGTAATTTGGGGTACATGATAGGAGTCTTACCCACGAGGGCATTGAAGGACTGGGCAATGGTTTGAGCAGCTTGGCTCTCTCTGTTGGCTTGTATGTAGAGTAACAAGGGGAAACCCATGGAATTTGGACCCTGAAGACTTAGATTTGGGTTTTGACTTGGACATTTGTTAGGCACGTGAGTTCACCTTTTTCAGGATGATTTGTCATTTATAAAATGGAGATAAATAAAAACAACATCTGGGCTTCCCTGGTGGCACAGTGGTTGAGAGTCTGCCTGCTAATGCAGGGGACACGGGTTCGAGCCTTGGTCTGGGAGGATCCCACATGCCGCAGAGCAACTAGGCCCGTGAGCCACAACTACTGAACCTGCGTGTCTGGAGCCTGTGCTCCACAACAAGAGAGGCCGTGACAGTGAGAGGCCCGCGCACCGCGATGAAGAGTGGCCCCCGCTTGCCACAACTAGAGAAAGCCCTCGCACAGAAACGAAGACCCAACACAGCAAAAATAAATAAATTAAATAATAAACTCTTACCCCCAACATCTTCTTTAAAAAAAAAAACAAAAAACAAAAAAACAACATCTGCTTCACAAAGTGGTAAGGATTAAATGAGATTCTGTGTTTGAAAGCACATTTTGCACTATAAAACTCTGTATGGATGTGTGTATCTTGTCTATATAACTATCATTCTCTTTCGTCTTCATTGCTAAGAGCATCCTGATTTTATTTGAGATATTTGAGCTTAGCTAATCATTTCTACTCCATTCACCCTCCACTACTTATTTATTTTCTTAGCCTCCTTTGCAGCCATGAGACCCAGTTCCAGCCAACGAGATGTAAGGGGAGGTCTCCTGGGGCTTTGGGAGAGTTTCCTCCCTGACAAGAGGAAAGCCACTTTTCCCACCATCACTGCCATTCTGTATTGTTTGGATGCTAGTGAAAGATCCTGATTCTTGGAGCTGTGGCAGCCATTTTGAGAACATGAGGTAAGAAGCGTGAGGATGAAAAGCTGACTTGTAGAAAGTGGCAGAGTAGAAGAACTGGAAATTGCCTGGGTCTTTTTGACTTCATAAAATTTCTGAACCAATCTGGAACTACCTCACTTCAGGTTTCTAGGTTTGTGAGATGGTTAAATGACTTTATTGATTGAGCCACTGCTAGTCAGGTATTCTGTTACTTGCAACTAAATGCATCCTACCTGATACCATGTGCATAGTGCTTATGTGGGAGCGTGCATGTGAGTGTGCTTCCTTGAGGACTTTGGTGTAACAGGTGAGAACACTAAACATGGGAGTCAAAAAGCTGGGATAGAAAAAAAAAATGAAAAAAAAAAAAAAGCTGGGATAACTGGCTCTGAATTAACACTCTGAGCCTCGACTTACTGATCTATACAATGGGAATAATACCACTTAACCCACAGTGTAGTTGGGAGGGCTAAATAAAATATATAATAACTACAAATGAAAATGCTTTGCAACTCCACAAGGGCTATATAGACCTAAGGTGTTCTTAGATATCCTCCTGCTGTTTGACTGCCATGGAGGAGGGATGAAGGCATGCAGGTAGAAACGACTTAAGTGAATTTGGTTTTTGCCAACAACCCCCAATGCTGCCCCTCTTTCACGATCTCCACTGAAATATTCCCAAAGGTCTCAAGCTGTCCCCTCAATGCCCAGTACTGTCTAGTTCTCCATTTCTCACACTTAAAGATGCTTTCTTATTCCTTCTTCTCCCATTTCAGTTTCCCCAATAAGACATGGACTCATCTTGTGCCCGTCACCTCAGGCCCAGTTAATTGTTGCCCACCAATGCAGTTATGTGTTGGTGTGTGCCCGGGGCTTTCTCTGTTATACAAGGCCATAAATTGATGGGGTGACAACAGTAGATCACAGAAAAGCACTTGGCTTCTTAGTGCTTCTTGGGGACCTCAGTTGGGAGGGCTGTTCAGGTCACAACTATTCCCCTCTCTGGGAAGGACCTCCTCCATAGGTGTACACCCCAATGGCCTCCTATATGCTAGGTGACCTGGCCAGGAGTTTGGTGATTAACTCAGGATGGGGCAATCAGAACCCTGGGATTTTAAAAACTGGAGTGGGAGAAATAGATTTGGCACTCTCTAGTGAGGTCTGAGTTCTTGGTTCTGGTTATTTCTGAGGCCCACCTGTACCCCATGTCTTTTGGGCCACACTATGAAGCTTTCCCAGTGAACCCCCTTGTCTTGGTTTGGGTTGCATCAAATCCAGACACGGAGACAAGGACTTGGTCTTGTCTGATTGGTGGTGTATTTGGGTGAGGATCCCACAGAACGTAAGTGAGGGAGTGGGGAAGTGAGAGAGGGAAAGGAAAAAACCAATAAGGGTCTAATAATGAGCAAGTCGTTTCCTGCTGTGGGCAACTGAGGCTCAGTCCTGCTGGGGACCTCTGGAAACTGGACCATATCTCACAGTCATTCCACCAGAGGATGGGGAGGTGGCGCATTTATCACCGACTTCCATCCCCACTGGCTGAGATTTGTCTCTAGGGGTGTGTCTGCTCCCTGGCACTTCTGGGTCATGCCTGCAGCACACCCAGGCAACCTGCCTTGGAGATGGAGAGAGCCCCAATGCTAGTTCACTTTGCGTTTCTGTCACTTATGGCTACAGAAGTCCCGATTATGAAGCTCGCCTCAGTTCTTCCCACAGAGGCAGCTACGTCCATGTTGGGCCAGCCGCCAGGAGCACTTTCCTTGACATATGCCACACCAGTAGCTACTGAGGGGTCAGCGGGGGCAAAAGGACTGTGGCAAAATGTATGGGCTGGCTGCAGGGCCAGGGGTCAAAAATGGCTCATTGTTGTCTGGTGAAGGGCTCTGAACACAGAGAAGCAGCCAAATATCTGGGGAAATATTAAGGTGCCTACCCTAATCTCTTCCCCCGTGTGTAAAGAACTCACTTTTGGTGCCATATGATCTCAAAGTACAATGTCTAAACTGAATTTTGAAGACACAATTCTTTTAAACAGCACATGAACAGAACTTAATGGTGAGCCCCAGACTGAGATGATGCACAATTATCTGCTGACCTCCCAAGTTACTGGAAAGTTGGTTTTCTCTTTACTGACCTGAAATCAAGTGTTCGGAATGCATTCAGTTGCAGGGAACTCACATCTGACTTTAAGGGCTCATACAGATCAGAGCTTCTTTGCCTCACATAACGAGAGGACTGGTTGCTGGTGATGGGTCAGCAGCTGACCGTGCTGTCAGGGACTCAGTCATCCCTCACTTTCATCCACTGGATGAATTATAAGTGAGTCCACTCTGTTTAGTCCTTCTACTGAAGGGGAGTTCTACGCAAAGGTAGTTTTAGAGGCTAGAGAAAAAAAAAACTTAAAAGTAGTGTTAAAAATAATGAGCACGTGCTTTAGGATTTGGCAGTGTTCTCTCTTTTTTGTTTGTTTGTTTTTTTGTGGTACGCGGGCCTCTCTCTGTTGTGGCCTCTCCCGCTGCGGAGCACAGGCTCCGGACGCTCAGGCTCAGCGGCCGTGGCTCACGGGCCCAGCCGCTCTGTGGCATGTGGGATCTTCCCGGACCGGGGCACGAACCCGTGTCCCCTGAACCGGCAGGCGGACTCTCAACCACTGCACCACCAGGGAAGCCCGGCAGTGTTCTCTTTAAAAAGTGTTTTGCCTCATACCTGGTCCTGGCCCTTGTCATACTTAAGATAGATATTTTCTCTTTTGTTTTGTTCTGTTGCCTCATGTGCTGTAGGGCCAAAGTCATTGCCACGAGTAGGGGCGGTATAGAGCAGAGACAGCAAGGACTCTGGGCCCTGGAACCACACGAGTCAGTTGATCTGTGACCATTTTTGACCGAAGAAAAGGATGATATCTGGTAGTTCATCATAATCTGACTGAGTGTTGATTATGAAGTAACTTTCTCAGCTCCTCAGTGACCAAGCGAGGACTCAAACACTGTTTGTGGTGCCATGCCGCCTCTCTCCAATTTTTTTGGAACACTTTGGGTCTTCTCACCTCTGGGTAATAAAGCTAAAGATAGAAACTTTTCCTACTTTTCAAACTTTCCTGTGCCCCCTCAGAAGTTGTGAGAAAACACAACCAGCATCTTCTGGAAGATTAGGAAGGCAGTAAGATTCCGGAGCCACCTTCCGGCTGACATTTGAGCCCTGCTTTCAGCACGGTCAAGCCTTTTGGAGGCAGCGTATGGCTTGTATCAAACTCTATATTTAGGAAGAACAACTGTGAGCTATGACAGGAATTCTCTTTAACACTTATCCTTAAACCGAGTTCCCCTCCAGCCCCGAGCCAGGAGCAGCTCTCAATACCGGGTGAGGCACGGAGCACTTGAGCTATTTCAGCCACATGAAAAGCATCGGAACTGAGATCGCAGCTCAGAGGACACCGGGCGTCCCTTCCACTCACTGAGGAGCCTTGTATTCTTGCACCTGGCTGCCTGGAACTTTACTCAGGCAGGAAACAAGTACATAAAGCAGGTAAGCAGGAGGACCCAGCTCAGGCAACTGGGCTTTCTGAAGGAAATTTCCTTGCTACCTAACTTGAAGTGGCTACTTATAACTTTGTAGGCTTGTAACCAGTGGGTGTAGCTTCCTTGTAAATTCACTGTTCATTGGTGATGTTGCTGCCTCTGTTTTATAAATTGTTGGGGGGCGGGGAGGTTGAAAGAATATTGAACTAAAAGTAGTTTTCATTGATAGGGACATTAAGAAAATTTCCACAGTCCAGATATGATGACTGTGACCCTGAACATGAGATCATTTTGATTCTTATGGCCAGGATTACAGTCAGTCAGCTGCAGACTGATTCGGGCTGTAAGCCTAGAAATAATCAGGAGAATTTGGGTCAGAGAAAAGCTATAATGCTAGCTCTTTGGTTTACCTAAATGCAAATTATTGCCAGAGCTGTTAACACAGTACAAGATAAAACGCTTTTCTCCTCTCCCTAAGCACCAGGCTTGGCCTCAGTGATAAAGTTCTATCAACCTACAGATCCATTAATACTCCAGACCCATCTTTTTGAAAGCCTCACTTCGATCGCAGTGTTCCCCATACCCAGCAGAGTAGAGGGCAGCAGCCCTGTCTCTCCCTATGTGGGCACCAGATTCTGATACGTGGCAATGCTGAGTGTCTCTTCCCTCTCGGCATATCTCAGGCAGAGTTGAATAAAGACTTAGTTCGGACAGCTGAACATCTTTCTACACCCTTCTTGGGAATTATTTTTAGCAGCAGACAGAAGATAATTCCCCGTGAGACTGAGCTGTAGCCACTTAATTGACCTTTAAAAAGAACAAACGAAGCCCCCTCTCTCCATATATTGATTTATTTTCCTCTGAATCCCTGCTTATTAAATTAGCGATATTAATGTTGACAAAGTTTTAGTAAGTGAAAGAGTCTTACTTAGAAGTCAGATATTAGATGCTGTCCAATCAAATACCAGCAGAGGTATATTGTACATGACTCAGCATACAGACCATTAAAGATCCCCACTGACTTGCAGAACTGCCAGGAAAACTCAACCGTGCTAAGCCGGCAAGCATTTCCATTGTAGTATAGGCTTTGTAAAAGTCAATATATGCCTGGTAAAACTTTCCATGTTCTCAAATTGTAGCCAGAACCAGGAGACACAGTAATATAGTGCTTTAAAGAGTACCTCTTTGGATGAAAAGCTGTGGCCCCGGTGTGAGTGGAGTTGTGCGTCTAAGGCATAGCTTTCTTTTTTGGTCCTGGGATGAGGCATGCAGATACAGAAGGAAGGTGCATTCTACACCCTGCATCCCTAATGGAGGTGAACGCAGGGCCAGGGAAAGAGCCAGGGAACACTGTCTATTTTTATTCATCAGTGTGCTTTGCCCTGATTTCTCTGAGAATAATGAGGACAGCGGGAACGGCTGCAGAAATGGTTTACACAAATGTTATCTAGCCCGTTTGCAAGGAATGAGAGCTGGGATCTGACCAACTTTCTAGAGGTGTCTGTCTCGCAGATTGATGTATATGTTAAGAAGGAATTTGTATGCAAATGAGATTATACCAATGCTATAAAGGCCAAGGAATATCCATCCGCTAGGCTGAGAGGTCCACAAAATACAAAGCAATCCAGGACTTCAGTGAAAAAACAAAATCAGCCTAATTGAAAAAGAAGTCAATGCGGTATAAATAACACAATCATTCATTGCCTGATTTTTTTCCACATTTCAACTTGCTATTGTAATAACATAAAGAAATTCCTAATCTCCACATTTCAAATTGACATACAATAAATTTTTTAAAGTTCCCAAGTGATATTAGTTAAACTTTAATTGTACACGTACAGAGAATGCTATATGATGAGATATTTAAAGTCCTGTGAGAATTATTGCTTTGCATGTCTTCTAATAGCTTTTGAGGAATAGAAACATTAAAAATTAAACTACCAAGCTTTTCCTTTTGATATTGAGCTGTGTCCTAGATCCAAAAATTAAAAATCTTTCATTGACTTTTTGACACTGC
Organism: Mesoplodon bidens; assembly: GCF_964165515.1. NCBI lineage: Eukaryota > Metazoa > Chordata > Mammalia > Artiodactyla > Ziphiidae > Mesoplodon > Mesoplodon bidens. The sequence goes on from NC_138163.1 coordinate 122,377,518, forward strand.
AGGAAAGACAGCAACCTATCTGAAACATATCATAGAGCAAAAATGCATTCCTAACTGTTCAACTTGTTATTGCTTTTTAATTTTTTAACCATATTTTAAAAAATAAATTTATTTATTTTTAAATAAATTTATTTATTTTTGGCTGCGTTGGGTCTTCGTTGCTGCGCTCGGGCTTTCACTAGTTGTGGCGAGTGGGGGCTACTCTTCGTTGCGGTGCACAGGCTTCTCTTGTTGCCGAGCACGGGCTCCAAGTGCCTGGGCTTCAGTAGTTGTGGCACTCGGGCTCAGTAGTTGTGGCTCGTGGGCTGTAGAGCACAGGCTCAGTAGTTGTGGCGCACGGGCTTAGTTGCTCTGCGGCATGTGGGATTTTCCCGGACCAGGGCTCAAACCCGTGTTCCCTGCATTGGCAGGCGGATTCTTAACCACTGCGCCACCAGGGAAGTCCCTAATTTTTTAACCATATTGAAAATAGTTCTACCTAGACCCTTATGCATGGAGGTTGTATCTGTGTATTACCAAAACATTCAGGTGAAACTTAAAAAAAAAATCCCATTGTTTTCATGTATGTGACTCCAAGGACTATATAGTTGAGTATACTAATTACAGAGATTTTAAAAAAATATGTAATTGTTTAACTTCGTATAATAGAGCCTAAGATTTTGAAGACCTCAGAAAAAAAAATAGGAAGTTTTTCAGAGTTCTCAGATCATAAATTTTATCTCTAAAGTGTGTGGGGCATCACTACAGCAGTTTTCAGTCTGTACTTAGAGCTGTAGACCAGTATAGAACTAAAAAGTCTCCAGCTAAGGGCAATGGCAATAAAACAATACATATTTGCACCATGCTTTACAGTTCGCAAGGCATTTTCAGGAACCTAACGTCATCTTGATTTGTACCACAACCTGTGAAGCAGGTGAAATTTAAGGGAGAGGAAATGGGCCTAGAGATGTTGACTGACGTAGTCCAGAGGACACCGGACGTGCAGCAAATGCCAACATGGCTCTCGGTGTTCACTGACTCACCAGTGAGCCCACACACTTACACCAGTCAATTGAGGAAACTCTAGTCAACCCGGTTTATCATTTGGGTTTAAAAATCAGCGTGTTTTTAATTCACTGAATTTCAAACTTTTTCACTCCATCCTGTCGACATTTAATAGACCAAGCTGTAACATCACTTGTACAGAGCTGGGCTGTTCCCTGCTCCCTGAGCCCCAGTAAACCTCGGCCACTAGTCCCTGGGCTCTAAGTCAGGTCTCACGAACTGAAAGAAAGCAAAGGTCCTTTGGGAAGGAAGCACTGCTACCTCTTAGGGATCTGACATGGTCACATAAGCCCTATTTGCCTTCTGAGACTGATTCGTTAAAAAAAAAGAAGACAGATGTGAGGCTTGTCTGCCAGCTGCCTGTTTTACAGAGCCCAGGCTCTGGACGCACAGAGCAGGGAGACGCGGCCCATGTCCCCCAGGTCTCTGTGCAGAACAGACACGTGCACAGAGAGCAGGGAGCATCGCAGTAGTAAGAATGTGGTACGGGCCATTTCTCTTTGGGTGTTTGACGGAGGCGAGGCGGTCCCGATGGACTGACGTGCAGCCCTGGCAACAACTCGGTTCAGATCAAAAGTTCAGTTTCAAGCAGAAAGCTTCTGAGGCCCAAACAAAGGTGTTTTATTCCCACAACCTCTTTGCTTTGCTGTTCTTGGCAGGGGGGCAAGAGGGCAGGGAAGGAGATGATAGCGCCTTTCAAGTTTCTGATTGCCTATCATGAGCATCAGGGGCGAGGCATCTCAGCATTTCTCCTCCTGAATGATTTATCCAGCGCTCTAGTGTTCCCTCTCCCTGAGGCATTAGGAAGGAGAGTCTCTAAGTAACCGGAAACTGAGACTGAAAGAATATATGGCCAGTGAAAGGGGTGACTGCCCAGTTGAATCATGAGTTAAATTCAAATTTATCACGATTGAGAATCTGAATGCCGCCACCTCTTACAGTTTCTTACCTGTTTTTTTAGGGATAAGACCTTGTCGATATGTCGAAACAGCCAGTTTCCAATGTCAGAGCCATCCAGGTAAGTAGACATATTTGTGTTTTAACATCAGCAACTTCCAATCTGTTTGCTTAATAAATCAGACTGTTTGTGACTGTTCACCCCAACTGATGATTCACTTCAAAAAGAAAAGAAAGACTCGTGTAAGGTACAATTAAGGAAGGATATAAGGCTGGTAATGTACAACTGAGAAGGGAGAAGCTATTTTTGTAAGGGAGACAAAGTTTATAAATGAGAATTAAATGGTCTTCTACAAAAATGCAGTGTGTATGTTTTTTGATATGCTTTTTGGTGTGTAAGTTTTTGATATGCTCATCGATCGGAATTGAAAAATTCAATTTCCGTTTTTATATCCAATTGAGTTTGTTGACTCATCTGTTTAGAATACATCTTTCTTTAAATAACATCCTTTTCTTGTCAAGTGTTCTTCTCAAGGCTTGGGTATTTATCTTTTAAGGTCCGTATGCTATTATGTCTCCTCATGCCCTCTCAACAAACAAATTCTTTGGTTGTTTCATCTGACTTAAGTGTTACCACAATAAGGGGAGGGGGAAGCAGGCATTTTGGAACACAAATACAACTACGGAGAAAATTTTAGTATTTGTTTTGACTCAATACTAAATTTGTTATTTCTCTTAAGAGCTTGGTGTTTAACTCTCAAGTGGCTCCCATACTGAGACAGTGGGCACAATGCTTTATTGCTAAATTCCATCTTTCCTTTCCATCAAGATGGAGCCATTTGTACTTTCTCTAAAGGAACTTTAAAACTTTTTCCCCCTGGGCTTTCCTGAATACCGCACAGCATATGGTAGTTTCTGAATACTTGGGGTCTGATGCACCATCATACATACACTAACTCATAAGCAACTGACTGCATTTTGAAGGGACATGCATGTGGTCAGATTGTGGGGTGAGGAGTCCTAGCACACACCGGTGGTGGAAGTGGGTGGAGGGACGTATCTTTACCCGTCATGACTAATGCATAGCCTTAAATGGATGGGGTTCTTAAGTGGTAAGATATATAACAACCTCTGGAAACCTGTCACAGAACAAACCACCAAGGAAGGGCCTCTTGGCAAGGATTCAACTCTGCATTGCCATGTTTGGCCCTCTGGTGTCCACCTAGTGAGTTTCTGATGTACGTACCCTGACATTGGTAGTAGAATTCATTTTGCCTTCCAGGCCTGTGAGCATCCTTGAGCCTTTGAACCTTCTCTTTTACCCAGTGTGTACAGCTGTTAGTAGCATGGGCTGTGAAGCCAGATTAGTGGAGTTTGAATCCTTAATCCATTTGGTACTGGTGTGGGATCACGGGAAAACTACCTTACCTACTTTACTTCTCTGCCTCTGTTTCCACATCTGTAAAATGGGGACAGTACTCACCTCCTAGGGCTACACGTATAAGATGCTTAAAACAGCACAGTAAGCCCTCATTAAGGGTCACATTGTTACTATAATACTTATCATTCCGGAATGCTCTGTGTTAAAGTGACAAAAAATAATACCATTTAATCACTGCATTTGAAGCTCTCAAAGTGCTAAACATAAAATTTCCTTTTTATTTTGCAGGACACAAAAACATAGTCTCTCAGGCTGCCTTTTATTCTCTTCCTTTTATAGCTGAAAGTGTGTTGATTTTTCTTCCTTAGTGCTTCCTGGCCTCCCTCAAATCTACACTGAAAATTCACCCGTATTTTATCTGTTAGTTTTGACCTTGATATATTTTTAGGTCTGTAATATTTAAAAAGCTGCTATTGACTGTTCTCAATAGCTGTTATTATAGTGCATTAAAAAAAATCCATCTACTCTACCAACAAAGGCAGTGCTTCCTTGTGGATGTGGTATTGCCCCTCTCAATATATTTTATGCCAGACAGAAAGCCTAATTTAATGCACCTTCAAATGAAATACTATTTCTTGTGGCTAAATAGGATCTGCACTGATATTTTCCTATCATTTCTGCATTAAACGTAGGGTCTATTAAATAAAATATGAAAATGGTTACTCTATACAAAATGCTTTGTAGTAGGAACATTACCTAGGCTATGGCCTTGTGTGGAACAAATAGAAACCCCAGCTGATGAAGGAATGCCCTCGTTGTATAAATACTAAAGGTCTTAAATGTTCCATTCAACACACTCTAGTCACTTCTTTTTATTAGGATCTCATTTCCAATTCAGTTCAACTGTCACATTCTGGGTGCATACTTTGTTCCAGGCACCATACTAAGTGTTGGCTATGCAAAGATGAACTGAAACCTGATCCTTGAGTTTGAGGAGCTCATGGTCTCCAGGACTCACTAGCTATGTGACTTTGGGCAAGTTGTTTTATCCTCTTTGTGCCTCAGTTTCCTCATCTGTCAAGTGGGGAATTAATAACATGTGATCTCATAGGGTTGCTGTGAGGGTTAAATGAATCAATACTTGGAGGTGCTTAGGCCAGTTCCTGGCTCATTGTAATTGCTCAATAAATATTAGCCATTATCATCAATCATCATCATCGTAATCATGTGGTTCAACAGTTCCCAAAGTGCGTCTCCTAGAATAGCAGTTTTATGGGATGTTGTTAGTTAAAGGGTTCCATGCTAAAGTGTTTGGGAACACAACATTAAGCAAAGTTGAACAGGATCTTTGCTGCAGGATTTCTCAGAGTCCATAACTTGCTAATGGCTTCATATAGTTCCAAGAAGGCAGTGATGTATACAATGTTCTCTAAACATATTGGACCTTTGAAATGAGTATCTTGTAGGATAGTATTTTGCAGTGCAAACTTCTAGAAGTAATGACTTAGATCTCTATTTTGTCTGGGTTGAGCATATTTAAGCCTCTGTCAACCATATTTCTAACAGTCAGGCATAGGTAGTTGAATTACTGCACCTATGTACACCGGACAACATGGAGCCAAATGGTTATAAATCTCTACCTGGCCACTCACTAACTCTGTGACCTTAGTTCACCCTTAGTTTACCCTTCGGTAAAATGAGGACAATCATACTACTTAACAGGATTGTTATAATGAATACACAAAATAATGTATGGCAAGTGCCTAGTTTATAGCACACAAAGTCCTTAAGAGATGGCTCTTCTAATTATCCAAGTAATGCATGGAATGGCCTTGTTTTCTCTTCAGCTGCTTCCATCTCCTCCCTGCCCCAGAATAAGCGGGAGGCCAGAATCAGACCCACCCTCAGAGGAGATGGACAGTTGTCTTTCACATCCACATTGAAGAAGAGATGGCCTTTGAATTGTAAGGGGATTCTATCTAAGTCTGCATTACTTTTCAGCTGTATTAGTGAAATCTCATTTATCCCAGGGACATAAAAACATCCTGAAGGAGTCAGCTGATTCTTCCATAGTCTGGAGAGGGCCTTTGTCTCCTAAGCAGCTGATAAGGCTCTAGACCAGACGTTGGCCCACCTTTTCTGTAAAGGACCAGATAGTAATCAATACTTTAAGATTTACAGATCACTGGGCCTCTGCTGCACTATTCAGCTCTACTGTTACAGCACAAAAACAGCCATAGGCAATACATACATGAATGGCTGTGGCTGTGTGCCAATGAAAGTTTATTTACAAAAACAGGTGGCAGGTTGGATGTGGCCCATGGGCCGTAGTTTGCTGACCCCAGTTCTGTGCTCTGTAGGCTGCTTGTTAAACCCCACTGTTGATGGGAATGGAGTTGCAACCAAGGTAACATCAGCACACTAGGCACAGTGGGTCTGATCCTTTCAGATGAAAGAATTTGACATGACAGGTGGTGGGGAAAGCTAGAGCTGCCGGGAAATCTAATCCCATCAGCGATCTGTTTGGTAAGTCTAATGAGACCAAGTGACACTGACCACTGGCAGCACCTGCCTGTCCTTCCCCTTCTTCCTGAACACACCCCTTTTGGCAACTGCCATGGGCGTCCCCAGGGCCTCAGCCCCCCCAGAGCCAATGTCCCCTGAGTCGTCACTGGCCCTTTCTCTTCACCACTGATCAAAGTAAGCTGAGTATTATTTGTTCTTTCCTGTAAGATCTGAGAGTTTCATGGTTGAATGGAAAAGAGCCCTGTGCCCTAGTCATAGCTCTGCTCCGTGACTTCATCCCCCGGTCCTCATGAGCTGCAAAGGGCAGGAGGCGGGGATGTTGCATTAAATGACCTGTAAGCCTCTGTCCAGCTTCTAATAGTTCATGAACTTCTTGAGAATAACTTCTAAGGTTTATTATTAGGACGATAATAATAGTTTCTTCAGGGTTTACTATGTACTTGGCACAGTGCAATGGGATTTCCATGGATTATAATGAAAGGTTTGGAGAAGCAAAAAAACTCACCCAGGATCACACAGCCTGTGAGTAGGAGAGTCAGGAACTGAACTGAGTTGCCTGATCCCAAAGCCCATGTTTGGAACCATTTTGCAACAGTGACTAGTCTCATTACTTACCATCTCCAGCCCGGCACCGAGAGTGAAGATGGAGGAGTGGGTGTAATCATAACTACCAAGGCTGCTTGAAGGACAATTACCATTTTATGGATGCTGGGTCCTCCCTTTTTTTTTTTTTTTTTTTTTTTTTTTTTTTGCGGTACGCAGGCCTCTCGTTGTTGTGGCCTCTCCCGCTGCGGAGCACAGGCTCCGGACGCGCAGGCTCAGCGGCCATGGCTCACGGGCCCAGCCGCTCCACGGCATGTGGGATCTTCCCGGACCGGGGCACGAACCCGTGTCCCCTGCATCGGCAGGCAGACTCTCAACCACTGCGCCACCAGAGAAGCCCGGGTCCTCCCTTTTAAAGCCCTCAACCGACATTCAGAAAGGGTGCCAGCATTTCAGCAGAAGCAGCTAATAGCTTACACTGATTAAAGTCATTTTAAATGTAAGTTGGCTAGGAGTGAAAAGTACAAAGTAAAGTGACTCACTAACAAACATGGTCTTGAAATACAAATGACCATGGCCACTGAATCCCACCTCTCTGCTTAATTGACTTAATCAAGCTGCTCGTGAAACTAAAACTAACTCCTTTATCATACATTTTACAGGAATGATTATATGAGCCTTGCATCATTAGTTACTGTATGGCTTCCTACCATGGGAAGTTTCCATTGTCACCCAATCCACGTGTAGAACAGAATATCTTGATGCCCTGAGTTTTAGTACTTCTTTCCCTTCCCCACCCGTTACCATTGCTCTTCCAGTCTCCATTGCTCAGGGCATAAGGGCTCCGTGGAAGAAGAAAACAGCCCAACAGAAATATTTACAGACAGGTGTTAGGGACTCTAATTCCATCTAGGACTTCCAGTTTAAAAAAGATTTCAGGTATATGACAATCCTTGGTACAAAGGAACAGACTATCACCACCCATGGCTGGTCAGTTAATCAAATACATTTATTAAAGCTAATAATAGGGGCTTCCTTGGTGGCGCAGTGGTTGAGAGTCTGCCTGCCAATGCAGGGGACACGGGTTCGTGCCCCGGTCTGGGAAGATCCCACATGCCGCAGAGCGGCTGGGCCCGTGAGCCATGGCCGCTGAGCCTGCGCATCCGGAGCCTGTGCTCCGCAATGGGAGAGGCCACAACAGTGAGAGGCCCGCGTACCGCAAAAAAAAAAAAAAAAAGCTAATAATAATAATGATGATACATACCTTCCTTTACTATTGCATTTAAATGCGAAAGATAAAATATGAACTTTCATTTGTCACATGTTTTCCCTTTGACCTTGGATCTACTGTTTCTTTCTTAGGTAAACCACTATAACACAGTGTTTATGATTTCCACTGCTGGTTTCTTTGAAGTGTAGCCAGAACTTGAAATGTAGCAGTTTGATTCTAGAGCTACCTCCAGCTGGTGATCTTTGCTGCTCTGCCAGGGCTCCATATTGGTGACATATACTGACTAAGGGATGTCATTTTTTGAGGCTGACATTCACAAGTACTTCAGAAATATAACCTGCCTTCAACCGATTGTAGACATTCTCTTAATAGCTGTACGGTACATTATTGAAATCTACTTTCCCCTGGATGACAAGACTACAGTTGAGTCACTCAGGAAATTACTGAAGAGAACAAAAAGTGTTGAGAACAGAGGGGAAAAAAAACACAACAACCTTTCAGTATGAAACATCTTGGGTGAAAAACAGTGGCTGAGTGGGAGTTTCTCAAAATTGTATTGAGTGGGAAAGTTCTGTGTGTTCTGAATCTATTTCACATTTCAAGAATCCCTAAAGACAAAGAAGTCATGCATTCTAGTGATACAGAGCTTTATTTTAAAATGGGTTGGATATATTTTAGTTGGTGTATGTGTGTATGTGTGTGTTTGTGTGTCTGTCTTCCTAATTTAGGCTAATATATCAAATAAGAAATCTTTTAAAATTAGCTATTGGGAAAACACCCCTCTTTCTGAGAGTCTTCTGTGAAGATGCTAGAAATCTCAAAATGTCATATCCTGCTCCATTCAGAGAAGGACTAGGACTGTAAGAACAGGAAAGCACAGAAAGAAATACTGTAAAATGCAACCCTATAGGGGTTCCTCTTCCAGCGGCTGGGCGAAAGCCATGGGGAAGGCCATAGATTCTGGCAGGTGCTGCTGGAGACCTTGGAAAACTAAAGATAGAACCCGTGGGGAGTCATCTGAAACAAATATGCAATGGCAGGAAACTCCAAAAGCCTGAGCGCTAAAAGGAGAGACGGAGTGGGGACGAAAAGGGAGGGGGAGATAAGAGAACAAGGGCTCTGGAAAGCAAAGTGGAGTGGGATTGTCAGTATCCAGTGGCTAGCAGCTACAGAATCCAGCCCACTGGGGAAAGATGCCATTGCACTGTAAGTCACACAGGAGTGGCTGGGGAGGGAATACTGTTTCCAGAATTCTCGGGCTCAAAGCCTGGAGCCAAGCAAGAGAACAATACAAATAATTAAGGGACTAGTGGAATTAACTTACAGGGAATTCTTTCGGCTTTTCTTCACCTGGTGAGATCAAGTGTAGTATTCATTTCACATCAGATAGGTCTATTATCAGGGAACTGTATCCTGTTCTGGCAAAAGATGATCTAGTAGATTTTTTCCATTCCAACTTTGAGGATGTAACAAAGTATGTATAGCTTGGGAAAGTGATGCACTGGGTCTGCTACGTCAGGGGCATATTTAGAAATATCTAAGATGAATAAATCTCAAGCAGGGAAAAAAAGCAAGGGAAGGTGTTACAAAAGGAAAAAACCAAAGCCTGCTTCCTTTACACTTATACAGAATCTATATAGAGAAGGAAGTCCAACCTCGTATCAACTCCAGGTCATTGATTTCTGTTTGTTTATTCTTTCATAAAAACATAGCTCATATTCCAAACCCATTTTGAGTAGCGAATACCATGTTCAATTTGCAGATGGAAAAATTGAGTCATTGAGAGAGTATTTTGTTTGTGTTCAAACAGCAAGTCAGTGAAAGAGACAAGAATATGACACCAATCCTCTGGTCGATGGAACAAAAACAGAGAGCTACAGGTCTACACATTTCTATGAAATTCAAGTTATAAGGAATTTTTCTTATGGTTCGAATTTAGCCTATAATTTGTCACTCAAATATCACCGCCCTACAATTATGTTAATGAATTGTCTCTAATCAGTTACAAAGCAATCCTCTGACACTCCCTTAAGGTGTACATTAATGATTGGATACTTGACACGTTCATAGGCTGCTCTGGATCCTGTCAATATTTGCTGTCAAAAAAACCATTTAGGTTCTGGGTTTCTTGAGTCATGCCTTAAAGATGAAAAAGCATCAGGCTAGTGAGTTAATGGCTCAGTTTTCAAATGTGGCTTTTTTTGATGCCTATTCTAGAATTATCCATTTGGCGTGCCCCTTTTCCAAGGCCATTCTCAAGGTGTAAGTTTGTGTGGCCTTGAGCATATCACCTAACCTCTTTGAGGCTCAGTTTCTTTATGAGTAAAATGAAGATGATAGTCTGCACCTCAGAAGTTTGTTGTGAGGATGAAGGTGTTATGACAACCTAGCTGAATCTTGGGGTTTTAGGGTGGATAAGGGTGGTTTGTGGTGAACGTGGGGAGGGGTAGTTACTGTTCCACAACCTCACCACCAGGTTAAGATGAAAGTTAGTCCCAACCCAACTCTGCCACTTTGTTAAACACGCATTTGTTAGCAAACAAGCAGAAACCATCCATACAGTCTGTCTGTGAGCCTGATGAAGCCTCAGCTCTTGTCCCTTTAAATGCTCTGAGTGACTGCCAGTTTGCATAAAAGGTTCATGGGAGGCAGGTGGGGATTCTGTTGCCCATAGTTGGCAGCAGCCAGCTAGAAATCCTCATTATCAATGACTGGAGACAGGCCCATTTAGGGACCACTCCTCTGAGCTCTGTCGCTAAAGATGTAAGCTAGAGGCATCAGATTCTTACACTCTGTTCAGCAGGGTGGGAATTGTCTCTAAAATAATTTAACCACTCTACATATCTTAACCTCCTCCAACTTCATCAAGAGAAGCCATTTCTAACAGTCATTCCATTATTTCACTGATTTTTTGCCATTTATGCAAATATTAAAGCCTCAGTTATTGGTGGAGATAAACCTAACAGAAAACACTTGGAGCAGCAATCTGGGGAACGTGGTCTTAGTAATATTTTACCACCTAACCACCCCAGGAGGATGAACTCCCAATGAGAGCAATAGTGTTCCCTACAGCTGTAGTTTAAACCAACCTGTGTGTATAAAATATCACACTGTCTATGCTAAAGTAGTTTAAAGTAAATTACAGACATCTTAACAGTGGGCAGAGTGAACATTTTAAATGCACATCAATACTCATTCACTTAGGGGTGATCTCTTTCAATGGTTGTCAGATTTGGGCCCCCAAGTTCCTTGGAAGTGCTCACGGTCCAGGGCTTGGGGGAAGCAGATGGGGTCTGGGCTCCCTACAACCTTGGCCAGAGCAGCTCCACCTCCACCTAGTTTGCATTTCACATATTCTCACAACACTTTACTGAAAAGAAGGGTTCCATGGCAAGAAGGGTTCCATTAGTGAAGGCTAACATTCACATTAAACAAGTGGGGAAGAAAAGACCCAGAGCAGTTGTCACTCTTTCAAGTACAGAGAATCTACAGCCACTCCTAGCACTGGGCTCTTTTCACTACCATAGCCACCCAGGTACCATGGAGAGGCTACATGCATTGCTAAAATCAATCTCTGAGCAAGAAAAGGTGGTATTTCCATAGCATGCGCTTTACTGAATACATCATCCTGGATGATTTTTACATGTTCCATTACTGAAAACTACAACCCACCATAGAGCATACACTCTTGATTAAATGGGTTAGTTTAACAATCATATCTTTCAGAAACAATACGTTAACTTGAACTTCCCATTAGGAAGATGCCCTCTGTACATGCTTAATAAATGGGTCAGGGTAGTGGTGATCTAATTAAACTTTTAGCCAGTTAACTGTCTTCCAAATAGTCCCTATATCAACTTTTCCCCTCTTTCATCCAAACTGTAGTAATGGAAATAGTTATTGGTTCAATACACATCATCTTCAGTGAGTCCTACTTACATTGTTTCGATCTTATTTCAGGACCCTAGTGATATTTCATCCTATCTAAGACACTGTCAATTGTAAAATACCAGTATTTTATGTCCTAAGAAATAAAACAAGTGTGCCCATTAAAAATTTAAGATAGCACTGACTGTAAGACACACTCTGATTTCAGAGATATTAAAAGAGGTGCATCTTGGAGTTCATGAAGTATGCTACCATATTTGCCACCATAGAAGACATGTTTTCCCCCTTGTCTTATACCTCCTCCTCCCCCCCCACTCTAGGCCACCTGATATTTCCATTAAACAGAGGAATAGCATAGAAGGCTCAGCCTTAGTTTTTCCAAAATGCTTCCCTCTGAAATTGTGCTGCACTTATATTTTAGCATATATGATACATACTGACCCCAAATACTTCTTGGCTTGTTGGCCCTAGGAATGGTGATGTACCTCTCTTGATATCCACCACAAACACTTTGGATCTGTTTCCTTTCTGTGGGATCATCATTATTCTAGTAGAGAAGAAAGTTTTAAAGCCCTATGTGGAAAAAGTCACTTCCTGTTCTACGGAGCAGAACATAGATCCACCATGTTGCATGAACACGGACACTGGATACTTCCTGTGTCTTGAGTTAAACATTCCCCTGGCAACAGAGCTCATATCAGGCAGTTCCAAATACCACACTTCCTAATGATTTTGTTTGGTGTGGTACCAAAATTGCCCAAACTGAGTCATACAGTAACAAAATATGTTGCTCCCTTTGCTCGGGCATCATTTTCATTCATAACATCAGAACGCAATTTCAACTTTTCAAGCCCACATATCCAACTACTCATAAGGATACACTTTATCTCAAGTGGAAAAAAATACATTCTGCCTTAAAAAAAAGTTTTAATGCTTGTTTTATGTGAGTGATACTACTGGGTGAAGATGTTTTTGGTCTGCATTAAACATTCTTGCCTTTTTTTTTTTTTTTTGCTGTACGCGGGCCTCTCACTGCTGTGGCCCCTCCCGTTGCGGAGCACAGGCTCCGGACACACAGGCTCCGCGGCCATGGCTCGCGGGCCCAGCCGCTCCGCGGCATGTGGGATCTTCCGGGATCGGGGCACGAACCCGTGTCCCCTGCATCGGCAGGCGGACTCTCAACCACTGCGCCACCAGGGAAGCCCCAACATTCTTGCCTTTTGATAACAGATGAAGAAGTATGGACAAAATTCAGATTTACATATTCTCTCTCCCAAGCTTGAACTACTATGTCGGTATTTTCCTTACATAATTTAATGTTTAGCATATTTCATGTTTTCTAGAAGGTATTTTATGTTTACTGTGGGTAGAAATTGGTATTGCATCTTAATAAAGGACAAAAATCTATGAACTGTGATACCAACGAACTTGACTTTCCAGCACTCTCCTTATGCACTGACCCACACAGTGGGGTGTTGGGGAGAAGGTAAAAGAGTGTCAAATTACAGAGACCTAAGGCAGTGCTAGAATAGCCGTAGGACATTATGGGAAGGAGGAGGTGGTTTGGGAGGCGTGATTGCCCCCCTCCCGTGGTAAATCTGAAGGAAGCTGAAGGAGGGCTAAGATGTGGGATGGTTTCTGCAAATGCCATGGCCTCCTTTCCTATCATTATGTGTTCTTTCCTCATCCCAGAGAGCGGAAAATATTAGGCACCACAGGAGGGCAACAGCCAGAACAAACTGTCTTCCAATTCTTCCAGCCAGTAGGGAACTGTGAAATCACTGCACAGACCTAAGGACGAGTACAAGAAATCTGGAATAAATGGAAGTCAAATTTTCCTTGGCATATTTTTGTACTGTCATGCAATTTTCTTGAGGTAAAAAGCTTTAAAGACATACTCTTCAGATTTGTTTTGCCTCACAATGATTACCATCTCAGAGGGTCATTGCAATTCCTTAGTTTCCTTACGCTAAATCTTCCCTGTTTTCTCCTTTAGGCAAATATCAATATCCCAATGGGAGCCTTTCGGCCAGGAGCTGGGCAACCCCCCAGAAGAAAAGAATGTACTCCGGAAACGGAGGAGGTGAGGAAAACTGAGCTGTCAGAGCTCAGCACCTTCTTTCTCCTCCAACATCCTGACCAGAGGAGGCAGAGGCAAGGCGAGGGCCAGCTTTCCAGGACAAGGAGGGCACAAATGCATGTGGGTCAAGGAGTCATCGTGTAGTACATACATTTCTTTGGTTGTCTTGCTCAGTCAGCCACGAAACACACTGACCCTCACTTCCCTCCAGCCAAATCTAAGTGCCTGGCCCAGGTATTGAAGATGCTGAGTTTAGCATCTAGTTTATTGATTGTGTGTGTGTGTGTGTGTGTGTGTGTGTGTGTGTGTGTGTGTGTGTGTGTGTGTGTGTGTGTGTGTGTGTGTGTGTGTGTGTGTGTGTGTGTGTGTGTGTGTGTGTGTGTGTGTAGGGGGAGGGGGAACCTCTCAGATGCTCTTGGTTCAGCAACAGTCAGTAGCTTGCTAAGTTTTCACTCTGAAGCTTTTATTCAGTCTAGCTGGATGTATGTAGTACAGCTTCTGATGAGTGATGAACCCCAGTGGGAACGCAGGTAATAAGCACGTGAAATTACTTGTGGATTCAAACAAAAAGCCCCAATCTCTGGGTATTTCCTTTGAAAAGAGGAACTTGCAAAGGAGTCTATCAATTTCTGTATTTTTCCCTCCCTTTATTTCTTTTCCTTTCCTCCAAATTCAAATACCCAGTCTTCTAAAATGGGGGCTAAAATTCATCATGGGTGCAATAAATATAGTTCCCTGCCCAAATGTTTATATTTTTCCTCAATTCTGACTTTTCTGATGAAACCTGGAAGGTCTGGTTCTAAAAAAAAGTTAAGGTCTTGGAGCAATAAAGCCACAGGGCATTGCAGACTGTATTTTATCTTTTTTAAAAGGTGAAAAGGCTTTTTAAACTTTTGTAGGTGACCTTTTTGGTATTTGCTAATAAAACTGGTTGTTCTGCATCTAACCTTTTTCTCTCATAAATAATTCCTGATGTGGTCCTAAGTTAGTGGTTCCAGCCTCCTATAAATAGAAAGATAATTTTTGAAAGGAAGAGATAGAGTATTTGAGTGACATCGCCATGTTCTGGAGTTTCAGTCACTAAGTCACCCTTGATGAACAACAAATTTTCAACATACAAGCTGAAAACACCTGGCCCTACTCGGCTCTGAGGGTACATAATGTCAAGTTCTGCTGCTGCTAACTTGGCCACCCAGGTAGCTCATGATCATGAGCTCTCCCTCTGGGACTTTGGTCAAGTATCTGAGTCTCTGTCTGCAAAATATGATTCCGTCCATTCCTCAGAGGGTTGCTGTGAGGAAAGAGTCATGTATTCAATAAATGACTGTTCATCGATTGATCGAATTATCCAATTTTTATGAAGGACTCCTGGGCCTATTATTTCACATGTTGTAAGAAAAAAGCACAGGGAGGTAGAAGGGAGGGCAGAAAGGCATTCTTTCTACATCTCCATTCATCTGTAATTAGGTTTTCTTCCTGTGCTTCCTCGTAAGCTGTGTGTCACTGTGTCTGGCAATCAGTTGGAAGGTA
The DNA here is from genome assembly GCF_964165515.1 of Mesoplodon bidens. Classification (NCBI taxonomy): domain Eukaryota; kingdom Metazoa; phylum Chordata; class Mammalia; order Artiodactyla; family Ziphiidae; genus Mesoplodon; species Mesoplodon bidens. The sequence continues at coordinate 122,392,638 of NC_138163.1, forward strand.
GCTTGACTCTCTTTTCACACTAAATGGAATGATGTGCCTGTTGTTTTGGAGGCTTGCATCCATCTTCCTCTGTGGTAGAGACGGCCCTCGATTCTTCTCTACGACTGGTACTTTCCTCCACAGAAGTGTCCCAGTTAGGAGCTTGGGAAAGCACTCTGCTCGTACTCTTGCCTTGTCCCCAGCCTGATGGTTCCAGCACATTCTAAAATAACTAAGAACTGATACAGCCTGGGTTTTGAAAACTTACTTTATGACCAACCATATAAATGGTCAGCCAACATTCTTCTCAGGATGGAGGGAGCGGGGTATCCACAGAGATCCAGAGACCCCAGGAGTGTTTCTTGAATTGAGCTACACCTTCCTTGTGGGGCTCACCGTCGGGAGGGTGGCAAGGGGTGGTATTCCCTTATTCTGAGAGCAGAAAGGGACTCTCAGGACTTGTGGGGTCTTATAGAGAGGTGGGATCTAATGACTCAAGTTCTGGGCTGGACCTTGGAGTAAGTTTCTCATGGAAACAATATTGCAAGTGGAGCAGTAAGGCAGCTTGGTTTGGCTACGAGGCCCCAGCCACCTTTGGTTGCATAATTTGAATGGGAAAATGGAATCTGAATTCAAATAACCTGTAGAGCCCCGCTTTTCTATTACTATCCAGTTTAAAATCTCGGAATTGCTTACTTTCTTAGATTTGGGATTCATTGCTTAGCTTACCATTAAGATAATCACTGTCTAAAGTCGAGGGCATAACAAACCACTCCTGAACAGAACAGGCCACCTCTATCACAGCCAGGAGCTCCCCCATCTCAAACCTGCCACCATCTCAGACGTGAAGAAGATGGACCCTAGCAGGAAGCCAGACGGGCCATCTGACAAGGCCTGTGAGCACTGGCTGAGTCTCCCGCCTACCTATGGTCTCTGTAAGCCCTTGCTCCGCATAAGACAAGGCAGCTGCTTGATTAAAGTGATTTGAAGTGTATTGACAAGCCCCTGCTCTGCCTCCCAAATCTCTCAATTACATCATTATTAAGCCACAAAACAGCACATTGGGATTTTCTGTTAATTACTTCCCTCTCCACCTGATCCCTTCACATGATGCAAATACACTATTTAATTCTAGTCTTGCTACTTCCTAGCTGTGAGGCCGTGGGCAAGTTTCTTACCCCCCTCACCTCGTGCCTCAGTTTCCTCAACTGTAAAATATGGATAATAATGGTAGCAGAGTGAGAATTTTTAATTAATTAATTAATTAGTTAATTAATTATTTCTTGGCTGTGTTGGGTGTTCATTGCTGCGTGTGGGCTTTCTCTAGTTGCGGTAAGTGGGGGTTATTCTTTGTTGCCGTGCGCGGGCTTCTCATTGTGGTGGCTTCTCGTTGCAGAGCACCCGCCCTAGGCACGCAGCTTCAGTAGCTGTGGCACGTGGGCTCAGTCGTTGTGGCACGCGGGCTCTAGAGCGCAGGCTCAGTAGTTGTGGTACACGCACTTAGTTGCTCCGCGGCACGTGGAATCTTCCCAGGGCAGGGATCAAACCCGTGTCCCCTGCATTGCCAGGTGGATTCTTAACCACTGCATCACCAGGGAAGTCCCAAGGATTTAGAATTGATGTGAGGATTAAATGAGTTAGTAGGTGTAACTTAGAAGAGCTAGCAGTGTGTTTGCTGTTATTATTAAGTCTCCAGTGTATGAGCATAACAAGCACATCAGGCTGTTGTGTCGTACAGGAGAGAGTTTAGGGGAAAACTAAATAGGGCATCTGGTAGTAAAGAGGGAGATGAAGATGAGATAGCTGTGAAATGGTTCACCATTTTGCCAAATTTTACAAATACTCTGTCACCCCCCAAGGGGGGCATTTCCCTTTGACAATAGCCATTTCTGAAACTGGGAATGGCGCGGGGCTGATAAGCCTTCTCTCAAGCTTTCTTTATCTAAAACCAAAGAATGTCTTCCATATCCCTTCTCAATTCAAATATCTACTTACAAAAGAAAAGAGAGCATACTTAGCCAAATGGAGCCATCTGGACCCTGCCTGTTCATGCCTTAATATATTATAATTCTTATGATAACAAATTCATAGAAAAAATGGAATCTGATTAACATTATTTTTTAAAAGATGAGAGAAGATTCAGTTAAGAATATGCACCACCACTAACCCCCTCCTGAGTCAATATCTTAAAACCTAGTTCTTAAATATACCCACTTATAATTTTCCATTATATGTGACCTTACCAAATCAAGTGTTAAAAGTTTTACCTTGATAAATAAAAAACAGTGCATTGAGGTTTTAATAAATTTAAGTATTTTCATCCTTTAACTGTGTATGTTTGCACAGTAAATCTTTGCACACAGACACATAACTGCACACGCTGGTTTTCTGTGTTAATTGTGCCAGTATAGCACATTTTGATATTAGAAAGATAGTGATTATGACTCACCCAGGAACTTAACAGAAGGAACTGGAAACATTTTTCTCCTTCATACTTCTTTATTAAGATCTACCCACCTAACAACCATGGGAACATTTATAAGTGAGGAAATATTTTTCATTTCACCACTACATATATATATATATTTTTTCTTTTTTTTTTAAATGAGCACGTTATAGCCTTGTTTAAAATTTCTTTCCAAAAGCCCAACAAAGAACATTTTGGAATACCATGTCCTCCAAGTGGATGTTTAAAAGTTTTAACTATTGCTTCTAAATCTGCATTTATAAATGATGAATGTGTGTGCATGATGAAAGGAAGCTGAGCCTATGGCTCTGTACATTGACCTGGGGAAACATTTTCCAGATATTTACAACAGATATGTACAACAGGTACAGTCTACATCGAACTACTGTATCATTTAGTGTGGGTGACATGTTAGCTATGTCATCAGCACTGGGTCAGATTAAAAGAAAATGACTATAGGAAAAACCATGAGCCCCTCAAATAAGCAATTTAAAAACGTTTCTGTAAAGGACACATCTACCAAATAATTTGTTAAAGTTTGGGAAGCTTCAACATTTTCTGCCCTTTCCCCTTAGGGTTTAGACAATTTGAGAACTAGATGTAGGAGCCAGATGGGGGCTAAAGCACGGCATTGGCTTTAATACCCAAGTTACAGGGCTGCCTAGTAGGGCCGGCAACACATATGGGCACAGGGATTGCACCTGAGAAAAACGTGCAGTTTCTTATTCTTTTTCCCAGAACTGTATTGGTTCACTCCGTTGCTGGCCCAGCAGGTGGAGCTCTGCCAGTCTCATAGGGGGCCTGTTAATTTGGGTCCTCCAAGAAGCAGATCCAAAGATGGGATTCGATGGGCAAAACATTTATTGGGGAAAACACTTGTAAGGAAAAATGAGAGGGTCCTCAGACCGTGATGCAGGTGAAGGAGAGTGGGACAGAGGGTTGGGCAGAAGCATCTTAGACAACAGTGCTGTTCTAAGGAAAATTCTCGAGCCCAAGTCCCTCCCAGAGGAGTCCCAGGTCTCCCAGGAACAGGCCCGCCTTAGGATCCTATGACACTCAGTCATTGGCCACGAGCAGCCGTGGGAAGTGTGACCTCAGCGTGGTGATGGGCGGGTTTCAGGGTGAAGCAGCTGGGCCTGTCATTCAATTATCCTCCCTGCAGGAAACTGATCCAAGAGGCGTGCTCCTGTGGCTGCCACAGAGATCAAATGTTCCTCCAACACCTTCGTTCCAGGGCTCTGGGGAATATGCCCCCCACTGCTAGAAAATAGGAGGAATGAGCTAACCAGCAACTGTCTGTAGTAATGAATTGGAGTTCTAGGAGCTACACACAGCAACGGATCTTACTGTTTTACAGCCACATGTGTTTGGTGTATGTACATAGAGACATAGATTTGTCACTATGGCACATTCTCAGGCTTAATCAGCTAAACCACCATCAACAAGTGTGCCTATGCACTTCTGCCTCAGGAAACTGAGGCCACGGGCGGGTCCTACGCCAGCGGGGCTTCCCTGGTGGCGCAGTGGTTGGGAATCCACCTGCCAGTGCAGGAGACACGGGTTCAAGCCCTGATCCAGGAAGACCCCACATGCCGCGGAGCAACTAAGCCTGTGCACCACAACTACTGAGCCTGCGCTCTGGAGCCCACGAGCCACAACTACTGAAGCCCGCGCACCTAGAGCCCGTGCTCTGCAACAAGAGAAGCCACTGCAATGAGAAGCCTGTGCACCACAACGAAGAGTAGCCCCTGCTCACCGAAACTAGAGAGAAGCCCACGTGCAGCAACAAAGACCCAACACAGCCAAAAACAGAATAAAATAAATTAAAAAAAATTTTTTTTGGAGGAGCCACAGAAAAAAGTATAGGATATGGTCCCACCCTAAAGCCACAACAACAGAAAAACATAAAACGGTAGGAAACGTAAAATACTTTCCAAAGCAGGAGGGGAGAGCTGGGCCTCCTCTGCCACTCCATCCTATCCCACCCATATTCAAAGAGGTTTTGCTTATGTCAGTTTCAGTTTGTTTCTGCTTCCCAGAAATGTCATTGTAATAAAGGCTGGCAGCCACTGCACCCCAAACAAAAGAACGGAAAACTCCTGGACCAAGTCCTTGTTAGAGGTAGCCGTGCACTAACGGTCCACAAACCTCTGCCTTTCAGGCGTCTTATTATGATACCAAATTAAATTTGATCTTGTAAGATGCTTCTCTTGGAAACACAACACAAATCCTTTTAACTAGTGGTAATTTTTATTAGCTATCAGACACTGAACAGTACTCTTGTGTTTTCTAAGTGATGCGGAAATTACTTGTTTTCTTCTTCCAACTTTATTCCTCTATAAACTTCAGGAGATCTTGAAACTCTGAGGGTGTTCCAACAGCACAAGAAAAAGTCACTCTGCTAGAATTACTCTCTGACATTATTTTTGCTTTAATTGTTTTCTGCTTCATGTCTATGACCTAGAGAGACTAAATGTCTTTTTCGGTGAGCTAAATCTTTCTCCTTTTTTTGTCTTCAGGGTGCTCCTCCCACTTTGGATGAGGAGAAGAAGCCAATTCCAGGAGCTAAGAAACTTCCAGGACCTGCGGTCAACCTATCAGAGATCCAGAATATTAAAAGTGAACTGAAGTATGTCCCCAAAGCTGAACAGTAGTTGGAAGAAAAAAGGTGAGTGAAAAACTATTTTCTTTGTCTCAAAAAGACCACTATAAAAATGGTTTATGGAAGCCTTGCACCGAAGGAGTCTGGAATTCCAGAAGTGTTTACTAAGGATCAGGACCTTCAAGTTAGACCAGTATTTCCGGTGCAAAGTTTTTCTGGTATGTAAAGCCAAGCTTTTAAGCCTATCTTATTCCCAAACTAGTCAGAGGGCCATTGAGGATGTTTGCCTGCCATCCCCTTGCTGGTTACCTTCTTGGTTGGGGAAGGGTGGGGTTGGGAGAGGAAAGATGCTTGGGAGGGGGGCCTTGAGGAGCTTTTGATCTTCAGGTACAGGGAGCCCGCCATCATTGCATGCCTCAGTTTCCCTACCCAGATGCCCCAAAGAGCGATGAGCTACTTCTGAGCTGGAGGATCAGAGGGGCAAGGAGCTGCGGAGGTCTGGTGGTAACCCAGGTGTGTGTAAGGCAGACCAAGAGGACCTGGTAATGACTCTGTAAGTAGAGGAGGGAAAGGTAGGCTCAAAATTGTACCTGCCACCCGAAGAGGCACTGCAAGCAGGGCCTGTGACTTTATTTTCATTGGCTCTGTTCAGTAATGATCCCCTGGTGAGGGCTCAGCCCCACCCTTCACTGCAGACCTGATGCCTGCAGACTGGTGTGGGATTTCTGTCAGTAGTGGGCTTGTGGAATTGGCCCAAGTCATGGCTCTTTCTCCTATGAGACCCTGGGAGCTTTATCCAACATTACTGAAGGCCACCATGCACAGTTTATTCCATTTCTTAAGCAGAAGTTTAAGTCTAGAGGAGAGGAATCTATATTGGCAACATAAAACAGGTATTCATCTGGCTGACTGTCCATTCATTTGTTCATTCATCCAGTCATTCGTTTATTAAAACCAATATTTATTAAGTATCTGCTATGTACTGAACACTAGATACATATACTGATTACTTATCATGTGACAGGTACGGTGTGAGGAGCATTCTATTCATTGTTTGTTAAGTTTCATGATACACTCCCTGTGGGTATTAGGGTGACATCTTCTGACCACGTAGATGGCAAAGGCAAGCACAGCAATGGGGCCCTACAGTGTCTTCTGTAAACATAATGAAGAACAGACGTTCTGTGAGACAATCCCATGCGTGATGGTAAAGTTACTGGAGTCACGCTTATGCTGACTTACTAGGACATTTGCAAGTAAGTTCTGCCGAAAAGAATTCTTCATAGTGTAGGAGCCAGTTTGAGTTAAAAGAACAGAACAGTATCTAGTGTTTTCAGCACAGTTACATGAAAGAACAAAGGAGTAAGAATAAAACACAGTGGATTCTATGACCATAGCATGAATCCCAGGAACCTGGATGGGGACAGAGTGATGTGAGCAGGAACTGACCTGAAGCATGGCCACACACACTTGGTATTAATTATGACAGAATGAAGCAAACTGATGACTATCATTATACTCAGTCCTGCTTGTGTTGCCAAGCTGAGATGAAATATTCTAATATGCTTGGGACAAAGCTACAGAACTTTCTTGTGAGAAAGCCCACAGAAGTGAAATGAACTTTTGGGAATATTTATTATCATCACCCAACCAAGGCTGTTCAGTTAGACATGTGAATTTTTTTAAAATTAATTTATTTTTGGCTGTGTTGGGTCTTCGTTGCTGCACACGGGCTTTCTCCAGTTGTGGCGAGCAGGGGCTGCTCTTTGTTGCGGTGCGTGGGTTTCTCATTGCAGTGGCTTCCCTTGTTGTGGAGCATGGGGCTCTAGGCGTGCGGGCTTCAATAGTTCTGGCGTGAGGGCTCAGTAGTTGTGGCTCACGGGCTCTAGAGCGCAGGCTCAGTAGTTGTGGCGCACGGGCTTAGTTGCTCCACGGCATGTGGGATCTTCCCAGAGCAGAGATCGAACCTATGTCCCCTGCATTGGCAGGCAGATTGTTAACCACTGAGCTACCAGGGAAGTCCTGACACATGAATTTTTAATGCAAATTTTAAAGGGTTTTGCTTTTATGAAATCCTTGTCAACCTAAATTTAACCCCAGTTCCAGTTTCAGAAGAATTTTGTTTTGAAGATCCAAAGGAATGCTGTTTTAAAATTAGTTCAGAGAGGGGATGGACTTCCCTGGCGGTCCAACACTTAAGACTCCACGCTTCCACTGCAGGGGGTGTGGGTTTGATCCCTGGTTGGGGAACCAGGATACCACATGCCGTGCAGAGTGGCCAAAAAAATAAAATAAAATTAGTTCAGAGAGAATCTTGTGGTGTTATTCAGCAGCGAGGCTGATTCTGTAGCCTTGGATCTATGGTTACAGTAATGGGGAACAATACCAACTCCATAAAATAGCAAAAAGGTACTAGAGTATCCAGAAAACATTTTTTATTACTTCATTTTCTCACAGAAGACTTTAATGATTCTTCTCTCCTGAAGAAATTCTAATAATGCAAAACCACTCGGAGAGGCCTATTTGTCCGTATTCTACAGGAATGTGAAAACCTAAGTTGTCCAGGTAATTGATCTGAATTCCTGATGAGGACAGTCATTGTTTTGACCCAAGGAGTGATCTTTATTTCTTGTAGGAGAGGTAGTGAGCTGGTTTGTTTTTGACTCATCAGTTCTTCTCCTGCAAATCTGTCAGATTTTGAGACTTCCGTGGTCATGGTTTATGGTCACAGAGGGAGAACATTTCTTAACGTTTATTGATTCAGTGGAATCATAAACAGTAAATACCCTGGACCAGCCGTCATTTAGCCCCTCACTGGCTGGATTTGATTTTCTCCTTTTGGACCACCACTTCATCACCTGCCCTCACCATGTATTGTTCAATGATTTAATCAAACAGGTCGTTGTTTGAAGACTGAGTGAATAAGTCCATATTACCAAACTATGAAAACCACAAGACTTAAGGCTCAAAGTCTAGGATATAACTATTACAATATTTTAGACATAAGACAGAGCAGCACCTCCTTCTAGCTAAGATCAGCACTTCCTTTTAAGTGGGGTTTCAGATTCTTTCCATGCCCTGTGTCATGGCTAGAATTGTTCATGAAAATAGATAAAAAACACTATAGGACAAGAATCAGAAAGGCCAATGACTAGCCAGTTAGAGATCAGTACTCACAGCTTGTGGCAAAGGAGTTAGGGCCTGGACCTCATCAGGAACCAGAACCAGGCAACACAGAGGCAGCACATACCAAGTCAAGACCAAGAGACACGGGAGAATCCCAAATGGGGCCCTAATCCACGCTGGAACAGGCTGGGACAGGGAAAGGCAGGTGTTCAGCCCCGTACCTCTCAGGATGCTCCTGGCTGTGGTTTAAGGTGGCCAAATGGTGATTCAAGCAAGCCCAGGAGCCAGATGAAGAGACAGGACCAGCAGCAATGTCTGAAAACCAAGAACCCTCCCACACTCGCATGCCTGCCTTTTGCTGCATGATCAGGAATCCCCCACCCCATGTCCACCGTCAAAAGCCACTGTCAGCTTGTTTGCTTGTAGCTGCAGGAGATGCCACCTCAGACTTCACGGACAGGGGTCTGGGGAACCTGGAGGACTGCTAAGGGCGGGTGTCCAATAGATTCTGTGTCCACTCTCAATGCCCAGACCAGACCACAGGTGCCCAGTAACGAACCTTTGTAACTAGCTTCTGCACCGTAGGCATTTTCTTCATTCCGTGCTATAAGATATATAAATGTCAGACTTGGTCCCTGCTCTCAGGATACTTAGGTCTTGATGGAAAGATAAAAATAAAAGATAGGTAACAATTCAAGAACTAGATAGCAGCTCAGTGATTCAAGATATCCCATGGTTGTTTATGACCCACTAACAAGTAGGCAGTAAAGCAAAGCAAGGTTATGACTTACGAGAGGGGGAACTCACAATGATTTGGCATCAGGGACAATTTCAAGGAGGTGGTGGGAATGGAATGGTTTAAACAGAGGCTCAAAGATAACCTCTGGATGTAGGGAATGTCCAGAGCATCATTATTGGGCCAGCCTGCTGAGACCAAACAGTTCCTCTAGGGCAATACTTCTTAGACTTTTGGGGCAGAGCAAAACAAGATTCCACAACCTGCCTACATCATCTCTTCTCTTTTTCCAGCAGTAAAAGAACTCAGTGATAACAAAGAATTAGAGAGGAAAAAAAATAAGTATCAAAGTAGCAGCAATGCAGCAGTTATGAGAAGAATGATTAACAAAGATAAACCCTAAGAAGAATTCTACAATTATGTTAATGAACACAAGGATAGCAGCAATTGAAAGCCCTGGGAGTGATGAAGCACTAGAAAGAAAGTGTCCTTCTGAAGTGGCAGGAACTACTTATCTCTGTGTTGGACATTGCAGCATGGCCATGTGTTGTGCGACAGCCAGACTTGATGATTATGTACTAAACCAGGGTTTTAGAAAAATGCAAAATTGTAGTGATTCTTAATAACTCACTTAGTAGCTTTTGGCCATGTATATAACTGAAAGTCTATGGAATGAATCTCCATTTTGTTGTAAGAACTGAGGAAAGCATTTGCATTTTGGAATGAGGAAGTCTTTCGAAGTCACCCAGTGGGCATTGGACCATACTTTGAGAAACATTGCTATAGTGCAATAAGTGAGAGTGAATTGGAATGATCTGTAACTCCTGTACACCCATACACTGCCCCATGGTCTCAAGTTAGTCTCTAACCCATACCCCACATTGGCCAACCAGCCTTGATTCTAGATTTTGTAGTTTGGAAAAGAACCATTATAATGCCCTGTTGGGGGAGGCATGCCTTCTCCATCCAGCACTTTGCCCCAACTCTGGCATCTTCTGTTTATGCTGTCACAATCCTTACCAAAGTGGTGTATTCATTTGCTTTTTAAATCTTCTTCATGATGCCAGCATATAGCTTCTTAGAGGCTAGGGCACATCTGATACATCTTGAGCACACATGCCTTATTACTGGTGCCCTGACCACAGCAAGCCTGGTGTCCCCTAGAAATGTGTTCTTGTAGACTTTCCAAGTCCTTGCATTCTCAGGGAGATTACTACTTAAAAGCAAGACTAGCTTTTCTGTCAAGGACTGACGGTAAGATTGTTGACCGCAATCAGTAAAGGGCTCAGAAATTTGACTTTAATTCATTGATTATAACTTTATTCCTCTGGGAAACTGAATAATTAGGGAAAATGTCAAGGTTGGCTCATTTTCCTCAAAAGAGGAGAAAAATATGTAAATCCAGAAGAAAATCATTTAATTTTCAAGAATTCTTTGGATTTATTTTTCAAAGAACGTCTATGTCCAGATAAGACATATTTACCAACCAGTCATCGAGAAAGATGCCATCTCTGATCGAGGAGAACATAAGGTGTTCATTACTCTTAAATGTTAAGCATTACACATCACGATTGTTCTTGCTGATTCAAAGGCTAATTTTGACAGTGTTAGCAGAAGGGCAAATTGATGTACTCAGACCCTTGATGAAGTGTGTTTAGCACCTAACAACAGACCCCCAAAATACATGAAACAAAAACTAACAGAACTGGAGGGAGAAATAGACAATTCAACAATAATAGCAGGCAACTTCAATACTCCACTTTCAATAATGAATAGAGCCACTAGACAGAAGATCAACAAGGAAATTGTCTCAGTCTCTTTGGGCCAGTATAAAAGAATACCATAGACTGGGTGGTTTATGAACAACAGAAATTCATTTCTCACAGTTCTAGAGGGTGGGAAGTCCAAGATCAAGGCACCAGCAGATTTGGTGTCCAGTGAGAACTTGCTTCCTGGTTCATAGATGGCCATCTTCTCCCTGTGTTCTCACACAGCAGAAGGGGCAAGGAAGCTCTCTGGGGTTTCTTTTATAAGGCACTAATTCCATTCATGAGGGCTGCACCCTCATGACCTTTCACCTCCCAAAGGCCCCACCTCCTAATACCATCAAACTGTGGATTAAGTTTCAACATATGAATTTGGGGTGGGGGGACATAGATATTCAGTCTACAGCAGAAATAGAAGACTTGAATAACACTATAAACCAACTAGATATAACTGACATCAGCGGCACACTCCACCCAACAACATCAGAGTACACATTCTTCTCAAGTGCACATATGGCACATTGTCCAGGACTTATTTCATGTTAGGCCATAAAACAAGTCTCAATAAATTTAAAAGGATTGAAATCATGGCAAGTATGTTCTCAGAGTACAATAGAATGAAATTAGAAGTCAAGAACAGAAAGAAGTTTGGGAAATTCACACGTTGTGGAACTTAAACACTCGTAAATAACCAGTCAAAGAAGCAATCACAAGGGAAATTAGAAAATACTTTGAGACAAATGAAAATGAAAATACAAGATACCAAACTGTGGCATGCAGCAAAAGCAGTGCTTAGAGGGAAACTAATAGTTGTAAATGCCTATATTAAAAAAGAACAAAGATCTCAAATCAATAACCAACCAATCAAATCAATAACCAACCAATCAAATCAATATTAGCAGCTCCACATTTGGGAACCAGGCCCTTTATCATCTTAGAGTAAGCTTAACCCATACCTACATAAATGGCAAATGATTGAACTGATGCATGAATGGAAATATCAGCCCTTTTAAATGGTAAAATGTAATAAGCTAAAACAATCTATTTATATAAACACTGTAACAACATAATAGAAGCTGGGAAATAAAAAGTAATCACCTGTAAGATCACCAGTTATCATAATACTCAAGTTGGTATCTTCCCTTCCAGTTTTCCCCTTAGGTTTACATATGGAATGCAATACAACTAAGTTGCTAACAATATGGGGCTTTAGGTCATGAAGACTTGGTCTCATTACCTTCTACCTTTGCAACTTTGAGCTCTATGTCTCTATTTCCTCGTTTCATAAAAAGCAGAAAATGGTGTCTCCCTCATAGGGTTTAGGATTAGGGAGATGTGAAGGATTAGGGAGAGGTATTTTAAGAAGTACATCTAGGCACCTGGTATAGAATAACTACACATAAATGGGAACTGGTTCTCCTTTTACTTTTTTCCTACAGAGCATCATTCATAGCACATGTATGGTTTTGAATCTTGCTTTTTCCACTTCACGTTGTCTCATAAGAATATTTTTCCAGTTTTACTGAGAAATAATTGACGTACATCACTGCCTAAGTTTAAGGCATACAGCTGGATGGTTTGATTTACATATACTGTGAAATGATTATAGAAATAGGTTCAGCTAGCATTCATCATCTCATACAGATACAATAAAAAGAAAAGAAAGGAGAAAAAAGAAAAACTTTTTTCTCCTTGTGATGAGAACTCTTAGGATCTACTCTCTTAACAACTTTCCTGTATACCACACAGCAGTGTTAGCTATAGCCACTGTGCTGTGTTGTACGTTACATCCCTAGTACTTCTTTGCCTTGTAACTGGAAGTTTGTACCTTTGGACCACCTTCCTCCAATTCCCCCTCCCCGGCTCTGCCTCTGATAACCATATATCTGATCTCCTTTTCTATGACTGTGTGTGTGCATTTTAGATTCTACATATAAGTGAGATGGTATAGTATTTGTCTTTCTCTATCATAAGAATTTTTATGCTGCTTTGTAGCTTTCAAAATTAAGATGATTTATTTTTCATAGTCTTTGACTTATCATGATTTCATAACCTTTTCCCTCTGCCAGAAGACAGAGGACTGATTTATTGTTTTACACAGAACTAAACTTACCCAACAACTTCTCCAAATGTCTTCTCTGTGGTTTGCTGGAAATTTTTTGTCCTCAATTTTGGAATGTTCCCTGCTTTGACCCAATTACAGAAGCTCTATTCATTTTGTTTGAAGGAAATGGTTTTATGCTGAGATTTTTCACTCTCTAGTGAAGCCACATTTCTTTTGATTTGTGATGCTCTTTTTTTTCCTGCTCCCCACTTGGTTAGGATAAAGATGAGTTTTGCAGTGGTTCTGAACTGCATCAAGGTTTTATTCATTTGTTAACCTGCCTGGCAAAGCTACTGTTCTAGGCCCTGGTTACAGCCTGTGTGGGTGTAAAGTACTCTTGAGGGCGAACGTGAGGAGCCTTTGAGCTGATCGTGGCAGTTGCTTTAAGAGCCTCTCTACAGCAAACATACAGAAGCTACCTGGATGGTTTCTATTAAAACAGAGATCTGGAGGGCCTAGTGTGTGAATTCTCAGTAGGGATGTGGAATTGGTGAGAATAGATCTGAGCCCAGAGAAGCACATCTGCTCCAGCCAGCTCTCTAGAAGGCAGAGGTAACTCAGGACCAAATTTTGTAAAACCCTGTACTCTGGCATGTAGATTTCCACGGGCTAAAGGGCAGTTACCACTGGCACTTGCCCTGATCTCAATGCAATGGAACTCATTACCCTAACCCAGTGGTTCTGGGGGCAGAGGGCCATGTCTAGATACAGTTTGAGTTGTCACAACTTGAGGGAGGTATGGGCTGCCACTGTCACCTAGTGGGGAGATGGCAGGGATGCTGGTCAATGTCCCACGATGCCCAGGACAGCCCCCACCCCCCACAACAAAGAATTATCCAGTCTTAAATGTTAGTTGTGCTGAGACTAAGTAACCCTGATTGATCAATTTTAAAAGTTGATGTCAGGACCAACTTGCAAACGTTCCTTTCCAAGCAATCAATGCACTGCATTTTACAGAAATCAAAACATTAATAAAAAGAGAATAGTAGGGGCTTCCCTGGTGGCGCAGTGGTTGAGAGCCCACCTGCCGATGCAGGGGACGCGGGTTCGTGCCCCGGTCCGGGAGGATCCCATGTGCCACGGAGCGGCTGGGCCTGTGAGCCATGGCCACTGGGCCTGCGCGTCCAGAGCCTGTGCTCCGCAGCGGGAGAGGCCACGGCGGTGAGAGGCCCGTGTACCGCAAAAAAAAAAAAAAGGGCTTCCCTGGTGGTGCAGTGGTTGAGAGTCCGCCTGCCGATGCAGGGGACACGGGTTCGTGCCCCGGTCCAGGAAGGTCCCACATGCCGCGGAGCGGCTGGGCCCGTGAACCATGGCCGCTGAGCCTGCGCATCCAGAGCCTGTGCTCCGCAACGGGAGAGACCACAACGGTGAGAGGCCCGCATACCACACACACACAAAAAAGGATAGTAATTAACTGCCCAATATTTATAATCTCTTCACATTAATCAGAGACTTAGGAATCAACCACTCCTAAATATGATTCTGTTGTCAACTGGTAAACTAAATATATTTATGGTATATGGTACATATTAGGCCTTAAACACAACTATTTTTGGTAGGTTATTTTTTCACCGCAAATGTATCGGAAAGCAGTAGGTTATCTCAGCAGCTCATCAAGTCTTTTATTTATTTTTTAATCAATCAATTATTTATTTATTTATGGTTGCGATGGGTCCTCGTTGCTGTGGGCGGGCTTTCTCTAGTTGCGGCGAGTGGAGGCTACTCTTCGTTGCGGTGCACGGGCTGCTCATTGCGGTGGCTTCTCTTTGCTGTGGAGCATGGGATCTAGGCACGCGGGCTTCAGTAGTTGCGGCACGCAGGCTCAGGAGTTGTGGCTCGCGGGCTCTAGAACGCAGGATCCGTAGTTGTGGCGCACGGCCTTAGTTGCTCCGCAGCTTGTGGGATCTTCCCGGACCAGGGCTCGAACCTGTGTCCCCTGCATTGGCAGGCGGATTCTTAACCACTGCGCCACCAGGGAAGTCTCTCATCAAGTTTTTAAAAATGTGAATGTTAAACATTAAGTATTAGTAATCATCAGCACTAACATCAATGTCATCATTTTTATTGTCATTGTTAGCATTTGTTATATGTTCGTGATATACCTGACACTGTGTCTTGCACGTCGCATACATTATTTCATTTACTCCTCCTGCTGACTGCATGGAGTATATACTGTGATGCCCATTTCATTTATAGGGAAAAGAAGGCTGAGAGAGTTTGTGTAACTTGACCAAAGTCTTCCAGCTTTTAAGTCACGGAGATGAGATGCCAACTGTCATGTGTCGCACTCCACAGCCAGTCCTTTTAATCACTAGCACCCACTGCATTCTTTAAAAATGTTATTTAACTGTAGTCTTCTGGGCTTCTCCAATATTTCACTGCGTTAGGTCACAGTAAAAACAAAGAAAGGCTTAAAGAGGCTGCAGAAACTGTTACCTCCACAAAGAGGTGACACCACAACTCTGACATGTTGGTTTATTTACTCGTTCATTCGTTTGCTCATTCATTTATCCAATTCATGCATGCATTCAGTCAGTCATTCAACAAGTATTTAGTGAGAATAAAGCATGCACCAGGCGCCGAGGTTGTCAGCTTTGGGGATTCAAATACACATCAGGGAGTCTAGCAGGGGTCAGGTGAATAGGCAGAATATTGCCTGGAAGTACAAATAATTTGCTCTATTTAAGGGTCTCGGAAAAACAGAGGGTTCATTAATGTCTGTAAATATCACAGAAAGCCTGAGAGAGACACTGAGAGAAAGGCCAAGGCAGCAAAGGAAAGGAAGGAAAGGAGGGGAAGAGGAAGGAGAGGGGATGGAACAGCAGCAGTGGTGCCTGCACCTGGGATGCCGTGGCCCTGGCCCAGTGCTGACAAAACTGCAGCAGAGGAAGGCCAGGCCTCTGCAGAGCCCTCCTTTGCTCCTGGGCTGAGCGAGGGCTTGGCAGGCGTCTCTGTGTCATCAAGAGGCAGCCGTCTCCTACCCATGAAGCCTTTTCTTTCATTCCTTCTCATGCTGTGTGCAACCCACGTAGAAAACTGGGAAAGTGAATTCCAGGCTGTCTAATCAGGCTTGGCTGCATCGTGACAGCGCTGCTCGTTTTAACTCCCCCCGCACGTTGTGGCATTTGAGAAGGAGAAAGAGTCACGAGGGGGAAATCGAGACTTGCACATTTAACTTGTACTCCCTCGCCACGGCTCCCTGCCCGGGAACTGATCATTCCACACCCTCCGGTTTAGGGCTTTACGCAGATGGCGAGGTGGTGGCAGCTTTAATCCCAGGCAGGGACAGTCAATTGGCTTCTCACTGAGGGACAATTTCTTTTAAGCAGCGGACAGACTGGAGTCGTTTTCAACCAGGCGGGTGACACAAAGACTGCTCAGAACCATTCATCTTGACTGCTGGGAAAACAGCAGAAAGCAAGCCTGTCTTACCACCCAGAAGTCACTGGATGCCTTCCAGCAAGGACAGTGGCACTTCCTTCCGTGACGTGTCACACGCGCAGCCAAATCCTTAGCACGTCATACACATTTTTCTGCCTAGCTCTTGCCTGAAGCCCAATTTTAGATACAAATGATAGGAACCATGGCTGCTCTTTAGTTCCAGAAGCAGGAGTTCCTGAAAACTTACCAAACGGGGTTATCAAATTCTGAGTGTTCAAACATCCATTTATTCAGACTCAATTTTAATTTCCTAATCATTTTGTACTTGGGCTACCTGGAATTTACTTTGGCCGAATTAACGTTTTTCTCCATAAAACAAGTTAACAGCATGAACTGAGTTTGAACAGAAAGGGTTAAAGTACTGGAATGAATTCACTCCTTTAGTAAGTGAACATCTGGGCACCTACTCCATGCCAGGCACTATCACACTAATGGTAGGCAATACAAGACAATGTCCCCCGAGGGACTCCCAGTCTAGTTGGGTGTGAATGTGAGAGGGGACTTTAGCACATAACAGCTGCAGCAGGAAGGAAGAAACAAGTCATGGCCTTTGAATACAAGTGACAGAGATTCTAGACAGGATGTTGGAAAACAAATATTCTACTGAAAGAAGGTTGAAGAGCACACAGTTTAGAGGTGATACAGGCGTAGGTTCATGCCCTGGTTTTGTTATTCTCTTGGTCTGTGACTTGGCTTAGCACTGTATCCTTTTCTGAAAAATGAGAGAAATGCCTACCTCATGGGGGCAATTTCACTCCCCGTCCTAAGGGACATTGAGCAATGTTTGGAGACACTTTTGCTTGTCACAACGCAGGGCGGGTACTATTGGCATCTAGTGGGTAGAGGCCAGGGATGCCACCAAACATGCCACAACGTGCAGGACAGCCCCCCACAAGAAATGTCAGGAGTGTCGAGGGTGAGAAACACCAAGTTAACATACATGGTGTGTACAAAGTCCCCAGTGCAATGGGAGCTATTATTATTACTAACGATAGCATGTTACCAACTTAAGACACTGAGCACTGGACATGCTGGATGTAGTGGGACACACTTGCGCTCTACTTCCGGCTATGTCACGTAGTAAGTCTGTGATCTTGGGCAAGTTCCTGACCATTCTGAGCCACGTCTATAAACAGAAATGACAATCCCAATCTTCAGAGGCAACCATAAAGACAGTGAGTTGACTCAGATGGGGCACCTGGCACAAAGTGGCATCCAGAAAATGTCCTTCCCTTTGTTGTCCCCACAACTTGCCCATACCCTCTGCTCTCAGCCCCTTTCTTCCAAGGCCAAGTGTTGGTTGGTTGGTTTTTAAATGAAATACTCTCTGAAGAGTGGCTCTTCACATTTCCCCAGGAAATATGAAAAAGCTCACTGAAAAAGAAAACTCATTAATTGTTTGTGACTAATCTGAGCTCACTGAGACCCTTGTAAGTACCTGGGAGGACCCCTCCTTGAAGTATTCCTGAGATGATTTCTAACCTGCACTTACCATCTTTCTCCTGGAGGAGGCACTGCAGTCCCATTTTTCAAAACCTGCAGCAGCTCCTATTTCCAAAGCCAGCAAAATGACAAGCATTTCACTTCAGCACTTTCATTTGATTTTGGAGACTTCAAGGGATCTCTATTTCCTCCCCAGCCACTTTTTTTTTAATGAGAAAGCACCAATGCAGTTTATTTTAATTCTTCTAATTTATGAGAATAACTTCTTAATGCTACATCAGAAGTCAGTTCATCAATACTGAATTTGGAAAGCACAATCAAGAAAGACCCAAATTTTTATTGGGACTACACAACTTAGCATATACTAGATACCACGATTCTAGAACAAAATCAAAAGCAAAAATCTGAAATATGCATGACAAAAGTTCTTAAACTCCAGGGGATCCATGAACCACCCCAAACTGTATACAGAAGATTGTGTATAGATTCTCCCCTCTTTTTGGTATCACTGGGTTTGGGGGATTTTCTTTGTGGAGGTTCCTCTGCAGTCCTAGCACTGACATCTTGGACATTTGCAGTAGAACTAGATGCACCATCGTTAGAAAAGCCATAATTGGCCTGATACGTAACAATAAAATCTTCAGTGATCTTGGGGAACCAAGCCTTCTTGTCCAGGTCCCACTCTTATGGGGTGTCAGTCGGCTGCTGCTGGAAAGAATCGTTTTCTCCACCGGGATCTTTCTCGGTGTCGCCGTCCTCAGTGCCTCCGTACAATTCTTGCATTCGCAACTGCTCATCAAACTCGTCGTTCTCATCCAAGTTGTTGCTGCTCATGTTGCCGACTTAGCCCAGGTGCAGTGTCTGGGAGAGCGAAGAGGCCGAAGTGACGCTGGCCCGTCCCGCTGGGTCTTGACACCACCGCTCGATCCACAACGCGGCGGGAGCGGGCACAAGGTGTCTTTGCTCCCCGCCGGCCGATCCTAAGATGACTGCGGGTCCAGCCGCAACGTCTGGAAACCGCTTGACAACTGAGGCCCGCTCACGCTGACGCAGTCGCCATTGTTGACGCGTCGCGACGTCGCGGGTCCCGCAGACATGCCCCCAGTGGCGTCAACAGGTGCCGACGCGGGCACGCCAGCCACTTTTAACTACCAAATATGTCCGGTTTGCAATTTCTGATCTTTCTCTGAAGAAAATCAGTTAAAGAAATATTTAAAGAGTCAAGCTGCCGTTCTCTTACTATCAAGGAAAAGTGAAACAATGCATTTAGACACCATTTTACTGAGCATTTTGAACGGGCCTGATGGCCAAAAAAAGAGGCATCTCATCTTTTTAGTAATCTTTTGTACACAGACTGTGTACTCTTGAAGTCTGCTCCAGAACCTGAAACAAGATCCATGTCGATCTAAACATCCAGAAGTGCCCTTGTGTCTGCTCCATGACATCCTGTCCTGGCTTATGCCCCATTCACATCCAATCTCCCCACCTTATTATTCTCCAGGAGTGTTTTCTCCCTCTTTCTGATGTTACTTAATTTGACAATTAAGTCATGTCTACTTTGTAATAAGAGTGAAACAGGTAGGCAGTCAGTAATAAATACAGGTGCCACATAACATGGCAGCTTGGAGACTCTGTGAAATGGCCACTTTAGGGGGAGCCATGAACTTGGCAATGAGGAAACAGAGGCTTATTTAGAGTGTTATGGCAAGTTTTAAATCCCATCTTTTAACTAGAACCTACTTGTAGTAATAATATTAACAAGCCCTTGCCCTTGATTTTAAGAATTCCACCATACTTCTGTGTTCATTCTCTTTCAAGGCTCACAACAGTTCCATGAGACAGGTAGGACAGGAATCGAATTTGCAGTTCATTCTTATGTGACTTCCAACTTCACCCAGGGTGGAAGATTGTGGGATGTATCGTCATGTCCCTCAAGAGGAAGTTTGTTCTAAGACTAATTATTAATTAAGTCTAGTCAAGTCCATCTGTAGAAGATGAGTGTGATCCCTTTTAATCAGAAAAGTAGGACCACCAATGCAGTGTGCAGCAGGTGCCAAGGAGGGGTTAGTTACAAACTATGCTGTGGTCCAGAACAGGACAGGTAATGGCTCTGCTTATACGCAGAGGGACTTCTCTCACTGACAGAGAAAGAGAGCTAGGATTAAGTTATCCACTTAGATCTGTACATATATTTCAAAGGAAAGGTACTATCTCAATTTCCATTTCTATTTACTGTTTTCTTGCTGCCTAATTTTAAAAAAACATACTGTATCATTTATACACACACACACATATTTGATCATGGAATTTGAAAATCTGGCTAAAGTGTCTTCATTTCAGAAAGACCAGGTGGCAAACCAATGGGCCTGGGGAAAACTTCACTTTAAGATAGCCCCAAATCATCACCCTAAAGGTTAACTCTTCTAGAAAGCTCTCCATTGTCAGCAACAGCCAAGAAATGACATCCCAGATTCCCTGCAGAATTATACACGAAGTTTACTTCTGGTTATCTGTCAGGGGAGAGACAGCCTGGGAGTCAGTCTGAGCCAAATCCAATCCAATTATGGGCCAATTATAGACCTGCTTCCACTGCCAGGAGCAGGCTACACCACCGAGCTGGTCTTAGAGCCCCTGGCTGGCAGGGAATCCCAGTGCATGGGAAGAGCACGTGGCCCAGATAAGACAAAACAGCTGATAATGCTCAGAGACCAGAACAGATGGCAAATGCAACTGCACTAGAATGACCCTGAACCTCCCCACCATCTCACTGCCATCCCTTCATAATTGACTGCAGACTCTGTTTTCTCCTGGCTGGCACCCTTTCTCACTAGGTGATCAAATTATGAAATGCCAAGAGGTGATGGGCAGGGCTTCGCTCCTGTACTCAGGGTCAACCTGCTGCAATCCTACAGTCCTGGCCATGGTGCTAACTAGAAATGTGGTGCCTGGATACCCACCATCACTGCTGACAACCTCACTGAACATGTAGGAGTTAAAATGCCAAGAAACTTGAGTTAGAAATTTGCGTTAGGTAAAAATAAAGCACTATTAAAAATCACAACTTTGCGAATTTTGGCTGGCACTTCCAACCGACTGAGATCATTTCAGGTCCACATTCCAGCATCCAACAGTGTAGTTATCCCTCCAGGCTGGCTTTGCATCTCTGATCTGTTAATTTGAGAAGCAAGCTCGTCCCTATATTTAACTGAGGTCTTGAGGAGAGTGGGGACAAGGCAGCACCAAGGACAGCATCCTGTGGGCTGTAGCAATGGAAACTCTTCAGATTGGCCTAGAGTAGTGGTTCTCAAACTTTCTCATACATCAGCATCATCTGGAGGGCCTCCTGAGACTTAGATTGCTGGGCCTCACCTCCAGTTTCTGATTCAGTATAGGTCTGGGGTGGGCCCGAGAACATGCATTTCTGACAAGTTGCCATGGACTGTTGCTGCTGGTTTAGGGGCCACACTTTTAGAACCACTGACCTAGAGCCATCAATCTAGATTGTTTAGGTCTGGACATTCCAAATCCCCTAACTATCCCATTATCTGGTCCACGGTTTTACAGCTAGTATCCAAAGGTATAGTGAGCAACTAGGCCAAATTTTCTTGCTAAAATTCAGATACATAATGCATCAATGAAGCAACAATCATTAGTGCCTATAATAGTGCTTCCAAGGGTCAGGCACTGTCCCAAGCACTTTACCTTGTAATTCTTAAATGAGGTAGTATACATAAGAGCTCCATTTTACAGGTGAGAAAACCGAGGCACAGAGAAGTTACATGACCTCCCCAAGGTGGCACAGCTAGACGGTGGGGCAGCCAGAATTCAAATCCAGGCTGTCTGACTCTGAACCATTGCCCCAGGCTGATTCTCCATGTGGCAGATAAAGTTCCATGGGGGTGAAATGTACTGTGTAAATTATGAGGGACAATCCTAATAATAATGCATGAGGAATGCTAGTGGCATCAACTTACCTACCAGTCACTTAATCTCACTGATACAATATTAATTTCTGTAACTGTTAAGTTCTAACACTGCTACAGTCCAAGGGTTGGCAAACCAGGGTCCAGGGGCCAAATGTACCCCACAACCTGGTTTTCTTTTTAAACTTTTTGTTTTGAGATAATTTTAGATTCACATGCAATTGTAAGAAATAATACAGAGACCTCTGGATGCAGCGGTTGGAAAGAAAGAAGAGGAGTCACTTTTCCAATCTCTATAGAAATATTTCTAAGGAAGGCCTCGCCAAGTTTCAAATATATGCAGAGACCAAAAAGCCAGGTTTGATCATCTTCATTCAATTATACTGTTATGGATGTCCAGGTAGTGGAAATAAAACACAGAAGACGCCCTAAATTTGAACATCTTTCAAGTCCAATACAAGACAGGACCAGGATCCCAGCTACCTGGCAGATTGATAGGCAGTTGTATAGCTTTTCTCAAATATTATGGCGTAAGAACTGAAGCCAGTTTCTGAACAACTGAGTTGTCCAGCCTTGGGCTTTGGGTGAGAATCACTTATTTTTATTCTAGTTATCTTAGTCCTGGAGTCAGGCAGCAGCAAGTTGCTGGGTACAGTTAGACCATCCACAGTGCTGACTGCACACTAGGATCACCTGGACTTGCCCAAGCCCCACCCTGACCCATAATTCCTTGAGGGAGGGGTATGTTTCACAAGACCTCCGGGTGAGTCTAATGTGCAACTCAGGTCAGAAGGACTGAGTTAGAGAATGTTTCTCAGATCCTCCACAGACAAACCAAACTGAAATCTTTCTTATTTGGAAAAGTATTTCTTCGGTTGAATGTCAAAGTGGCTGGGATGAAAGTCTCTAACTATGGAAAAAAGCCACACGTTCTTGGAAAGCCATGCAGCATATATGTACATTTATTCAGAGGGTGATCCAGTGGTAAGCCACAGCCTCTGTTTGGCACAGGACATGGGGAAGAGATACTAAGTTATCCAGACTGCCACATGAGTCCAAAAAATAGCTTAGAAGGGCTTAGAAGGGGTTGAAGACATGCTGTTTCCCCCTAGTGAGTGTGCTGTGCCTTGTTAGTGTCGTGATGTGTGTCTATCCCAAGATACGTAGAGCCATATTCTCACAGGTTAGGGCACCACCAATGCCACTTAATCTAACCAAGGCCCAGGCCCATGCAGAGGTCCTCTCTATACCCCCTGCTTTACAGATATGTCCCCCGCCCTGGAGAGTCACTTGAGTTTAACCATGAAATCAGCAACTTTTAACCCCTATCCCAATTCACCTCATACTAAAAACTGCTAGGGGTGTTGTTCCCTCCAAATAATCCCAGTTGCACCCTTTGGAGTGACTCATTAAGAATAGAGCCCAGGTAAGTCCACATTCCATTGAAGTTTCTTTTAACAAGTTCAGTGTCTGGGTGTAAACATAATATAAATGGGATACGTTTTTGGTAAGATGTGCTAAGGACTAATTGCTGGGTGCTGAACTATCGCACTGTAAGCTTTGGTTCAAGGTCAGCCAGCTGTGTTGGCCTGCTTCCACAAAGTTGAATCCATGAGTTCTCAGGACGCCAGGTCTCTAGAGACTGGCTACTCATCTTTTTAGAAATGCCTGAAGCAATACAGTCCTACCCTGCAGCTAGGATCTGGTTTTTGACATAAATGAAATGCCAACTTTTCAGGATTCCCAGAAATAACACCTATTCATTGACATATAAAATATAAGAGCTGGACTTGGCTTAAGGCAACCGTATTAGTTATATATTGCTGTATAACAAATTACCCCAAACCTAGCAGCTTAAAACAATAATATTATCTCAGAGTTTCTGTGGGTCAGGAATGCAGAAGTGGCTGAGCTGCATGGCTCTGGCTGGCATCCCTCATGAGGTTGCTGTCAAGATACTGGCTGGGACTGCAGTCATCTAAACCCTTGACTAAGACTAGAAGATCCACTTTTTTTTTTTTTTTTTTTTTTGGTACGCGGGCCTCTGACTGTTGTGGCCCCTCCCGTTGCGGAGCACAGGCTCCGGACGCACAGGCTCAGTGGCCATGGCTCACAGGCCCAGCCGCTCTGCAGCATGTGGTATCTTCCCGGACCGGGGCACGAACCCGTGTCCCCTGCATCAGCAGGTGGACTCCCAACCACTGCGCCACCAGGGAAGCCCCACAATCTGTGTTTTAACACGACCCCGGGTGATTTGTATCTCCACTAAAATCTGAGATGCACTGCTGTGGCAGTCATTGAGGAGGACCTCACACCGTATCTCGTTTTTCCACCTGAATTCATCAGCAGATATGGTAGACGGTTTCCAACAGGCCAATAGCGTCAAATGCCTGCACCTTAACTCCTTGCAAGCCTACCGGAGTTGATGCCACCGGGTAAACCCACAACCAATGAGGGACTGAAGCCAGCGCATAAATGCCCCATTCTCCCCATCCCTTAAAAATTTTTTTAAATTTATTTTATTTTTTGTTTTTTGGCCGCGCCACACGGCATGTGGGATCCTAGTTCCCCAACCAGGGATCGAACCCATGCCCCCTGCATTGGAAGGGCAGAATCTTAACCATTGAAAAGCAGTGTTAAAGGAAATCAACTCAATTAGAGATGGAAAAGGCTGATCGTCGCACATTTTCTGCTCTAGATCAATATCAGAGAAGGATTTTTTCCCTGACTACATGTTTTCAAAACTATAAAGATGATATTATGATGACTGAAACAAAGTACTTTTTTTTTTTTTTTTTTTTTTTTTTGCGGTTCGCGGGCCTCTCACTGTTGTGGCCTCTCCCATTGTGGAGCACAGTCTCCAGACGCGCAGGCTCAGCGGCCATGGCTCACGGGCCCAGCCACTCCGCGGCATGTGGGATCTTCCCGGACCGGGGCACGAACCTGTGTCCCCTGCATCAGCAGGCGGACTCCCAACCACTGTGCCACCAGGGAAGCCCAGAAGATCCACTTTTAATTTGGCGCACTCACCTTAAAGGTGATCAGCTAGCTGTTTGGTGATGACTGTTATCAGGAGGCCTTGGTGCCACTAGGCTGCTTGAGTGCCCTCACAACATGACAGGTGGCTTCCCCCAGAGCCAGTGATCCAAGAGAGAGCAAGGCAGAAGCTGCACTGGTTTTTATGACCCAGTCTCGGAAGTCACACTTTGTCATTTCTGTAATATGCTATTGATTACACAAGTCAGCTTTACTTGGTGTTGGACAGGTCTATACAAGGGTATGAATGCCATGTGGCAAGACTCACTGGGGGCCATCTGGGAGGATGCCTACACAGCAGCCTACCCTTCTTCTATTTTTTTTTTTTTTTTTTTTTTACAGATGAGAAAACTGAGGTCTGGAGAAGTGAAGTTTTGCCCAAAGTCACATAGCCTTAACATTTCAGTATTTGCTTTTCTTTTAACCTTACTGATCCTCACCATCCACAAGTTCTTGTATTTATTTAAGACACCAAATGTTGTTTATCTTTGGGGAGATTAGAAAGATTATTTCCAAATGTGAAGCCAGTTTCCAGGATGTTTTTAACAGCAGAAGCTTTTATAAACCAGACAACATATAAGCAAAGTGCAAACTCTGAGCACTTGGGAAACGTTTTTCTTCACTTCCTTGAGTCATTATAGAGGAGGTTCTCCAAAAGGAAGGAGAAGAAAGTGGAACCTCTTAGGGAGGGCAAATCCAGAAGTAAACTAAAAAGTCAGGGTTGGAGGGATAAATCTTAGCTTGTGTACTACTCCCTCTCCTCGCTTTGTTCTCCTATTGTGATAGTTTTCCTGTTCTCTCTTGATTTCCGAGGGTGAAAAAAAGCAGAGAGTAACACCAACAATCAATGGAAAGGCCACCCTCCTTAGGAGTTGCTGTTTCATTAATCCCAAATGAAAGACAGTGATCAGCCATAGGGACTCCCTAGGAGAAGCACAGAATTTTTTTCGGTAAAAACTTATGTTTCTGAAAACACATACACACAGGTTTTTAAGCACAAAACTCAAAACTGTGATAAATACTATCAGTTCTTTTCTTTTCAGGATCCTCTTTGAAACAGCCATCTTGTAAGAAGGACAACAACCAGAAAGAAACCTCTTATTCTCTATCCTTTTTCAAACAGTTAAAAAACAACAAGGCTTGTCACTCTGATCCACGTAACTAGCAGGAACAGGGCGACTTTCTTCCTGCCTGACCTATTTCGCCTAATGGGGCCACTCCTTCGCCCTCTGACAAGCTACCTTCTCTCCTGAGTTCCATTTATAGTAGGGCTTTATTAATGGTTAAATCGTTAGGAATGGGTCCTTCTTCCTCCCAAGGCTTATTTCCCCTGTTCAATAAATTAAGCCATGGGATCGGAGAAACTGTCCATTTCTGCTTTGTTTAAGCTCAGATTCTTCCTAGCCCACAAAATACTGCGCACTGCCAGGTGAGAGCCCGCGCGGCAGTCTGTGGTCACTTGTGATTTGTCTCGTATTTAGTTCTCCAAGTAAAGTGGGAGGCCCGTGGGAATTTTTCTAAGCCCCTGCTGGAAGTCTGAGATCTGGAGCAGAGATCCTTCGGTGGGGAGTCCCTGGGCCTTTGCTGATGGTGAGGGGCTGCCTTTCTCAATCTTCAGGCGAGAGCCCTTGGATAAGTGCTGTGAGTTTCTGAAATGTTTGACCCCTCTTTCACCTTGAAAGCAGGTTTGCAAGCTCCATTCATCCACCATGCTTGTTGCTGCCACGCACGTGACCTCACCGAATAATCGGAGCATTAATAGCCCACAGCCATCAGAGTGACCTGTGCCCTTCACTCCTTAAAGCCTTTTCTCCCTTGTTTTTCATCACCAGAGCCCTGTAGTAAACAGGTTTTTTTAAAAAGTAAAAACACAAAAGTGATCATGTCACTGCCCTGCAGAACAGGCCTCAGTGGCTCCGCACTGCCCCCAGGGCCTGCACCAGCTGGCTCAGACTCACCAGGTTCTCCCAAGTGGCATTTCTGCCCACTCAGGGCATCCCTTGCTCCAAGCCACTTCAGGGAGGTGTCATGCTGACTCTAGGCCTTTATACATGCTCAGAATATTATTTTCCAATCTCTCTCCTCCCCTACCCATGAGCGGGCTAACTCCTACCCATCATTCAGGTCTCAGTTTAAATACAATTTTGGAAAAGCCTTTCCATAGCCCCTTAAACTGGATAAAGCATCCACAGCTGCCTTTGTCGCATCACAGCTGCACCCATCACCATGGAGGAATGGATTGCCATCACTTATTTTCTTGTCTGACTTTCCTTCTAGATGTTCAGCTCCATGAAGGGGGATAACTTGCCCACCAGTGTATCCACAGTACCTACCTAATACATTTTCTGGCATGTAATGTAACCAAAATAAAACCAGGCATCTGGTTTCCACCTTTAAGACCACTTAAGCACATTTAAGCACAGAGCCTCCTCCAAAAGAAACATAAATTGATCATCGAAAGCGGTGTCAAAAAGGAATGCAAATCTTCACCTTCACCTAAGATTAACATTGTAAAGTGACCTAAACATTCCTGATTCATTATCAGCCTGAAAGTCCTTCATCCTAGAGGCTTCTTACCCCAAATGTCTCTTCATTCTTTCCCCCGAAACCGGTTACCCGATTGCCCCAGCCCTTCTTTTTTCTGTAATTTCAACTCAATTCACTGCTTTCAGTGCTCTCCACCCATTTAGACCTCCACCAGCCATCAGCGCCACAAAGAGCTTGACGCCAAGACAACAAAGGCTCAGTCTTGCTTGGACGGCAGAGGAGGAGGGCATGCACGTCAATCTATAAGCTTTTTTGGGTCTTCAGCTTGGAGTAATAGTAACAGTTCACATTTATCGAGCACTTACTATGTGGGAAGCACTCTGCTGAACACCTTAAAATGTTACCCTCACAACAGCCCTGGGAGTTTGGTACTGTTACTTTCCTGTACTTAATAGAACACTTACCCAAGGTGAAGCAGCTAGAAAGTAGGATTGCTGGGATCTGAAAGCGGAGTCCGCACTACAATGTCTCCACAGAAGGCACTCAGTAAACAGCAGAATTTATAGACAGGGTCCACCTGGGAAGCAGCTTGGAGGCTGGCAAGGCAAAGGGTGTTGAAGCAATTTCTCTGATGAATTCATTGCCAGCACATGTCAAAGCTTTATTTCAAAGCTGCTTAAAGAGGCTTCAAAAAGCCAGTTCAAAAACTTGGAATAGGAAAAATTGTGGTTAGACAACACTGTTAGACTGGGTACAAGTGGTCTTTAAACTCTGTCACAAGGCTAATTTAGTGAGGCAGGTAAATTTAATTTCCCACAAGGGGCTCTTAATCTCATTAAAGTTGATCAGGAAAAAATCACTCATATGTTTTATCAGAAATGCTTCTCAGAAGGGACCACTCATCACACCAGAGCAGACAGCCTTCCAGCTCAGGTTTGGGATCATTTTTATTCACAGAACCAGCCCTCTCTAGAGTGGGGTTTCTCACCCTCAGCACTATTGACATTTGGGCCAGATAACTCTTTGGAGTGGGGGTTGTCCTGGGGCCTGTAGGCTGTTTAGCACATCCCTGGCCCTACCCACTAGATGTCAGTGGCACTCCCTCCTCCTGGTTTTAATAACCAAAAATGTCTCCACATATCGCCAGATGGCCCCTGGAGGGCAAAATACCATCCCTTTCGTTGAGAACCACTGCTCTAGACCCTCGATTCTCAAAGTGTAGTCCATGGGCCAACAGCAACAGCATCCCTTGAGAGGTTGCTAGAAATGTACAACCTCAGGCCCCATCCCAGGCCTCCTGAGTCAGAATCTGCAGTTTAACAGGATCACCAAGTACTTCCTCTGGACATTAAAGTCTGAGAAGTGCTCCTAGGCCAGCGGTTCGCAACCTTGGCTGCACATCAGAGGCCTGGGAGCTTTAAAAAATACTGAGCCCACCCGCAGAGACGCTGATGTCATTGCTCTGGGGCAGCCTGGGCCTCGGAAGTTTTAATAATTCACCAGATGATTCTAATGTGTAGCCAAGTTTGAGCTCCTGTTCTGGGGGGTTTAAAAAAACTCACCCTCCTCCCCAACTTTAGGAGTGATTTACCACAGCTTCTAAATAAGACCCCACACCTCCAAGGCGATGCTTTTCTTTCCATGAACATCCTTCTTTTTTGACCTCTTATCACTATATATATATTTTTTTTTTTTTTGCGGTACGCGGGCCTCTCACTGCTGTGGCCTCTCCCGCTGCGGAGCACAAGCTCCGGACGCACAGGCCCAGCGGCCATGGCTCACGGGCCCAGCTGCTCCGCGGCATGTGGGATCTTCCCAGACCGGGGCACGAACCCGTGTCCCCGGCATCGGCAGGCGGACTCCCAACCACTGCACCACCAGGGAAGCCCTCTTATCACTTTTAAGGTAATAAAATTAAAGGCCTTTGATGATGGCTTCAAAAGGGAGGGTTTGGCTATAACTAACTTTGAAAATAATGGTTGGAATGATTTGGGGAAAAAAATGAAGGCATTGATTTAAGCTTGCCCAGATAGCTTTTTAAAGAAGAGCCATCAAAATCATCCCTCAAAATCTTGCTAATTAAAAATCAATTCCGTACTTGAAAAAAAAAACCCAAACATTAAATGGTGAACTCTATCAAGAAAAGTGTTTTGCATGAAGTGTACAATTGTATAAAGAGCCCATGCAAATTGGGAAGCAAAACATTAACACCTTAATAGATAAATAAAGGAAATGAACTCACAATTCACAGAAGTAGATGTATAATTAGTAGAGAAGCCATGAGAAAATATGCCTCACTAGTATTCAAAGGGGGATACTCAATGAAAAAAGAGTTAGCAATTTTTCTCTTGTAATATTCACGAAAATAAGTGGGAAAATGATCATGAAATGGACACTTGCTCATCCCCTCAACAGATATTGTCTTCTGTACAGCAGGCACTATGCCAGTCTAGATGATGAGGGTGTGGGGCTTAGTAAATGGAGAAAGTTCCAGCCATTGTGGATTTGTATGTCCTCCAACCCACTTAGGCCTTGATGGACGCCATCCTAAAGAAAATGTGTGGGAAAAGTTTTGTTCACTTATGATAGCAAAATTGATTAAGAACCTGTGTCCAACAATACGATTACGATTAATTCAACTCTCATATATCCACTTGATGGAATAGTATGCACACTATCTGTGCTATAATGAATGATAAATGAAAAAGAATACAAACAGTAGAAAACTGGATAAATGATTCAGTAATCAAGTAAATTTTGAAATGCTACATGATATCATCCTCACACCCAATATACACAATATATATTTGTAATATTTAAAGCTCTGAGGAGCTCTAAAACTAAGAAAATGGTTTATCTGTGCTTAACCCCATATTCCTCAATTTATCTGACCATGGAAAGATTGTTTTCCCCCCCTCCCCTCCCTTTCTTTCAAAGGTGAAACTTGCTTTATCATCTCTTGGAACTAGTATTTCTCAAACAGACAAACAAAACCTTGATGATATATTACTGGCATACAGGGTAGTATTTAAGAGTTATGTAAAAATAAGAGCCATACATGGGTATATACATACATAAAAAAATTCATGAAGCTGTTCACTAAAGATTTGTGCATTTTACTCTCTAAAAATATTTTTAAAAAACTCTACTAAATTCTGACAAGGCAAAAATATCTTTTGAAATTAAAATTGGATGTTTATTAGAACAAGTACAAGAATGCCAAGTCAAATTATTTTTACATTACAGATACATTTCTATGTATCAGTTGTTCATGCAAGGTGCCTCTAATACCGTCAACATGTAAAGATTTATTGTAGGGGCTAAGAGCTCCAGACAGGGTTTTAATCCTCGACCAGCCATTAACTAGCTGTGTGACCTTGGACCTTCACCTTGGATTCAACCCCTCTGGATTTTAATTTCCTAATTTCTCTCTCTCTTTTTTTTTTTTGGCCGTGCTGTGCAGCTTGTGGGATCCTAGTTCCCTGGCCAGGGGTTGAACCCAGGCCCTCGGCAGTGAAAGCGTGGAGTCCTAACCAGTGGACCGCCAGGGAATTCCCTAATTTCCTAATTTATAAAAGGAGGAGCAATAAGAAAACTCAAGTTCCATTCATCTTCGAAAACAGTTTTACTATTTTAGAGGATTATAAAGCTTTTATACCTGCCTGATGGTGTATCAACGGCCAGGTTTTTAATTTGAATACTGAGATTATGGACCACTGACTACCATAATTGTTACTGTAGAAATAAACAAACAAAATGTCAATCAGCTCTAAGGGGATCTCTGTGACAATGTGCTTTCCAGGATGTCTTATTAGAGAGAGACAGGGAGGCCTACATTTATTTCATATGTTAACTTTATGTCAAGAAATTGCTTTTCCGTTTGGATGTCCCAGGACCTCTGACTGCCAGAGACCGTGCCAGACAGTTCTAAGAGGATACTGGGTATTTCTGATGTAAGCGCCATTGTCCCTAGGTCTCAAATGCTCAAGCCTAAACAACATAGAAGGGTTTTGCCATCTTTGGAACCTCTTGTTAAGACAGCAGTCTACTCGACTTGTTCATTACTTTGTCTACCTCTGCGCGTTATCGAGCTCTGCTTTACTAGGAAGTCTCGGGCCAGTGTTTCTCCAGTAAAATCTGTGGCCCCTTTAGAAACAGGGTGGTCTGTGCTCTGACAGATGGAGAAATGGACCACAAAACTAGCAGCCACCAGTGGTGACTGGTCTTGGATTATACCCCTTATTCCACCAAGATCTCCCCAAACAAATTCAATTTTGTCTCACCTGCCGGATCCTGACTTGATATCCAAGGCAACAAACTCTCAATACAGTAGGATTAAAAAACCCCTTTTGAGCTTATTTTTAATGATTTGACCTGGACATGCAATTTGCCTTCTCCTTAAGGTCACTCAAATTCTCCTCACCCAGCACGTAACACTGTTGACCCTGGATTTTAGGTGCAGAATTTTACCCCTCAAATGTCCTGCTCTTTGTGTCTTTCTGCTCTTCCCTGCTTTTACTAGTTATTGGTAGAAACATTTCCGTTTTTATTTTAGCCACCAAAGGCTTCATGACGCACAAAACCCAATTTGGGTGGATATTTTGCAGTTTAAGAAAAAAGTTTTAAAAGTTTTTACTTAGAGCTTTGTTTCTTTTACTTTATGAGTGGCTGGTGGGGATAAAATAGTCTTGGGTTTGGAGTTACCCGGGTGCAGTTTCACGCCGTGCACTTCCTGTGTCCCCAGCCTTGGCATGGAGGTGTGCTAGGAGCTCTAGGGCACTCCACAAATGCCCTCTAACAAACTCCAAAGCTTCAACCAGTTTGCTCTGGGTGCCTGGTCAGTCATTGCATATGGAACCAGATGGAACA
Organism: Mesoplodon bidens; assembly: GCF_964165515.1. NCBI lineage: Eukaryota > Metazoa > Chordata > Mammalia > Artiodactyla > Ziphiidae > Mesoplodon > Mesoplodon bidens. The sequence goes on from NC_138163.1 coordinate 122,424,617, forward strand.
CAAGGCACGGCCTTTCTCTCGATTACGTTTGAGTGCCACTGTGTTTATGGCTCTATGATTTAGCACCACGTAGGAGGAAGTAATCATTGCACCGCCCCCGAGTATCTGGTTAAAGGACCAAATGCAGAGCAGTGTTGAGTGGACTCCATTTCCTAAATGATGTATGTGGGGCTGCGGCAAGTATGAGTAACACAGCTATAAATGGGTTGGGGCAGGGCGTAAACATCACATGCTCCTCAGCCTGGACCTAGAGTGACACATGGGAGATATCTGGCCTATCACCCTTGCACCAGCCAGGGTGTGCCTTTCCCAATGTAAACTTTTTTGCTTTGGGTACAAAAGGGGTGTGCCGGTAGCTGGAGAGTGACTTTTCTGCAGGGGGCCTCGCATTCGCCATCATTCTCACCAATGTCCCCGACAGGAGAACAGGACACAGGAGAATAGCTGACAGCTGTTGTCTAGGCAGCAAAGCAGTGTGGCCCTGGACACCGCCCAACACACTTGCATTCCAGCACCCCGACAAACAAGTGTGCTTTACAGCAGGGGCAATTTTAGCTCTGGATCCCTTCCCATTGTTCCCATTTTTAAATTTGAGCCCTCACCCAGGTCTCTGAATTCCTGGATTCTGGTATTCCAGTAACATAAAGGTGTTCTGAGAACACCCGGAGTCCCACCAGGCCAAGGACGGAGACTCTGGTCCTCTCGGGGCCTTGCACTCCTGGAAGGACCATCTGCGACCTTGGCCACCAGCAGTGTCCTGTGTCCAGGGCTGCTGGGCCCTCTCAAATTCTCCTGGGATCCGGGAGGGAGGGGGAAGCTGGGGGAGGGAAGGGTGGTCTGCAGAACAACAACTGCAGTGACTCCTCTGTTCCATCAGCTGCCTCCTGCCCAGTTCATTCTACAAGGAAGACCAGGGCTCACTCTGTAGATTAAATGAGGTTACTGTGTAAAGTCAGCGGTTCCTCCATCCCCATATGAAGCACAGTTCCCCTGGGGCTAGTACTGCATAAAGAATTGTGCATTTGCTTTTCCTAAATAATATGGTGATCTCAGTGGCCATGGTGGTCTGGGCAAACTGCATCAAGGTTTCCTTATGTTTCCAAAACTGTCTTAAAGTCAGAGAGGTCCACAAGCTGAAACCGGTCATGAGGGGCATCTTAGGGCTTTTAAACAGTCACTGGAGGGTCACTGCAAATGGCTCATCCTCTCTTTCTCAGTATAGCTATAATTCTACCGATTTGAGACAGATGTGTGGGGGTCAAAGTCCGTATCAAGCCTGTCATAGAAATGGTTCCTATTTCTGGTTGCAGATGAGGCTTCACAGTCTGGACACTTCTTGGAGAGAAATGCCACCTCATAGAACAGGCTTCAGTGACAATTTACTATGAATCATCACCCCTTCCATGCTGCTCAGAGAAGCCCAAGGAATGGCTCGGTTTCAAGGGCAGCTTGTGCTGGGCCTCTCACTCTGCTAGGCAGACTGGCCATATGTCACCCAGCACAGTGACCACAGCAGTAAAATGGCTTGGGCACACGCTGGCCATGATGGGGCTACGGCTGGGGCCCAGGAGAGGTGTGACAGCACAGTGGGGACACAGCGCATCAACACTGACGGTTTCCTGCCTCTTCGGTCCCTCGCCCACTCCTGCTGCCTCACCAGCACTCCGATCCCACTTCTTGTCCCGCTCTCACCCCTCCAGCACTCCACCTCACCAATCCCTAGGCTCGCGCTTTGTGTCAGGTGCCACGATAGGAAATGGGATGCAAAAACGAATAGGGCATGTTCATACCCTTCAGAAGGTCACGGCCTAGAGGCAGGACAGCTATGGCGGGAAAGAGATGAGCCGGGACAGAGGATGCATATAGGCAACTAATTACACCGCAGCCTATGATGTGGAGAGCCATGGGGGGAGGGGAGGATTTTAGTCAAAAGTTATCAGGCAAGAGGGAGTGGCCTGAAGGCTTGAATCACGTTACACAAGCAGTGAGTGTCCAACAAACTCGGTTCAGGTTGCGCGAGGGAGAAACAGACAGGCATGGGGAGGAGGGCGCCCTGGTGATGCTGGGAAGCTGCTGGTCAACAAAGTACATTTCAGGCAGGAAATCCTGGGCTGCGAAGGAGATGGTATCTTGCTTCTTCCTGGTGAATGATCTGGACTAAAAATTGAGTTTCTAAAAAAGAGAAATAAATGCTAGAAAAAATACGTGAGCCTGTGCTGATGGCTGTTGGTAACATTTTCAGTTCTGCACTCAATGACGCCTTCCTACCTTCCTCTCCGGTTCAAGAACCATCCAAACCTTCCCGTTAGCGGAGTGGAAGGAGCCCGACAGTCAGGACACAGGAATTCAAATCCCAGCTTTTCTCTTTACCAGCTATGAGACTTTGGGCTACTCACTTGGCTCTTTGAACCTCTAGGTGTTTCATCTCAACAATGAGTATAATACAACCTGCATCACAGCAATGCTATATAAATCTTAAGTGATGCAACAGGCTCTGTAATCTCTAAAGAAATACACAGGAAAGCAAAGACCTCTGCTGCAGAATTCTGCTCTGGGCTCAGTGGCCACAACTGGGTCACATGGCTGCCCCAAGCCATGAGAGAGACTGGGAAAGACAGTATTTGGCTACCAGCCTTTGTAGTAGAGAAAAGCAAGGGAGAAGGGGATTGTGAATGGATATGGAGAGAGCCAAGTCATAGTGACTGCTGCACGGGGGTGGGGGGATCCTTGTCTCTGGAGTTTTGTTTCTACAGCCATTGGTACTAAAAAAAAGTAAGCATTCTATTTCTTAGAAAAGATTCAGCCCATCCACATAAGTAAAACATGCAAGAAAAGGCAGCAAAGAATAATGGAAAACAAATGGCACCGTATCAATTAGCTATGGCTGCATAACCAACCATCGCCAAATCCAATGCCTTAAAACAAAAGCATTTATTACTCTGGTTCATGTGTTTGTGGCTTAGCTGATATAGGCTGGGCTCACTAATGTATCTGTGTCAGCTGGGGGCTCTGTTCCACATGCTGCCCATCCTTCTCCGGGAACCCTCAGGCAAGCCTGGGCATACCCTACTTGTGGCAATGGCAGACATACAGGAGGGAAAACCAAAACACGTGATCCCTCCTGAGGCTCAGGCTCAGAACTGGCACACCATCACTTCTACCTCATTCTGTTGGCCAAAGCAAGTCACATGACTAACCTCAGGCATGAGGAATCCTACCCTACTCATGATGGTAGGAAACTAAAAAGTTACATGGCAATGGGGGTGGCTCTAGGGAGGGGTGGAGAATGGGAGCCATGAATTTACCAAGGCACCAAAGGTCTTGCAAGTCATAATCATAAGGTCGGCATTATAGTCTAATCCTTCAGAAGGAAGCATTCCTCCTTTAGTTTAGAATTACTCAGATCACTAGAGCCAGAGTTGATGGTCACACCTTCTACTCATAGTTCACTTTACCTTCATGGAATCGAGAACTGAAGTTTTCAAGTGAAAATGAGGCCTTCAATTTTGACTTGTACCTATCATATTGATTTACAAGCTGTCCCTAAAAGTACCTCATGGAAACTCAACTAATGGTTCCTTTGCTTTTTCCTTTGCAGGCTTGATGTGAAGAATTGAAGAGTAAGAGAATGGATTCAAATGAAAATAGCTCACTGAAAAGTTTTATATATTTGTATGAAGATTATGTACCTCCCGAATGCCTAAGACTCTAGCAGAAACGTCCTGGTTGTACATTTATATCTCTTCCTTCTAGCTGGCTGCACTACTTACTTTATCTTCACGTTTGGCAGCTTGCAGAGCAAATCAGCTCAAGAATTCACCACCTGGAGGGTGTGGTTTTGAGGAGGGATATGATTTTATGGAGAAGGATATGGCAATATGCATAGCAATGATTTTGATTGAAAGTTATCTGAGCTACTTCCCACACTATTTTGGTCAATATTTGGAATGTATTTTAGTTCTTCATCTTCTAAATTATGTCAATAAACTTTTTATGAGTTCAAATAAATATCTGAGTAAATGTAAAATGTGAATCTAGACTACATTAATTTTCATATCTTCAGATAGCTACATATTCCCCCACATGGATAGAAATGAGATGTAAGCGCCAACCAAATTCCACATTGCCTAAGTGGGGGGCTTCTCATTCTGAATTACTGGGGACCACAGGTAAAGCCATGGCTGACTTATCATTGCAAATGAAGTTAAATAATGCCTGAGGAACTGGGCATCACTGACATTCCTCCTTCAGGGACAGCTTTTATGGTGAGTGCATTTTACTTCCATAGACGCTCAGAAATTCCCTTCGGCCAAGTGGAGTAGAGTCCATTATAAGGCCCAATAAAGTAAAGCTGAGAGATCAGAATGAAAGCGAGGGGCAGCTCATACCTTAGCTACCCAAGAAAGATGAAATGTGTCTACTGCTGCTAAGATGGAGAGTCTCTATGAAACAATCACAAGCCAAGAAGAATTAGCCATGCCACGCTAGAGTCTGCTGATCTTCCCAGATGTCCCTGTAACTTCACAATACGAAGATTTGAGGGACCAGGTTCTCGAGATCACACCGTTTTAGAGACAAGCGTATCACCCACTTGGTAGGCAGACACCCCAACACCATGACTTTTTTCCTCACTTCACTGCCTGCCATTACAAAAAAACCAGATGTCCTTTCAAACATCCCAAGCACAAATTAGTCTTTAGCTTTTCTGTTTCGTAGAGATAGGTTTCCAAAAGCAGGGCTATTATTGCACACACGTGACTGGCTGCAGATTAAGGCGGTGCCTGATGAGCTTAGGTTTTGTGAAGGGGCGCCCACCTGGTCGTGGGTCCCAGGCACCTCGCTGGGCTGTGGCTTAGCCTGATGATCTAAATCTAATGTAGACATACGGGGCGGGGAATACCAAGCAGAACAAAATATACCAGATCATCATCTGTCAACAGAACAGATCCTAAGTAATATGGCGACGTGTTGCCTCAGGCCATTCCACTCCTTCCTAATTAGGGTAGTTGGCTAGGGTTACAAAATTTGCCCCAGTGTTCCTTTTGTTTATATATAAATGATCCATGTTCAGTTTCAAAATTAAATTCTGATTTAATGGTATAAAAACCGTCTTCATATTTTAATGCAGTCTGTCTCCCAAGTCAAATTTGCAGCATAAAGACCAGAGTCATTAGACAAATTCAATGTATTTTTTTAAAGTTTTTCACTTAATATGTATTTTATTTTGTTAAGACTCAAATTCACTCTATGGGATTTAGCAAGTTCCATAGTCTATCAGTCATTGGACAGTACATATAATCTAGGGAAAGACAAATTTTATTTTCAATGAAGTTATAATTTTAAAAATTCACACGTCATGCTAAATGCCTCTTTAAAAACTCATCACACTGAAGCACTGTGATTATTTACCTTACAGGCTTGTAAACAACTGATTATTCTGCAGCTTTTCCGTGGGGGCAGAACAAGGTACAAGTAGTTGAAGTTTTGTTAGGAGAGAGAGAGAAAAAACTAGAAACAACACCGGTTTGAGTAATTAAAAGCAAGCACAGGTACAAAGGCGTTTTTAGTGCATGTGCTAGAAAAGGTCCAACTATCAGCGACTCTGCTGACAGGTGAGGATGTTTGAGGGCAAACTACAGTCCTTCCACCCACCTCAGCTGGCTGCCCACCTTGGGCAGGCTCCACAGGGAGTGCTGGGGGGAACACGGCACCTTCACCTAGAACATCCCCTTGCGTCTCTCCCCTCCCAGGGACGGGATTTTGTGTTCTGTGCTTGAGGCCCGAGTGAAAGAAGAAGGCCCCACAGGGTCCAGGACTGCACGGGACACTTGAAAAGCTTCTCCCTCTGGAGCAGAAGCCATCTGGAACAAGTAAGGCTCTCCAGAATCGTCTCAACCACTCACTTTTTAAGATCTTTACATTTCGAGATCACAGATTGGAGGGTAATTAGCTTTGCTTCCAAGGTTACTTCCTGAGTAGCTGAATGACACAGTAGAATTTTTAAAGTGAGGCCCAGGGCAAGGGGGATGATAATTACCCAAATGTATCACTCATTTTGAACTAGAGCAGTTAGAGGATTTACACAAAGCCTCCCGTTATGGTCCCTAGAAGGAGTGGGATGTGACTGTGCCATCCTGTGACACTCCCTCTCCTACACTCTTGGGCTGACCTAGAATTAGGGTCCCCCCTCCGAGATAAGATGTGGAAAGGTTCAAGGGGAATGAAAACAGAGCTCATTTGGATTCAAAGACCACAGGTTGATCAATTAAAACTTCCCTTGGAAGGCAATGTGGCATTCTCCCGTTGCTTTGCAGTCTCTAGCTTAAAATAGAAACTGCATTTAACTTGGTAATTGATGCTCCCTTGGGATTTCAACCTGCTGTTGAATAGATGCATCAGTGGGCCCACAGCTAGTTCCTTGCCTCACACACCATCAGTGAAATTTCTGTGCTTCTCCAAAGGAGATGATAAACTTTCCTAACATTCAGACGTGATCGTGTATTCAGTCAACAAGCCACGCACGGTGCTACCATTCAGGGTAACACGACCTGCCAGCATGTTGCTGGGCAAAGAAAACCCTTAGAGCTCATACACCGAGTTCATTTTTTCTCTAAGCAAATGACCAAATCTGCTCAGATCCCGCACTGAAGGCAAATCATACTGTCAAAAAAGAAATTGTGCTGATTATAAAAGAGGGAAATCGGCTGTAAAATAAGATTATAGCCTTAACAACACCATCACCTAAAGGTGTTCTTCAGAGAAAGAAAAACAACCTCAATTGAGCAATCTTTTTCAGATTCTGGGAAGCACTTGGCTCATATCCCTCAACCCTATGCTTGTTTATTAAAGGAGAAAATAGCTCCCATAACATTTGACTTCAGTGCAAAATAATTCAGTGCCACCCCGGACTACGAGAGATGGCACTATAACAAGGCTCTTTTTTATGACCTGCTCTTCGCCTGGTTCAATGAGGATACAGTCAACAAGCAGAGTCCAGGAGGAAAGGGGGCTCTACCCTTGGGCATACCTGCAGATGAGCTACAAAGCAAAAGCAGGCCTGCACTCTAACATCTAATTTTCAAATCTGATCGCGAGTTGGGCGGAGCGACGGGGAGAGGAAGCGCAGGCAGGATTTCACCCTGGTGGGCAGGCTGCTCTCGACAAACAGAAAGATGGCTCTGGGCTTCTCTGCAAACCCCTTCTGCTCCTTAATATTGCTCAGGACGCTACAGTGCACTAGACAGGGCAGGGTCCTGGAGGAATTTCTGTTCAGAAGCATTTTGGAACACACCGACATTCAATCCACCTGCACACACAAGCTGCACTGCCTTACAGCTAATGGCAGGCTTTAGGCAAAAACAAAACAAAACCCCACCAAAACAACAACAACAAAACAAAAATGGGGAAGGTTTTGAGGTTTATTTACAGCTTTGTTTTTGTTGTTGTTGTTGTTGTTGTTTTTGCGGTACGCGGGCCTCTCACTGTTGTGGCCTCTCCCGTTGTGGAGCACAGGCTCCGGACGCACAGGCTCAGCGGCCATGGCCCACAGGCCCAGCCGCTCCGTGGCATGTGTGATAGTCCGAGACCGGGGCACAAACCTGTGTCCCCTGCATTGGCAGGCGGACTCTCAACCACTGCACCACCAGGGAAGCCCTTACAGCTTTGTTTTATACTGTGTCTTCTGGCTCCAGCCACACAAAGATTTTTGGGTTCACGCAATTCTCACCCTCCCTCACCCACTTCTAGGGGGCTGGACACCCACCAGGGCACGGACATTTCTGCTTAGTATTGGAAATTAGGCCTTTGCCTAGTGTTCTAAAATCATCTGGGTGAGTCCAACTTTGTTATAATGTCTTGAAAATGGTATGTCGCCTTTATTTAAACTTGCAGGCAAGGAAACAGGCATAGCCGTCTCCAGTGATTAGTAACAATTGTGCATAGACCAAGACTCCTTAAATCTTAAACAGATGAACACCCCGCCCCAAACTTAGTGTTTTCCAAATCTTGAAGTCATTGCCAGGCATCATGGTTGTGATAATGATGGCCGAGGAGGGGGAGGGTGGGAGCTCCACTTGGAATACAGACAAACCACACACACACACACACACACACACACGTGGTGGGGAATTCACAAGGAGGAAATAGCCAGAGAGATGTCGCTTAATGAGAGACCCAATGGGCTCCAAACTCTGTAGTTAGATCGTGGTGAACTGCTGGGACCCCCAACCTATAGATTCAACATTGTGACCCTACTTTACTCATTGCTTGCTTATTTCCCTAGACTTCTCCCGACATTTTCTTCACCAGTTTGGGAAAGGAACCCCACTCTCTCCGTGGTTCTGCAACCTTCCCATCTGTATAACTGGACTCTAGCTGCAGATACTATACCAAAATGACTGTGGCATTAATTTCCTTGGAGAGCATGCTTCTTCCTACTAGAGGCTTTACCAGTATCTACCACCCTGGAGTCATTCGTTCCATTTGGCCCCGGACCTAAACAGTAATGCCTATTGCTGGCTGGAAAATAAACCGTGGGAATTGGCATGTTTGTCAGTGAGAGGTCATGGGGAACAGCGCTGGCAATGGCCCGTGGTATCCCCCAGACCTTTCATTTAGAGGCCGAACAGAGGCAATGATCTCTAACAGATGCACCATTAGGCAAGACCTACATCTGAAAGCTTTGTTGATTCAGACACTCAGTAATTAAGTTGTGGGCCAGCGAGCACATTATCTGCAATCAAACATGTCTCCGATCAGCGATTAGATGGGCAAACATGTGACCTCATTTTGTCTGCCGAAGGATGATTATGTAACAGTCTCTCGTCCTCGGACAGCATGGTTATGTGCCAACTTTTGATCCCAGTAAATAAGCAGAAATCACTTGCTGTGTTCTGGGAATCAGATTTTCAGAACGACTGACTTCCTCTGGAGGCTTGATTGTACTCGACCTGATTATTGATGTACTAGAAACTCTACAGAGACCCAGACCCAAGGTCAGTGGGTCCAAGAGAGGTGGGAGCTGTGAAGGAGGGGCTGGCCGGGGGGTTGGGGAGTGGGGAACAGCCTGGTGTCACATGACTTCACCCAAACAAAGACAGTCAAAGCACGTCTGCTTTTAAACTTCAGAGCTGTCTTGCTGCATAAGAGGCAGTAAAGAGAAAGGTGAGTAGGAGGGTAGGGGGAAGGGAGAGAGAGAATGAAACAACATGAGAGAGGGAGAGAGAGGAAGGGGAGAGGAGGAGAGTGTGAGTGCACTTGCTCTAAAGTAGAGGTGACCGAAGAAGATTCTGTGGCTTCTCTGAGGTCTGGCTGAGCAGGGGAAGCCTATCTGTTTCATACACAATCGAACACTCATCATCTATTTTCTTCTGAAGGGTATTAAGGAGGATGTGTGAGAGCTTTCAAGTGCATGTGGTGAAGCCAAGCGAGGACTAAAAGATAATCTGGCTTGGGGTGACCCGAGACATTTAAATGTCACATAGTCTCAAATGCACATGTGACCTGGAACTGCCCTGGGGTGACTCAGGCCCCAGCCCTTTCTTAATCCCTTATTTGCTCTCCTTACTCCAGCGAGATTAACACAGCCCTGGCCTGCCAAGCAGCTCCCAGCAGCCCTCCCTCCTGCTCTTAGCTTTCAGGGGCCAGTACCCAGATTTTGCACAGTTAAGAGCTTGGTCTCTGAACTGAGGCTGATCTGCATTTCAATCCTGGATGCTCTATTAGAACGAGAAACAATCATTTAAAATGCTTCATGTGTTTTCAAAACGAAGCCTACAACCCGATTGATAGGCGATAAGCCTCGATCCAGTACAGGGCCAGGCCCTGTTGGAGCAAACAATACTGCAGTGTGGAGTCCCTTCACTCAGACACTTCCAGAGTTTTGATGAGTATGTTTGAGGGCTACACTGAGTGCCACGTTTGATGAGTATATGGAGAGCTAAATTATAGGGAAAAAATTATCAACAGTGATTTAGAATGAATCTATCCATCTAGTGATTTAAGTCATGCTTCAAGTCATTTTGATTTAATTTAAATCCCTCACAGTCCAGATTCCTCCAGGGTAATAAGCAAATCAATAAGCATTTCTTTTTGTTTGCTTCTGTGTTCATTTCTTTCCCCAGCAGCAGACTCTGAGACAAGGAATTAAGTAAAGGTAGCTTATTTGGGCAGGGAAGGAAATACCAGCAGGGGCTGGGAAGATGAAATAAGGCAGGGGAGGCAGCTGAAGAAGGAGGTTGTGAAGCTAGTTATAAAGACGGGTAACTGGAACTTAATCCCGCAGGGGAAGCTCTAGGAGTCTGAAGAGAACACACGCTCCAGAGTGGTCCCAGCTCGAGCGAGGGAGCTGGAGTATTTAGGTGCCAGCTCCCATCCATCACTGATTGAGGGCCACCTGCCACACCAGCTGGCAAAGTACACTTTGCAGGTCAGGGAAAGCCCCGCGACAAAGGTATGTGGTGACTGGCAGGTTGGAAGCTGGGTCATGTGATGAAATGTGGAAGCCAAGAGGATATGGGTGAGGTACAGGGTACAAATAGAAAAAAATAAAATTCTTATTGTAGATCATAGACATTTTCTACTGAAGATGTAACTGGCTAAATATACATCATTACTTTAAATCAGAAAGTGAATTATTCCTGGTATTTTCCCTTTACAAATGAGAGGTAGAATATCTTCTGGATAGGGGAGTGGCATCCTTGATTTTTCCTACAAGGGTAACCATTTTGAAACAGTATTGATGATGAAAATAAATTAACAACTAGAAATTCTACAGGGCATCCTATGTCAATTAATTTCACAAATATCCCCATCCCCTCATATTTTCCAAACTACATTTTCATCATAACGTTATAGCGATAAAGCCAGGGAAGCCTATATCTATAGTAAATATACTTCTATATAAATAATAAACATACCTATAGAAGTATAGATAATATTACATGAGTAACAATACTTGCTCTCCATATACAATTAACACACAAGATTACTATCACTATGAGGGCTTGTTTTTATTTTTAAAATAGATGTGTCCCTAGAAATCAGTTGATTAGACCCAGATTTCCCTTTTCTGTAAAAGCAGCATGTTTTCATCTACTAGGATTTTTTGAAAGCTCCAATAAAATATCCTCATGGTTAAACCCCATGACCCCAAAGCACTTGAGACTGTCAGTCTTGTTTATGTAAGTCATTGCAAAACTGTACACGACTTGGGGCTTAAGTATCAGTTCAATAAGAAAGCACCCTTGAATAAACTGATAAAAAGAGCAAAAGAGTAAGAGAACTTGAATATAATGTAATCGATATCAATGATTTGGTAGCCTGGTAGGCTGTGCAGTGAAAATGGCAAATGAGGTAGTAGCATCAAGAAGGAATAGGAAAGGAAAGCACCAGCAATGGAAATGTGGTTGAGTATATCATTATATGATATCATGAGATGCCCTGAGATTGAAGGGTGGCAAGCAAGTCTCTTCCATTGACTGGCTTCCCTGCCACGGTGATTTGGCGGGTGATGGGAGCACAGAAAAGGGAGAAGGTAGTTTCACCTCTGTAAATGTAAAAATGTCTTGAAAGTGGCAGAGAGAGGTAGATGTCCACTGATACTCACTTTCCTTCCTCTTCCTCGGTAATGAAACCTCTGAATTTCAACTGGCTGCACAACTACTCTTCTTGCAGCTCACAGTGGCCCTGCGACTAAATTCTGGCTAAGGGTCATTGAGCAAAACAGTGTTTATAATTCGTGGTAAATGTCCCTGAAGGGAAAGGTCAGTTACTTCTTTCTTCCCCTTTTCCTCTCTCTACTCCTAGCTGCAATGCAGATGTAATGATTGGAGCAGGAGTGGCCATCTTGGACCATGAGGTAGAAGCTGCCTGTTGTTAGCAGCCTAGGTCCACAGAGTCAAAATAGCAGACTTGGGCTGCTTACATTTCTGAAGGAAGAAAACAAAACCACTTTCTTGTCCTTTGGGGGTTCTGTTACTCAGAGCTGAAGTTTATTTTGACTAATATAAACTATTAACTATATACTAATATAAACTATTAGTATATAGCTAATATATACTATTAGCTATAAACTATTTTGGCTGTTCTTCCATGGAAATGAATATGGGATCCTGCAAGTTATTAACTAGAAATAGATTTCCCTTTTTGACCAACAACCGTATCCAGTTCTTCGTTTAGAGGTGCAGTCATTCTGAATCTCTCCCTGCCTCCCACACAGAAAGGATAAATACTTGCCTCCATAGGGAGCTAGAGCATGGGCTGTGTGAAGGCAGGCCATTTGAGTATGGAAAAAGGAACAGTAAACAATTTAGAATTTATTTAGAAATCATTCTAGATTGATGGTAGTGGCCTGCCCAGTCTAATGGCAGCAGTGTCTGAGGCAAGGCTCAGGATGGGGCAGTGGTACACTGATGTCCTAACCAAACTTTTCTGTGGCATGTTTTTCTGTCATGCTCACCTCCTTCTCTTACTGTTTTTCCAAGCCTATTTCTCCAGCACTGCCACTGAATATGTGAATTATCCAATATCCTTCCAGTGATGGGTCAGTATCTACTGCTTACAATCATAAACCTTGACTCACACATATCTGGGCATGAGCTTCAACAAATAGCCTTAGGGAAATGGAGGTTATCTGAAGGGAGTTATTGTCCTAGTTGAGTCTGAAGGCAGTGTTAAGGGGTGGGACTGTGGCAGCCGCTGGCAAACAAGCACCTGGAATAATGTCCTCTTTGAAGATGTGCTCCTCCTTGGACTGCCACATCTCCATTGGCAGCATCAAGAGTGAAACCTTCCCTCATGAGGGGGAATCATTTCTCTCCTGGCAGGAGAGATGAGGCAAGCAGCTCTAGGCCCCCATCTCTCTCGCCCTCCCCTCACTCACACCCCTTTACCATTATCTGCCTTAGGACCATCGGGACTAATCTCATTGTGTCCTTCATTCATCACAGGAAGCCCAGACCGCCACATCACCCTCATCTTCTGTGCTTCAATCCCGCATGGCTCTGCATATCCCCTATTCAGATCCCACCTCCCACCCCTTCCCAGCTCCTTTGAGGTGCCCTCTGTAACCCCTAGTTGGTCATCAGCAGAACCCCCCTTGGCTTCAGTTTCTTTTCTGAATGACCCCTTAGCACAGGGTTCCCCAATGGAGCACAGGGCATGTTCTAACAGAAACTGTTAGAAAGCCTCAGGGCTTTTGCATGAGTACATTGCTTCCTCTGCAACCCTTTCAAATGGTGGCTGTTTTTATTTTTCATCCCCATCTTTCATACAGCATAGGGCATGGAGATGCCTAGATGTCTTCTTGGCTCCTCATGGCCAGTTCCAGACAATTCTTCCTCCCTCTTCCCTCCAAATTGGAGTCTCACATCAGACTACATTCCCACCAGCCCTCCTTGTTGCGGGTGGTCACTCTCCTACATTTATTGAAGGTTTTATCTCCTGACTCTATTGCTCTCTCCAGTACTGTTGTCTTTCTTGAGTACTCAGGTATATGATGTATGTGTATTGGTATATTCCTTTCTATATCCTAGTTTCTCAGTTCCTTGACCTCTCTCATTGTCCACCTTACCTCATCCACTCATTCTCATGTTCATACACAGACCTTAAAATAGTCACCAAAAATTGCAACTCCTCCATAGTCTGAGATTCAAAGATCCAGTCTCTGACCATCACCTCCTGTATTTACAGCTTACTTCCTTTAGGACCCAGACTGAAACAATCCAGCCACATTAAGCTGTGTGAGTACAGAAATGGACTAGGCAGAGAGCTGGGTTTAACCAGGGTAGGTGAATGGAGTGATTGACCAAAGAAATTAAGCTGGATAGAAAGGACAATGGGGACCTAAAAGGGAAATATGAAAAGATGGTAGGATCACTGGCTGTAGGTCCAGTTAGTTCAGGGATTTGTTTGACAAGGTCATTCCGGTGCCAATTACGCATTTGTCCATTCATTGTCTTCTAGAGCTGGACCCTGTAAACACTTCTCCTTTGCTAGCTAGTATGATCCTAAGGGCTGACAGTAGAGGAGTACTGCAAGTGCAATGCAGGAGGAAGGGGCTTCTCTTCCTGATCCTGGTGTGTTTGCCTTGTTTCTTCAGCATCCAGTGGCTGAAGTACAAGACACCCAGTGGGGCTCACTATCCAGCAAGTTTCAGTGCACCCCTGCGGGTGGTTTCCAGAAGGTTCCACCAGTATCTCAACAGTTGGCTTCCTAGTGAGTTTCACTGACATTCCAGCAGTTGGTTTCCTGCTTGCCCCATCTGACCTGCAGCATCTCAGGGAACTTCTCTGTCATCTAGGACTACAGTCATGCTCCCTTCACCAAGGTCTGAACTGCAGGCTTGGTGGATGGAGCCTCTTCCAGATTTGTTCCTTCCTTGGGTGTTCTGTCTTAGCTTAGAGGTAGTGGCTGCTGCCTATATCCACCATTCCTGTATTCTTTAAAGATCTCCATACTATTTAGCACCTAATCTCCTGTTACTAGATAGTAATCCTTCAAATTTCCCCCCAAATTACTATGTGGTTTCTGTCTCCTAACTGTCTAAAGAAGGAAGCTCAATAGAAAACCATTTCTCACTGTCTACTCCTTTGATCCCTAGAGTCAGATCAGCATGTTCTGGTAGCCAATGATCAAGTACCCCAGAAGAAGGCTTACACACCAAAATAATTGTAGGTTGTTCACAAAACTTTGGGGAATATATCTAGAAATGAGGGCGCTACACCAAAGACGGAAAGACATACTTTATATTAGGCTGAATTCATCAATATGGGTCCACTTATCAGAGATTCTGGATCCTGCAGCCTAGCTAAAGAAGCTGAAAGTAGGACTCCCCTGGTGGTGCAGTGGTTAAGAATCTGCCTGCCAATGCAGGGGACATGGGTTCGAGCCCTGGTCTGGGAAGATCCCACATGTGGAGGAGCAACTGAGCCCGTGCGCCACAACTACTGAGCCTGCGCTCTAGAGCCCGCGAGCCACAACTACTGAGCCCGTGTGCCACAACTACTGAAGCCCGCACGCCTAGAGCCCATGCTCCGCAGCAAAGAGAAGCCACCGCAATGAGAAGCCCGCCCACCGCAATGAAGAGTAGCCCCTGCTCGCCACAACTAGAGAAAGCCCGCGCACAGCAACAAAGACCCAATGCAGCCAAAAATAAATAAATAAATTTTAAAAAGAAAAAAAGAAAAATTTCTTAAAAAGAAAAAAAAGCTGAAAGTAATTCTAATAGTTTACTTGGTGGACTAAAACCTGATTCAATTGGGGCTCACCTCTTAAATGAGGTTGAGAAGATGCAAGGATTTGTAAGGATTCTAAAGACTTATGGACATAGTAAAGCTTGAGTTTATTCTTTGGTGTGTTTCCACTAATGTCACTTGAGAACTGACCAGAAGACAGTCCCTTCCCATGGCCTTGAGAAATCAACTGGTGAGGGGAGTGCTCTTCTCAGTAGGCCAGAATTACTGACAGGAGATGATATGTGGAAATGGGCTTCCCAATATCAATGTGTCCTACTATCAAGAGGCCAAGGGGCACTACTTAACCATCAGAAGCAAGATGATCATGGTTACTAGAGTGGGAATCAGAAGGGTCCGAGCCACAGGGATCTTTGGCAGTAATGGAATGACCATGGGATTGCCAGGTCTGAAGATCACGGGTGGTCTACCAAGGCCCTATTCGACTTTGATGACAACAACAAAACTCAATATCCACTTAACAGAGGTTAGGCATGTGCCCCCAAATAAAAGTACTGAGTTGAGAACTCTCACCCAGTTCTAAAATCTGAGTCACCCAGCTCCCAGACCAGAGCTCCTTGAACGAAGGAGAGGCTGCATGCACCAAGAAGGAACCCTGTAAAGGCTTCCCTAGTATCTCCTGGATCTTCCTTCTAGCCCTCATCAGAGAGAGTTCATCATTTACCATAGTAAATACATGCTGGGAAAAGGGACTCACATACATCTTTGGGGGATTTTTGGACACTGGCTGTAAGATAACACTAATTCCTGAGGACCTGGAAAGTTACTGTGGCTCTTTAGTTAGATTTGTCAGAAGATAAATGGATGTCAGACAGGAGTCCACCTCATGGTGATACCTATGAGACATGGAACCCACCCCCAGGTTGTTTCTTCAGTTCCTGAGTATTGATAAAACATATTCTCAGCAACTATGGCAGATTTTATTTTCCAAAGATAGCTGCAATGCTATCTCCCATCCCAATGGTGTTCGAAAATGTGACCCTGCAAATACCCCAGTAAGAGGAAGAGTCTATTTCTCTACTGCCTTGAATCTGGGTGGGCCCAGTGACTACTTTGGTCAATAGAATAGGGCAGAAGTGATGCCATGCCAGTTCTACGTATAACCCTTAACTGGCCAGACACTTCCTGCTTCCTGCCTTTTGGAAGACAGCCGCCCTGTAAGAAGAGCAACTACCTTGAGACCACTACACTGGGAGAAGCCCAAGTCAATATGAGATGCCATGTGGAAAAAGACATAGACAAGTCTGATTTGACCAACTGGTTTGACAATGAGGATGGGCTTTCCCACTTAGATGATATGGCAGACACTTTAACTTGAATGAGCTAAAGCTGCAGTTTCAAGCTTATGGTAAAAATGTAATTAAAGCATGTGCCAATATAAAAGCACTTTATAGTGTGGTGAAAAATAGTTAAAAGAACTTGCTAAACTTTTCTAAATGAGATGCCTGTTGGAGAAATCACACAACTATTAATTTTACTTGTTGTTCTAAGTCATAGTAATGTCTTTTTAGTTTACTTTCTGAAGTGGAGAAAGTAAATGATGCAAAGAGTAGATGACAATTTCTCAAGTCATATAGTTCTAAGTTTTTGCCTTTAACAAGGTTGAAAATCCTATGAGCTGGGAACTGGTACATTATTAAAAATAGTTTTTGTTGATAGATCACCACATAACACTTAGCACATACTTGGAAAGAGTTCAACAAGTTGAGTGACATTGGTATGGCAAAACTCTTCCATTCCTATATACTTATTTGTGTGAGTAAGATTTCAGAACTCACATGTATAACAATGAAAAAATAGAATAAATTGTTGAATTGTTGCCAAACCCTACCTCAATCTAGCAATAAGTCATATTCATCCATGGATACATGAGCTAATTTTTAAAAAGTCAGCCACTTCCATATAACTAAGAAATCCAATTTCAATTACATTTTGCTTTTGTGTCTTATGATTGTCAACATTTATATTTATGTTGTTTTGGTCAACTGCGTACAAATAATAATTCTAATGATAACTTAGTCCAGAAGAATATTTTTAACACTTAGAGATAATATTTAAAATTTATAATTCCAGTCAAGATTATACATATATATATACACACACACACACACAAATTTGAGGAAATATTATTCCAATATTTCAAAACTTATCTGATCCAGTAAAGCAGTCATTCATGTCACTGATGAAGGAATGAAGTTCCATTATATATCTTCAATTTTTTTACTTCCATCTTACTTGTTAATGCAAACAGAATGATCAACCAATATCCATGTCAGAACTACACTCATTAGTTAATGACTCAAGCAACTTCCTGACTGAATCAGACAGTACCCAAGCCTTTATTTCTACTCTGATTTTGTCAAATCATGGTTGAGCTATGACCATAGGCTGGTAAAAACAACAACAGCAATAACAAACAACCCCCCCGCAAAAAAACCCCCAACCATTGACAATCAATTGGCTATATGGAATTTATAATAGAGAGCATTGTATATTTTATTATTAGTTTTAAAGTGTGTGCTAAACATCCTCTATATTAGTAAAAGTTGTAATGAATATCTATTTTTTCAGAGAGCTGGTTAAACCTTACCAACATACCACTGCAGCCAGCCCAGGTGGGGCTGAAGATAATGGGACCATGAAGGGGTAATAGTGGATGGAAGTCATAAATACCTCATCATCAGGTGCAGAAACAAGGACCACAGCCTCCACCCAGATTCTCTTCCTCACTGCGCCACCTATTTATTTACACATTTTGAAGTGATTGCCCTTTCTTTCCTTTTCCTTTACTTCACTAAAGCACATAGAGTGTGATGATGGTTGAGAAGGGATTATGAGAGAAACAGATATCCCTCAGATGCCCTGGGCGAGGGCTAGAAGTGACTGATGGAATAGCAGGATATTTTCTTTGGAAATAGAGTAGGTTGCATTATTTGAAGTGGGAGCACTTAAAAAAAAAGACACATGAGAAGATGAGTCTTCTGAGGTGTTGGACAGTCAGAGGGGTGGAAAGCTGTGTCTACCTTGCACCCTTTTCTATGTCTGGGAAACGGCCCACAGTGTGAGTCTTGGAGGGAAGAAAAGTCCTGCCTCCTACTGAGGAAACTCAAATTATGTGCTTTTCCTGACCCTTGGTGGCTGGAATTTTTTGCATGTTATCTAAGCTGAGAAAAATTAAATCCGTCCACTTGGGATTTTGGATCTGGAGATAATGGGGAACAGTTCAGAGTTCTTTGCAGCTGCAGCCACAGTAGCCAACTTCCAGAAGTGACAGTCAGGGGGTGGGTGGGCAGCATTGGTGGTTCAGAAGTGGCTTCTTTAATCAATTTTTCCTGTGATGTAATTTTAGCAGTGGATCCACCTGCTTGGCTTCCTTTGTTGACTGCTCATTGTCAGAGCTGATTCTCCAAATCTTCCTGTTAATTCTGTGAAGTATTTAATAAATTATTGCAATAAATGCATTTTCTGCTTAAGTACCGTTGGTTTCTGTTATTTGAGTTAATAAAATATGCCCAGATGGAAGCCTTTTAAAGGATCATACCATGATTCTAAAATGCAGGTATTTCCTAATGAGACTCCTGGTTAGAAGTCTGTTGCTGGGAAATTGAGAAGACCATTAAGGCTGTGGATGTGCCCAACTGTCTAGCCTAACATCCGTGGGAAATGACCAAGATAAATTGCTCAAAAGTCCCTGCTGTTCTCATATGTCTATTACAGGAGAAAATTGTCTTGATGATAGTTAAACCTCTTTTTTCCAAATATGCATTTCATTTTGAACATTTTTTTGCAATAGTCATAGCTCTGTGTCATATTTTTACAACAGGGCTGGCCAGGAGTAATAATTTCTGATGCCCATCAGCATTTCCCTTTATTATGTTGGAGGACTCTGTAGAAAGGAACATCATCTAAGTTGCCACCATCACAACTCATATTTGGCAAGTCAACAGTCAGGCTAAATGTTCCAGAAGTAAATTGAACACCAAAACTTGCCAAGTTTCTCATCTTTCAACTTGTGGTTTGTGTTAAACAGTTTTAGTGACATTCACTTTGATTTTTGGCTGGCCTGAGTTCTCTTCTGGAGGTTCTGGAGAAGAATCTGCTTCCAGTATTTAGGTCGTTGGCAGAATCCAGTTTCTTACAGTTATAGGGTTGAGGCCCCCATGTCCTTGCTGGCTGTCACCTAGAAACCTCTCTCAGCTCCTTAAGGCCATCTGCATCCCTCGCCACACTGCCTTCTCCATCTTAATTCCAGTGATGGTGCAGCATCTTTTCTGCCTCCACTAAGAGAAGGTTCTTTGCTTTTAAGGACTCATGTGATTAGACTGGACCCATCAAGATAATACAGGATAATCTCTCTGTTTTAAGGCCTATAGTCTTAACTACATCTGCAAAGCCCCTTCTGCCATGTAAGATAACATACTCAGATGTTCCAGGGATTAGGACATGGACATCTTTGGGGGGACAGTCTGCCTACCACAGTAATTCACCATCAGTCTTAGCCAAAGAATCCCAAGATCGGGTTTCCCACCACTTCTATTAAGCTGTGGCTAAAACTTCACCAAGGAGGTGAAAGACCTATAAACTGGAAACTATAAAATATTGATAAAGAAAATTGAAGGTGATTCAAAGAAATGGAAAGGTATCCCATGCTCTTGGACTGGAAGAATTAACATCATTAAAATGGCTGGACTACCTAAAGCAATCTGCAGATTTAATGCAATCCCTAATACAATACCCATGACATTTTTCACAGAACTAGAACAAATAATCCTAAAATTTATATGGAACCACAAAAGACCCAGAACTGCCAAGGTAATACTGAGGAAAAAGAACAAAGCTGGAGGCATAACCTTTCCAGACTTCAGATTACACTACAAAGCTACAGTAATCAAAACAGCATGATACTGGCACAAAAACAGACATTTAGATCAATGAAACAGAATAGGGCCCCCGAAAGAAACCCACACACCTATGGTCAATTAATCTATGACAAAGGAGGCAAGAATATACAACGGAGAAAAGACAGTCTCTTCAGTAAGTGGTGTTGGGAAAGCTGGACAGCCACATGGAAAAGAACGAAATCAGAACACCCCTTTCCTGTCTCCCTAATGACATCATCATCAGCTA